>NC_138161.1:33088498-34288498 GCF_964165515.1 Mesoplodon bidens
CTCTATATGATAGTTTTTATAGTAAACATTAGCGGGATTCCTTTTTTTCTTCACTTTTGGCTTTTTGTGCATTGAAAGGTAAAATATTTCTGAGAGATTGCTAGTCAGTTGTCATCCTGCTTTGTTCTTGACTAGGATATAATCAGATTTGTAGGAAAAACACATAAGAACCTAAGGCAGTTCTTACAGCAGTTGACTTGATGGGATATTAAAACATCTGTTGTCAATAACTACAAGCATTTTTTGTGCGCCAGCCAATACAAACTTGTTATTCAATTATTAATAATATGACAGTTAATGTTTTACTCTGCTTCAAGTTATAGAAAATGCATTGTTTAAATTCTGTAACCATTTTGTTTTCTTCTCGAGTTGGCTCTTGAATATTTGCTGGTTTTAGACAATCACCAGTCGTGTCAAGGGGAAAAAATAAGTGTACTGGCAGGATGCAAGGAACAGAATAACATATGACTTTTAAGTGCCCCCAAAGAGAAAGGATTAGGCTGCTCATTATTGAAAGGATATTTTACAGATCGTTAATGCCCTGCTGTTTGCTCACATTAGTCCCCATAATAAGACCTCTATTCCGAAAACAATAATCCTATCAACAGTAACTTGAAATGTAGGTTTTCTGAGCTTTGGAAAGGGAGCTCTGCTCTCACTTAAGACGATCTATAGATTTCCATTGAAGCAGATACCACTGAGCTGCTATGTGAACTGTTAGAGGATATTCTAAGAATTTTATAGGGAGTTGTCACACAACCTACAGTTGCTTATGCTTTAGAGAAGCAGGAAGGTATTACTCAGAGAGAGAGAGAGAGAGAGAGGTTACATCTGGGTGAAGAGGCTCCTATTTCTCTTGGCCAGTGTGGATAGTGGGGTGAGGGTCAGGGCCAGGACTTCTGGTAGTTGAGTCAGCTTGCGTCTTTCCTCCCAGGCTGGGGCAGGACCAACTTAACGGGAAAGGGGTTTTGCGCTAAAGCTCTTGTTTTCAGGAAAAGTTTCCTTCTGTTCTTGTAAAAGTTCCCAGACAGACTGGGAGCACTGGAAAGGACTCCTGAAAGGTGAAGAGAATTGCTGGAGCTCTTAACATCTAAGTTCCTTCTAAGAGTTTCCTTCTACAATCTCCTTCAAGGTATGTATTTGAGCTCCACAAGGCAGACTGATTATCAATATAACCCACAGCATCTCCCAATTTGCCTGGAGCAACAGTCAGGGTGCCTTTCCCTCTGTCTTGTCATAAAGGACAGAGCACAGATTTGAGATTCAGCTTGATTTCCACTTCACCGTATTCTGGCTTTGTATTCAACTTCAACAAAACTCAGTGTCTTTCTTTGTAGAATATGGCTAATGATGACTTCTACTTCAGAGTGTCATGGAAATCACAGTATCTGCCGGGGCAGGCACTCATAAAATAGTTCTAAGGAGTACTTCATTCAAGCTGTAAAAATAACCTAACCGGACCTTGGCAACACTCTGAGAATTGAAGATCTCTGGGGTTCCACTTTGTTCTTGCCTCTATCTCTCCAGGGGTCTTGCGGCTTTATGCTGATGAGAATAATTTATTTTTTAGACCATTTACCTTTATAAGGAGAGGATTGTAGAAGCTGTACATTAAGCCAAAGGAATTATTCTAGTTATGGAATTTCAGGCAGTAGTCAGTGGAGAGACTTAGGACAAAAATTCTATTTTACTCTTTCGCTCTCAGGTGGTTCCCTAGTGCACTAATATGTAGAGATGACATTTCAATTTTCAGATGATTCTTGCCACATTTGATTTTAATGACATTTCCTCATCAGAATCTTTACTTATCATTTGAATTTTTTGTATGCATGTTCCTAGATAATAATTGAATAAAATAGTCGAGGAGATTAGAAATACTCACACGGAGATTTCTGTCTTCAGAATACTTGTTTAAATACCATGAGAGCAATGATGGCAAATGGCAGGGGTCAATATGGGCCCATAAATCATGACTGGCAAATTTGAAATTAATTGGTTGCCATAGTGCAGTATCTGGTACTTTTGCTTGGTTATCCTAGAGACACCACATACTAAATATTTCATTTTGTGATCTGAGGAGAGCTGACATTCCTTTCCTCACATGGGTCTTCTCAAAATGAATTTCAGGTTTTAGAATTCATAATAAGACACTTATATATGCCTTATTATGACTTATGTTTTATTATTAATACAACATCAATTCAAACATTTTATTTTTATGTATATTATATATTATATGTATATAAATATTTTATATCTAACGTAAAATATTTAAAATTATATATATATATAACATTTGAATTCTGTCACCAGATGTTGTAAATACTTTTCACTTGAGCCCAAAATTTCATTAAACATTACTTAGAGTAAAGAATAAACTTAAGATAGAGAATCCTGAAGATAGAGAATCCTTTATGTTAATCATGAGGAACACAGGGCTAAAAAGATTGAATGAACTATATTCAAGGTGACCTAGATATTTGATAAGATTTGTACCATTATTCTGCAGCCCAAGTCCTATATTCTGTCCTAATACAAACTTTGGGCTGGAGAATGCTACCCAAATGAGTTTATTGGCTCTTCCACATAGGTGGGCATATGTGTTTTTCATTACACATGTTTGATGCTCAACTATTCTTATCTCATGAATGAAACTGGTTCTTCTTTCTCTGATTTATCTTGTGTCTCTTGTAATATGTATGTGTGTGTGTGAATATACATATAGCCAAGCCTCCTCTTCACAGCCTTACCAATATGTCCTTCATTTCTACTGTACAAACCTTCTAATTAGGTCACAAGCCTCTCATCCTAGCCCCTGCCACTATATCCCAATGCCCACCTTGCTCTTCACATATTCTGCTGGCTGCCTTATGGACACATGGTAGGACTATACTATCCCACCCTTCTTTAAGGTCAGATATTTACGACTGGCTTGCATTCAATGAAACATGAGCGGAGGATTTAAGAGATAATACATGATTCATCATGTTCCTTCTCACTTTGCAATAGTCATAAACATATGTTGAGATAAGGTCTCCCTCCCTGCGTTTCTGAGTGGCAACAATGAGCAGAGCCCCTTTGTAACTCCAAGTAGGGCAAGTGTGAAATAAACTACCCTATGAATAAACTACCCTATGTTGTCTCTTATTAGGACATTATATTGCACGGTAATAAAAAATGATAATAAAGGGTAATAAATGGAAAGATATTTCTCTACCAAACGTATGACAGAGAGAGTAAGAGAGAGCTATGGTTTCTCTCAAAAAGCTTCACTGTAGAAGTGGATTACAACCCAGGCTCTGACATATGTATAAAATGGGGAAAATATAAATCATCAGGCCATCTGATGTGAGTGGAGAGGTGGAGATTATCCTCAGCATCCTGCAACCTTAAGAACAATGAATTTCCTTCAGCTTAGAAAAGCTCCAAAGGTGTCTAGTCATTCTTTAAATATATGTATATTTTTTACCTCTATCAATCAAACACCAGTGCTCATAAGAAAAGATATAATGTTGTGCTTCACAGAGATGAGAAGAAGATGTGATATATAGAAGAAGTTTCTGATCAGTAGAGCTTTCCCCAAATGGACCTGGCTTTTTTGTAAAAGGTCAAATCACCATCTGGAAGAGATACTGAATAAGACTTTCTAGAGAGTCTCTAAATTTCCTTCAAATGCCAAGATTTTGATATCTTCTCTCTCTACCCTAATTTGTCTGGATTTTCTCTGGAGCTGTATAGATCACACTCACATGAGCATTTCTTAAATACTATTTGATACTGACTATCATCTCTCTAATTGAATATTTTTTCTCAATTACTGTAAAAATTTAAACCTGGTGTTGAAAGTAATTTTTGTCCAACACTGAATAATTCAGTCATTTGAAGGGGAGCCATTGAAATGCAAAATGTTGGCAGAACTCATTTCAACAAAGGTTCCAAAAGAGATCCAGAAAACAGATGGCCCCGGGGTTAGCTCACTCTGCCAAGATTTCTGGGACACATTTTACTTTGGATGGTATGTAATCTAATTTGTAAAAGAAAAATCTGGTTTCAGGCCCAGGTGTAGATAAATTCCATGAAAATAATAATTAAAACTCGTTCTAGTATCTCTGCAGAAAGAAATCTGCATTTATTTCATGCTGCTCTCATATACAATATTCAACTCAATTTAGTGCATGCTATTTAAGTGACAGAATAAAAAGAAAGCTGAGAAAAAAAGGGAGCCCTGTTTATAATCCTTGTTCTGCCCCTTATTCCTGTGTGATCTCAGACCAGTCACTGATCCTTTCTGAGCTCAGTGGTCTTACAAATGTTAACATTCTATGAATGTGCTATTTCTTTGATAGAAGGAAAAAAATGTACATTCTTCCTATTTTAATACTGAGTGCAGAATGTTTACAGACTGCCATAGAAACCAGTCAGCCCTAAACTGCTACTCCTTGGAACCAGGTGTGATGGAAGAAGGGGAATAAACTGTGAACATAAATAGGTGTTAAGAAATTGTGTTTAGCCACTTAGAGATATCTTTACTGTTTTTATAACTATATTTGCAATACTTTTGTATGTAAATATCTTTAGGTGTATGTTTGATTTCTTAATGTGGACAGAAAAGGCTGTTGCTTCTTCAATTTACTGCATAAATACTAAAATTAGCATCAAGTTGCATTAAATATTGGTGGGGGCAGCCACAGGATACCTTTTATTTTGTTACTATAATAGTAACATCATCAGAGAAGAATAAGATACAACAGAAAATAAAAGTTTTAGTTGACATCTTTCCATATATTTACCGGGAATCTTTAAGATATGTATGTATACTGTGCACATATGTGCACCTCTACTCTGTTGGGGCATATATTCTGTGTACACACAATCACACACCATTTTTCTGTTTGTAAAAATGGAATTTTTTTCTTTCATTTTTTAAACTTGCTTTTTCTTTTAATATATATATTTTTTATTAAACCAAAAATTTTCAGATGCTGAGCATAATTTTGCTAACATTTTCAAGTCATTGCCCTATGAGAGCAGAGATCTTATCTTTTTCTCCACTGTATTCCTTAAAGCCAGCAGAATCCATAGTCATTTCCTCACTAAATATTTACTGAACATATAAATGAAAGTAAGAAATTTAAAAATGCCCTAGAAGTTCAGACATTGTTAAAGTTAGGAATACATGTGTACAGAGATGCTTTAAGGCCACTTAAATATCTCAACTGGTGTTTGATTGATAAGACACATATAAATGTATTAAACACATAAAATAATTAAGAAAAGAGGTGCACCTACATGCCAGTCCAGGATGACAACTTTTCTTGAATTTAAAAAATGTAAATATTCAAAAGGAATGAATATAAGTAGGAGAGGAAGAATAAGAAAATTAGCATGTTGTGTAAGCTTATGCTTCTGCTCATATGGGTCTTATAGAATATTTCTGTCAACACAGAAAGTTCTACTGGACAGCATTTGCATTAGAGCATCCTCATTTCTGCTCAACAGCAGATTAGAGGATGCAGAAGAATGGATCAGTGAACTGGAAGACAAGGTAGTAGAAATCATCAAAACAGAGCAGCAAAAATGAAAAGGATTTTAAAAAATGAGGATAGTTTAAGAGACCTCTTAGACAGACAACATCAAGTGTATTAACATTTGGATTATAGGGACGCCAGAAGGAAAAGAGAGAGAGAAAGGGACAGAACACCTTTTTGAAGAAATAATGGCTGAAAACTTCCCTAACCTGAAGATTACAGACGTCCAAGTCCAGGAAGCACAGAGAGTCCCACACAAGATGAACACAAAGACACCCACACTGAGAGATGTTGTAATTAAAACATCAAAAGTTAAAGATGAGATAATCTTAAAAGCAGGAAGACAATATCTAGTTACATAAAAGGGAATCCTCATAAGGCTATCAACCAATTTTTACAGCAGAAACTTTACAGGCCAGAAGGGACTGGCACAATACATTCAAAGTACTGGAAGAAAACAAAATGCAACAAAACAAAACTTACAACCAAGAATACTCTACCAGGCAAAGTTATCATTCAGAATTGAAGAAGAGATAAATAATTTCCCAGACAAGCAAAAGCTAAGGTAGTTTACAAACACTAAACTGTCCTTTCAAGAAATGTTAAACAAATCTTTAAACAGAAAATAAAAGGCCATAACTAGAAACAAGAAAGTTATGAAAGAAAAATATTCTTACTGGTAAAGGTGAACATATATTAAAAGTAATGGATCAACAAACTATATAGCTAGTTTGGAGGTTAAAATAAAAAGTAGCAGAATCATCTATATCTAAAAGAATTCCTTAAGTAATACACAAAATAAAAAGATGTAAAATATGATATCAATAACATAAAATGTGATGGGCAGGAGTAAAATATGTAGTGCTTTTGGAATGTGCTCAAATGTAAGTAACCATTAACTTAAAATAGACTGCTATACACATAGGTTGTTATATATGAAACTCTTGGAAACCACAAACCAAAAACATATAACAGATACACAAAAAATAAAGAGAAATGAGTCCAAACATAACATCAAAGAAAGTCATCAAATCACAAGGGGAAAGAACAAGGGAAGAAGAAAGGAAGAGAGAATTGTAAGAATAACCAGAAAATAATGAAAAAAAAAAAACAAGTGTGTAACTATTAATAATTACTTTAAATATAAATGAACTAAATGTTCCAAACAAGACATAGAGTTGCTGAGTGGATAAAAATCCAGATCCACATACACTTTGCTTATAAGAGACCCACTTCAGATTTAAAGACACATAGACTGACAAAGAATGAGAACAGGTATTCCATGCAAATGGAATAAAAAAGAAAGCAGGTGTAGCAATACTTAGATCATACAAAATACACTTTGAAACAAAGAATAGCAAGAGACAAAGAAGGGCATTACATAATGAAAAAGGAATCAATTCAACAAGAGTATATAATGCTTGTAAGTATCTATGCACCCAACATAGGATCATCTAAATACATAAAGCAAATATTAACAGATATAAACGGAGATATTGACAGTTTTCCAATAATAGTAGGGGAATATAACACCCCACTTACATTAATAGATAGATCATCTAGATAGAAAATCAATAAAGAAATGTTGGCCTCAAATGACACATCAGATCAAATGGACTTAATAGATATATACAAAACATTCCACTCGAAAACAATAGAATACACATTCTTTCCAAGAACACATAGAACACTTTTAAGGATAGATCACATGTTAGGCCACAAAACAAGTTTAAATAAATGCAAGGTTAAGTCATATCAAGCATATTTTCTGACTACAATAGTATGAAATAGAAATCAGTTACAAGAAGAAAACTTCAAAAACCACAAACATGTAGAAGCTAAACTATATGTCACTAAACAGATAATGAGTCAACAAAGAAATTAAAAAGAAAATTTAAAAAAATCTTGAGACAAATGAAAATGGAAACATGACATTCCAAAAATTTATGGGATGCAGCAAGAGCAGTTCTAAGAGGAAGTTTATAACAACACAGGCCTATCTCAGGGAAAAAAAAAAAAAAACCTCAAATAAACTATATAACTACACCTAAAGGAGCTAGAAAAAGAAGAACAAACCCCAAAAGTAGTAGAAGAAAGGAAATAATAAAGATCAGAGTGAAAATAAATAAAAAAGAGACTAAAAAAATAATAGAAAACATCATTGAAACCAAGAACTGATTCTTTGAAAAGATAAACAAAATTGATTAAACTTTAGACAGACTCTTCAAGAAAAAAAAGAGAAAGGGCCCAACTAAATACAATCAAAAATGAAAGAAGAGAAGCTACAATTGACACCACAGAAATAATCACTATAGAAAATTACTAGGAACAATTAAATGCCAACAAATTGAACAACCTAGAAGAAATGGATAAATTCCTAGAAACATAAAATCTTCTGAAATTGAATCAGAAAGAAATAGAAAATTTGAACAGATCAATCACTAGTAATGAAATTGACAAGTAATAAAAAAAAACTTCTAACAAACAAAAGTCCAGGACTAGACAGCTTTAAAGGAGAGTTTTACCAAACACTTAAAGAATAGCTAATACTTATCATCTTAAACTACTCCAAAATTTGAAAAGGAAGGAACATTTCCAAATTAACTCTATGAAATCAATATTGCCCTGATACTAAGACCAGATAAAGACTACAAGAAAAAGAAAAAAATTACAGGTCAATATCCCTGATGAACATAGATGCAACAATCCTCAACAAAATATTAACAAACTGAATTCAATATATATTATAAGGATCATACACCATGATCAAGTGGGATTTACCCCAGGAAGGCAAGAATGGTTCAATAGCCACCAATCAATCAACTTGATACACCACGTTAAGAAAATAAAGAATATAAGTCATGTGATTATCTCTATTGATGCAGAAAAAGCATTTGAAAAAAATTCAACATCCATTTATGATAAAGACTCTCAACAAGGTGGTTATATAGTGAACATACCTCAACATAATAAAGGTCATACAGGACAAACCCACAGCCAACGTCACATTCAACGGTGAGAAGCTGAAATCATTTCTTCTAAAATGAGACAAGACAAAAATGTCCACTCTTGGCACTTTTATTCAACATAGTATTGCAAGTTGAAACCACAGTAATCAGACAGGAAAGCAAGATAAAAGACATCCAAATTTGAAAGGAAGAAGTAAAACTGTCACTATTTGCAAATGACATGATACTATGTAAAGTATATATAGAAAACGCTAGACTTCACCAAAAACTATTAGAAGTCATAAATAAATTTAGTGAAGTCGCAGGATACAAAATCAATATACAAGAGTCTGTCACATTTCTATTCACTAATAACAAACTATCAGAAAAATAAATTAAGAAAACATTCTCATTTGCAATTACATCAAAAAGTAGAAAACACCTAGAAATAAATTTAACCAAGGAGGCAAAAGACCTATAGTCTGAAAACTATAAGACATTGATTAAAGAAACTGAAGACAAGAAAACTAAATTGAAAAATATAACTCTGCTCATGGATTGGAAGAATTAATATCATTAAAATGTCCACTCTACTCAAAGTAATCTATAGATTCAAAGCAACCCTATCAAAATACCAATGGCATTTTTCATAAACAAACAAATAATTCTAAAATTTCTGTGGAACCAAAAAAAAAGACCCTGAACAGCAAAAGCAATCTTAAGAAAGAAGAGCAAATCTGGAAGTATCGTGCTCCCTGATTTCAAACTATACTGCAAAGTAATAGTAATCTAATCTGTATGGTACTGGCACAAAAACAGACACAGAGATCAATGGAATAGAATAGTGAGCCCCCAAATAAGCCCACACTTATAAGGTCCATTAACTTATAACAAAAGGCCAAGAATACACTGTGGGGAAAAAACAGTCTCTTTAATCAGTGGTGCTGGGAAAATTGGAGAGTTACATGCAGAAGAATCAAGTTGGACCACTTTCTTACACAATATTAAAAAAAAATTGAAATAGATTAAAGACTTAGATGTAACACCTGAAACCATAAACCACCTAGAAGAAAACATGCAGTATGCTCTCTAACATCTGTCTTAGTAATATTTTTTAGGTCCGTCTCCTTAGGCAAGGACAACAAAAGCAAAAATAAACAAATGGACTACATCAAACTAAAACGCTTTTGCAAAGCAAGGGAAACCATCAACAAAATGAAAAGGTAACCTACTAAATGGCAGAAGATATTTGCAAATGACATCTCATAAGGGACTAATATTCAAAACACACAAAGAAATCATAAAATTCAACACTGATAAAACAAACAATTCAACTAAGAAATATTTCAAAGGAATACATATGTATGGCCTATAGACACATGAAAAGATGCTCAGCATCACTAATCATTAGGAAAATGCAAATCAAAACCACATGAGATATCCTCAAGCATGTTACAATGGCTATTATCAAAAAGACAGGAAATAAAAAAGTGTTGGTGAGGATGTAGAGAGAAAGGAACCCTCATACCTTGTTGGTGGAAACGTAAATTGGTGCAGCCACTACAGGAAACAATATGAAGTTTTCTCAAAAAATTAAAAATAGAACTACCTATGATCTAGCAATTCCATTCTGGGTATTTATCCAAACAAAATAAAACCATCAATTCAAAAAGATATATGCACCCCTATGTTCACTGCAGCATTACTTACAATGCTGCCAAGATATGGAAGCACCCTAAGTGTCCATCAATAGAAAATGGATAAAGAAGATGTGGCATATATACAATGGAATATTACTCAACCATAAGAAGGATGAAATCCTGCCATTTGTAACAACATGGATGGACCTAGATAGTATTATGGTAAGTGAAATAATCAGACAGAGAAAGACAAATGCCATACCATATGGTTTCACGTATGTGTGGAATCTAAAAAACAAAAGAAACAATCAAAATAAAACAGAAACAGTCTCATATAGAGAGAACAAACTGATGTTCATCAACGGGGAGAAGGATTGGGGTTGGGAGAACTAGGTAAAGGAGATTAAGAGGTACAAACTTCCAATTAAAAAATATTTGTCATGGGGATATAATATACAGCATAGGGAATATTGTCAATAATATTGTAATAAGTTTGGACAGTGACAGTTATCAGACTTATTGTGTTGATCAATTTGCAATGTATATAAATGCCATACTATATGGCATTTATATGTCACTACGTTGTATAGCTGTAACTAAAATGATATCTCAACTATGCCTCAATAAAAAATGAAAAATACAACTAAAATATTAATTAAATGTTAGTTAATTCTTTCTGTGTACAATGGCTCTCTGAATAAATCATCTTGTTTTACCTAGCTGGTGAAAACTACTGATGTTTTCTTCAAAAACTTTCTCTGCCTTGTCATATTTTCATTTTTTCTACTTTTATATTAATTTTTCTGAAATGTAATACCATTTATTGGATTGATCCTTGTATAACATAGCATCAGATAGAGTAGATATTAATTACCTGGGGTAAGGAAGACATGAATACTTACTATTTCAGAATCAGATGCAATATAACCTCAAGTTTAGAATATACACAGAATGGGTTCTTAAGCGGGAAATGTGATCACTTATTACAAGATAGTTTGCAAGCTTCTAACACTTTTCGTATTATTTAGATTATATTTCACTTATGAGAACAGGTTTGTAGTAGGTAATTAACTATGTGAAGCCCACATTAAGGATTCAGATAATAAAATGTTAATGTTAAATATAAATTATTAATATACTACACATATTGTGTGAGTGAATTCTGAGCACAAGGATATGTATTTACTAATTTCCTTTGGAAATTAATGTGCAAAAGAATAACCCTGCTCTAACCTTGCTTCATATTGGCTTTCCTCCTGGGAGGAATTTGATTAATGGGAGAAGATGAAAGGTATTATGCTTTGATTAATGTACTTCAATTTTTCTAAAAAAAAATTCAAAGGGGATCTTTTTTTGCACATTCAACCATAAAATGATTATATTCTCTGAAATGTCCCATTCTCTTACTTTTGACATTTCTTGCTGCAAAAGTTCCTCTGAATATAACCCAGGAGAAAAATTTACATTTGATTAAAGCTTCACTAGTTGATAACTACTTTATTTTTAAAGGGGTCTCAATAGTACATTTTATTCTGCAGAAAGGTTCCTTTATTAAAGGAAATCAAACAATAGTTTCAGTATCTATAGCAGTAGAACATGTGATTGTTTAACATTTGCCATCTTTCCCTATTTTATGCTAAGAGGTTGGTATTGCACTCCTTCTGGAATCGATTTAACTCTTGAAAAATTATTTGTCCAAAAGTTAAACTTAGGAACATCTCCTCACAGTTGGCCAAAATCTATTGTCTCATTTCTATCAGTAACCTTTACCCTGCTATATGGCTTTGGATTGCATTTCTTATCAGAACATTTAAAAAAGTATTTCATCGATCACTAATCATGCTCATTTATTTAACAGATATTAACTGAGTCCATACTATGTGCCAGAAACAATACTAAGTGCTGTTGAATAGTGTGGTTCCTGCTGTCATTGATACTATATTCTAGAGGAAGTGACTGATGTTAAATTAACATGCAGGTAATATAAAGTTAATAATTGTAATAAGTGATAGGAGGAAAAGAAAGATGGGGCAACTTAGATTGATTAAGGATTCATCAGGGAAAGCTGTTCTAAGAAAACGATGTATGAGCTGAGATATAAAGAATTAACAGGAGCCATTCATAGGAAGTATCATGGAGGCTAAGGGTGATATGTGTTAGGTAGTGGGTGTGAAAGAACAGCAGAGGGAATGACAAGTCTAAAAGCCCTGTAGGTAAGACAAATCTTCTCATGTTGCTGGGACTCTCAGAAGCCAGGGGCTGGAATATAATGAATGACAAGATGAGTTAAAAAAGGAACATCCAGGTTCATGTTGGCCGTGGTAAATAGTTTTATCTTTGACTTAAGAGTGAGAGAATGCCACCTAAGAGCTTTAAACCAAGTTGTCCATATTTTTTTAAAAATGACCATTCTATTCAGGGGAGGATGGATTATAGGTAGGCAAGAATTCACCTAGAGTTCAAAATATTACCTTAGGACAGGTGAGAGGCAATGTTGCTTGGACTAGTATGGTGGCCATAGAGTTGGAAAAAATAGATGGATTCAAGATACACATGGTTTCATGTGAGGGGTGAGAAGGAAAAGTTTTAAGAATGATTACCAGTGTCCTGGCTTGTCATGGTGGTGGTTGGATGTGACGTTATAGAAATATAAGAAGACTAATGAGTTCAGCTCTATGGAAGTAGTTTAGAGCTCAATAGATATAGCAAGAGTTTGGGACATGCTAAGTTTGAGTTATTTATGAAAAACAAAATAGATCCCTCAAGTAGACAGCTACATATAAAGTGTAAAGTTCAGATGGGAGTTTGGGTTGAATACAAAAACTTGTGAGTTTTCTTATATGTTTGGTGATGATGACCATGATAGCAAACGCAAAGCACACTTTTTGCCAATAACTATTTGAAGCACTTCCTCTATATTATCTCCTTTAATGCTCAAAATGACTTTATGAAGTACTTACTATTATCCCCATTTTAAACGTAGAAAAACTGAGGCTCAGAAATCACCAGCTAGTAAGTGCAAAACCAGCATTAGAAGCATGGCACTCTGGATCCAGATTCCATGCTCCCATTTACTACCCTTTGCTGCTTCAAACAAAACCTAGATATATATTCACTCTTCCCTTTATACCAAGGATATAGCTTTGATTTTCTCTCAGAGAAATATTATGTGTTCATAAAATGATAAAAAGTAGAAATTGTTCAGTATCCTCTTCTGATCTTAGAATATGAGTTTAATCGCAATCCTCATTCTCACATGTGATGATAATCAATATGAAATTGATCCCAATAAAGTACATAGTGAGAACACACCCCAAAACTGATCTTTGGGGAATTCCAAACTACAGTTTGCAAGAGAGGAGAACCTGGCCATGAGATTGAAAAGACAGCCAGAGACATAAGAAGAAAACCAGGAGAATGTGGAATCATACAAGCCAAGAGTCAAGGGAAAAGATAATTTCAAAAGAATGGTAGAAGTCAACTGTGTCCACAGCTGCTAAGATATCTAAGCAGGTTTATTATAAACTACAAGTTCCTCATAAATCAATACTAATTTGAAGGAAAGAATGTTGGAATAGCTATGGACCATTAAGATCTTACTCTAATTCTAGCCCTGACTTTACCTAGACGAGTATCACTGGGCAAGTTCCCTAATCTCTCCAGATTTCAGACTCCTAATCTACAAAATAAATATGGAAAGATAATTTCCATGGGTCCTTCCATCCCCAAAATGCTGTTTTATTATTTATGGTTTATCAATGTTTCACAGTAATGATTTGTTGTTGTTGTTGTTAAAATGCCTGTTTCTGAGCAAACAATATATTGTTGCTCACATTCACAAAATGACTTGCAATGGACAGCACATTCCCAGTGTAGGAAGTCAGGTTACACACAGATGTCATGCATAAAGTCTTTTTTTTAAATTAGTGGTAGAATTTATGTGAAGATCAGGTCATAATAGGATAGTTTCAAATTTCTGCACGGAATATTACTTTCTTTTTATCCTAATATATAGTCTCCACTATCAACACAAAATATATTTGTACCCAAGGAATCTTAGAAGGTCCTCAAATCTCCGGCTTTCACCCTTCAAAAGTTGTTCAATTTGGCAAGTTCCTCATGTACTTGTGTGCTGGACATTGGCATGTGTGTAGACATGTAAACGTTGCATTTGCTGAACAAGGTGCACTTATCTGAAATTCCAAATGGCACTCACATTTAATTGTATCCTTCTGTCTTCATGAATCTGCATTTAGTCTTTTATTAATATACTGTAATGATGAAAACAAAAGATCATTACCCTTTACAGGTATGTGGGGGGTTGCTTACCATCTGAGTAAATGAGGACAAATTATATGACCCAATAAAATCGAAGGGTACCATCTTCTTCTGGTGCAGACAATTGTTCTGCCTGAATAATAAGTGAGTTCAATATCTTGAGTTATGAGTAGTGAGTGAGTTTGATATACCCAGTTATGAAGATTCTGACTTAGAGGGCAATGCAGTGCTATGCTAGAGGACTAGCTGGATACAGTGATAAAGGTAGCCATGAAGGTTTCTGCTAACACACCAAAACAGTTTTGTTAATTTTACCTGCAGATATAGAAGATCAGTGTAGGGATTATGAGTCAGATGGATTTAGGCTTCACTTCCTAGATCTACCAAATGTGATCTTTGGCAGGTTATTTGGCTTCTCAAATTATCAGTAATGTCATCATTAAAAGGGTAATCACATTGATACCCACCTCATAGACCTGTTGAGAGAACTAAATGGGGCATTGTACATAAAATTCTAAATGTAGTGCTGGGCACATAGTAAGTAGTTTGTTATTGGTAGCTGTTTTCATTATCATTTTACTATTACTATTGTTAGAGTTGTCCCAACATTGTAGAGTGATATTGTGAGGAATGAGCAACTAGAATATGGAAGTGACACAAGAGCAGGGGATGACTGATTGACATCTTGTCACACTGTTCTTTCATTTTCATAAGACTTTTTTTACTTTGTGAAAATTATCATTAAAAAATATATTTAATGGATTTTTTACTGTATTATGAAAAATAAAGAAAGACTTGTAAAATAAAAATTGTTTTCAATAAACAATAGCCTGAAATCAAGGACAATTTTGTAGAGTTTCCATTGCTTTGGCCACAAAATGTAAGTAGAAATTCAGTTCATAAAACTGCTTGTAGTGCCTATGGTCAACGAACACTTGTTGAGTGATTGACTGATTCTATGGCATTTAGAATTTTTTCTTTTGTTTTTCAGAAACCTCAAAGCCTTATTTAGAAAAGTTAGACAGCAAATTAGATGCTAACATCTCTTTTATCATAAATTATCTTCCATTATAGTTTATTTATTAATTTATGTTTTTCCTATTTATCATGAACTCTGAATATCAGAGAGAAGAATATTATTAAATCTTTTTTAATCTCTAGAATGTTAAGCATGTTAATTAGTTAATTAATTAACTGGCATGTTCATTTATTTATTCATTAAATAAAAGCTTATTGAACACCTACTTATTGCCAGGCATTGAATAAAGCATAGTGGATTTAAGAATTGAAAAATAAAAAAGTCATAACCTCTACCTGCAAGAATTTCTACATATATATGCAGTACATGTGTTTGTATAAAATAGGTATGTAGTACATTTGTACTACATGTGCATACAAATCTATGTATGTATGCAAGCAACACTAGTATGCTCAGCCTGCGATGAGCATAAGCAGTAGGTAACCATACATTGTGGGAGAGGTGACTAAACCTTTCCAACAGAACTGATGAAGCTTTTTCAGAAAAGGTGGCATCCAGCTAGTGCCAGAAAGATGAGAAGGATTTTTTCCAGTTGGAGAAAAGGGAAGAGAAGGGTGGGGTGATAGGAAGGCTATTCCTGAAAGATAAATTCAACACACACACACACACACACACACACGAACACACACACACACACACACACCTTAAAATAAAGAGCATGGAGACAAAAGAGTGAGTGGAAATAAAGAATTTTGACTGCATGGAGGTCATACAGAGTTCTTCCCCAGAATTGCTAGTGATTTACTTAAAGCGATCACAACAGTTACCCAATCTTTAGTTATATAGGTTATTAAGAGCAAATGGGATAGGAAGTCTTCTAAGACACACAACACAAATGAATAATGTTCAGCTTTACAGGAGAAGGGTTTGGGATCTGCTACTAATAAACAACTTACTCTTTAACTTGTCTCTCTATAGTTTTAAATCTAGTGCCTCTGGGACCATCCGTTGGCAACATTGATGTCGATTTAATAGTTTCTCCAGGTTAACTCTTCTTGTTTTAAAAATACTGAATATACAAATATGTGACATCCAGATCTAGGAAATATTTCAGTCTATTTTTCACATTTCAATGCTTCAGATAGGGCTTTTCTGTCTTGGAGTTTGAATTACTTAGATGATGCCATGCTTTTAAATATCCTTATTTTGGTGTCTTGTTTTTCAGGGGTGTGACTATCTAGTATACTTAAATTGTGCTGCCTTTCCATATTCCCATATGATAAACTAGTAAATATATACTTATCTTTCTCACAGAGATGTTGTGATAATCAAGAAGAATGGGAATGAATGAATGAAGTAGTCCTTGAGTGGCTTGTAAGAAATCCAGGCACAAGTTCAGGCTGTTGTCCATTAGCCTTGTTGATTAAATTTAAAGTGCTAGAATATGTAAACATCCTTAAATGTTGATAATTTGTAGTCTATTATTTTTAATCTTTTTGGACACTTCCAAGGGCAGAAATAACTGAAATAGCCACTTAAAACCAGTTGTAATTTTTTTGTTGTTTTGCAGTACGCGGGCCTCTTACTGCTGTGCCCTCTCCCGTTGTGGAGCACAGGCTCCAGATGCGCAGGCTCAGCGGCCATGGCTTATGGGCCCAGCCGCTCCGCGGCGTGTGGGATCTTCCCAGACCGGGGCACGAACCCATGTCCCCAGCATCGGCAGGCGGACTCTCAACCACTGCACCACCAGGGAAGCCCACCAGTTGTAATTTTTAACCGGTATGTCTGCGGTAATGTCTAGGGAAATTGACTCCTATATCTTAATAATGCTGACCTGGCTCAAAGTGTAATTTTACAAATTATTTCTCATGTAGATAGGTATATGCTTCACCTTCTTCAGTGTGTTCACCATGATTTATCTCAGTCCAAGTAGTTTAATCTTTGATGTGTATTTGCATCGAAAGTTGTATACTTTTAAAAGCTATTTACCATTTAAAAATTTTTATCTTTTCTTCCTGAATGCCCAACTAATTAAAATAATATTTCCATGGGATACGTATTTTAGGATGTGACTTTAATCTAATGATACATTTTTCTTTGTGACTTGAGGATTCAATTGCAGTGCTTTATTGTCATTATCGTTATAAAATTTTAGTCAAAACTCAGCCACTTGTGTAACTCGCATAAACTTTTTATGGCAAAAGAAAAAAGATCTTCTCCAGGAGTGGTAAAGTGAAGGTGATTGATGCAAATTTTTCTATATTTCTTTCAACTCTAAGAACTTTTTTTTTTTTTTTTTTTTTTTTTTTTTTGCTGTACGCGGGCCTCTCACTGCTGTGGCCTCTCCCGTTGCGGAGCACAGGCTCCGGACACACAGGCTCCGCGGCCATGGCTCGCGGGCCCAGCCGCTCCGCGGCATGTGGGATCTTCCAGGATAGGGGCACGAACCCGTGTCCCCTGCATCGGCAGGCGGACTCTCAACCACTGCGCCACCAGGGAAGCCCTCTAAGAACTTTTAAAATTAAATTTAAATGGTTATTCTGTTTGTAGGGATGTGATAGAATGGAAGTATAGAGTGAACACAAATATCAAAGGACAGAGATTTTAAAGAAAGGAGTGTCAATGCTGTAACTGTAGGAAGACAAAAAGCAGAGCCATTTATATGAAGGAAAGCAGAGAAATAATCATGTAAAGGGTCAAGGCAGGTGAAGTAAAGGGGTGAAAAGTGTTGTAATGAGTGGAAATAGAAAAGAATGTCATCATTAAAATCAATGAAGTCTTATGGTTAGTAATTTTTTTTTCTGTGTTGAGGAAGATGAAGCATCCTTTAAACTCACAAGACATAGTTTGAATTAAAGGACTGTTCTTGACATATTTGATTATGTAAAATGCATTTATGGAAAAGAGATTTATTTGCTTTTTGTTCTTATTAACTATTGACAGAAAACAAACAGTGACATTAGACAACTCCATTTAGGGATTAAAAAATACTTCTACATTTCTTGGTACCTTAATTTCCTAACCCTTCAACAGAAGTCTAGATGCACTAGACAATGGGGTAAATGACAGAAAAGAAGAAAGACTGATTGCTATATTTGTAATACTAACACATAACTTGAACAATGTTACAGAGATGTGCCAGTCAACTTGAAACTTAAAGTAGGTAGGGTGAGCAAAAGTTTTCTAGAAAGAGTATAAGAGCACGGAGCTGTAGATATGCAATGCTTGGCTAGGGAATGGCAAGTAATCTAATGTAGCATGAAAAGTCCATTAACCAAACAGTTATGTTCATCATATTCTTACACATGTAAAACAAAGAGGGAAATACATTTGAAAGAGTTACTTCAAAAAAAATTTTTTTTAGATCTTTGGTATCAAAAGGTGAATCCTTGGCTCTCATGAAAATGGTGCTTTGTGTTTTATGAAGCACTTTTACATACTTGTTTTTTGTTATGTTATGCCTTGGTGCATAAAATGGTTCATATGCTAAAGGTTCGAGATAACTGGAGGTTTGTTCTTTTTTTTCTTTTCTGTAAATGAAAACAGAAGACTCTGGATCTGTAGGAAATACTTTGCATTGAATATTTGTTTGATTCCTACACTATTTGTATGGCCACAGAGGATAGGATACGATAGGCCCGTTTAACATCAGGAAAGACATTTGATGGAACTGCATTATGTCATCATATCTCTGCTGTATGTAGTTTGTGATAGCTAACAGAATTTAAATGAAAGAAACTGAATGTCATCATTTTGTTTGGAAGAGTAACTTGCAAGTGCTCTGAGGGAACATGTTAAAAAATTTAAAGGCTTGTTTATTAAAAGGAAATATAGCTTGATTTTAGAAAACCTTTAACATTTAAAAATTGTATTAGTAATATACATACAGTCATATATTTTTGTAGCATTAATATTAATGTTAATATTGTAATAATATTATACTAACAATAATGAAGTGATTTAATATTAAAGAAGGTATTTCTATTACATTATGTAAAAAGCTTGGCATTCCATGCAAATATGAAAATCAGTGAGAAAAGTCTATTTATAATATCACTCGAATGAATATGAAATAGAAGAGCAATGTATTGATTAATAAAATGTATGTTTTCCCTCAAATTTTAAAATATTAATGAGAAAAATATGGCACCTGAAAAGGTCATATTATCTACTATATTAATGTGATGATCAGAATGTACTATTAAAAAAGTTATTATAACTTGTCCTCTGTTATAACAGCTATGAGGCAGAAATCTAGTCACATATATATTTGAGAAATTCTTTTGCATTCCTTCTTTAGTACCTTCTTCACAATTAAACACAAATCCTATGTTACCCACCATTATTATTCTCTTAACCATTAAAACAACTGCTTAAGAGTCTGCTCTGTCTTGCGTATCTCAGGAAGATGGGGCAGCAAAAATAAATGCCCTGACACAGGAATGAGCTCAGTAGATAGAGAAACAGGAGAAAGGAAAGAGTGAATGTGGGAATGAATGGATGAATAACAGAATTTGTGTATGTTTTGGAAACTCAGGAAAAAAACTTAAAAAAACCCAAGACATTTATGTCAAATTGAACATAAAAATCATATAAAATTTGAGCAATCTGCAGTCAAACTCTGTCTCACTTTTACACTTTAATCACATTCCCAATATTACCAGCTACATACCTGATACTCAATCTAGCAGATTTTTTTTTTTTTTTTTTTTGCGGGTCGTGGGTCTCTCACTGTTGTGGCCTCTTGCATTGTGGAGCACAGGCTCTGGACGCGCAGGCTCAGTGGCCATGGCTCACGGGCCCAGCCGCTCGGCGGCATGTGGGATCTTCCCGTACCGGGGCACAAACCCGTGTCCCCTGCATCGGCAGGCAGACTCTCAACCACTGCGCCACCAGGGAAGCCCCTAGCAGATGTTTTAATTCTTATCTGATTTGTTTTTATAGAAGCATTTGATGCTGCTGATCCCTCCTCCCTTCTAGAAAAATTATCTGTCCATAATTCTATTAGTGGTTGTATGGATTTCTCCTTTCTTCTCTGGCTTCTGCTTTGGAGTTCCTTTTTCTTCTCTTGTCAATGTTGATGGTCCTCAGCATTCTCACCTCAGCTTTCCTCCCTCACGGCACACAGTCCTTGAACAATCTCATACAATCCCACGGATTTAATTACTCTCAATGTGTTGCCGTAAAGATTAAACCCAGACCACTTTCTTGAAATCTAGATAGATTTACCCAGTTGTCTAGTAAACAGTTCCACTTGAGATATGTAGAAGGCATTTCAAGCTAAACATACCCAAAATTGTACAAATAACTATCCTCCCTCAATTAGTTTTTCTCATGTATTTCAGATACCATCATTTTTCCCTTTCTCTGCCTCATTCCCCGTATCTAATCAATTATGAATTCCTGTCCCCTACGTACAAAATCTATGCTTTATTTAGTCTCTCTGTCCCCATTCTTAACATCCTAGCTCAGGTGATTATCATCATAGTCCGGTGTTATGAATTGAATGTTTGTGTCCCCTTCACAATTAATATGTTGAAGCCTTAACTCCAATGTGATGTTATTAGGAAGTGTGGTATTTGAGAGGTAATTATGTAATTAGGTTCAGATGAGGTTATAAGGTTGAAGCCTCCATGATAGGATTAGTGCCCTTGTAAAATGAGGAAGCGACACCAGAGCTTTTGATCTCTCTGTCATGCGAGGACACAGCAATAAACTGGGTATCATTTGTGAGCCAGGAAGTGGCTCCTCACCAGAACCCAACCATGCAGGTGCCCTGATCTTGGACTTCCCAGCCTCCCGAACTTTGAGAAATAAATGTCTATAGTTTAAGCTATCCAGTCTATGGTATTTTGTTATAGCAGCCTAAGCAGACTAAGATATCTTGGATTCTTGCAAAAATCATCTAACTGCTTTACATTTAAATACAAAATGATATTTAAAAGTGCTTAACTGATTTTTAACTCTTCTGCCTAAAACCTCAATGGGTTTCTGTTGTCCTTGTAAGAAAACTGCAATTCAATTCTTTCAACTGGCCCTGGCCTTTTCATTTGCCATTGTTGTCTTTGCATTTTTATAGTTCTGTCAGTAGAGGCAATATATTTGTAAGGATTAATAAAAAGAAACAATAGCAAACACTTTCATTGTGCTTATGTGTACCACATATTATTTTAAGCACCTTCAATGTATTAACTCATTTAATCCTCACAACAATCCTACAGGCAGGTGCTATTACAAATGCTGTTTACTAATGGGAAAAACTGAGACATGTAGAGACTGAGAAATTTGTCCAAGGTCATGCAGTGAAAAATTCGCTCAGGAAGTGTCTCCACATTTGTGCTTTAAACCACTTCTGAGCTTTGTAGTCACCCAGACCAAGTTTAAATGCCAAATCATCCTCTTTACTGGATGGCAACATTGGGAAAATTATTAATAACTCGTCTCCATTTTCCTCAACTGAGAAATCAGAATAATAATCTTCTTCAGAGGGCTGTTGTGAGGAGAACTTGAGATAATGCTCTTTAAGTACAAATCACAGGACTTAGCACTTAATGAATAGTCATAAATACTAAGTATCATTATTACTGTTATTAGGATAGTAACTATCACTATCCTTTTCATTACCCTGGTTGAGTATGCTATATAATATCTATCGAATTTACAACAGTTATTCCCCTTGCCAATAATATTTTATCTTTCAATTTCTCTTCTTTTGCTTGGATAACTCCTTCAGGTCTCAGTGTGGATACCACTACTTCCATAAAACTATCCATGATTCCTTAAGTCAGGAACAGGAGCCCTCTTAAGTTAATAGAATCCTGTATTATTCACATTGACTCTCCTTTACTATAATTTTAGATATATATATATTTGTGTGTGTGTGTGTGTGTGTGTGTGTATTTGGCCTGAGTCCCCAATAACTAAAAAGTTTTTAATAGGTTTGCTTCTTGTTCATTGATGGTATCTCCAGTTTCTGAACACTGGTTGAAATATAGTAGGTCTGGTAAATATTTACTTGTGGTATAAATGGAGAATGTGGAATAAATGAATGATCTGGAATGATATACCTACAAATAGTCTAATGGAATCTTATAGAATCTAAAATGGATCTGAGAAATTGCAGAGAAAGTTAGCAATAAATTTAAAAACACACTCTTTGACTTTTATATCATTGTTTCCACAGGCGATCAGAGAGCACAGACAAGCTGGCCATTAGCCATCAGGAAAATTTGATTAATCTACATGAAGAATGAGAAATGGAATGGAGGTCAGCTAAGAAGTGAGAAAGAAGAAGAGATAACAGTATCAAAAAGTCACTCTAGGGGCTTCCCTGGTGGTGCAGTGGTTGAGAATCTGCCTGCTAATGCAGGGGACATGGGTTCGAGCCCTGGTCTGGGAGGATTCCACATGCCGTGGAGCAACTAGGCCCGTGAGCCACAGCTACTGAGCCTGCTCCTCTGGAGTCCGTGCTCCACAACAACAGAGGCCGTGACAGTGAGAGGCCCGTGCACCGCGATGAAGCATGGCCTCCACTTGCCACAACTAGAGAAAGCCCTCGCACAGAAACAAAGACCAAACACAGTCATAAAAAAATAAATTAATTAATTTTAAAAAAGTCACTCTATTTTATAAAAAGAAGACATATTTTCAAAGAAGTTATATTTCCCAAACACAGATACTACCATGGCCCACATACCTGCAAGCTTTTAGTTTAGTATCTTTGGTGTTTTCTTCTAAACTCACTGATTAAACTCAGTAAATTCGAATGCGCAATAGAATATTTAAAAACACATTTTAAATGTCACAATTTATTTTTCAGTTCCTTAGGCCCTCATTAATTTTGGTTTCCAAACCTTGTTCTTTGTTCACAAGCTATAAAATTTCCTTTAAGACTCGTTTAATGGTCTTGTCAAATGAATTCACCATTTAATGGGATTGGTTGTTCTCCTAAGTGTAAAGGACTTCCTTCCACCCTCTCCTCCAGCTGCCTGGCTTTGTGCAGTTCTCATTTCCACTGTCTATTGACTCAATTCCTCAAGGGAAAAAATATCTGCCTACCTCCTAGAGGTGTTGCAAGGATTAATAAATTGCAAAGCACACTGAAAAAATTTGGATAAAATATACTCTGACAGACTGAAGTATTACCATGACCACAAGTATCATTTCCAGATGCTGTAGATCCAAGGACAAGAGAGCAGGTCTGGGAATCTCATCCAAGCCTCCCACATGGAGGGTTATTGCTAGGCCAAAGAGTTACATTTTGATATTTAAATATCAGTGGTTTTATATCAAAGCCATTTGCTGAGAGAGATTTTGTCTGGACACATAAAGCGCCTGAATTGGCATAAGAAGGCAACAGCCCTGAATCATTGAGCCTTTAAAACCACAAGCAACACTATTCCCAGGAAAGAGTTTATCTCTATTAGAAATCAAAGACAACTTCCCTTTCCGTTTAAACAGATAACTCAAAATTATAAATGGCCTGCTTCAGTAGACTGGCCCTTTATGTAGTCAAGAGGGTCACAAATTCCTTGAAATTTGAGAAGTCTCACTGAAAGGGATATTGAAGTTGGGTTAGTGCTCCCAAGTGAAGCTTAGCAGTGTTTTTGTCTGGAAACCTTGGTTTTAGATGTGAGCAGACATATTGTTTCAAGGAGTTCAATTTAAGTCAAAAAGAGAAATGGGTAGGGTAAATGACTGAAATATCAGTGAAACTGGTGGATACCCAAACTATGTGGTTCATTTATATTTGTATCTGAATGTATGTTAATTCAAAATTTTTGTTGTTGTTTTGGGGGTGTTTTGGGACCACAGGTGTAGAGCGTTGGGTCAATCAGACTTTATAGTTCCTGGCACCGTATATCATTGGTAGTGTGAAACCCATCTTTTGTTTGGCTTATTTGTTCATTTCTTTCTTTCTATTCCCACTCTCCATTCCACACTGTCCTGTCCCTCCCCTCACTTAGGCAGATATTCAAACGTTTTTGATGGGTATCCTTTTATTTTAATGTGTCCTTATAAAATATTGTGATTTGTGTGCATGTCTTTTTTAAAAAAAAACTAAAACAAATTACATTTGCTATAGATGCTTTTTCTTATTCTTTTTTTACTCAGCATTGTATCTTAAGGATCTATTCCTATTGCTGTAGAAATATCTAGTATGTTGCCTTTAAGTCTTGTGTGGTACTTAGTAGTGTATAGCCTGCATCCTTTCCTTACACATTCCCCAGGGATAGATACCTGCATTGCCTCCAACTCCTTGCTAATAAAAATAACACTGTCAAGAACTTTCCTATGTGTGTCCTGTAACAGCCTGTATGAGAATTTCTCCAGGCTATGTTTTGTGGTGGGTTGTGGGGATATAGTAGGTATGTGAACTTAATTGGATTAAAACTACCTCATATTGCTTTTCTGGATGGCTGCATAGTTCCACATTCTGTGCAGGAGGTTTCCTATTTCCCGCTACTCCTTCCAACACTTGGCATTATCCAGCTTTCTAAATTTTGCTAATCTCATGGGTGTAAAGTGATATGTTATTGTTGTTTTAATTAGCATGTCTCTAATTCCCAATGGATTGGAGCATACTTCACGTTTGTTAGCTTTTGGGTTTCCTACATTGCAAATTGTTTTTTTTATAACTTCACCCATATTTTTCTTGTGGTTCCTGCCTTTTTTCTTTCTCTTTTTTTGACTTGGAGAAATTACTTTTATATTCTAGTTATAAATCCCTTGTGGGTTTTTGACTTTCTAAGTATGTCTTCCCGCAATCTTTCATCTGTCTCTTAACTTCTCCCATGGGCTCCTTCCTTGAACAGAATCTTTAGTCTACAGTAATTGCTTTCAAACAGCAAATAGAATCATTAGCTAAAAGAATACAAGGACTGATGTTTGCAGATAACTCTTCTCTGGAACATATATACAAGAGGGAATATATTATTTAAAGTGATAAAGGAAGTATGACAGATAGACAATTAGCCTAAAGATGGCTGAGAGGATGATTTTGTCATTTTTGGTAACAAATAAAACACAAGTTAGTGCCAAATTATGCTGCTACTTACTGGCTAGAACATTTAATTAAAGTACAAAATAACTTAGATACAAATATATCTGTCTTTACAGTTTGGTTCTCATATTAGAGAATATGAAATAATTTCATTATTAATTAAATATTTTCATTAATTGATTAATGAAGAACTAAAATATTTTCATAAATGTTTTCAATATGAATTCCCTTCTTTACATATTCAAAATGAAGTAAAATGGTAAGCACACATATACACACTCACAATCAGTATGACAGTCAAAAGAGATGTCATTTTGAAATTTTATTTTCAGAGAACATGTGATAATTAATATTTTACATTTCCCCCAGAAATCCAGCATGAGCACACTATTTTTGTGCTCTTTCTTTTACCTAATAAAAAAAAAACATTTAGAGAACAAAACTTTATAGGAAAAAACTCTGATGCGAATGTAGAATAATATTTTCGTGAGGAAAAATATTATTCTGTTTTTCACACTCAGTAGGCTTTGATGTAACCTAAAAGTCAAGTTTTCCATAATAGATTCAGCAGGTGAATGTGTTGCTATTAATCTGTTGCCTAAAAGGAAGGTGACTTTTGAGTTTACTTGCTGAAATAAATTTCAGTTAAAATTTTCATTTTCTTAGGGAGTGGTTCGATTGTTCTCTTCAAGTCCGATGATTGTAGATGAATATGGATCACAGACAAGCAGGCACTTCCTTCAGCTTTTGGACTGTCACAGACCATGTACCATCTTACCAGGAGCCAACATTTTGTGAAACATTCCTAAACCTGGCCCTACTCTCCCTAAAAGCCCTGCTTGCTTAATTTATTTTTACTCTAAAATTTTTTTAACATCTTTATTGGAGTACAATTGCTTTACAATGGTGTGTTAGTTTCTGCTTTATAACAAAGTGAATCAGCTACACGTGCACATATATCCCCATATCTCCTCCCTCTTGCGTCTCCCTCCCACCCTCCTTATCCCATCCCTCTAGGGGGACCCAAAGCACAGAGCTGATCTCCCTGTGTTACGCGGCTGCTTCCCACTACCTGTTTGCTTAATTTATACATCACTGTTGTGAGAACAATATACTCTCAGTCTTTCAAGTTCTTCTGTTTTATGTTTCCCCAAATCCAGCATAGTATAGAAAGGATTTTTTTTTTTTTTTTTTTTTTTTTTTTTTTTTTTGTGGTACGCGGGCCTCTCACTGTTGTGGCCTCTCCCCTTGCGGAGCACAGGCTCCGGACGCGCAGGCTCAGCGGCCATGGCTCACGGGCCCAGCCGCTCTGCGGCACGTGGGATCCTTCCGGACCGGGGCAGGAACCCGCGCTCCCTGCATCGGCCGGCGGACTCCCAACCACTGTGCCACCAGGGAAGCCCTAGAAAGGCTTTTTATCCTTAATATTTTTCAGATCACTGTATCACCATGGCCATAAAGTCTGTAATCTGTGTTAAAGTATACTGGTGAGGAACAGGTATTTTGGAAATAAAAGAACCAATGTCCTTGTTAGTAGCTGCAAGTCAGAGTCTTACCTCATTCCTTTATTTTTAAAAAAGTTTCTAATCTGCCGTTACCTCCTCCCATCTTTGTCTAGTTACTCCACCCACTAGAGAAACACCTTTCATCAACTGTTCACTTGCTCCGACCCCTATATTCTATGTGTTGTGGGTAAAGTTATGAATCTGACCCTGACCCCGATCCAAGTGACATGAATCATTAGTCTAACCAGTTCTGTTATGCTCACCAGCTAGATCACACATCCAATTGGTCTTATTCTGATTCTACTTTCATCCTATAGCCTTTAGGTTATCAACTGTCATTCTAGAAATATCATAGGGAAGAATGATATATAAGACGCCATTGTGCCATTTTCTTGATATTCTGTCAGAGTTCTTGCTATAAATTAAAACATCAGTTTTTTTTAATGAATTTATTTTCTCAAGATGACATTTGGCTCCAATGAAAATTGAAGACTCAATATTGAAATATGAAGACATCAATTTACTAACACCTGAATGCTTGCACCAGTAACTGATTGGCTTCCACATATGATGCTTTTATCATGATAGGATATAAATATCAGAACTTACTCTTCCACTGACTTTAGGGGTGAGCAAAGTGAAGACACACAGAACATGCTTCTTTTACATAAGGAAGTTTTATACTGCATATCTATTTGCCAAAGCTCTTTACACTTCTCCATGTAAATGCTGATGGTACACACAGGAAGGCTTGACTAGCTTTCCTTGGGGGAATCAGGAAAGACTGCACAGTAATGTATTATTCTTCATTGTTCCTTTGAAAGACCAGAAGGAGTTGGCCAAAAAGGAGAACTCAGGGAGAATGGGAAATTTAAAAACACGAGGAGTTTGGGAAATAGCAAAAAGTTCAATGTGAGTGAGGATTTAGAGAGAAGGGGAATAATATGGTTTTGAATTGCATGTTGTGTTCAGATGAAAGCACTTGTATACCAAGCTAAGGAGTCTAAACTTAATCCAAAAATCAACAGGAAGAAGCAGAAGGAAGAGAAGAATATCATTACATTTGTTACTGCACAATATCACACAACCATGGGGAGGATGAGTTGGAGGAGAAAAGCTTGAGGCAGTATGATTAAGTAAAAACATGCTGCAAAGATTAGGGTCAAAGATGCTAAGTGCCTAGATTACAGTTTGGCAGTAAGGCTGAAAATCATGGTCAGAATTCAGTCATTTCTTTGGTAGGAGCAACTGTTAATTTATAATCATAGATTCATCAGATTGTCAACATGGAAAGCCAGTTAGAGAGATCATCAGGACCAACCTCTCCTTTTTGGACGTGAGAATAAGTGATTTGATTAGGGAATTGTGGAGGTAAGACTGACCCAAAGCCTAGCAATTTCACTTATAAACTACAAATCATGGATTAGATGATCAATTTATCCACGTGGCTATCTCATCACCTATATAGCATGTAGATAATAATGTCTGACTTCTGCCAATGTAAGGGAAATGCCTAATATCGGGCCTAAGTAAGACAGGGCTAAATAAATATTAATTTTCATTGTTAAATGATTATATCATTAGACAGTACTGTAGTAGACCATTCTCCTTTTTTCTTGTTACAGCCCTAAATTTGTTTGAACAACTAGAACTCTTTCATTCTCTGGGAATGTATTTGGCAGGGGACCATTTGCTCAAGAGTGTAATTTATGGCTTACAGGCAAAAGAAATCAGTAATCTCCAAGGCATAGTGATTGATTCAGAGTTTAATAAAATACCTATTTTAGACCATGTGAAATCTACAAGACTCAATTCTGGGACACTGCTTGGTGCTATCAGGGAAGTGGATGTAAAAATGGGGTGTAGCTGCCATCCTCCCAAAATGAAATGATAGCTTCTTTGAGAAAGTGGAAAGAAGGATTGGGTCCTTGTGACAAGTTTGAGTCCAATGCAGGCCCCAACCTGAAGCCAGACATAATGATTTCTGGCTATATGAACTAATAAATACACTTTTTGGATTATGCTGATTTAGCTTTTGTTTTCTGTTAGTTGCAACTGAAAGAGGCCTAAGTAAAACAATATCAAAAGGAAAAAATTTGTAACATTTAACTGCCACTAAGAAATAGTTAAAATAACTTAGATTCTCTAGTTAAAAAAAAAAAAAATGACAATGGAGATAAATTACCAGGATCTTTCTCAGAAAATCAGTCTCTCCAGGAGGGTTAAATAAATGGATTAGTTTTGAGGAAATAATTTAATTTTAACTGTGTTCTAAAACTATTTTAGAGATAATTCCATTAGCTGTGTAGTAAGGAATACTTGATTCATAAAATATGTTACAATCTGGAACCATAAGAAATCAAGCAATTATACTGACATCCCTTCATGAGCTCAATTTACAAAAACATATAAAGGTTTCAAGTACATTTATGTAAACTGCATTGGCATGGTGATATTCAGTAAGATTGAATCGAAGACACTTTTAACTTTACACTATTGCATTACATTTAATTTAATTCATTTAAAGCAAATGAACCACAAGAAAAAATGTTAATTTATTGTAAGTATAGAATCTTGAGCCAGAGTGCGGGAAGTGGGGGAAACACTGAGCAAATAGCTAATTTAATTAGAAGAAATAAGCTGTCTTTCACATACCACTTGAAAAGGAAAAAATTTTTTTTTCCCAAAATCATTAGTAAAAGAGCTTTACAGTCTCATATAACAGAATTTCTTATTATTTGTCAACCTCTTTTGAAGGAGGCCAATGATGGCCATCTGATCCATAAATTTTTCCACAATAATCTGTACCAGAAAGGAGAGCATTATATTTATTCTTCAACATCACATCATCAGCAATTCTCATCTACTTTCTGGCCATAACTGATTAAACTGATGCAAGGTGCATTACCTAAATTGGATGGTTCAGATTCTTTCATCTGAAAATTTGGAATTTCGATGAGAGGCCAATCTGTCAGATAGAGTGAGTGCTTACTTTTCTAGTTGAATAAAGTCTAGTCTGGTGTTAGCCACACGGAAAGCCAATACTTTCTCTCTCTCTTTCTCTCTCTCTCTTTTGATAAACATTATTTAATTGAGCTAGTTGAATTGTTTTGTGCTTCCTGCAACCAGAAAATTCATGACTAAGGCTTCCTAAGAATCCCCATAACTTCTTTTACATCAAGACTCAGATAAAGTGAATTGTTGGCTTTAAAAAAAAAAGCCATTGACTTCCATTCATAACTACTTTTTAGTGTATAAATCATTAGAAATCTGATATAATTTGTTGTGTTTATGGCATACTGAGACTTGAACATACCACAAGACATCAAATAATTTAATTAGATACGTCATCCACTATTCCCTTAACTATTCAAGAGGAAAAAAAAAAACCTGACGTATTTTTTTAGGAACCATCAGTAAGAGAAATTCTCCAACAAAAAAAATGTATTTGCGGGCTTCCCTGGTGGCGCAGTGATTGAGAGTCTGCCTGCCGATGCAAGGGGACACGGGTTTGTGCCCCGGTCCGGGAAGATCCCACATGCCGTGGAGCTGCTAGGCCTGTGAGCCATGGTCACTGAGCCTGCGCGTCCGGAGCCTGTGCTCCGCAAAGGGAGAGGCCACAACAGTGAGAGGCCCGCGTACCGCAAAAAAAAAAACCCAAAAAAACCCCCCAAAAATGTATTTGTAAAAAATTAAACTACCCTAATGTCAGACAATAATTGATGATAAGTAATCTAAGCTCTCCAACTCAAATCAAGTAATCATTCTAGAATTTGAACATGATTATTCATGATACTTAGAAGAGTTTTTCAAGCCTCTGAAAACTGCCTGTGCCATCTCTCAGCTTTCTTCTCTGTAGTAACTTCCATTTGTGGGCATAGTTTAAGACTAGGTTACCTGTCCTCTCCACTCTTAAGTTTTATTTTGATTTCTTGTCTTGCTTGAGACTAATTGCAGCTAGATTCCATTTTGTCCTTCTGCCTTGCTTCACTCGATTCCCTTTTTCTTTTTTTTGCAAAAATTAATTATTAAATGCTTACTGTGTCCCAATGTATATATGGACACAACGGCAAACAAGCTGCAGGCACCGCCAGCAAGAGTTTTTTTTTGGGCAGAGTCAGATAAATAAAAAGGCATATTCCATTTGGTTGGATAAGGCTTGAAGATATGAAAATTTATGGCTTATTGGAGGGAGGGAACTCCCTCCCTTACAGGAAGGCGTTGTATTAAGGTTTCCTGTAGATGGAAGTGAACAGTCACCTGGACCTAAAAGAGGGAGGAGAGAAGGATAGCAAAGAGATGCATCTATACAAGGGCCCAGAAGCAAAAGGGAACACATAAAGCAAGGTTTTGTAAGGAAGTTAACGTGTGTGTGTGTGCATGTGGTTGTAGAAGGAGTTTAGTGTTGATTAGGGAGGGGGCTGAGAGACGTAAAAGATGAGGTTTGAGAATCAAGGCAGAGCCAGCTCACAAATGACTTTGCAAACCTTGCTAAGAATTTTCTGCTGTGCAGAGAAGGTGAGGGGACGTCACTAAAGAATTCTAACCAAGGGAGTTATAATAAAGTCAGCTCGCTTTCTGGTTATGTGGGGAGAGATGGGCTTCAAATTGCCATAATCTTTTATGTATTGTTCTTTTAAGGTACCCTAAATCTATAGGTCTTTAAGTCTTCCTGGGTAGTGTAGTTGAAGAAACACGTTTTTCACAGGCGTAATCTCATTGGAGCAATCATCTTTACATATGACAAAAGGAAAACTCAGAGGTTAAATGATATACAGCAGATAACCTACCAAGTTAGCATGAAGGACAGGAGTGAAAGTACTACCTTCTAATCCTAGATGAGAATGAATAAATTAAGAATTTTTTTAAGGCTTGTTGTCTGGAAAACAAGAATTACCTATCAGCAATTTTTTATTATCTCAAAATGCTATATTAGATGACTTATGCAATATAATTGGAAAGGAATTATATTTGTGTATGTACCCATTGGTTTGTAAACATAATATATGAGAAGATAAAGGCAACAGGTCTAAATAAAACATCTTAATTTTACTTTTATTTTTGGTCACTGTGATTTCATGTAAAAGATTTTTAAAAGCTACCTCTGGATTTAAAAGGTTCTTTCTTATCTATAAAATGAACATAATATCAATACAGAACACAATATATCAAGCTCTATTTTACTGGAGAATCTTTATAAGAAAGAAAATTTGAATATCATGTGTAATTATAGAAAATACATGAAAAATGCATTCTGTATGGGAGGCTGGAATACTAAAAACTAATAATTAAAGATTATTATTTTGTTGCATTGCTTTGTGCAAAAGGAATTTGTTGTTATTTCTGAAAAGTATGAGAAAGTCAATCGAGGTATATGAGTCAATTGATACAGGAAAGCCATATCGCTATTTTGTGTGGTTGTTATTTTTCAGCATACTAGAATCAATTTTCAGACTTGAATAATGCGGTTTTCTGTGTAGTATATAGTTATATTTTTATATTATAATGAAAATTAGTTTTATATTTAAAAGAAATAAAACTTAAAACATATGTTCTATATAGGGAAGGACGAATCAAAACTTGTTTTCTTTTTTTCTCCTCAGAATTGTGAGAGATGAGCTCTGGACATGATCCATCTCTTATTCACAGTGTATGGAAAGCTGACTCTAAGCTTGAATAGCAGAGTGGGGAACTTGAGACATTTTCTCTAGGATTCTATTAAGAAGGAAAACATTGTTTCCTTTGTAGACACAATCTGGGCATCAGCTCTCTGAAGGAGGAATGCCCGTGGGGCGGAGGTGCCAGGTGAGGAAATAAGATGGAAAGACACTTTTGAAAAATAACTTTCCCAAAGGCATTTTGAACTGTTTCAGAAAGCTCCAGAGCTATTCTATTTGGTTCCAGATCAGTATCAGTTGCTTCCTTTTCTTGTTTGACTGATCAAAAGCACAAAACCCTTAACCTCTCTGCACTGCATCCCATTCATGTTTTTCACTTACGGAAAAGTATAACACTCTGTATGTATTTAAACACGTATCAGACAATACAGGCTGGAGTTAAGGGGCAATTTGGAAAATGCTTTTCTGCAAATCCAAAATCAAACTGATTAACTTCTTTTGTGTGTGTGTATGAATCATGAATAAACTGTTGAATATGAAAAATATCCTAAAATGTGGTAGAGAGACTGATGGTGGCTCCAGAGGCAGAAGGTTTTCAGTAAAAATCTGTGTTTATCAGAATATGCAGAAAAATAAAAACCCAATTATAATATCTATAATATTAGTGATAGCAAATTGATAAAGCCAAATGTTATGTGTTAGTAAATACTACATATGGGATTAAAATATTTCTAATTAAATTTGAAGGACACACAAAAATAATACTTAAATCATTCTACATTTTTTAAAAAGTCATTATTGAGGAAGACACTGTCCACAGGTGTTCAAGAGTCCTTTACGTGGATATCATGGTGCTCCGTTTATTCCTCATGGAGCTTAGGGAGAAATTTGTCTTTATCTGGTAAGGATGATCATGAAACTCACTCACCAAGTTTACTTTTATAATTGGCTACTCCTAGGTTAATTTCACGCTCACAGCCACACCACCTTAGCCTACATTTCTGGTTCTTATAGCTGCGATTCTCCACATCCTCCTTTCTTTGTATACCCTAACGCTATTTCAGAGCTCCGCTTTGTGTGTGTGTGTGTGTGTGTGTGTGTGTGTTTAATGCTCCTATTATATCTGAGCCTTTTATTGTGATTCACTTCAAATTCACTTGGGAAGTAAGTGGGATATTGAAAAGAAAAACATTCTAAACAAATTAAAGTTTCACAATATATATCACAGTATTTTAAAAACCACCCTCATTATGATTCAGCACTTCTTTAAGTCTTTAAAATACTGTACATGTGTGTTGTGAAACTCAGTGCTGAAAAAAAGCAGTCTGGGAAAGTACTACTACCAACATGTTTTATGGAAGTAAAACTGAACTGAACAGGCCTAGTTCAAGCATGTTTATTAAATTTAACTACACCTAATAAATCTAAGCCTATCTTGAAATTGACAACCAGCTCATAATGTGTGTGCCAAGACATAACAAATTTGAACTCAGTTTTATGTTACAAAATAGTTTTAACTTGTAACACATGAAAACACAAATGTAAAGTTTGGCTAGTTTCCTACCTGGAACCGTGTATAACTGATCCAGAGCTAATTACACCTTACACCTATCTTCTAGGCTATTATTTTTATTTATTTTATTATATTATATGTATATGTTGGACAGATATATAGAAATATATATGTGTATATACTTTAGTATTATAATATATTACCTTGTGTTATATTTTATGTCTTCTTCTGTCCAACAACTTCCTTTCTGTGGTCTCTTAGGGACGTTTTCCCCCTAACATATCCAACTAACAACAGTATAAGAGCTACTACTTATTCAGAGCTTACTATGTATGAGGAAATGTGCTAAATATTCTACTCACATTTTCACGTTTTATTTTCAACAGCACTAAAAAAACCTGAGCCTGATATTCTTATTGAATTCACTTTGTGGGTGAATAAGCTGAAGTTTGGAGTGATTTCATAACTTCCCCAAGATCATACAGCTACTCTGTGTGAGAACACAGATCCAAATCTAGGTTTTGCTGATGAGCCCATTCTGGGTCCAGCTCCCAGTATAGACTTTGGTACTTGTCTTACTTGAGGTCTGGCCACCAATGTAATTTCCCTAGTCTTCTTAAATCCTAAATAAAATGATTCCTTAAAGATGTTTGTTAAAGCTAAAATCAACATCAAACCAAGTTATATCATGACAGATCAGAAAACAAATTCATGAATTAGTTTATTTGAAATTAAAATTGTATCTGAGTTGTAAAATATAAATATTAACACATCTTCTATTTTTAGGTTAAACTTTCAACAGGTTTACTGTCAAATTCATGATTCAGTTGTCAAATTAAGTAATTTCCTCTTTTGTTGTTTTACCTCTAATGACCGTTTTCATTGTTTATGTTTAATTTTGTATGCTGTCTCCAATTATTTTGAAGGTAGAAATGATATAAATAGGTCCTAAATAAGTCAAATTATATTAAATTAGGTCAATGAGTTGGCTGCATAGATATGCCATTTGTGTCAAAGAAAGCTTTACATTTTTCTGATGTCTTGAGAAACTGAGGGGATTCGTTTCATTTCTCTGTGAGAAATCAGGCTCTCTCTCTCTTTCTCTCCAATTTTCTAGATGGCAGTTTCTATAGCAACCATCATCTTAATGTTCCTCCATCCCAACTCCTCTCCCTGAGTGTGAAATATTTGTAAACTTTTTTGCCCAGTAAAAGCTTAGTAAGAAATAAAAAAAAAAAAATAGCAACCCTCCATTTATCATATAGTGACAGGGGTTAATTTGAGTTGCTGGGTGTCAAACAAATGGTCAATGGCAAATGGTCATTACTGTGGTAGGAAATTCTTGGTTCAAATATCCTCAATTCAGTCACATGTGTACAACAATAGGAATAAAGGAAATTAATAAAGAAAAGGCAGGTGCAGGAATAAGAATTTCCAATTTGGGAAGATCCTCTTGTTTTTCACTAAAGAGCCAAATGTTAGGCCACATAACATAGTGGTTAAAATGTGGAATGAACACTCATCTGGGTCTGGCTCTCTTTCTTGACTGTGTGACTTTGATCAAGTTACTTAACCTTCTTATGTTAATGGGGACAAGGGAAAAAGTGAAATTACTGACCCTATAAAATTGTAGGAAGAATTCATCGTGCAAATGCATATTAAGTATTTAGTACAATGCCGGACACACAGGAAGTGCTCAACAAATGTTAACTTTGAAAAAAAAATGTAGCAGGTGGTTTATATGTGCCAAGAGGCATTAAGGTCCATCCTGGTGTTTTTATTTTGCCTTCATTTTCTGTTAGTAATTGCTATGTAATTATTTTTGCAGTTTTGTAATATACTATTTACTTTGAGATTAATAGTCTCTTCCCTCACCTAACTGCCCTGAACCCCTGCCTCTACCATAAAAGTCCTTTGGTTTAAGGATGTTGTATACATTTCCTGGTCGTCCAACATAATGATCTCTGAACTGCTATGTCTCAAATCCCATATCTTAGAAAATGATGATAGTGTCTATAAAAAGCTTTGTCAGGGCTTCCCTGGTGGCGCAGTGGTTGAGAGTCCACCTGCCGATGCAGGGGACACGGGTTCGTGCCCCGGTCCGGGAAGATCCCACATGCCGAGGAGTGGCTGGGCCCGTGAGCCATGGCTGCTGAGCCTGCGCGTCTGGAGCCTGTGCTCCGCAACGGGAGAGGCCACAACAGTGAGAGGCCCGTGTACCGCGAAAAAAAAAAAAAAAAAAAAAAGCTTTGTCAAATACACATTCCCTGTCCTAAAATCCATGTGCATCTGACTCATGCTGGCCCAGGCAGGTGATAATCTATACGTGAATCACTGGATGCCAATGAATCAGGGCAAAACTGCAGTACCATGAGCAATCTATGAGTCCTGCTTGGCACAAGGGTGTATTAGGTCTGCAGGTCATACGCACTTATGCCCAAATAGCAATGTCTCCATATTAAATCAATTCTCTTTCACTATATGTAGAAATAGATCATGTGCTAACAGTTTCTTTTCTGCTGATGCTCATTTCCCACACGTGGGGGAATATATATCCTCCATCTTTATTTTTCCCCTATACCACTCATTTGCTGAGGACACACCCCACATGAAAGTAGACATCATAAAATAATCTGGGGAAGCAGTTTGTAATATATCTTTCCTCTCTGCCCCACCTCCCAACAAACAATTTATATGTAAATACACAGAGCTAAGGCAGACACTAAGTTGTCCAAATTAAATGACAGTCAGTCCCTGAGGACTAGCAAACATTCTCCAGGACATCAAGGATTATGGTTTCTTCCCTCAGTCGCCTGACAGGACAAAGGACTGTTTGCATAATAGACATACAGTCTCAGTCCACCCATTTACATACAGAGAAATTAAAGAGAGCATGCGTGCATGATCACTGTATGTACAGAGGACTCATTCTTCCTTCCTGCCTTGGCAACACTTATTAAAGTATTTCCCCTCTTGGACAGCTTGATTTGCATTAACTCTGCAACTTAAATGCCATAAATGGCAGACATTAATGATTCTTATATCTTTATTTATGCCATATATGAACATACAAGAACATTACATTAAGGAAATGAAATCCTCATGCTTTTTAAGGAGAAAAGTGCTATTTTGGATGTTAATGGAAAAATAAAATCCAGACTAATATATCGTTAGAAATTCAGGGAAAATATTTAGTACCGGCACATGTCCTTGGAAAGTAAATAGTAACTTAAATTTTTGCTGATTTTTCTCTTTCCCTACACCTCATCAGGCAGAGAGGATCATAAATCCTCTCTTAGGTGTTTGCTAATTTTATGATTTTTTATTAATGAAATAAGCATTGATAATGAGAGTCCGTATTACGAGCTTTTTTTTTTTTTAGATTTTCATCAAATAGATATTTTAAAGCAACTTGTGTTTTAAAACCTTAGACAACTCATTCTAGAAAGTGAATTAGAAAGCTAATTACTAGAATGGAAATGATTCATATCTGTCTGGGGGCAATTTAGGTCACAGATATGCTTCAAGGCCAGGAAGAGGGACATTATCTTTTAAGTTTTTAAAAATTTCTGATTCTATGCTCAAAATTCACTTAGAGTAATATGAATTATGCATATGTGATTTATTCCTGGATTTCCATAAAAATTTGAGGTGACTTTTTATATGTTTTGCTTAAAGAAGTGATGTCTACAGTGAAATTAAACATATTACCTTTCTGCAGGACAACTGATTCTAATGCTATGGAATGTTACATAGATTTTTCAAATCCATTTGACTAGGAATCTTTGTTCTTCCCTGTGGGCTATCTCTGAAGCATAGTATTTTATAGAGTCTGTTAATATATCCACTCTATTAACTGGAATTTTTTATTCATTATATTGAGTGATAACACTCTGCTACTTTTTTTGAAGTCTCACTAACACTCCTTTCTCAAGAGGTCCCTGCATTCAAAACAATTTTTCACTACTTTAATATTAATAGTTAGAAAGAAGAAAGAATTGAAAAGCAACGCCCCATTATATTCAGTTGGACTAAGGTGAAAAATACGGGGACATTTTAAGCAACCTCATTTCCCTTTCTGAAAGAGGACCACTGATAGAAACCCACCCTGGAGATGAAAAAGCTACGGGAAAGATGATTTCAGAGGGAGCTGTGTCTAACAGTTTCACCCTGTATATTTTGAGAAATTATTAAAATAAGTCAATACTAACCACATTAACTAGTAATAATCACAAATTTTAGCTAATAAATTATTAATGTAATGTAGACCATTTGTCAGCAGAAAACACTTTATCCAGTCTTCTAATTTTCTTCATTTCCACACTGAACAGTCTGATGAACTGTCAGCTCCATACATAATTCTTGTTACAGTTTGTTTATTGCTTTTTAGCAACACAGTAATCCTAGTGGATGAAAATATTTTTCATTTGTCACAGTGACACGTGCTATGAAGTGAAAAAATGAACAGCTGCAAGATCTCCTTAGCTGATATAAGATAACATATGTATTTTTTAAGATTCCACCTGATTTTTAAACATCCTATTTAACTAAAATTAACCACAGTATTAGACTTTGGTTTCAGATATGGTCTTATTGTGACAGAACTACAATTTCAGAAAAAAATTCAGCAAAGACTTTGACCGTCATACCTCAAACTCAACATTTTAACAAATTCCTTCTAAGGAACTTTTCCTCCAACACATTCTTAGAGTAGACTTGCTTAACTCATGACTCTTAAAGAGTTCTTAATTATTCTCTGTTTAGTCCAGCACATGCACTATTTTCATCAGCTTCCTCTGTGCTGGCGTCTTGGGTGGTAGATTACATTGCTTTACCCTTAGAATGTTTCTGCATTTCTACATTCTTGCCTGAGCCATGGATCATTACTATAGAAGTAGCCACATGGATAAAATATAACCATATAAAGTACATTTAAAAAGATGGGCATTTTGGCAGGGGTTGGGGACAAGGCAGGGGATCTTGATTTTATTTGTGTTGAAAAATTTAGAGTTTAAAATAAACGTTTGTACTATTTTAGGTAGTTTGTAGTTATGTATTTAAAGAAAAGTTATCTCACATAAATATCTTATTAAACAATCATATTGGATGGAATTCCAAATAAAATCAGCTCTAAAAAATGGTAAATAACCTATGGTTCTATCTGTAGAAATGCATGCCCTGGCAATAATAAAAAAAAATATTTAAAATATGTTCTAGAATAATTCTTCTTATACATGAGATAGTTACAAAAGCTGCAGATGGGAAACAGCAGGAAATATCTTTTCTGAAAGATTATATAAACAAAAGATAATAGCACAAGCAGAAAAAAGCTCATCAGATACTGAAATCTTATTATACAGACAATTTGTTTCATACTGTGAATCTTTATCCTGTGAATGTACACTGGGATTTTGCATGTTGCATATAATCCTCAAGTATGTTTATTTGTTCTGCATGGAGAATAATATAATCCAATATTTACAAATTCAGAAATTTTAAATATAAATCTTGTTTACTATTGTCCTTTGAGAAACTGGAAGTCCTCTTAACAACGGGCTGGAATTCCCATATGAAAAGAACTGGTTTAGGGAGTAAATGCTCCATACACCAATCCACCATTTCCTATGTTCTTGTATCCAGGCCATTTCATGACTGTCTGGACCCTGTAGGCATTGGTGTTTGAAACTCTTTGTATCAACTAAATAAATAAATTCTTTGGGACAAAGTCCAAATTGCATCTCTCTTACACTGAGTACTATTTTATTGCAAAGAGGGATGTGATAAATTTATAGTACATGATTAAATATCCATGTTCTACCATATACAAAAATAAACTCAAAATGGATTAAAGACCTAAATGTAAGGTCACACACTATAAAACTCTCAGAGGAAAACATAGGCAGAACACTCTATGACATAAATCAGAGCAAGATCCTTTTGGACCCACCTCCTAGAGAAATGGAAATAAAAACAAAAATAAACAAATGGGACCTAATGAAACTTAAAAGCTTTTGCACAGCAAAGGAAACCATAAACAAGACGAAAAGACAACCCTCAGAATGGGAGAAAATATTTTCAAACAAAGCAACTGACAAAGGATTAATCTCCAAAATATACAAGCAGCTCATGTAGCTCAATATCAAAAAAAACAAAAACCCAATCCAAAAATGGGCAGAAGACTTAAATAGGCATTTCTCCAGAGAAGATATACAGATTGCCAACAAACACATGAAAGGATGTTCAACATCACTAATCATTAGAGAAATGCAAATCAAAACTACAATGAGGTATCACCTCACACTGGTCAGAATGGCCATCATTAAAATATCTACAAACAATAAATGCTGGAGAGGGTGTGGAGAAAAGGGAACCCTCCTGCACTGTTGGTGGGAATGTAAATTGATACAGCTACGATGGAGAACAGTATAGAGTTTCCTTAAAAAACTACAAATAGAACTACCATATGACCCCGCAATCCCACTACTGGGCATATACCCTGAGAAAACCATAATTCAAAAAGAGTCATCTACCAAAATGTTCATTGCAGCTCTATTTACAATAACCAGGACATGGAAGCAACCTAAGTGTCCATCATTGGATGAATGGATAAAGAAGATGTGGCACATATATACAATGGAATATTACTCAGCCATAAAAAGAAATGAAATTGAGCTATTTGTAATGAGGTGGATGGACCTGGTGTCTGTCATACAGAGTGAAGTAAGTCAGAAAGAGAAAAACAAATACCATATGCTAACACATATATATGGAACCTAAAAAAATAAAAAGGTTCTGAAGAACCTAGGAGCAGGACAGGAATAAAGACGCAGACATAGAGAATGGACTTGAGGACATGGGGAGGGGGAAGCGTAAGCTGGGACGAAGTCAGAGAGTGGCATGGACATATATACACTACCAAATGTAAAATAGATAGCTAGTGGGAAGCAGCCACACAGCACAAGGAGATCACCTCCGAGGTTTGTGACCACCTAGAGGGGTGGGATAGGGAGGATGGGAGGGAGATGTAAGAGGGAGGGGATATGAGGATATATGTATAAGTATAGCTGATTCACTTTGTTATACAGCAGAAACTAACACACCATTGTAAAGCAATTATACTCCAATAAAGATGTTTTAAAAAAAAGTAAATTTGGGCTTCCCTGGTGGTGCAGTGGTTGAGAGTCCGCCTGCCGATGCAGGGGACACGGGTTCGTGCCCCTATCCCGGAAGATCCCACATGCCGCGCAGCGGCTGGGCCCGCGAGCCATGGCCGCGGAGCCTGTGTGTCCGGAGCCTGTGCTCCGCAACGGGAGAGGCCACAGAAGTGAGAGGCCCGCGTACAGCAAAAAAAAAAAAAAAAAAAAGTAAATTTAACCTTATCGAAAAAAGATCCATGTTCTAAAACGATTGCACATAAATTATTCACAACACTATTCCAGAATATCAGGATAAAACTAAGTACATTATATTAGTATTTTAAGTGTTACAGTTAAAGGAATTTCTAAATAATAATGAATCTTTTATTTTCCGATTTTAACAAACAAAGCGACTCCCTTCACCTTGAGATGCTACTGTCTTTATTTTGCTAAAATAAAATTATTATTGACCAGTACAAATATACACAGACAGTACTATTTATTTCTGGGGGTAGTAAGGCTGAGGTTCATTTCATATAGCTATCTGGAACAAGGTAAGTATAGGAATATTAGTCATTTATAGATGAAAAAGCATCCAACTCTATAGGATATTTGAGATAGAATAATGTCTAAGTATTCCAAATAAAGACTAGCCCAATCTATAATACATAAATTATATTTATTCAGCAAGTTTTCTGAGAATATCCTTTGACAGAAGCAGGCTTGGTTGTTTCTCCCCAGGCCATTTAGTTTTTCTTAGTCTAATAATCCAGTATCCTACTACATTTATTCAGTTGGTTTATTGGTGGTTTTAATGATCGATTTTTGTGCTACTATACAGAAAGTCTGTGACTCAGATCAGAAATAATTATTAAGTAACTTGTATCAGGGCCAAATTGTGGTTCAAGAGAAAATGACTTAGAGGTTAAAAGACCTGAGGGTCATTCCACATGCTTCCACTGAATATCTGTGTAATCTTCTGAAAATTGCTTAACATATCTGGACCTCTGTTTTCCAACTTGAAAACAAAGATTGCTGGAATAAATAATATTCAATAGTTTATTTTTATCTTCAACTTTCTGATCATTAACTCATTTCTAAAACTGAATTTAGTTAAGGTTAAATTAGAAATGAAAAAGGGGAAGAAACAACTGACACTGCAGAAATACAAAGGATCATGAGAGATGACTACAAGCAACTATATACCAATAAAATGGACAAGCTGAAAGAAATGGACAAATTCTAAGAAATGCACAACCTTCTGAGACTGAACCAGGAAGAAATAGAAAATAGGAACAGACCAATCACAAGCACTGAAATTGAAACTGTGATTTAAAATCTTCCAACAAACAAAAGCTCAGGACCAGATGGCTCCACAGGCGAATTCTATCAAACATTTAGAGAAAAGCTAACACTTGTCCTTCTCAAACTCTTCCAAAATATAGCAGAGGGAGGATAACTCCCAAACTCATTTTACGAGGCCATCATCACCCTGATACCAAAACGAGAAAAAGATGTCACAAAAAAAGAAAACTACAGGCCAATATCACTGATGAACATAGATGCAAAAATCCTCAACAAAATACCAGCAAACAGAATCCAACAGCACATTAAAAGGATCATACACCAGGATCAAATGGGGTTTATCCCAGGAATGCAAGGATCCTTCAATATATGCAAATCAATAAATGTGATACACCATATTAACAAATTGAAAGGGAAAAAACATATGATCATCTCAATAGATGCAGAGAAAGCTTTTGATAAAATTCAACACCCATTTATGATAAAAACCCTCCAGAAGGTAGGCATAGAGGGATCTTTCCTCAACATAATAAAGGCCATATACGACAAACCCACAGCCAACATCATCCTCAATGGTGAAAAACTGAAACCATTTCCATTAAGATCAGGAACAACACAAGGTTGCCCACTCTCACCACTATTATTCAACTTAGTTTTGGTAGCTTTAGCCACAGCAATCAGAGAAGAAAAAGAAATAAAAGGAATCCAAATCAGAAAAGAAGTAAAGCTGTCAGTGTTTGCAGATGACATGATACTATACATAGAGAATCCTAAAGATGCTACCAGAAAAGTATTAGAGCTAATCAATGAATTTGGTAAAGTAGCAGGATACAAAATTAATGCACAGAAATTTCTTGCATTCCTATACACTAATGATGAAAAATCTGAAAGTGAAATCAAGAAAACACTTCCATTTACCATTGCAACAAAAAGAATAAAATACCTAGGAATAAACCTACCTAAGGAGAAAAAAGACCTGTATGCAGAAAACTATGAGACACTGATGAAGGAAATTAAAGATGATACAAACAGATGGAGAGATATACCATGTTCTTGGATTGGAAGAATCAACATTGTGAAAATGACTCTACTACCCAAAGCAATCTACAGATTCAATGCAATCCATATCAAATTACCACTGGCATTTTTCACAGAACTAGAACAAAACATTTCACAATTTGTATGGGAATCACAAAAGACCCCGAATAGCCAAAGCAATCTTCAGAAAGAAAAATGGAGCTGGAGGAATCAGGCTCCCAGACTTCAGACTATACTACAAAGCTAGAGACATCAAGACACTATGGTAGTGGAACAAAAACAGAAATATAGATCAATGGAACAGGATAGAAAGCCCAGAGATAAACCCACACACATATGGTCACCTTATCTTTGATAAAGGAGGAAAGAATATACAATGGAGAAAAGACAGCCTCTTCAATAAGTGGTGCTGGGAAAACTGGACAGCTACATGTAAAGGAATGAAATTAGAACACTCCCTAAGACCACACACAAAAATAAACTCAAAATGGATTAAAGACCTAAATGTAAGGCCAGACACCATAAAACTCTTAGAGGAAAACATAGGCAGAAAATCTATGACATAAATCTCCACAAGATCCTTTTTCAACCACCTCCTAGAGGAATGGAAATAAAAAAAAAAAAAACTAAACAAATGGGACCTAAAGAAATTTAAAAGCTTTTGCAGAGCAAAGGAAACCATAAACACGATGAGAAGACAACACTCAGAATGAGAGAAAATATTTGCAAATGAAGCAACTGACAAAGGATTAATCTCCAAAATATACAAGCAGCTCATGCAGCTCAATATCAAAAAAGAACACAACCCAATCCAAAAATGGGCAGAAGACTTAAATAGACATTTCTCCAAAGAAGATATACAGCTTGCCAAGAAACACATGAAAGGATGTTCAACATCACTAATCATTAGAGAAATGCAAATCAAAACTACAATGAGGTATCACCTCACACTGGTCAGAATGGCCATCATTAAAATATCTAAAACAATAAATGCTGGGGAGGGTGTGGAGAAAAGGGAACCCTCTTGCACTGTTGGTGGAAATGTAAATTGATACAGCCACTATAGAGAACAGTATGGAGGTTCCTTAAAATACTAAAAATAGAACTACCATATGACCCAGCAATCCCACTACTGGGCATATACCCTGAAAAAACCACAATTCAAAACGAGTCATGTACCAAAATATTCATTGCAGCTCTATTTACAATAGCCAGGACATGGAAGCAACCTAAGTGTCCATGGACAGATGAATGGATAAAGAAGATGTGGCACATATATACAATGGAATATTACTCAGCCATAAAAAGAAATGAAATTGAGTTATTTGTAGTGAGGTAGATGGACATAGAGTGTCATACAGAGTGAAGTAAGTCTGAAAGAGAAAAACAAATGCCATATGCTAACACATATATATATAGAATCTGAAAAAAAATGGTCATGAAAAACCTAGGAGCAAGAGGGGAATAAAGATGCAGACCTACTAGAGAATGGACTTGAGGACATGGGGAGGGGGAAGGGTAAGATGGGACAAAGTGAGAGAGTGGCATGGACATATATACACTACCAAATGTAGAATAGATCACTAGTGGGAAGCAGCTGTATTGCACCGGGAGATCAGATCAGTGCTTTGTGACCACCTAGAGGGGTGGGATAGGGAGGTTGGGAGTTAGGGAGATGCAAGAGGGAAGAGATATGGGAACATATGTATATGTATAACTGATTCACTTTGTTATAAAGCAGAAACTAACACACCATTGTAAAGCAATTATACTCCAATAAAGATGTTAAAAAAAAAAAGAAAAACAAATACCGTATGCTAACACATATATATGGAATCTAAGAAAAAAAAAAAAAAGAAAAAAAGGTCATGAAGAACGTAGGGGCAAGACGGGAATAAAGACACAGACCTACTAGAGAATGGACTTGAGGACACGGGGAGGGGGAAGGGTAACCTGGGACAAAGTGAGAGAGTGGCATGGACATATATACACTACCAAATATAAAATAGATAGCTAGTGGGAAGCAGCCACATAGCACAGGGAGATCAGCTCGGTGCTTTGTGACTAGCTAGAAGTGTGGGATAGGGAGGGTGGGAGGGAGGGAGACGCAAGAGGGAAGAGATATGGGGATATATGTATATGTATAACTGATTCACTTGGCTATAAAGCAGAAACTAACACACCATTGTAAAGCAATTATACTCCAATAAAAACGTTAAAAAAAAGAACTTTCTATACTATATAGAAAATAAAGATAGGGATGCTTTTTTTGTGTGTGTTTGTTTACTGCTGTTTTGAAAACATTTAATAAATAAAAATTATGCTCCAAAGTAATAAAGACACAAAACATATTATATGGTCAACAAAAAGTATTCATTTAAACTATTAAATATCTTCTGACTGATGTGGGTATTGCATTTCCCTTAAATTAGTTCTAAAAAAAATTTTCAATGTTTACTTAATATACTATATTTAAAGATGCCTAGGAATTTCAGCATTAAGGGACAAATCAGTATCTGCCCTTATTTTTCAATTGCTTTTTTTTTGGGGGGTAAGGTGCTAAGTTTTCTCTGTGCAATTGATTATTGGGTATACAAAGTTACATAAAGATCAAGTGAAGTTGATGGCATTATAAACATTCATAGAAAAATATACCCAGTGAAATCTAATATAATTATTATATTATAATGGCCTACCAAAAAAGTAGATGAAAGCATGCAATGCCTCTTTAATGGGCATGTTAACTTGTACCAGTAAATGTGAATCTTTAGCTATCTCTTATCCCATTGTGTATGCTAACAGGATTAGCTAGTATTAGTCCCTCATCCACAAGAAATGTGATATGCAGTGTGACCTGTAAATCTCTCCTGGGATTGAAAAGGGATATGTTGAACCATGCATGATTTCAAAGCAATTCTCAGCACAATTATCTGCTTGACCTGTAAGATGAACAAGCATATCATTTAATTAATTGAACAGTGCTGTTCATTTTTCTAGTAATCGCATGATGATATGCTCTTGCTGATTCTGATGGGAATGACCAGAATTGCACATTAACTGGCCTGATGGCCACTTTCCACATTGCTATGAAACACTACTTTTAATCTTGACATGAATAATTCTTTTATAGGAGTCCCATAAAAGCAGCCAAAAGACAGCGTTAACAGCAGCTATTCCCTTACTGCAGTGATAAATTTTTTTTGATCATCACCTAAAGTCATAATACAAAACATTTCCTTCCCCACTTATTTATGAGGTACAAATGTAAGCCATATCTTTAAAACTGTAAAGGTATTTAGTAAAATCTAGTCATATCTATGGTATGGTGAAGACGAATGCAGAAGGAACAGAATTGATGAAACAAATGTATTCGTTTATTCAGCTAGAATATAGGTGAAAGATTTCAATTTCATGTGGGTGTGTGGTAAGTGAAGGGAAAAGGGATGTATGCTTTTCTCTTATGAGAGAAAATAGAATAAAGATTTTGTATTGAAATTATTCTGATGAAAAAATTCCAATTTGTTACTATATATATTTATTCAGTGTGCTCAGTTAGGAATTTATTTTATGAACAAACAAATGGAGGAGCAATAGCCAGGCAGAGCAAGAAGAAAAAAATACTCCAAAAATATATGGCCACAGACTTTGTCTACTAGATCTAGATTCTCCTCTCTCCTCTCTCTTTCTTTCCTTATCTCCTTATCTCTGAACCTCTCTGTCTCTTCCGTTTTCTTAGTGCTTATGTGTCTGTTTCCCAGCTTGAGTTTCTGTTGTGTTTTCAACAATGAGATCAAATTCTAAAGTATAATAAATAAACAAACAAAAAAATCAATGAGTTAAACAGTTGAAATATCCATTTCTATTTCCAATTCATTGTGCTTGTTAATTATTTATCACCTGAATTCCCTGATATAACATAAAGAGATGAAGTCAATGACACAGTGTGTGATGAGGGTCCAACTTTGTGTCATGGAGTAAGATTAGGCTATGATACACCTTTAGAGGAAAAACAGAATGAATATTTTACTAAATAAATAATGACAAAAAGTAGATTTTCCTTTGCCTCCTTGTGTGAATTTTTTTCAGGCCAAACCAGGTAGTTGGCAAATATTTTCAAATGGTTCCCTCAGAATTTCTATGCTGTAGATCAAGATTTCTTTTTATTTATTTACCTATTAAAATGTTCTGAGCTATAATGAATGTACAATATTATATCAGTGCCAGGTATACAACGTCATAATTCGATATGTTTACACATTATGAAATGATCACCACAATAAGTCCAGTTACCTGTTTGTCACCATACAAAGTTGTTACAATATTACTGGCTATATTCCCTATGTGTGCATTACATCCTCTTATTTATTTTGTAGCTGGAAGTCTGTACCTCTTAATTTCTTAATCTCAACAGTATTCATATTTTGCATTGGATAATTCTTTGCTGTAGGGACATGGTCTGTGAATTGTAGGGGCCTCTATTCCCCAAATACCAGTAGTAATGTCCTCCAGACAAGGAGGAGACAATCAGTAAAAAAAAAAAAAAAAAGAAAAAAAGAAAGTATTCTACGGCTCCAAGTACATTATTTGCATCATCATTTTAAATCATTCCCAGAATGTGGGTACTCCTGGGATGAGAAAAAAGAGGGAACCTGCATCAGTAATTGTAGAAAATACATTTTTATAGAAAATTATATGATATATTGCCACTGATGAGAAGCAGACCCAGTTTTATTTTCAAGTTTCACTCAGAACGAGTCCATCCTAAGGGGACATACTGTCACATTTAATGCATCTGTTTAACATACTCACATAGCTTGCTTAACTATTCTAAATTAGTCAATTATTTTTCCTAAATTCCCATAGTTTTCTGGATCCTAGTTCAAAGCTTAGTGTCTGGGTGAATTCATCTAATTTTTAAAAGGTATAGAATTAAACTCAAAAATGGCTTTTTCAATTCCAAATAATGGCAAATAATTTACCACCATACCATTTTACATATCATGCAAAAGTTTATATCTAACTCAAAGTTTGAGTGAAGAGAGGAAAAAATAATTTTTTTCTCTTTAGTAATTTTTGAAGCAACATTTTCTAAGCTGAAGTGACAACCTAGAAGGACTCATTAAAAATTCAAGTAAACATTAATAGATCTTACAATTATTCTAATTAGGTTAATTTAATTATCTATTTTTGTGGAAATAAGATGATATCTCTCTGAGATTCAGACACTGGTTAGAAAATGTTCTTAGGTTTGTACACTAATACTGTTCAAATACAGAGAATTTTATACATAAATTTCAGTTCTATTATGTTAAAAACATCTTGTTTATAAAAGGGAAGCTGTAAAATATTTACAAATATTCTGTGGCACTCAATATCATGGGAAGTAGTTCTTAATGGAGAGTTGGAGTTTACACTGAATGTACTGTACCTTGCCTTCTTATCTATTTCTCTTTGGATCTCTTTTTTCCTATAATTATCATCATCTTATTTTCCAGTTGTTATTATTGCTTTTCACCTCTGTTTTCCCAGGCAAAACCACAGAAATACTGCACATGTGATATAAATTCAAATAACACAATTTCTATAATCAAATATGTGAACCTGTCCAATTTATTAACTCCCTGAAGTCTCAGTGTTTTCATGTGTAAAATGATAAAGTGAAATTATCTTATATGATTAGTATAAGACTAGTATAATAATTACTATTAATTCATGTATATACTAACACATTTTTGGTCAGAAAGTAGACTCTCCATAAAGAGTAAACATTATCCTTCTTCACTAGGTTGAAAATTCAAGACCGTTTTACCCCTTTGGGAAAAGGGTATTATATATTATAGTACATATAAAATAAAATGTTGCAGAAATCTAATATAACATGAAATGCCTTTCATATAAATTTAGGGTTAGGCATAATTTACTATGGGTCTTAATTTTCTTCTTTCTATCGCTTTTGTCTCTTAAATTGATAGCATCTGTGGATTGTAAAAGACCTTAAAAAAAAGAAAAAGACCATAAGGACCTTTTCTCATTTGTTTATTACCAACAAGATTTCCAGATTTTCTAAAAATTTGTTGAGCACTAAGATTTATGTTTCTAAACACAATATGATTATATTCCATATTTGAATGGAATTACTATAATATGTATTACAAAAATACTGCAAATGTCTGGTGAGTAATTTAAAATATTTAAGCTAAATCATTTATTTTGTTTAAAAAAATGAGAAGTGTTTTTAGATCAGATAGGACTTTCTAAGGTTTGGAAGCTAGTGCTGTTAGCTTGATTTTCCTTCTGATAGCCAGTATGTCACAATTATTATCTATCAACAGAGCATTATAGGAATTAGTAACAAAACCATTCAGAGATATTTGTTTACAAATGGTATAAATTGAGCCTAAGTTCTCCTGTGGGTACTGAAAGAAAGAGGGACAGAGAAATTTGGAAACAAAATTGCCTGTTTCATACGTGTCTTCTGACCTTCCTGCTCAATTTTGTTCAAAAGCTAAGCTTCCTTAAACTTTAAATCCAATTCCCTTGGAGAGCACACACTTAGAAACCTGGGAGCAAGGGACACGAAAGGAACAGAGCATATCAGAGGATCAGAGAACATTTACCAGAACCATGGAAAAATGTATTTCTGAAACATCTGAACTGTTTCTGAAAAATCTAGGTTTTCCTCTTCTTTTTTTAAAAACATTTCCTTTAACCCTGTAGTCACTGTTGATGAACAATATCTATCTTATTCCAGTAAAAGCCAGAAGGAAAATGTCCAGCTGTATTCTCAGTCTCTCCATGTGCAAATATAAAGAATCTGATCTATCTCCTGATACTTGAGACCCAAAGGCAGCAATAGGATTATTTTGGGACCAATTCCCTCTCCTGAAAGACTTCAATGAGTCCGAATATGCATTAACATCAGCAGGTCAAATGACTGATGCCATGGGACTCATCCTTATTTATCTTCCCAGGTTTGGACAGACACCCTATTGATTCGTAGGTCATTACACAACATGTTAACAATCCAGTACCATCCAGTTCAAAAGGAAATTTGAAATTAGTGATGGATCTTCTTGCAGGTCTATGCCGAGGGCACAAGATGGGTAGTCAAGCATTACTCTATCTTGAAATTACTACATTCTCCCTTCACTTAATGTCAGTCGAACTTACACAAGAAGACTCTAAAAGATGGAAAATACAGAGCTTTTTAACCAAAAGAAAGTTTTAAAAATACTAAAATATGTCTTACATTCAGTCAAGTGGAATCTTAACTATTTTCTGAGAGGAATGCTGAGAAGTTTATAGGAGTGAAACAGAGCCTTACTTTCTTCAGCCATTCCCATGCTTTCGAAGTTCGTGGAACTTGATTTTAAACTGGCAGTTAATCTAAGTCCAGGCCTTGACATGCCCGGAGGCGCTCAGCTGCAAAGTCAGCCTCATGCAGGGTAACAGCACTTTGCTTTATTTGGTTTTGAAAATTAAACCAAAAGGCAACTATTCTGTGGGCTATTTGATAGGGAATTAAGTTCTCAGATGACATTGAAATCATCCTGTAATCCGGAGGTAACTTTGAAATAAAGAGCTCACTTTAAAAAGCTCACAGCACAATTTATGCATCCACATCTGTACTGTACCCTATAACCCTGGAGGGTCCCACATTTATTCCAACAATGTATTCATTGATCCAAATATTTGTGTAGCTTCTTTTTTGGAATTGTCCTCAGATCCCATTGCATTTCTATGCCTATTATTATTTCATTTAACTAATTCATTCAGCGATGATTTCTCGAACCTCACTATAATTCAGGTACAGCTCTAGCTGCTGGTGATAGAGCAGTGAATGAAAGAGATGGATGAAAACCTGCCCTCCAGGACTTTGTATCTTAGTGTGAGAAGAGAGGCAAAAATAAGCGAGTAGATCAAGGATCTGCCAGAGGAGAGAAACTGCTAAGGAGAAAATGAAGCTAGGAAGGAGGATATGAAAGGCTTGGATGGGAAGAAGAGCTTTCTGAAAAAGCTCCACGGTAAGGGTGTCATTTGAGCAAAGACCTAACGATGGTGAGGAAGGGAACCAGGTCTGTATCTTAGGAAAGAACATTCCAGGCAGAAAGAACAGTACATGCCAAATTGTCTTCTATAGCATTTTTTTTTAGCTGAATTTGAATGTGGAAATAGAAACAAAGTTTAGAAATTTGGGGGTGGTAATAAAAAAATCTTTGCAGTCCAATCATTTTGCTGTATACCTTAAACTTGTACAGTGCTGTATGTCAATTATATCTCAATAAAACTGGAAAAATGTTTCTCCGACTATGCACATATAACCATACCTCTATACACACAGAGACACATATAACATACAACAGAGTTTTGTTATAAGGAAGTTGCCAATTGCTGGGCTTGAGTTTTTCTTTATTGCCTAGAAGTTCTCCTTCACACCAGTCCTATGATTCTCCCCACTTTCATATTTTGTTGCATGTTTAGAACCAATACTCCTGACTTAGCAATTCCAATTTACTGTCAACTTCCTGGACTTTCCTCTCCACCTCTTCACCTTAACTGAAACTTGGCTCACCTCTGGAGACACCACTAAGCCAGCAGCATTCTCAAGAGCTTTGTATTTATTTTCTAATACTTTAGATACGTCATGGGCTTGTTCTTCCACATTCTCCTTTACCACCTCCAAAACCATTACTTCCCTGCCCTCTTGTTAAAACCAAACCAAAACAAAACAAATCAAAAACTTTCCTCCTGCTTCTTATAGATCATGGTCTTCTTCTCTTTCTGGCTGCCATCTCCAGCCTCTCTGTTGCCTCCCTTTATATAAATATAATTAAAATCTCTGTCAGTGGTTCCCAGACTTCCTTGAATCACGGATGACCCTCCGCCATTCAGGCTGCATTCATCATCCATGAACCTTGATCTCTCAGACCCTTGATCTCCCCATTGAGGGATCATTTCTCCTGTCCTATCTCTCAGCCGCAATCTCCCACTGTCACATGAAGGTACTTAGCATCATCTGAGATTGCTGCACATCTAAAACCACAAATTCAAGCACAAGCACCTCTTAGAGTTTGTTTGTAAGATAACCGATATATTAACCTCATCAAAACCTACAGAACACAGCCTCTTTTACCTCATTCAGTCCATCATTCCTACCTTTCATTCACTTCTCTTAATATTTAGCATAGATTCCCTGAGCCTTCATTTCAATAATTGTATTAGCACATCCAAATTCGTTGGTCTCTTTATTAAACTTGCCTTGCAAAAACCCAATTTTACATAAACTACCTACTTTCTCCAGACTGCTCAGGAATAGCCATCTCATGCTGAGAAATGTCCCACAACAGGGCAGACACTCAAAATAAATGTATAATCTCCAAACTCAAGAGGCCCTGAACACTGCCCATTGGACAGAGAAATCCTATCCCACTCTTCTGAATAACATGCAAGTCTTCTTTGAGCTCCTGGAAACTTCCACTTCCATTTGGTTCCTCACTTTCTATAGATGACCCCAATTCCTACCTCCTAATGAAAAGTGAATTTTTCACAGGGATTCTTTTGACTTTCTTCTTCCAAACAACTCCTCCTACATTTCTACTTCTCCTTGTCTTTTTCCCTCCTGTTACAGCAAAAGGGCTGCTTTTACACCTAAGGCCAATCCGACATCCTCTGCTCTGAATCATGATCCTTCCCCACCTTCTCAAAGAACTTATCCTTTCAATTAACTTTTCATGCTTCTATACATTCAAACATACCTTCTCAGTGTGATTCTTTCCAATGACAGTTACACTTACTCCAATAGCTAATTTTTTTTTAAAGAGAAGCAGTGCTCAAACCTCTCTCAACTTGACAAATGCCTCCAGCTACCACCGATCCTGTTGTCTCCCAGTCACTATTTAAAACATTTGTCTGTGGATTCATTTTCCTCACTATCATTTTCCCATGACCACTCAGTCCAGTCTGGCTTCTGCACTCATCACTCCTCAGTGAAAGTTCTGAATAAAGTTACCAGAGCCACAGTGATTCCAAAGTCAAAGGTCGTTTTTCAACACTTAACTTCTTTGCCCTCTCGACCACTTTAACAATGGTGAATATTTCTTAATTGCTTCAAGCACTCTTCTTCCAGTCCCTGTGACATCTTCTCTCTGGTTTTGCTATTATTCTGCTGCTGTTTTCCTCCAAGCTCCTTGGCAGTCTAATCACCCTGCACCAGACCCCTTAATGTGGGAGTTATTCAAGACTATGTCATGGGTGGACTTTCCTTCCTTTGTTCTCTCTAGGGTATTCCTAGGCAATTTCTTCCATGTTAAACTTTTCTACCATCACCTATAGGCAGGTGACTCCCAGAATTATTTTTCTACCTCAACCCTCCTTTTTGAGCTTTGGATCTGTATATAAATGAATATAATGCAGAATCACTATCCAAACATCTTAGAAGAGACTATGTTCCAACTGCACTTTTGACCTTCTCTCCCATAGCCCGGTCCTCTACTTTCTTTGGCTGGCTCAGTGAATGAAATCATTGAGTCAGAGATGCAAACCTGGACCTTAGGAGTCATCCTGATCCTGACCTCCAGGTCACCTCCCAAGTTTAATTCATCACCGAATCTTGTCAATTTCATTACACTCAAATTCATCCACTTCTATCTCCACTACCAGTAGTTTAATCTAAGCTGCCATTATCATGATTAACTATTTGATCTTGCAGGGTGAATTCTATATGCTCAGTCACCACCAGCCTCTCAATTAATCACTTGTTTGTACAAAAGACCTCAGCCTCATTATATTCCTCCAAAATATCAGTGTCATAAAAGGCAAAGACATTCAAAGAGACTAAGGAGACATGATAACTTAATGCAATACCTGGTCCAGGACTGGATCCTGTACTGTTGGTAAAAAATACTATAGAGGACACTATTGGGTCAGTTGAAAAGATTGAAATATGGATTCCATAAAAGTGGTTGTATTCATGTTAAGTTTACTAAGGTTGAGAACTCTCCTGTGGTTACATAAGAGAATAGTCCTATTCTTGGAAATACAAATCAAGATGTTGTAAGAAGAAAGGAAAATTAGGTAAAATGTTAAATAGATGAATAAAGTTATGGATGGTCTTTGCAATGTACTTATACTTTGTACTATTCTAATACTATTCTATACTTTTAGCAATGTATAAAAACTTCAGTCCCATAGGTAATTATACTAACTGTGTATCAGAGAAAAAACCAAAACCACAAACCAAGAAAAAAACCCCAAAAAACCAAAAAAACAACCAAACAAAAAGCCCCTGGCTCTACCACTTTACTGTGCTTTAGTTTCCTCAACTATAGAATGAACCCTTGTTCATAGAGCTGTTTTGCAGATTAAATGCATTGATGATGATGATGTAGTGTGTTTAGAATAGATCTTGATACCGAATAAACATACATATACACTAAATGGTAGTTGTTAGTGGTGTTATTATTAATTACTTTCATATCTTAAAGGAAATAAGAATAATAAGACCTAGCAAAATTCTTTCTTGATATGATAACTCCATCTGTATGGGATTACCTTTAATTTGATATTGCAGATTAGTTTCAAAGAAAGTTTGCTACTGAAGATGTTTTACATAAGGGTCTTTGTTATGTAGACAAAAATCATGATTGATGGTGCAAGGCTGGTTTACAGATTTAAAAAAAAATTGAAATAGGTTTCTGTAACATTTTGTTTTAATGTTCACTTCTACTGAAATGACAGAGGGGAAAAAATCAATGTTGTTAACTCATAGAAATTCCATACATCCCTATGTGTTTATATGTGCAAAAGAGTTTGTTTGCAAGGGGTGGGAACAGGAAAAGGAGGAGGATGGAGAGGAAGAGAAAAAGGAGGAAAAGAAAAAGAAGTAGAAAATAAGAAGAAAATGAAGGGACAATACTGATGGTGGTGTACAAAGAGAGAGAAATAGCTTAACCCAGCTGCAAAAATAGACAATATTTACATATAGTTATAGTTATTTCTATCTTGTGAAGGGTCAATCAAGGTTCTCCAAATGGAGAAAAAGATTAAGGGCCATTCAAAATCATGTGAAACATCAATACCCTCTGACAGTTTTATAATTAATGTGAATGCAAATTATCCTGCACCTTGCGATAAGGACAATAAACAAGATGAGAAGCCATTTGAGGGTATATTTGGAACAATCAGACAATGAGATTTGACTTTGATATACTTAAAATGTAGTGCAGGAGATTAGTATTATTTCTAGTGGTCATGGTGATTTCTTTTTTTTAAACCTGTGTATGTGCAAAGGCCAATGCTTCCTTTGGCATGAATGGTTACAAATACTTCTCCAAATTAGGAGAGGGATTAAGTTCATGTCTACAAATGGCTTATATTATATGGTCATGAAATTTGTATGGTTTACTAATGCATAGAGCTCTAGCTAAATATGGAGAGATTCTTTAACCTCGAATTACTTATGCCACACATCCTTTCAAAACTGAATTTTGGCAAACAGCAAATGATAAAACTTGTAAGGCACTGACACTTGTAATAGAGATTAGACTAATTATCAATGACCCCAACTAATTTCACTTTCAGGAAGAAAAAATCTGTTAGTAAAATTACCTTTTTAGAGATTCATCACATTGAACTCTAAAGCCAATGCAACCCTTTGGTTTCTTAAAGTATTTTAATATAAATAAGGATAGTCTAATTAGCATGATTTTATATATATCTATACATATATTTTCAATAATGTTATTTAAAATGAAGATACCCAAATAGCCATAAAAGAAAAATGTTTATAATTTACTATAATAAAATATATATTTGCCGTGTAAAAGTGAAACATATTTAACATTCTTTCTACAAACAGGCCCTGATTTACTGCATTATAGGGAATTAAGTATATGATTTAAATAATTCCAAATGAATTATTTTATTTTAATAATCTTTGGTAGACAACTCTAAGTACTTTTTTTTTGTTTTATTTGCTTCAGTGAACAATAATTCTTCGGCTAAAAATCCTAAGTAAGCTGGATTAACTAGGAGAAGCATCAGTCATATTACAAGCGTCAAGAAAGGCTAAAATTGTGTCAATTGCACAAAAGGGTTACTTGGGTTTCACAAGTGTCTTCAAAAATTAGGGTTCCATTCTATGTTTATAATAAGCTAAATAGCTTAGTGCTCATCATTGAAAGATATCTTCCAATGTGCTAAAAATAAGATAAATATAAAAGTAAATTTTAGTCTCTTTTATTCCTGTATAAGTCTTAGATTATATTTATTCAAAATATCTAATGTCCTTAATTCTCAAGTCATAATTCTCCTTATGAAAGACCTCTGTAAAAATGACTGAGAATTTTTTTTTAACTTCAAAAATATATTTTTGCCAGCAGGGACTTTTTCTTTCCTTTTATCTACCATTAAAATGTCATCAACATGAAGGTTTTCCAATCAGCCATTTGTGGCCTTCTGACAACTAACCTTAATTTGAATATGTACTATCATTTCTAGTCTTTCACAGAGGAACTCCTCAAATACGGTGAAATTAACCAGTTCCCTCCCACTCTCCTTTGGTGTTCCACACCTTCAATCTGCCCACGAGTCTGCATGTCACTTTGGCCCGTCCAAATTCCTCCACTTTAGTAACCCGGTAAAGCCTAACCCCTCTATCAAGCTTTTCTAGGGATTTAAAGCTCTATTTTTCTTTTGCTGAATGCTTATGGCATATATCATCTTGTAACATTAAAATTATGTTTTTTAATTTTATATCTTTTTAGAGTGTTTCAAAATTGTCCTGTCTTCTATTTCTGGTCTTATATTTTATCGCTGGTAGATTGCTGTAGTGAAAGAGGCTAAGAAGCAGAGGTCCAGAGTACAGCTTTATGAAGGGGGGGAAAAAAGAAGGATAATTTTCTATTATAAGGGACAGAAAGAGAAAAGGAAGGGGTGGAGAAAGTCAGGCAGCTGGCTATATTTTTATTTTTACCATAGTTATTTTCTATACTTCATCCGTAGGTTGTATCTAAAAGTTAAAACCATTAAGTAGAGATTAAATTATTATTATTGGTAAATACTGTTTACAGCAGAGTCTATTGGTATGCTGCGATTACATTTCTTTGTCTATGGTCGCCTGAATAGTCTCCTAGAGAATTAACTCTTCCTAATTTCCAAAATTTTAAAAAATTGGCCCTTACTATCTACTCTTGCTGCCATTACCCTAGTCCAAACCCTTAGCCATTCAAGCCTGGACTTCTTTTTGATAGTTTCTTAGCTTTTCTTTCCAATATATACTTTGTCAGAGGTATACAGGGGGTGAGGAGGACTGAGGGTAATTATCTCTTTTTAAAAATTTAAATTGTTTAAAAAAGTAGATAATTATTTATTTAGCTTATTGACTATAATAACCCGGGCAGTTCACTTCTATTTTATTCATAATGGCTATTTCCAATATTACCTATTCACCTCTAACCTCTAATTCCACTGTCACTACTTCTGTTTATCTTACAGCTGAGGACAGACCCTCTGATTCACAGAGAAAACAGATGGTATCCCAACAATTCCTGACTTCAAACCTACAGGCATGGCCTGACTTTTTCCAACTTACCCTTTTTTCCCCTTCATAAAGCTGTGCTCTGGGCCTCTGCTTCTTGGCCTCTGTGGTCACTTGACTATCTACACCCTCCTTCAATACTAGGTCCTTTCTAATAGCATATGAACACACCCAAGGCATTTCCATCCTTGAAAAATAAACAAATTAAAACAAACCACATGAATTACCTCATGAATTACCTCTACTTGCCCTTTCTACTTATCCTCTCCACTTCCTTATCTCCTTTACAAATCACTGCATTCCAGCTTCAATCCCAACATCTTCACAATACAATGTTTGCCAGTCACTAATGGCTTCCTGTTGTTAAATCCCAAATGGACAGGGGCCCTTTTTAGTTTTCATTTTCCTTCTGGATATACCCCCAACTCTCACTGGCTTCAACTGACATATGCAAATTAAAATCTTCCAAGAACAACCTTTTCTGGGGCTACCAACAAGTTAAAATCCATTTGGACTAGGAATGTTTGAATGAGTAAGTGATTTTACTATTGGTCTATATTAGATATTCTTTAATGAAATTAGTCTTCAGAGTCACAACTGGAATATGTACTGTGCCTTCTAAACAATGAATCACCACAGTTGTGGTATTTGCAGAAACATACCTAAAAGAAAAAGAAAGCATAGGCTCTGTGGCATACACAGACTCAATCTTTAACATTTTTTTTAAATTTAGTAGTAGCAAGGAGAGACTAGAACAATGTACATGTTAAACATATTTGAAATCAGAGTTATTGAATATAAAGATAATAAGCAGCACAGATTCAATTTGCTGGCATTTACTTACATTGCAATTAAATGAAAACAACTGAAGAAAGAATATCGAATAGGAATTAAAATTTTACTACAGTATGAATGAGATTTCATGACTTAAACTTGATTATTAAAATTATGAGTTTGAGCACTCTCAAAGAATGGTGGAAATGAACAAGAGGTTACAAAACATCTCAGATCACTATACTATAATTGCCCTCAACAGGAAGAAGCAAGAAGAGAAGCAAGCGAGTAGGAAAAATGAAATATAAGGATTTTTATCAAACTCAATGTTATTTATTAGTAATAATGTTCTTGAAATGTGCTAAAGATTCAGAGACATCCTTGAGGAAATAGAAGTCATTGAGAATCAAAATACCCAGGGGAAAAGAGAGTATTATGCTTGATGAGAATGACCTATGGTTTCAACTGCAGGAATTGCTGAAAATTCTAGAGTAAATTTCTTCAGTAATCATTCTATCTGAATCACACACTTCGGTTTTGTCGAATATTCTGTGCCAAATGATGCAAAAAAAAACACAACTGTTCTTGAGCAGGCTGTTGCTGCTCTTAAGTACAGGAGAAATAAAAGTGAAAAATCTTACTGAAATAATTTAATCGACCAAAGTGTTTGGATCCAAATTCCAGTAATAGCAGCACCATGATCAAATTTACTTGATTATGACAAAAGCAGCCCACTCCGGAGGTGATATTGTAAAGACACCACCACATACTGTAAAACAGAGAACACTCTCAAGAGCTTGTACCAAGAATGTGGTGTGGCATGACCTGCCAAGCATGGCCTGCAGGAATCATGCCAAGCATGGCCTGCAGGACTCATGCCATTCAACACTGGCACAGTACACTCTGATCCCTCTTGTTTTTTACCTTGGTGAGGCCTCCCTGTTATTTCAGGGAATAAAATTTTGTCTATATCTGAAAACAGTCACATCAAGCAAAGAAACAAACTATGAAGCCGTGTAAAAATAAATTTAATTAGTAAATCTTCAATTATCTTTGAGTGTTATCTAATTTTTAAATGGAATATAACAAACAATTTCTGAACTAAGAAGTTACATAGAGGGTAATGAAGACATGACCTGTATTCCAGCCTGCCTCAACATCACCTATACTCCACCCTGTCTCCAAGGTTCCAGATTTTTAAATGAAAAATTCATATATTTGAAATTTCTAGAAATTTACTACCTTTCATATGACTGCCAAAGTAGTATTTCTAAAGTCCTGTTTTCATGAGGTCTCTCTAGCCTGGCTTCCCTATCTCTTCTAAGGCAAAGTGGACAACTCTTTGCTATGGGTTCAATATTCTCTGACACTCCAGCTTTATGACCTAGGAAATTACTCAGTGTCTTTACATTCCACTTTCCTAATTATAAAGAGGGCAGAATAGTAGTTTTTATTTGTGCATTAAATAAAGTAACAAATATGAAGAGTTCAGCCAACTGCCGACATAGCCTAAGTACTCAATCTAAGTGAGCTATTATGAGGCTACATGATGGCAGACGCAAAAACCTAGGGATCACTCTTGACTCCTCCCTTTTTCAGGTCCTGATGGATGTATGTGGTGTCCAAGTCTCACTCATTTTTATCTCCTTAATATCTTTCAAATCTATATCCTCATTCCCTGTCCAGTATCTCTGCTTCACTTTAGATTCTGTTGTCTGTTGCATACACTTGTCTCCTGGTCTCTAGTTTCAAGGCCTCTGCTCCAAATCTAATTTCCATATAGTAGTTTAATCCTATAGAATAATTTAGTCATATAGAAATCAGTTCACATCACTTCCCTTAAAGATAAACTGCAAAATCACTAACACAGCACAAGAGCCCTTTGGGATCAAGCTACTGCATGGTTTCCAGCCTCATTCTTGCCACTCTGTTTTCAGAGCTATACAAACTGATTGGATTGACTTATGATCAAATCTCAGTCAACAAAGAATATGTTAAACATTTAAACATATTTGGCCTTTCAGTTTATTCATGCTAAGTTTTTGCTTTCTTCTTGACCTTATCATTTTTGAACTGCAGGAGAGAACTATGAAACAAAACTTTTTACTGTATACACACACGCCAAAGAATGTCTTTGCCTCTGAAAATACTTGTATTGCTACCACTTATATGGACGTATTTTATTTTTACTTTAAAAATATATACACTTAGTCTCGTCTTTAACCCAAATATATTAGAATTACCCAGAAATAATCAATTTATCTGCCAAATGAGAGAAACATTCTCATTAATGTATAAGGACACTTCTTTTTTTTTGGGGGGGGGTACGCGGGCCTCTCACTGCTGTGGCCTCTCCCATTGCGGAGCACAGGCTCCGGATGCGCAGGCTCAGCGGCCATGGCTCATGGGCCCAGCCACTCCACGGCATGTGGGATCCTCCCGGACCAGGCCACGAACCCGTGTCCCCTGCATCAGCAGGCGGACTCTCAACCACTGCGCCACCAGGGAAGCCCAGGACACTTCATTTTTGACTGAAATTGGTTTCTGCTGGCTTAATCTTCCAACAGACTTTTCCTGAATGACCTCATTGTTTTCAAACATAAAGTGAAATCAGAATCATACTCTAAGGACCCTCTCTCCCTCATCATTATACATTTCCAAAAGATTATGCCACTAAATTTTTAGACAGCTTAATAACTGGAAAGCCAAGAATGTTTTGATCACTAGAAATGTTGCTAAAGAAGATGATTCCTTCCAAGGGGATATAATCATTTGAATATTTATGTTCCTGTATGTGGGTTTTGGCTTGCCATTCATCCACTTATTTATTCACACATGCAGCACCTCATACATCAAGAAAACGCAAGTACTGAGTTTTCTTAGCATTTGTATTCCAAAGGGAAAATACATTTTTCCTCAAAAAAAATTTTTTTTTTAAATCTGTAAAGCTGGGATAAAAATAGTAACCTACCTTAAAGAGATGTGGTGAAATTAAATGAGTTAATAGATTACTATGCTTAAAACAGTGCCTGGCAAATAACCAATTCTCATGAACTGTTAGCTATTATAGGCTATTATTTCATAAACAACAATAGAATTTTGATATATGTTTAGTCTTCAATATTGGATTTTTGGACTCACTTTAGATAAATAGTAATAATCAATACTCATGTAGTATATAAGATTCATGGTTCACATGTATTTTCCCTGAAAAGTTAGCATGATGGTGCTTTGGGGTAATTTGAAAGGCAAGAATGAGAGTAATGATGCAAATCCCATACAAAATCCCTCTTGACTTAAACTCTTGTAACAGGGATTGCTAGCTGTCTCCTAATATCCAATTTTTCCTTCATCCTTTTGGTAATAAGTCCTATGAGTTTTAGCTTTTTTTTTTTTTTTTTTCAACAAAAGATACATTTTCTAGACTCCCTTGCAGCTAGGTATGAAATGTAAATACATTTGGGCATTGGCATATGAAATGAAACAGGACTCAAACTCTGTATGGTAGTCTTGAAGGGAGGATTCCCCTGCCTTTTTCTTCCCCTTTATGTGTCTGGAATGTGAACATGATGGCAGGAGTTGGAGCAGCCATTTTGAAGTAAGATGTGAAAGTTCTGTGTTGAGAATGGCAGAGGACCAAGATAAAAGAAGCTTGTGTCTTTTGACCCCATACTTAGATTGTAATCTGAAAAAAATAAATTTCTCACTTATTTAAGATACTATATCAGGTATTTGCTACAGTAGCTATGCCAGTGTTCTCTACTTAAAAACCCCATATTTAATGATCTGGCTTGCCTACCTATAAAATTTGCATTCTATCCACATAAACATGGTAAAATAAATAGTGTTTTGTATTTTAAATTTAGTGTTTTAAAATGATATCCATTAATGTCTATTCAATTATTTTTTTCATTTTATTTTAAAGACAGAGCTTCAAGAGTATGCTTCTGTCTTGAGTGTGATATTAATTTAGCTTCAGTGAGAAAATATATTCTTATGACTATTGATCTCAAATTTTAATATGCAAATTAATGATAGATGTAATTTTAAAAACAGATGAAAATAGATAAAATTTCAAAACACAATTTAAAAATCTGATGTTTAAAAAGTGCAGATATTTTATGAATTAAGAATACTTTTATTGTTACCTTCCCTAAGTGGGGAGGCAATTTGATTAGGCAACCAGCTGGCTAGCTTTGAGGTCTTTCCAGTGCTGGGTGTATTTAAATGACAGTTCCAAAGGGGCTTGAAATTTCATGAGTGGTAGAATGTGGGTTTGATGATTAAGAAATTCACAACATTTCTTTTTAGAATGGCTCTTTTTAGAGTAACAAATACAGATGTTATTAGGTACCTGCTATGAAACAAATTGTGCTTACACAGAATGAATGGATAGTATGTGTTTCTTCCTCTGAAGAAACATGAGCTCAAGAAAGTTACCAGCAGATTCAGGAATTTCCACATATAGGAAAACAGATACAAAGAAAGGCACACACAAGATGCGGTAATGGCAACATAAAGAGAACAATGGATTATTTAAACCTCAGCAAATAAAAATGGATTATTTAAACCTTGCATTGCTTATCACATTCACCATATATACACTTCAGTTTTTTACTAATTATCCAATGCTGCTTGACAAGTAAGAAGTCTTTTTTATCAAAAGGAAAAAAATATGTTTACTCAGTCCAATGTTCTCATAATATGGGTGATAATAGTTACAGTTTAATTATTAATCTATGTTGATATTGTTAAATTATTGGTATTTTATATTTTTTTCCAGTTAGTTTTTGAGGCTCTATTCAATTCTATTTAATACAGTTTTTTTTGAAACCACTGTAAAAAAAATAGTTGATAATAGTTACTATGCATTGAGTGACTATGATGTCCCAGGTACTTAATCCTCACTATTTCTTTTGGTTCCACCAATAACCCTATGAGGCAGGTGTTACTATTATTGATGCTTTATGGATGAGAAGTATCTAAGTAGGGATTTGAGCCTATGTTCATCAGACTCCATTGTCCACATTCTTTCCATTATGTAACCTTCATCCTTGATTCACTTCCTTATTACACCACTGGTCCTACTGCATAATAAGAATTCATGTAGGTTAACTGTTCCCTCTTCTCCCGCTGACTGTTAGCTCCTTAATGCTTGGAGCACTCGATGAATTTTATGTAATGAAAGACATGTGCTGAAGAAAATTTCACTCAGACAGTCCTTGAAAGGAAAGGATGCCTCTTTAAGGCAAATACAATCCATCTTTAAGCTGTGTACTTAAACATAAATACAGCCTGGATGGTCTTTTAAATATTGCCTTTCCAAACCACAGTCAGCAAGCAGAAGGTCTCCTGCAAAATTCTCCATTTGTCCCTAAATTTATCACGCTTTGCTTTCGTGAAAAAGAGTTGCCAAATACGTTCTTGATAAAACATGTTCTGTGATGGCATCATGTAACGACACCCACAGGCTGTACACCTGTGGTCAAAACAGATAGGAGAATGGCATATTTAGATCAGGCAATAAAAAGAATTGAATATCTATGCTCTGGTTCTACATATGAAACTAAGCAGTATCAAGCCCGAGCTTAAAAATGATTCCCTTACTGTATTTCTTTATTTGAATAAAATATTACATATATATATATATATATATATATATATATCTTTATATAGAAGGTCTTCAAGATAATGAGTTGTTTTCAGTTTTTTTCTTTGTTTGATTATACCTTGTTTCATTCCCCCCACCCCCCATTCTTCTTTTAAGACATAAGGGCATTCTGAAAATAGAATGCTAACAGCTGTAAGTCTGCTTACAAGAAGTCAGAAGTGGCATGAAAGAATATCAAGAGATTTGCCCATCAAGTAAATTTTAAATTAACTACCGTACATGATTAAAATGTCTAAATATTGGTTCATTGCTTAAATGTTTCAATTCCAAGAAAATTAATCTAGTCATAACATACACATTTTTAAAACCACTGGATCTATTTAACATTGCTTCCAAAAGATCACAGTCTGTTATTCTTCAGTAAGAAAATTGGGTTTTAAATTCATTCATCAGGACAGAATAAGATTTTTCTTTTTATGAACTCCAGATACTCTTTAATACTGAATTTCAAACAAAATATTTTCACATGGAAAACTACGGGGAGACATCTACATATTCTTTTGAATTTATACTTTGTATAGGACTTGTAATGGATCCTTTAAAATTACACTAGAATGCGGCCAGAAACTGCAAAGTCAGATATTTGCATCCTTCCTAACGTTCATTTACACATTCATCCACCTGAGTATTGGAGACTTTCAGCTAACCTAGAATCTGATTTGATTAGGCAACCAGCTGGCTAGATTTGAGGTCTTTCCAGATATGGGAGTGGGGGAGGTAGGGAGTGAACCTTGAAAAGGAGAGTCCACAGAAAAACGAAGTTAAAAAAAAAAAATTAGGTCATGACTACAGCAAAGAAAAAAGTGTAAAGAGAAAAAGGCAGAGGTACAGTGTGCAAGGTAGAATGAAACAAAGGAAGAGTAATTAGGAAAACTGCCAGTTCCTTTCACTGGAGACCTTGGGGGAAATGCTTTATCATGCCTAATGACAAGTAAACTGCACAGAGTCAAAACTACATGTGAAAGGTTTGTCCTAAATTGATGAAAACGATAATGAAAAAAAAATCCTACATTTAATCACTGAGCAATACATTCCCTAAAGAACACACACACTGACTCACAGAACTTTAATTCCATTCGGGATCACATCTCAAAAACACGTTTTTCCCTTGAGTGGGGTCTGGCTGTGTCTCTGACTCAGTCTGTTTCTAGTTAAGTGCAGCCCAATAATGGGCTGGAAAGAAAATGTTTAATTAAACTGTCTCTCTGGTATCAGATATTTAAAGTATGTACACTATGCTCTCTAAAAACTGATAATTAAAGCCATTGACACTAATTTGTGTGTATAGATGTAGTATTTTATTTTGGATGTCTTACAATTTTAAACTTGGAGTAATAATATAAAACATAACTTACGATGTGCCATGCTATCTTCTATGACTCTATGTATGTGTCACTTAATTTTCACAACAACCCTATGACGTAGGCACTAATTTTATCCCCAGTTTACAGATGAGAAACATAAGGCAAAGTAACACTTCATGGCTCATGAGTTGTCTAGCCGGTAACTGAATTCAACAGTCTTGCGCTTGTGTTGAAATAATAATACACACGAGTTTTGATATTACACAAGCTTGTTTTTTTGATTATGAATATTGAAGAGAATCTCACCACTTAAAATGCATTATTTGACTGGAAAGCCTTCTCAGAAGTATTTCTACGAATGACTTTGCTATCTTGATCATGCAACAGCTTAATTTCCAAGTCCTTTCCTCACCGCGGTCTGCACCACGCAGCTCTGGAACCACCTGGCCTTGCCTCTTATTATCTGTGTGACTCTCACTGTTGCTTATGTCCCTTCTGTCCCATTTCCTCATGTGCAAAATAAGGAGAATAACAGTATCCATATGTAACTAGAACCAAGCGAGTTCTAGTGAAAGTTAAACTAGCTAATCCATATAAAGCACTTACTACAGGGTTTGGCATGAAGTAAGCACTCAATAAATACCAGTTATCATCACTGTCACGGATGTGAGGCAGTCCTCTACTCATCTCATGCTCCTCTAATGTTATGCAGACCTTACATTTCCTACTATTGCATAAAACTTTGGAGAAAAACAACAAGGCTCTGTTTAGTTTTTGCAAGAACCAGATAGACACAATGGGGAAAACCTATAAATGCAGAGAGGTCTTTTAAAATACTGTAACATAAATGTGGCATCCTTTCCTCTCTCTAAACAAACCATTACCTAGTTCCCAAGTGCACGTACCACAAAATATTCAACTTTAAACAACTTTCGACTTTCCTGATAGCCAAACTCCATACCGGCGTCCTCAATAGCAGCTTATGAACTTCATCCTTTTCAGATGGTTTGAAAGGTTTAAACCAGAGACGAAACGAAGAGTCAGTTTATTTGGAATAATGAAATTTAGGGTTTGGCAGCCATGACTCTTACAAAGGTATCTAAGGAGGTACATTTACTTAAAGAACTCTGTTTAAGCAACACAAAATAAACATTTTTTAAGGCGGTGAGAGAAGGAAAAGCAATAACAATCTCCCCAACTTTCTTTGCTATTTTGAGCTTTGCTGACAACAGAAGCTTTTCAGCTGCTGATCATAAAGAGAAGAAAATCTTATTTTAAGCTTCAGTCCACAACAAGAAAAATTAGTCAATATTCTCTGTGACAATGCTCACCGGCACCTTGGAACTTCTGTGAGCTCCAAGACCTACTCCTCAAGTAATACATGGTGGCACGGAATCAATGAGAAAGTAATTTGCACACCAAATACAAGTGGACACAGTAATGAGGCAGAAGGACTTGTTTAAACTGGAAAGCCCCAGACACAGTATAAATAAGCATCTTGGCAGTGGAGACTGGGACAGACATGAGTGCATGTGGATTTGGGAATGTGCTTCCCTGCCGGAAATCAGTCAATTATCAAAATTCTTTCCCCCTGAGACTTACAAACAGAAACCTTGGCCAGTGTTCAAATATTAAACATTAATGATGTTCTCCTGATGTTTAAAGAAGAGAGGGAAGGCTGTGGTCTATGTTAGTCGTTAGACAAGCAGTTGTGAGGGAACTCTGGATAGATTTTGGGAAAATTAAAGATATTGCCATCAGCTTCCAGCTTTGTTTTTCTAGTAAGAAGGGAAACGTTTCTGGATGCTCTTAGTTCTTTTCTACTTTGAGATAAGTGGTTGTACATTTACTTTTATGATGGTGAGTAGATTTATTCATTCATTTAACACATATTTATCAGATGCCCACTGTGTGCCAGACGTCACAGAAAACTCTGGGGTGCAAGGGTGAAGATGACAGAGTTTATGCCTAAGAGAGGTAAGGTCCTGGGGAGGGGAGTCAGACAAAAGGGAGTAAACCAGAAAGATAATTGCAATTTTTAGTAAGGAACATGGAAAAATCAAACGAAAGGCTGACAGAAAGGATAAGAGAATGATGTTTTAGGTAGAGCAAATGAACACAGGATGAGGAGTCTGGATTTTATCTAAGGTCTGAGAGGAAGTCATCAGAAGTTTTTAAAAAGCGAGGACTTCCCTGGTGGTGCAGTGGTTAAGAATCCGCCTGCTAATGCAGGGGACACGGGTTCGAGCCCTGGTCCGGGAGGATCCCACATGCTGCAGAGCAACTAAGCCCGTGAGCCACAACTAGTGAGCCTGCCCTCTAGAGCCCGTGAGCCACAACTACTGAGCCCGCGTGCTGCAGCTACTGAAGCCCACGTGCCTAGAGCCTGTGCTCCGCAACAAGAGAAGCCACCGCAATGAGAAGCCCGCGCACAGCAACAGAGTAGGCCCCGCTCACTGCAACTAGAGAAAGCCCGCACGCAGCAACGAAGACCCAACGCAGCCAAAATAGAAAAAGAAAGAAATTTAAAGAGCAAAATATTGTGATCCAGTATATAAAGATCACTTCTGCTACTGAGTGAAGATGTGTAGTAGGGTTTGGGAGCAGGGGTGGAAGTGGGGAAGTTAAGATTTTGTGGCAATGGTCTAGGCCAAAAAAGGAGGTGGCTTGCTCAAAGAGATGTCAGAATAGAATGCCATAAAACCTCAAATTAAAGCAATACTTTGGAAAGTCAGTAGGACTTGCTGCAGAGAAACTGGGTGTGGGGATTGACTGTAAGGTAAGAATCCTAGGCAGCTTATAGATATCTAGCTTGTAATTAGATCTATAGTATTTTGTTTTGTTTCCAGGTTAGAACCTCAGACCTTATTCACCTTATAACTGAAACATCTGTAGCATTATTTTGTTTACTAAAGATTTTACTGGGGGTCAGGTTTAGGAGAAGGGGGAAGAGAAAATGTTCCTTTTTAAACATACTGCAACTCAGACTCTTAGGAGGAGTGCAGAAAATAAATATGTTTTTATGTGCATCAAATACTATTAGGAATCTACCTGTTACTCAGTTTTATTTTCTTTCTATCAGAACTTATTTTGCTGTGGTTGAACTGATTTCAACTTTTAAAAAAGTACCCATCTTAAAATAACTACTGCTACTGATCTTAAAGTATATTTATTCATGTACATATTTATGTCTTTGTTTCTTCAAAAAGAAATTCGGAAACGTGCCTATTGAATCATGTAGGCCAGAAAGTTTGGCAATAAAATTTTGTGTTAAAAATTCACTTGACCAAAGAATTCAGATTTTCTTGAGAAAACTCTTGAGGCAAGTGTAAAGAAAAACTTTGTTGTTCTCTAACAACAAGTATTTTGTAGGGTGGTGACTATATTGTATCTCAAGGTGTATACTTGGATGAATAATGCATGTTAGGATTTTGAATTTTATTGGCTAACCATTATTTCATTAATTTATGGTCGCATCATTGAAATCATTGAACATTAAATAATTATACAACTTAGTATATGTACTGGGTTGAATAGTATTCCCCCAGAATTGATGTTCACCTGGGACTTGTGACTATGCTCTTATTTAGATACAGGGTCTTGCACATGAAATCCAGTTAAGATGAGGGCACACTGAATTAAGGAAGATGTCTTTATGACAGGTGTTCTTAATAGAAGGGGGACATTTGGACTCATACACAAAGATACACAGGGGAGGAGTCCATGTGAAGATGAAGGCAGAGATTGGACTTATGCTGTCACAAACCAAGGGATGTCAAGTATTGCCAACAACCCTCAGAAACTAGAAAGGCAAGGAAGGATTCTTTGCTAGAGCCTTTGAAAGGAGCATAGCCCTGTTGATACCTTAATTTTGAACTTTTTGCCTCCAGAACTGTGAGAGAAAAAAGTTTCTCTTGTTTTAAGGCACCCAGTTTGTGGTAATTTGTTATGGCAGCCTTAGGAAACTCATATAGCATGCAACAATAAATAGCAGCTAGCATTTATTCAATGATCATTATGTATCAGGCTTTACATTAAATGAAAGTTTGGAAAAAAATTTCTTATCAAGATTACTTATAATTTTGCTTATACCCTTAATATAGCAAAAATTGATGTCATTTAAAATTTTTATCATCAGTTTATAAATCAGAAAATACACCCTGCAAAGAAGTACATAGTCACACATACAGAAGCATCCCATTAATCTACAACTTTTCACATTTGCTACCCAGGGAGACATCTTACATTAAATTATATTCCTGTTCTATCAAACTTACCAGACCATGAAACTGGCCTACAAGACTCAGCTAACCTTACATGTGTGACCTAACAAATGTCAGGGCACTGGGAATTAAGCATATACTGTAAGCTTTCCAAACTAAAAAATGCATTCACATTTGTTTATACATTGCAGAAATTTATATAACATTTGTTTCTATCTATGAAGCACCAAAATGACCATTAAATGCAATACATATAGATGATTAGTGTGTAGACCAAAAAGAAATTGGTTAAGTAAATTCTCTAAATTAAAAAAAATAATAATCTGCACTAGTGTCAAAGTACACAGTCATACAGAGTCAGAGAGATGTTTGTATGATAACAAGGTCAGTAACAGACTCCAGATGTGTCATTAGAAGACCCTGAGGAAAGCTCCCAGTAGCTTGGGCATTAAGAAGGACTCTGCTAAAATAAACCTCATTTGGAATGAAAGAGGCTATCCTTTGCACTCATAATAACATACTTTAGTTCTTACAATACTAACAACCTGTTCCAATTCATCATCAAACATTTTAAAAACAGTGACACTGGGGCTTCCCTGGTGGCACAGTGGTTGAGAGTCCGCCTGCCAATGCAGGGGACACGGGTTCGCACCGCGGTCCAGGAAAAGCCCACATGCCGCGGAGCGGCTGGGCCCGTGAGCCATGGCCGCTGAGCCTGCGCGTCCAGAGCCTGTGCTCCGCAACGGGTGAGGCCACAGCAGTGAGAGGCCCGTGTACCGAAAAAAAAAAAAAAAAACAAAAACAGTGACACTGAATGAAGAAGTACAAAAGAGCTGTTTTAGACTTAGGTCACTTGCTGGATTTTTGGCTACTTTTGGCTTGGTGACAAAAATAATTATTGCCTACTTATATTCCTTCAGTTTAAGATGGCCTCCAAGGCTCTCAGAAACTCCTCCACGCCAATTAGAACAAGGATACACAAAAACAACATTAAAAGTTATAGCCACTTTTTTTTTTATAGTTATATAGGGCAAACAAAAGGCAAAACCGATCTGGTCGTGGGGCTACATCTTCATAAGATATGAAACTCTTACAAGTGCTAAATCTTAATGAAGAAGGGAAAAAAAGAAAGAGTGTAGACAGTGATTATAACTTAGCTTCTAAAACTTACAGCTTCCCCCCACCCTTCCGTAATTATGAACATTCTGTCTAAACTGGGTGACTCTCATGTGTAAGCCATATGGATTTTTTTCAAGTGATTAAAGCAGAGTGTGACTGTATAGTAATTCCAGTTCTGCCACTTTTCTTATTATGTCATTTGGGTTGCTCTGTGGTTTAACCTCCCTGCAATTCAATTTTCTGGTGTTCCTTGTAAGGAGTACTTATCCACCTGGCAAGAAAGCTCTGGCAAGACTTTTTTTATTGATTAATTTTCTTGAAATGCTTCCCTTGACTCTAAAACAGCATCCCACCCTGGGAAATCATTCCAATATAGGCTCAGAACAGCTATATCTGTAATTAATGAGGAATGGATTATTGTTGAAACATCTGACCATTTAACTGTACCTTCATTCAGGGGTATGAGGCCAATATTATTTCTGATATGAGAAATATATATATTTTTCATTTATACACTTAGTATCGACCCACGTTGGCTTAAACAACTACTTTGCATAACAGGAAATTTCCTTTCTGTCCTCTTTGTTTTATTTAAATTAGTTATTTAGACTTTTCAGTGTACTTTGTGCTCTGAATCTTTTATGCTTCCTCCAATCCTTGAATAATGTCTTCATTCCCCCAGAGAAAGGGCACACATGTGCACGCACACACACACACACACAATCAGAATATTATTACTGTTCCAGCACAAATTGATGACTGAAATAAGAGAGGAATTAACAGAGATGATATCTGTTCCAGTAAACTTGGGAAATCAGAAGAGTCAAGCATTTTTTTTTGACATGACTTATAATGCCATGTTATGAAAATAGTTTAATAGTGAACTGGCAGAAAGAAGGCTTAATCTGAAATACCAGCTCTCCCATTAACTATGTATCCTTAGGAAAATCTCCTTCATTATCTAAGCTTGTCCATTGGATGAAAACCTTTCCCATTAAGAAGTAAATTCATATAAGACAAGGTCATAATACATTTTCTCTGTGGTGTTCCCCAGTGTTCACAACCATACCTAGGATATTCTAGTAACTTTATGAATCTCTGTAGAATCAGAGAATGAATGAATGAACTTCAGTTTCTTCATCTGCAAATAGATATTATAATGTTTTTATACAGGGATTGTTACAATAATCAAATGGCATATGCAGAAACATCTAAAACAATAACTGTCACATGGTAAATAAATAGAATTTCAATATGTTCTTTCTTAACTAGAAAAAGAAAAAAAAATAACCTCTGCATTTGTTGCGTGATGTTATCATCTATCTTATATACCAAAATAAAGAGAACAGATTAACTGAATGTGTGAGTCTATCACCCACGTAAAGCTGGGTTGGAAAAATGTTCCTGCTCTCTCACTAATCTCTTTCCATATCCCCAAATGCTGCTTAGTCTTAGGATAAAATACTATTGTTTTCCCAGTTGATTTTACTGCTGAGCTAAATAATTTTCTGAACCAACATATAATGGTTACATTAGGCAATCTATTTGCATTGTCAATAAAGCAGTATTTATATAAGCAAAAATAATTCTACGTTTTATTCATTAGTGTCTATGTGTTTTCTCACTTTCATAGTAAAAACAAATTACTGCTCTGGAAGTATAGGTACATACACACACACACACACACACAGTCTTTTGTCATGGTAGTATATGAAGAGAGATTTCAGTTGTCAGAATTTAGGCTGAGACACTGCAAAACTTCAAATATTAATCATTGATCAGTCCCCCACCTCCACCTTCCACTGACAGCAGGAAGAAGTACATTAAGAGAATTACTTCCCCATTAGGTGAGGTAACATCTGCCTCAAAGCTGGGTGAGGATGGAGTCTGGACCATCTCCTCAGCATGATTTGTTCATGTGGAATAACATAACAGAGGCATACGGTTTTGCCTGAGGGCTCTTTCACGATTTGGGGTGCATAATTTGGTAGAAATTGTAATAAAGCAAACATCGTCTGGCACATCAGTAATCTGCATTGAGTAAAGACTTCTGAGTACAAAATTCATACACACGATTATCATTGTTTTTTTTTTTTTTTCCTTTTAACTCCATGAATCATGATGATAAAAACCAACCAACCAAACAAACAAATAAAAACAACACTTAAGAACAGAGGTTTTTCCATCCACACGTTTAAATAATGACTTTCTGGATTTCCTTTTGGAACTTTGTGTAAAAGTAAAACAATACTTTTTAATTAGGAAGAGTCACCCTTTGCTCAGAGGCTGCTGACACATGGTACATATGCTCAACACCAGCCTCACATTTTCAAGCATTTTCAGTAGACAGGGCTTGAGAGTGTAATGAATAGAAACAGCGTGACCATGTTAATCCAGTTGTGATTAAAACCAAGGGGAACTAGTCACTGTTTAGAATTAACAAAGTTTGTACGTTATGCGATTGAAAGGAGTAGGTCTTCAATAAATGAGGAATGAGGAAAAATAAAAACTTCAACAACATTTTACTGACATTTGAGATAGAACTTTCATTAATATGACAGATACATCAGTAAAAATGAAGAAAATAACTTTAGGACCGTGGACTCACACTAAATTTGTGAACTCATCTAAATTTCTGTCACTGAGACATTTGATGAACTCATAATAAGACTTTAACTTGTAAAATGTCTTACAAGTGAAAAGTAGTGTCTTTACATCTACTCATTTCTGTGACTTTTTATTCTTATGACAACCCTGTGATAAAGATACTGCAGATGTCAATATCTTAACTTTTAAAAGAAAAAATAGAAGTGTCCCATTTTTATAAAGCATTCCAGGTTATTCTGAAGCAGGATCTCAAGATGTACCTTCTTCTACTGTTTGGGGAGCTTCTGAGTGTAATTAGAATGTGTGTTGGTCACCCCCAAATCTCTCAATTTTAACTGAAGTTCTGTACGTGGTATTCAGTAGTTTTGGTTAAATCAATTAATGTACCTAAACACAGTACATTATTTTGTGGGCACGAATGATCTTTTTCATAAATAGGTTATATCCTCACAAAGGACATATTCTAAGGCCTATCACATATACCAACAGTCACTTGCCAGAAAATAAGTTTGAGGTTATAAGCCTTTTGTAATAATGTCCCTTTAAACCCTGGGCAAAAATAATCCATTAATAAACAAATGCTAAAAACGAGGTAAAATAAACTAGGATAATTTAAGCATATTTTTAGACAGTCAGTTTGGGAATTCTGGCAACTGGCGAAGTAGGGTGTAAACTTGATTTTTAGACTCATAATTGATTTCTATTAAATCCAGTACATGATTGAGAAAGAGGAATTTATCATACTTTCAGGGAAAAAAAAATCCTTAAAGTCCTTCTCACTTGCTAAAAATATCCAGTAGAACACAAAATTACAAATTGAACTTGACTCTCTGGGCAGGGATGGAGTAAATTAGCCGATCTTGAAATAATCATATAAACTGGAACTGTCACTCTTTTAGGCGGCCTGATAATTGGACTGCAATGAATCCCTGGTTTGTACTACCCCATCAGGGAAGCCCCTCCACCTTCTGGCCCAGTTTCGGTTAGTCTGGCATAGGATAATGCCTTTCAGTTACTGCAGCTCACAGTTTACACAAGTTGTTCACATTCCATTTGCTCATTATATCCCATAATGATCATTTGAAGTAAGCTGAAAAGAGAACATTGCCTTCATTTTATAAACAAAGAAAAGTGGCTCAGAAAGATCAAGTTGACTTCTTCAAGGTCACCTGGCAAGGCAGTGGTTGAACTGACATCAGAACAGTGGTTTTCTATGCTACTGCTACACCATGACATACTCTGATGTTTTGTGTTTTTTTTTTTTTTTCCCACCTAGGAATGATAACCAGAGTTATTCTCCTAAACCACAAATAATGACTGGAATAAGAAATTAGGGCAGGAAAGCAGCCACTATAGATTCAGTGTTGTGCCTTATTTGGCTTAAAACTTCTGACATAAATTAACATTTTGTTTAGCAATAGAGACATCACTGAAATCTCAGCTAGACATTAAATGATGTTCAGTCTTTGGACTGTGTTTCACTCCATCTAAGTTGTGTGTTTTTCTCCCTTAAAATGTGTTGGTCATATTTAAACATTTAGCTACAACAACTTCAACCAGAGACTAAATTAAATGAAGAATTTTGGAATTTGGTATCCCTCTCCCACTGCATATCTAATTTCATACCCTTGCTATACTTCTTATACCTACAATTTGATTTCTTTTTGTTCTTGTCTTTGTTCTTTTAACCTCTTAATATTTTACCTGTATGGTAACAATTAAATATTTTCTCCTCAAAGATTATAGTGTACACATGTGAAATATGTTTTAATTCAACACACAAGAAATACATATGTACATTTTGAAATTAAGACACAGTATGGAAATATGATATTTATAGGTTTATTCTGTAGTTTCTCCATTTAAAAGTTTAAAATAAAATTGATTTCCTGTTCTGTTTTCTCCTTCATCCCATGTTAATATGCTTTAGGCATACTGTACATATCTCAGTTTGTTTTTGAATACCAAAGATCACACTAATGGCTTTATTTACTGCTGTCTATGCCAATATTAATATTTTGAGTATAGTGTCACAGCAGCACCAATGAAGAAAGAGCTTCAGAGTGAATTCAGAGTGAATTCCTCTGGAAATACATCAGTACCTTAGCCTGAAGTACAGTTTGGGATTCAATTATTCAACTCATTTGGCTATTGTTTAATCTTTTAAATATTCTATTTCCATTGGGAGACACCAAGCTCAGATGACCACAAACTTTGTCAATTCAAAATGCTGATGACCCCAAACTCAAACTCTTTTTCAAAGACTGTAATTGTTAAGAATGATAATTATAATGTTGGACAATCACTCCAGGTAAAGGCTGCTGAGAACATTAGACTATCACCTAAAAATCCATTAAAAAATGTTATTCACCATGGGCAACACATTTGAATACCACATGCTATAATATTTATGCTAGTATGTGCCATTTTCAAAATGTGATGTCATGTAGAGATGCTTTTCTTGAATCGTAGAGAAAAAAAGTGTGTAGCTAAGAATTTGTGAACTTTGTATCTTGGCCCTAAACTTTAATATTCAAAGCACAGGGCTTCCCTGATGGTGCAGTGGTTAAGAATCCCCCTGCCAATGCAGGGAACATGGGTTCGAGCCCTGGTCCAGGAATATCCCACATGCCACGGAATAACTAAGCCCTGCGCCACCACAACTGAGCCTGCGCTCTAAAGCCTGAGAGCCACAACTACTGAGCCTCCATGTCACAGCTACTGAAGCCCATGCGCCTAGAGCCGGTGCTCCACAACAAGAGAAGCCACCACAATGAGAAGCCCGTGAACTGCAATGAAGAGTAGTCCCTGGTCGCTGCAACTAGAGAATTTTTTTTTTACATTTTATCAAAATGTAAAATGCATTTTGTAATTCTTATTTTATCAACAGGTATTTTATCAACAGGTATTTTTTACTATCAACAGGTATTTTTAGGCTTCCAAGGCCAGATACAAACTTCACTTTCTTTTCACCAGTTTATCAAGTTGTAAAGGAATGCTAAAAATACACAGTAAGAAGAATGAACATAAAACTTAACATAACAGTAATGCACTGTACTCATCCTTAGATATCTATATCTTTCTATCTATCTATCTATCTATCTATCTATCTATATATATATCTACATCTCTGTCTGTCATCTATCTATCTATTTATCTATCTAGGCTCTTGCAATTTTATTGAAAAAGTCAGCTGATTTAGTTAAAATTAACTTAAAGCTATCCTAGTTATAAAACCAAAGAATTCTTGAAAATTATACCTAAAATCACTCCAGTTTCTTTATCATAAATATGCAATTTCAAATGTGTTTGGAAATACTCTACTTGCTATTTTGTGATAGAGCTCAGAATCATTCTTTTAGATATGTAAAAATCTTGTTTTTGTTATTTTTAATATACATTAAATATAAACGTATACACTATATGTTGTGTGTGTGTGTATGTATGCATGAATGTTATCTGGGACCCAAGTATGCATGGAAAATGAATTTTCTAATAACATGGAATTATGCAACCTTAGAATTCAATTGTTTTTTATTGAAGTACACAAACTGATTTATAAAAAATCATCTTGTGACAAGTTTTAACTCTAAGTTTGGCTTAAAGCTTACATAAGGAAATTTAGTTATTGTAGTGTCATTTTTTTCCTGTCTTTACAAGGAGTTTTACAGAAAGTCTTACAATGTTGAATCAGAGCACAGAGATATTCTAATGAATGAGTTTGTTACCTGAGCAGAATTGAGGCCAATGATTCCTTCTGCTCTATTGTGAATGGTATTAATGAAAAGTTACAGAAACTTCAAATTCTGATAGTAACAATCACAATTTCACTGAAGTGGCATACTGAATTATCTGGGACCCCAAGTCATCATATCTGATCTCAAAAACCATCAAAATTTTCAATATAACAATTTAACTAAAACATATTCATAATTGTTTATACATAGTCTACCAAATTAAAAATGAACCCTGAGCAACTCTATGCTTAATATCAATTTTCTCTCACAGAAAAGAGAAACAAAAGAAAGCAAGCTATTCACAATACCTGTAAATCTTCTCCCCAGAAATTACCTTTTTATTCCTTTTTACCATCACATGCAAGTGATATTTAAAGAATAACTTTTCTCTATAGATAAGACCCTGATAAATATTGAACCAATTTGTTTGCCTTACATTTGATTTTAAGGATTATCTTTCTTTCAAGGAACACAGTATATTTTATACTATAAGAATTTATAGTATATGTTACCTTGCTAATTCGGCTACATTTCAAACCAAAGGAAATCAAAATGTGAATATCTCTTTGCAGATTCCCATTTTCATGTCATGTAGAATTGTTGCAAAAACTTTCATTCTATCTTGCTTTTATTTTCAGAACTAAACATCTAGCGGATATAAAAACTAAATAGTACCAGATACTGTAAAAATAGGTTGTATATATTCAGTATAATGATTTTCAAACATATTGTAAGTAAAAGAAGAAAGAAAATGTTTTTCTTCCATCATGCATTTTTATGGCCATCTTCTTGGGAGCTGGTATTAAATCTACTCTTTTGCAACATTCTCCATCTCTACCCCCATCCCCACCCAATGTATTTTCTGGCCGTCTGACCTAAGTTGCTTATATGATTGGTCAGGCTATCCTGGTATTAAAAATGTTTAATTTACTCGCAAAAGATATTTCTAAATCTCTTTTGTAAAAGACACAGGGATAATGTATCAGATCTGAAAGGGAATTCAATATAAGCCAATCGGAGAACTACATGATGTCATCACTATGTAACCAAATGGAGAAGAAATGCTTTCTACCTAGTTTGAAAATAGTCAGGAATCAACTGCTATTTCCTAGAGTTGTTCCACATTTTAGCAGACTTAGTGAGATTAAGGCTATGGTTTACTCAAGATTAGAAAAGAGCTTTCTGGACAAATGTGAAATTTGTACTTTATATGAGGTACTCATCTGAGGCAAAATTAAGGGTCTTCTTTGATTATGTGGGTCTGAGAAGATCTAACAGAATGTTTTCTTGGTTGAAAGGCCAGGTCAGCTAGAATCTGGGAGAGAGCAAAACAAAATGAAAACACATAAATGCCCTGATGGATAGAATTCCCTAGGTAACTCATTTGGCCTTTATCAAGCAATATGACTTTTGAAGTATTATCTCTAAGGGATAGCTCTTAACCACTCAAGTCTTTTTTTTTTTTTTTTTTTTCTTTTTGGCGGTATGCGGGCCTCTCACTGCTGTGGCCTCTCCCGTTGCGGAGCACAGGCTCCGGACGCGCAGGCCCAGCGGCCATGGCTCACGGGCCCAGCCGCTCCGTGGCACATGGGATCCTCCCAGACCGGGGCACGAACCCGTATCCCCTGCATCGGCAGGCGGACTCCCAACCACTGTGCCACCAGGGAGGCCCTACTCAAGTCTTTTTGTTCTAGAAAATAATAAGGAGGTTGAGGACTCTTAACTTTAGTTCCACATTCTCACTGACTCTTTCCAAACCAAAGTAAGTAAAATTAGGGGAAAAAACTGAAAAGAAAGGTGTTTTGCTAGGTAATTTAAATATCTGCAACATTGGTGCTAGAACCTCAATCAACTTGCATCCTTGAGAAACTGAAATGTACAGTCACTTTTCTGAATTGCCTTTGATATCCAGTGCAAGAAAAAGATGAACTTTTGTTGTTTTAAACTCATTGCTTTAAGACTTTTGAGGTTATTTGTTACTGCATCAAAACTAAGGTATCTTACTGAAAAAGTAGTTTTCCAGACAAGAGATGAAGAAAGAGGGAGCTTGGATTGAATCAGTGGGAAATGAAAAGATAAGACAGAATAAGAAAACATTTTGCAAATAGAATTAACATGGCTTAAACCATTGAGTAATCAATTTCAAAACAAGGACAAATAGTTCTTTTTAAAGTATCCTACATGAAAACTCTTTTCCTCCTTTTTATAAAAGGAAACAATATACTATATATACTTTACATATAAATGATAAAATGAAGAAGTATTTACAGAATACAGTATAATAAGGTGTCAAGTTGTTTGCTAAATTGGGGTTTCCAGAGTGTGCTCTTACAAATTTCATTTATTTTATTTCAAAGAGACCAGACAACTCCTGAGCCTTCCTGAGATGTTTGAAATGTAAGACTCTCTATTACTGGATGAAATTAGCCATCCTTGATGTCCAAACTTCAACCAGAAATGTTCACTGGCAATAGAAAAGATAATAAGATTATACAGTTTTAGTGATTGGCTTTAATTAAAATCCAAGATTTCAAATAGGCACTCAACATTGAGAGCAGTCTTAATTTATTTTTTCCCAAAAGAACTGCTTTTATACACTTTAATATCATCTATTTCATATTTTCTCTTTTTTCAATTTTCCTACAGCTACTTCTAATCTGCACTCTCAGTTTAGAACACAGCGTTTAAAGAAAATGGAAGCTATCAATTAGAGAACACCGTTATTTTCTTGCAACCAAATCCACTAAACTATATAAGCCAACTTCCTCATCTTTCTTCCCGTTACAACAAAACAAAGTATCTCCTGATGACAAAGACCAATCCCTCCATACATGCACTGGATTCCATTCTTCTTGCTTTTTCCAGGACTTTGCTCTTCTGGCATTTCACTCTGTCTCTCATCATCAGTTGTCCCATTCTACATCTCCCTCCCTGATTGTCTTGTTTCTTCTTTTTCTTCCCTTCCTCTTCTCCCTCCCATGTAAATCGTTACAAATAATGTACATTCTCTAGATCTCAAGGCAAATAATAGCTAATTGTATCACCATCCACTCAGTTACTAAAGCCAAAAACCTGTTGATCATCTTTAACTACTCCACTTCTCTGACTCATATCTTATTCGGCATCAAGTTATTTCATTTCTACCTCCAAAATCTATTTCAAACCCATGTACCTCTCCCTATCCTCATACCATCTTTGTCCAAACAACAACTATAAACACTTAACTGGTCTCTAAGCTTCTACACATGCCCGATTAGTAATAATGATTTTAAATTCAACAACAAACATCAGAACAAGTTACTTCAAGGTTTGTATCATGGTCATATTTTGAATATGCAGGACCCACTCAACTTGCTTTTTCAGCCCACTAGATTCTGATCATCCAACATTAATGGAGACAGTTTAACATGCCAAATGTTTCCCACCACAGTTCCTTTGTTCATATGGTTCTTTCTAAATGAAACAGTGTCCTCATCTCCCTCAGTCTCTCTCATGACTAGTCTTTCTCAACCTAAATATATAATTGCTCAAGAACCTCTTCTTCTAGTTTAACTTGATCTCATTATCATCTATTATTTAATTTTTTATCAAAATTTATCTCTGTCCCATCTCTCTCTCTCTCTGCACCCATTCATCCATTCTATTATCTATTATCTATCCTTTTTATTATTTTTCCCTTCACCACATTATAAGGCCCTCAAAAGGCAGGAACTATGCCTTTTAATTTAGTATTTTATACCCATACTTTCCATGATGCCTGGCATCTAGGTATTTCTGAAAGGTGTGTTAAAATAATTACCCCTGAAAATATGACCCTCAACCCAGGGATAGAATACTGGACTTAAATCAGAAAGCCTAGGTCTGGCTAAAGTTTTCTAAAAATATTTTGAGGCTTCAGACGAAAGGTACTAAGGAACATTACTACTTGTTGACATGTAGGGCTGGAATAAGTAAGGTCTGACATTTATGACTGCACCAAAAATCAGTCTTTAGAGATATTCAGCACTTACTAATAATTTCAGTTGTATTATAAGATAACATGATCATGATTTATTTTATGCCTCTCCCAGGAACTTTGTTTTAACATTAGTTTGCTTAAGTTTATTTGAAATTGTTTCTGGGTTATACTGGCAACAGAATGGGGAGGAAAGGAACTTAGAATCAGAATAACTTGATTTGAATGCTAGTGCCTCTACTTTTTAACCATGAGGATTAGGAAAGTTATTTCTTATTGGAAATAACATCCAAAATCTTATCAAGCCAAAATTACATCATAGAGTTTCTGAAATTATCAAATCAGAAAATATAAATTTTGTTCTAAACCAGGCAAAGCCTATATATATATATATATATATATATATATATATATATAATTGTTCCTATTATCTTCCTCATGGGGTTAGAGATGAGTATCTTTATTTTCTTGTGGAAAGATTATTAGGGTTTAATTTCCAAACTGGAAAAGTAGATATTTACTGAGGTATCTAGGTCAGAACTTAGCAAATTGTAGTCCTTATTTACTTTAAAATTCCATCCTCATTCATGTGTTTAACAAATTCTTTTTGGAAATCTATCATATGTAAAATACTGGGTGAGGCACAGTTACACAATGTGAATAAAGTAAGCAAATTCCTGCCTAATGGAGTTTAATATCTAGAGGGGAGAGAGAGATTAAACATGTAAGATCACAATTATTTATAAATGTTTTAAGTTAAATGAAGGAAAATAATAAGGTATTATAAGTGATAAATAGGGAAAAATTTATAGTGGGTAAGAGAAGAGCTTTCAGAGTTAGTTGTTATTTTGTGATAGTAATAATAAAAATATAATAACATTATTTTTCATTTGCATGTTCTGCTGAAATGGGGAAACCAATATATAATAGTTTTATTATGTAGATATTACTATATAGAGCTTTCACTTATTAGGTTAATCATTTAATATATTTATTTTTCAATTTGTCATATTAATTAAAATATTTTAAAGTTGTTTGTTTTGTATAACTTTAATGCAGTTACAAATGTTTTATGACATAATGATACTTAATATTAATAAGTCAGATACATATTTTATGAATGAGAAAACACAATTTGCAACACTAGTTCATAACAAAAGAGCAAAGCATCAAAAAGTTATGAGTAATAAACATTAGTAATGAGTACATAAAATTTTATGTACTTTTCTTTTCTTCCTAAAGTTTAGGATGGATTTGTGAAAGATAATGCCACTGTAAATCACTGCCTTCATCTATGAACTGTTGTATGCACGTGTATATAAATAAATCTTTTTTATTTTTCTCTTGGAATCTTCCCACACACATCCGTTTCTTTCAGCAGATATTCTTTAAGACAATAAATGATTTCAGTTGCATGTCAATCAGAATGAAATCCAGTGAGAGTTCACATGTAATTCCTATCTGTATTATTTTGGTTAAGATATTTAATTGTATAAAGACTAAAAGAGCAGCAAAGAGAAAGTAAGGTCTAGTCAAAATCTCTTTGGTAATGTGAAAATTGTGAATAATCATAGTTTTAAGCCTCCAAAATTGAGAAAAACCTGCAGGAGATAGAAAATATCCTTCTTGGCTACTGGACACTGACATGTGGATGCATTTTCTTCTCTGTGGGTGGTGATTGCTATAGCTGCTTTAAGAATCCCAAACATTTTGTGGTATATGAGAACATAAATGATGCATGTAAGGATGGATTTCACATCCTAGCCCAAAGATCATTTTTCTTTTTTTTTTCCAAAGATCATTTTTCTATCAATGATATTGACTTTTAACAGAAATCTTAAGCACATTGTTATGATATAAAATAAACTGATGCCCAAACTCTCAGTAGATGGGTTTGGTTTGTGTCCAATGACAATGAATGGTTACATACAGCTGCAAGAAGTCATAACCAACTGGTTTCATAGCCTTCTGTTTGAAAAGGTGCCCAATCCATTTTATACTAATCAAAGTGGATATAAACTTTGCACTTATTTGGCTCAACATTTAAAAATCCTTTCCAAACACTGACACAATGAATAACTATTTAGAAGTTTGCTCTCCCATATTGTATAGAAAAAAATTTCTTTTAATGTATTTTGAAGTTTCTCCCATCATTCTCCCTTTCATTTATGTTTTTTGTTTGCTTATTTAGTTCTTCTTTGTGTTGTTAGAGGAAGATGTGAACTCTATATAATCAAAGAGCACTACCTGATAAGGCAGTAAGTGGTTATTTAACTTTAAATTTATGAAAATAAAATAAAACTTACAAATCAGTTTCTCAGTTGCAGCAGCCATATTTCAAGTGCTTGAAAGCTACATTAACGTATCTCCATCATCATAAAAAGTTTCACAGCATTCTGCTGTGCTAAAAGCCTAAATATAAAATAGAGAAATATATAATAAAAATATACTCTCTCTTACTTATAGCCCTAAATCCAGTTTGAGTGACACTCCATTCTTGGAAGTGCTCTGAACTGATCTTGCCACTCCATTCTCAGAGTTGAGCCCATTCTAGAACAGAACACCAGAAGTGGCTTCCAAAAATAAAGTGACTTCCATCCAGGCAAGATGATCCTCTAGGTTTTCAGAAGTTTTTACACTGTCACAAATCTTGCAACACTTTGCGGCCTTACTTGGTGGCCACTGTGCTACAAAGGTTGGGAAACCGTAAGCAGTGACTCAAGTGGTCTCGGCTGATAGGGGAGAATGATGATGGAAATCTTATGCTTTATCTTTCTTTTTGTTTTTCACCACTCCACTGTTAAACTGCTAAAAACTTTCCTCAAAAAGACCCATCTCTCTTATAAATATGCAGGGAAATCAATCTATCTGAAGCTTTCATTTCGCTTTATAGTCATAATGCAGAACATCAAGTATGACTTTAAAAGGTTTCTGTCATTGGTCTGCTTTGCAATTACCTTAAGCCTTGTTCCTAACTCATAGAAACTGAAAATAAAGGGAGCTCTTATGCATGCATGTTATCACTCACAGCAGCTTACAGACCCCAGCAGGGATTTCTTTCTGACCCAGTAACAACAATCTGCCCACCACCTGCAGCCAATGAAGAATCACCACAGCCCTCCCCAATTCCCTCTTAACGCTTAATAAAAAGCTGACTTTCCCTTTGTCTCCTTGGACTTGCCAATGGTTCACCATGGTTTGCGTGTCCTGAATTGCAATACCTCTGCCATTCCCAAATAAACTCTTTTTGCTGGTTAAATAACTGGCTCTTTTGTTTTTTAAGGTCAACAAAGGGACCCAAAGGAGATAAACCCATATAGAACTAACAACCTCTAGGACTGTGCAAGATACCTACTTGAACCCCTTGTGCTCTCTGCTGGTGAGTTGTCTTTTCCTTTTTGTTCTGTAAGTGTCCTCTCAGATCCCAACTCTCTCCTTTTGGTTGAGCTCTCTGACTTTATTCAGGATTGTTTTTTTGTTTTTATGAAGGCACCGTCCTTCCTGGTGAATACTTTCCTGTTTTCTGAACTTCTGGTTTTGAGTAATGGGCTCCCAATCTGCTAAATTCTCTTAGGAGGTCCTCCTTCTGGAAAGTCAGGTGGTCTTATGTTTAAAAACTACAATCCCTCCTCATGTGCAATTTTATTGAAATGGACCAACTTAAAAATAATTCAGAGGCCATTATGGAGAACTTTCAATATCCCCAAACTTTTCTTAGAACGAAAAATAGAAGACCGTGGCTTCAAAAGAAAACCAACTGAAAGGATGCCTATTTCAGTTGATATCTTGTGGCTTCCAAGAATATTGAGGACTCTAAAAGTGCCTCTTTACAAAATAATGAGGCATACAAACAATTGAAAGAAGACAAAAACACTTCTGAGGTCTCTTTCTCCCCTCCCTCATTCTCTCAATGAACTTCCCTTTTTCTTTGAACCTCTCCCCAGTCTCCCCTCCTCTGAACCCATTAGAACCTACCCCTTTAAGATCAGACCCTCTGAGGATCCTAATGCCTAGCCCTTAATTTCCTATGTCCCCTGGACTAAGGCTGAACTACAAGCCATAGTCAAGGATTTTCCAAGAGTTACTGAAGATGCTCACAAATTTTCCAAGGAATTTAATATAGTCATCCAGACTTAGCAAACAGTTTTTTCATATTAATACCAGCTAGTTCACATGCTTATTGGCAAAGGCCAGGACCATCACTGGATGAAACTGAACTAATTGAGATGATCTTGAAAAATCTCTAGAACTCAAATGGGAGACCAATTCTCTGCCTTGTTATATGATCAGACTTAGCCATCACTAAACTACTTCACCTGGAAACTTTAGGACTTTCCCAAACCTATTGGTTGGAATGAGATTCAGGTTTGCATTCCAAAATCCAGTAAACCTATGCACGACCATTACAGTAGACTCCAAATTGTTTTTAAGTAAAATTCTGGTCTTCCTATCCATGTTGAATCCACTTGGGTAGCATTCAACACTGTTCATTAATGGGCAAAACCAGGATCTTTCCCTTCTAGTAAAATGGACCAGGATGGAATGAGAAACCATGTCTCTCCAGATTTAGTTAATTTAGCAAATCAGCTCACCTACACCCTAGAGGATTTGAATAAAAGGAAGATCACGAAAATCCTTAATTTTAAACTCCAACAAATGGAGGCCGCTAAAAAAACCCAAACGCCTCCTGATCTCTGTCATGATTGCCAAAAGCCAGGACATTGGAATACAGCAGGTGTAGATGATATAAAGTTACCTGGAGGCTCTGTTTTATTACAATAGTAGATGACTTGCTACTCTGCTTCCCTTCTCAGGCCTCTTCACAGGAAGAGAGCATCCACCTGTTAAAACTTTTAGCCTTAAATGACATATTCTCCAAGGGAAAATTGAAGTTTGCTCAAACTCAGGTTTGATATTTGGGGCACCTGATCTCAGAAAAATGACTACATTTATATTCAAATAACCACCCTGACATTCTGAACTGTCCTAAACCCAAAACTAAGTGTCAATTATGAGGTTTTCTGCAGCTACTTGGCTACTGCTGAAACTGTATTCCAAACCTCTATATGATTTACTAAAAGCAACAAACCTAACCCTATTATTTGGGAAAATCAGGATGAATTAGCCTGTAAAGCCCTAAAGGAAAACTTGATACATCCCTCATCCTTGGACATCCCAATTATCAACATCCCTTTTTTTCTTTTTGTATTTGAAAAGGAAGGGAATGACCTTAGGGTAGTCACCCAAAAACATGGGGGCCACCATAGATGCACAGAGGATTATAGCCAAAGCTAGACCCTGTGCCACATTCTTGCCACAGCCCTTTTAGTAAATCCCACCAAGAAGATAGTCATGCAATCACCTCTAACCATCTTTGTACTTGGTACAAAAGAAGTCCTCTTGAATTCTCATCATACTTGACACTTTTTGGTCAGCCATCTCACCTCCTGTGAAATCCTCTTACTAACTTCTCCTCATATAACTCTTTCTCACTATAATAACCTTAGACTTCCACCCTTCTTCCACACTCTATGGATGATACATCTCATTACTGATTGAATCTGATAGAGCACCTCCTGACCCCTCATGATATTCTACAGGAAACTCCTTTGGATAACCCTGTCTTTTCATGGTTTACTGATGAGTCTGATGATGTCAGCATCATGATGGTATGAGAGGCTACCTTTGTCTCTTCTTTCCCTTTCAAGCTACACCTAGCAAAACAACCATAACTCAAAGGTACCTCTGCCCAACACACCAGAAGGCTGGAGAGATCCACACACCTAATACATCTGATGGTGGATGGGAAGACATAGAGGAGGTGAAACCAGAGAAACAGCAGAAGTGGTGTCTGCATTCCCAGCCTCCCAGCCACAGTAGCAAAAGCTGTAGTCACAAAGAAACTAGGAGCAGGAGGGGGACTGATGCACATGATACCAGCCTCTTGGTTACAGTGGAACCCATAGCCACAGGGAATTAGGTAGCAGTGTGGTGTGACCCATGACCCTGGTCCCTTCAGATGCACTGGTGTCCAGGACTCCAGCCTCCATACCTGTGACCTTTGTTCTTCCCCATCCTCCCTCTCCCCCTGCAACAGCAGTAGTGCCTGCTAAACAGGCAACCCTGAATGTGGCAGAGGTGCCTGCCATCCTGATGCCCCCAGGAGTGACACCAGTGACTACAGTGATACCAGCGACAGCAAGGCGCCAAAGACCCTGGAGGCACAAGAAGTAAAATTGAGGACACCTGTGACACCTCTGGCAGAGGGAGTGGAGGGTGAAAGCATGAATTCTCAAATACAACCAGTAGCAGCTCAGGTAAGGGAAACCAAAAACGTGTGCCATAGCACCACCTACTGAAAAAAGAAAGGCCTCTAATTCCCAACCTGTTGAATTGTTAGAATCAAAATAAACAAACCTTTACCTAAATAAGAAAGGTGTTGGCTACTCTAAAAGTGCCAACAAAGGAAAAAGTTATAAAGTGCCATGAAAAACCATGGTAACACAATATGACAAAAGGAAAATGACAGTGCTCGAGAAACCAAACTTAAAATCATGGAAGACTTCCGGATAAGATGGCGGAAGAGTAAGACGCGGAGATCACCTTCCTTCCCACGGATACAACAGAAATACAGCTACACGTGGAACAACTCCTACAGAACACCTACTGAACGCTGGCAGAAGACCCCAGACCTCCCAAAAGGCAAGAAACTCCCCACATACCTGGGTAGGGCAAAGCGGAGAGATTCCCGCACAGAGGATCGGTGCCGAGCGGCACTCACCCGCCCGAGAGGCTTGTCTGCTCGCCCGCCGGGACGGGCGGCGCTGGAAGCTGAGGCTTGGGCTTCGGTCAGAGCGCAGGGAGAGGACTGGGGCTGGCGGCGAGAACTCAGCCTGAAGGGGGCTAATGTGCCACAGCTAGCCGGGAGGGAGTCCGGGAAAACTCTGGAGCTGCCGAAGAGGCAAGAGACTTTTTCTTCCCTCTTGGTTTCCTGGTGTGCGAGGAGAGGGGATTAAGAGCGCTGCTTAAAGGGGCTCCACAGACGGGCACAAGTCGCGGCTGAAAGCGCGGAGCCCAGTGACGGGCGTGGGACGCTGGGGCTGCTGCTGCCGCGGCCAAGAAGCCTGTGTGCGAGCGCAGGTCACTGCCCACACCGCCCTTCCGGGAGCCTGTGCAGCCCGCCACTGCCGGGGTCCCGGGATCCAGGGGCGGCTTCCCTGGGAGAACGCACGGTGCGCCTCGGGCTGGTGCAACGTCACGCCGACCTCTGCCGCTGCAGGCTCGCCCCGCACTCCGTGCCCCTCCCTCCCGCCCGGCCTGAGTGAGCCAGAGTCCCCGAAGAGGCTGCTCCTTTAATCCTGTCCTGTCTGAGCGAAGAACAGACGCCCTCCGGCGACCTACACGCAGAGGCGGGGCCAAATCCAAAGCTGAGACCCAGGAGCTGTGAGAACAAAGAAGAGAAAGGGAAACCTCTCCCAGCAGCCTCAGAAGCAGCGGATTAAAGCTCCACAATCAACTTGATGTACCCTGCATCTGTGGAATACATGAATAGACAACAAATCATCCCAAACTGAGGAGCCAGGAGTCAGTGCTGTGCCTCTGAGGTGGGAGAGCCAACTTCAGGACACTGGTCCACAAGAGACCTCCCAGCTCCACATAATATCAAATGGCGAAAATCTTTCAGAGATCTCCATCTCAACACCAGCACCCAGCTTCACTCAACGACCAGCAAGCTACAGTGCTGGACACCCTATACTAAACAACTAGCAAGACAGGAACACAACGCCACCCATTAGCAGAGAGGTGGCCTAAAATCATAAAAAGTCCACAGACACCCCAAAACACACCACCAGACGTGGACCTGCCCACGAGAAAGACAAGATCCAGCCTCATCCACCAGAACACAGGCACTAGTCCCCTCCACCAGGAAGCCTACACAACCCACTAAACCAACCTTAGCCACTGTGGACAGACACCAAAAACAACGGGAACTACGAACGTGCAGCCTGCAAAAAGGAGACCCCAAACACAGTAACATAAGCAAAATGAGAAGACAGAAAAACACACAGCAGGAGAAGGAGCAAGATAAAAACCCACCAGACCTAACAAATGAAGAGGTAATAGGCAGTCTACCTGAAAAAGAATTCAGAATAATGATGGTAAAGATGATCCAAGATTCTATTTCCCAGATCCAAAATCTTGGAAATAGAATAGACAAAATGCAAGGAACAGTTAACAAGGACCTAGAAGAACTAAAGATGAATCAAGCATCGATTAAAAACACAATAAATGAAATAAAAAATACTCTAGATGGGATCAATAGCAGAATAACTCAGGCAGAAGAACGGATAAGTGAGGTGGAAGATAAAATAGTGGAAATAACTGCTGCAGAGCAAAATAAAGAAAAAAGAATGAAAAGAACAGAGGACAGCCTCAGAGACCTCTGGGACAACATTAAACGCACCAACATTCGAATTATAGGGGTTCCAGAAGGAGAAGAGAAAAAGAAAGGGACTGAGAAAATATTTGAAGAGATTATAGTTGAAAACTTCCCTAATATGGGAAAGGAAATAGTTAATCAAGTCCAGGAGGCACAGAGAGTCCCATACAGAATAAATCCAAGGAGAAATATGCCAAGACACATATTAACCAAACTGTCAAAAATTAAACACAAAGAAATCATATTAAAAGCAGCAAGGGAAAAGCAACAAATAATACACAAGGGAATCCCCATCAGGTTAACAGCTGATCTCTCAGCAGAAACTCTACAAGCCAGAAGGGAGTGGCAGGACATAATTAAAGTGATGAAGGAGAGAAACCTGCAACCAAGATTACTCTACCCAGCAAGGATCTCATTCAGATTTGATGGAGAAATTAAAATCTTTACAGACAAGCAAAAGCTGAGAGAGTTCAGCACCACCAAACCAGCTTTACAACAAATGCTAAAGGAACTTCTCTAGGCAAGAAACACAACAGAAGGAATATACCTACAATAACGAACCCAAAGCAATTAAGGAAATGGGAATAGGAACATACATATCAATAATTACCTTAAATGTAAATGGACTAAATGCTCCCACCAAAAGACACAGATTGGCTGAATGGATACAAAAACAAGACCCATATATATGCTGTCTACAAGAGACCCACTTCAGACCTAGAGACACATACAGACTGAAAGTAAGGGGATGGAAAAAGATATTCCATGCAAATGGAAACCAAAAGAAAGCTGGAGTAGCAATTCTCATATCAGACAAAATAGACTTTAAAATAAAGACTACTAGAAGAGACAAAGAAGGACACTACATAATGATCAAGGGATCGATCCAAGAAGAAGATATAACAATTGTAAATATTTATGCACCAAACATAGGAGCACCTCAATACATAAGGCAAATACTAACAGCCATAAAAGGAGAAATCGACAGTAACACGCTCATAGTAGGGGACTTTAACACCCCACTTTCACCAATGGACAGATCATCCAAAATGAAAATAAATAAGGAAACACAAGCTTTAAATGATACATTAAACAAGATGGACTTAGTTGATATTTATAGGACATTCCATCCAAAAACAACAGAATACACATTTTTCTCAAGTGCTCATGGAACATTCTCCAGGATAGATCATATCTTGGGTCACAAATCAAGCCTTGGTAAATTTAAGAAAATTGAAATTGTATCAAGTATCTTTTCCGACCACAATGCTATGAGACTAGATATCAATTACAGGAAAAGAGCTGTAAAAAATACAAACACATGGAGGCTAAACAATACACTACTTAATAACGAAGTGATCACTGAAGAAATCAAAGAGGAAATTAAAAAATACCTAGAAACAAATGACAATGGAGACATGACGACCCAAAGCCTATGGGATGCAGCAAAAGCAGTTCTAAGAGGGAAGTTTATAGCAATACAATCCCACCTTAAGAGACAGGAAACATCTCGAATAAACAACCTAACCTTGCACCTAAAGCAATTAGAGAAAGAAGAACAAAAACATCCCAAAGTTAGCAGGAGGAAAGAAATCTTAAAGATTAGATCAGAAATAAATGAAAAAGAAATGAAGGAAACGATAGCAAAGATCAATAAAACTAAAAGCTGGTTCTTTGAGAAGATAAACAAAATTGATAAACCATTAGCCAGACTCATCAAGAAAAAAAGGGAGAAGACTCAATAGAATTAGAAATGAAAAAGGAGAAGTAACAACTGACACTGCAGAAATACAAAAGATCATGAGAGACTACTACAAGCAACTCTATGCCAATAAAATGGACAACCTGGAAGAAATGGACAAATTCTTACAAATGCACAAACAGCCAAGACTGAATCAGGAAGAAATAGAAAATATGAACAGACAAATCACAAGCACTGGAATTGAGACTGTGATAAAAAATCTTCCAACAAACAAAAGCCCAGGACCAGATGGCTTCACAGGCGAATTCTATCAAGCATTTAGAGAAGAGCTAACACCTATCCTTCTCAAACTCTTCCAAAATATAGCAGAGGGAGGAACACTCCCAAACTCATTCTATGAGGCCACCATCACCTTGATACCAAAACCAGACAAGGATGTCAGAAAGAAAGAAACTACATGCCAATATCACTGAAGAACATAGCTGCAAAAATCCTCAACAAAATACTAGCAAACAGAATCCAACAGCACATTAAAAGGATCATACACCATGATCAAGTGGGGTTTATTCCAGGAATGCAAGGATTCTTCAATATATGCAAATCAATCAACGTGATACACCATATTAACAAATTGAAGGAGAAAAACCATATGATCATCTCAATAGATGCAGAGAAAGCTTTCGACAAAATTCAACACCCATTTATGATAAAAACCCTGCAGAAAGTAGGCATAGAGGGAACTTTCCTCAACATAATAAAGGCCATATATGACAAACCCACAGCCAACATCGTCCTCAATGGTGAAAAACTGAAACCATTTCCACTAAGATCAGGAACAACACAAGGTTGCCCACTCCCACCACTATTATTCAACATAGTTTTGGAAGTTTTAGCCACAGCAATCAGAGAAGAAAAGGAAATAAAAGGAATCCACAATGGAAAAGAAGAAGTAAAGCTGTCACTGTTTGCAGATGACATGATACTATACATAGAGAATCCCAAAGATGCTACCAGAAAACTACTAGAGCTAATCAATGAATTTGGTAAAGTTGCAGGATACAAAATTAATGCACAGAAATCTCTGGCATTCCTATATACTAATGATGAAAAATCTGAAAGTGAAATCAAGGAAACACTCCCATTTACCATTGCAACAAAAAGAATAAAATATCTAGGAATAAACCTACCTAAGGAGACAAAAGACCTGTATGCAGAAAATTATGAGACACTGATGAAAGAAATTACAGATGATACAAATAGATGGAGAGCTATACCATGTTCTTGGATTGGAAGAATCAACATTGTGAAAATGACTCTACTACCCAAAGCAATCTACAGATTCAATGCAATCCCTATCAAACTACCACTGGCATTTTTCACAGAACTAGAGCAAAAAATTTCACAATTTGTATGGAAACACAAAAGACCCCGAATAGCCAAAGCAATCTTGAGAACGAAAAATGGAGCTGGAGGAATCAGGCTTCCTAACTTCAGACTATACTACAAAGCTACAGTAATCAAGACAGTATGGTACTGGCACAAAAACAGAAAGATAGATCAATGGAACAGGATAGAAAGCCCAGAGATAAACCCACGGACATATGGTCACCTTATCTTTGATAAAGGAGGCAGGAATGTACAGTGGAGAAAGGACAGTCTCTTCAATAAGTGGTGCTGGGAAAACTGGATAGGGACATGTAAAAGTATGAGATTAGATCACTCCCTAACACCATACACAAAAATATGCTCAAAATGGATTAAAGACCTAAATGTAAGGCCAGAAACTATCAAACTCTTAGAGGAAAACATAGGCAGAACACTCTATGACATAAATCACAGCAAGATCCTTTTGGACCCACCTCCTAGGGAAATGGAAATAAAGACAAAAATAAACAAATGGGACCTAATGAAACTTCAAAGCTTTTGCACAGCAAAGGAAACCATAAACAAGACCAAAAGACAACCCTCAGAATGGGAGAAAATATTTGCAAATGAAGCAACGGACAAAGGATTAATCTCCAAAATTTATAAGCAGCTCATGCAGCTCAATAACAAAAAAACAAACAACCCAATCCAAAAATGGGCAGAAGACCTAAATAGACATTTCTCCAAAGAAGATATACAGACTGCCAACAAACACATGAAAGGATGCTCAACATCTTTACTCATTAGAGAAATGCAAATCAAAACTACAATGAGATATCATCTCACACCAGTCAGAATGGCCATCATCAAAAAATCTAGAAACAATAAATGCTGGAGAGGGTTTGGAGAAAAGGGAACACTCTTGCACTGCCGGTGGGAATGTAAATTGGTACAGCCACTATGGAGAACGGTATGGAGGTTTCTTAAAAAACTACAAATAGAACTACCATATGACCCAGCAATCCCACTACTGGGCATATACCCTGAGAAAACCATAATTCAAAAAGAGACATGTACCAAAATGTTCATAGCAGCCCTATTTACAATAGCCCGGAGATGGAAACAGCCTAAGTGTGCATCATCAGATGAATGGGTAAAGAAGATGTGGCACATATATACAATGGAATATTACTCAGCCATAAAAAGAAATGAAATTGAGCTATTTGTAATGAGGTGGATGGACCTGGAGTCTGTCATACAGAGCGAAGTAAGTCAGAAAGAGAAAGACAAATACTGTGTGCTGACACATATATATGGAATTTAAGAAAAAAAAATGTCATGAAGAACATAGGGGTAAGACAGGAATAAAGACACAGACCTACTAGAGAATGGACTTGAGGATATGGGGAGGGGGAAGGGTAAGCTGTGACAAAGTGAAAGAGTGGCATGGACATATATACACTACCAAACATAAGGTAGATAGCTAGCGGGAAGCAGCCGCATAGCACAGGGAGATCAGCTCGGTGCTTTGTGACCGCCTGGAGGGGTGGGATAGGGAGGGTGGGAGGGAGACGCAAAAGGGAGGGGATATGGGAACATACGTGTATGTATAACTGATTAAATTTGTTATAAAGCAAAAATAAATATATAAATAAAATCATGGAAGACTGTGATCTAACTGAGAGAACTAAAATAGCTGTCATGAAGAAGCTCAATGAACTTCTGAAACCTTAAAGGCAGTTCAATAAGGTCAGGAAAACAATTAATGGATAGATAGAATATTTTAACAAACAGAAATTCTGGAGTTGAAGAACTCAGTGAGATGAAGAATGCATTAAAAACTACCATACATTCCAGCAATTTTACTCCTGAGTATTTAAGTGAAGAACACAAAAACACTAATTTGAAAATGTATATGCAACACTATGTTCACCACAGCATTATTTAAAATAGCCAAGACATAAAAACAAAAGGAGGACCTTCAAGAAGGTGGAGGAGTAAGACATGGAGATCACCTTCCTCCCCACAAATACATCAGAAATACATCTACCTGTGGAACAGCTCCTACAGAACACCTACTGAACACTGGCAGAACACCTCAGACTTCCCAAAAGGCAAGAAACTCCCCACGCACCTGGAGAGGGCAAAAGGAAAAAGAAAAAACAGGGACAAAAGAATAGGGTCAGGACCTGCACCTGCACCTGCACCGGTGGGAGGGAGCTGTGAAGGAGGAAAAGTTTCCACACACTAGGAAGCCCCTTCACTGGCGGAGACGGGGATTGGTGGTGGTGGGGGGAAGCTTCGGAGCCACAGAGGAGAGCGGAGCAATAGAGGTACAGATGGCAAAGCGGAGAGATTCCTGCACAGTGGATCAGTGCTGACCAGCACCCACAAGCCTGAGTGGCTTGTCTGCTCACCCAGCGGGGTGGGTGGGGTCTGGGAGCTGAGGCTCAGGGTTCGGAGTTCAGATCCCAGGAGTGGACTGGGGTTGACTACATGAACACAGCCTGAAGGGGGCTAGTGCACCACAATTAGCCAGCAGAGAGTCTGGGAAAAAGTCTGAAACTGCCTAAGAGGCAAGAGACAATTGTTTCCTGCGTGAGGAGAGGGGACTCAGAGCACCGCCTAAACGAGCTCCAGAGACGGGCACGAGCCACGGCTATCAGCGCAGACACCAGAGACGGGCATGAAACCCTAACACTGCTGCTGCAGCCACCAAGAACTCTCTGTGCAAGCACAGGTCACTATCCACACCTCCCCTCCCAGGAGACTGTGCAGCCCACCCCTGCCAGGGTCCCATGATCCAGGGACAACTTCTCCAGGAGAACACATGGCATGCCTCAGGCTGTTGCAACATCATGCCGACCTCTTCTGCCAAAGGCTGTCCTCACATTCCATACCCCTCCCTCCACCCGGCCTGAGTGAGCCAGACCCCCCTCCTCAGCTGCTCCTTTAAACCTGTCCTGCCTGTGCAAAGAACAGATGCCCTCAGGTGACCTACACGCAAAGGCAGGGCCAAATCCAAGCTGAACCTCAGGAGCTGTGCTAACAAAAGAAAGGGAAATCTCTCCATGCAGCCTCAGGAGCAGCGGATTAAATCCCCACAATCAACCTGATGTACCCTGCATCTGTGGATTACCTGAATAGACCACAACTCATCCCAAAACTGAGGCGGTGGACTTTGGGAGCAACTGTAGACTTGGGGTTTGCTTTATGTGTCTTATTTGTTTCTAGTTTTATCTTTATCTTAGTTTACTATTTAGAGCTTATTATCTTGGTAGATTTGTTTATTGATTTGGTTGCTCTCTTCCTTTTTTTAATATATATACCTTTTTCTCTTTTTGTGAGTGTGTATGTGTATGCTTCTTTTTGTGACTTTGTCTGTGTAGGTTTCCTTTTACAATTTGTCCTAGGGTTCTCTGTCCAGTTTTTTTAGTATAGTTGTTAGCACTTGTTATCATTGGTGGATATGTTTATTGGTTTGGTTGCTCTCTTCTTTTTTTTAAATTACTTTATTTTTGTTATTTTAATAATATATATATATATATTTATATATCAATAACTTTTAATTTAATTTAATTTAATTATATATTTTATTCTTTCTTTCTTTTTTTTTTTTTCCTTTCTCCCTTTTCTTCTAAGCCATGTAGCTGACAGGGTCTTGGCACTCCAGTAGGGTGTCAGGCCTGACTTCTGAGGTGGGAGAGCCAAGTTCACTACATTGGTCCACCAGAGATCTTCTGGTCCCTCATAATATCAGTCAGTGAGAGCTCTCCCAGCGATCTCTGTCTCAACACTAAGAACCAGCTCCACTCAATGACCAGCAAGCTCCAGTTCTGGACATGCCATGCCAAACAACTAGCAAGACAGGAAAACAACCCTATCCATTAGCAGAGAGGCTGCCTACAATCATACCAAGTGCACCGACACCTCAAAACACACCACCAGACAGAGACCTGATGACCAGAAAGACAAGATCCAGACTCATCCACCAAAACAGAGGCACTAGTCCCCTCCACCAGGAAGCCTACACAACCAACTGAACCAACCTTACCCACTGGATGCAGACACCAAAAACAACAGGAACTATGAACCTGCAGCCTGCAAAAAGGAGACCCCAAACACAGTAAGTTAAGCAAAATGAAAAGACAGAGAAAAATACAGCAGATGAAAGAGCAAGGTAAAAATGCACCAGACCAAACAAATGAAGAGGAAATAGGCAGTCTACCTGAAAAAGAATTCAGAGTAATGATAGTAAAGAAGATCGAAAATCGTGGAAATAGAATGGAGAAAATACAAGAAATGTTTAACAAAGACTTAGAAGAACTAAAGAGCAAACAAACAATGATGAACAACACAATACATGAAATTAAAAATTCTCTAGAAGGAATCGATAGTAGAATAACTGAGACCGAAGAATGGGCAAGTGACCTGGAAGGTAAAATAGTGGAAATAACTACCTCAGAGCAGAAGAAAGAAAAAAGAATGAAAAGAATTAAGGACAGTATCAGAGACCTCTGGGACAACATTAAATGCACCAACATTCAAATTATAGGGGTCCCAGAAGAAGAAGAGAAAAAGAGAGGGACTAAGAAAATATTTGAAGAGATTATAGTTGAAAACTTCCCTAATATGGGAAAGGAAATAGTCAATCAAGTCCAGGAAGGGCAGAGAGTCCCATACAGGATAAATCCAAAGAGAAACACACCAAGATACATATTAATCAAACTATCAAAAATTAAATACAAAGAAAAAATATTAAAAGCAGCAAGGGAAAAACAGCTAATAACATACAAGGGAATCCCCATAAGGTTAAGAGCTGATCTTTCAGCAGAAACTTTGCAAGCCAGAAAGGAGTGGCAAGACATATTTAAAGTGATGAAAGGGAAAAACCTACAACCAAGACTACTCTACCCAGCAAGGATCTCATTCAGATTTGATGGAGAAATTAAAACCTTTACAGAGAAGCACAAGCTAAGAGAATTAAGCACCACCAAACCAGCTTCACAACAAATGCTAAAGGAACTCCTCTAGGCAGGAAACAAAAGAGAAGGAAAAGACCTGCAATAACAAACCCAAAAGAATTAAGAAAATGATAATAGGAACATACATATTGATAACTACCTTAAATGTAAATGTATTAAATGCTCCAACCAAAAGACATAGACTGGCTGAATGGGTACAAAAACAGGACCCATATATATGTCATTTACAAGAGACCCACTTCAGACCTAGGGACACATACAGACTGAAAGTAAGGGGATGGAAAAAGATATCCCATGCAAATGGAAATCAAAAGAAACCTGGAGTAGCAATTCTCATATCAGACAAAATAGACTTTAAAATAAAGACTATTATAAGACACAAAGAAGGACACTACATAATAATCAAGGGAACAATCCAAGAAGAAGATATCACAATTGTAAATATTTATGCACCCAACATAGGAGCACCTCAATACATAAGGTGCTAACAGCCATAAAAGGGGAAATTGACAGTAACACAATCATATTAGGGGACTTTAACACCCCACTTTCACTAATGGGCAGATCTTCCAAAATGAAAATAAATAAGGAAACACAAGCTTTAAATGACACATTAAACAAGATGGACTTAATTGATATTTATAGGACATTCCATCCAAAAACAACAGAATACACTTTCTTCTCAAGTGCTCATGGAACATTCTCCAGGATAGATGATATCTTGGCTCACAAATCAAGCTTTGGTAAATTTAAGAAAATTGAAATCGTATCAAGCATCTTTTCTGACCACAACAGTATGAAACTAGATATCAATTACAGGAAAAAAATCTGTAAAAAATACAAACACATGCAGGCTAAACAATACACTACTTAATAAGCAAGAGATCAGTGAAGAAATCAAAGAGGAAATCAAAAAATACCTAGAAACAAAGGACAATGAAAACATGACAACCCAAAACATATGGGATGCAGTAAAAGCAGTTCTAAGAGGGAAGTTTATAGCAATACAATCTTAACTCAAGAAACAAGAAACATCTCAAATAAACAACGTAACCTTACATGTAAAGCAGTTAGAGAAAGAAGAACAAAAAATACCCTAAAGTTAGCAGAAGGAAAGAAATCATAAAGATCAGATCAGAAATAAATGAAAAAGAAATGAAGGAAATGCTAGCAAAGATCAATAAAACTAAAAGCTGCTTCTTTGAGAAGACAAATAAAATTGATAAACCATTAGCAAGACTCATCAAGAAAAAAAGGGAGAAGACTCAACTCAATAGAATTAGAAATGAAAAAGGAGAAGGAACAACGGATGCTGCAGAAATACAAAGGATCGTGAGAGATTACTACAAGCAACTATATGCCAATAAATTGGACAACCTGGAAGAACTGATACTTAGAAAAGCACCACCTTCTGAGACTGAACCAGGAAGAAATAGAAAATATAAACAGACCAATCACAAGCACTGAAATCGAAACTGTGATTAAAAATCTTCCAACAGACAAAGCCCAGGACCAGATGGATTCACAGGCAAATTCTATCAAACATTCAGAGAAGAGCTTCTCAAAATCTTCCAAAATATAGTAGAGGGAAGAACACTCCCAAACTCATTTTTTGAGGGCACCATCACCCTGATACCAATGCCAGAACAAGGGGGCACAAAAAAAGAAAACTAGAGGACAATATCACTGATGAACATAGATGCAAAAATCCTCAATAAAATACTAGCAAACAGAATCAAACAGCACATTAAAAGGATCATACACCATGATCAAGTGGGGTTTATCTCAGGAATGCAAGGATTCTTCAATATACACAAATCAATCAATGTGATACAACATATTAACAAATTGAAGGAGAAAAACCTTATGATCATCTCAATAGATGCAGAAAAAGCTTTCGACACAATTCAACACCAATGTATGATAAAAACTCTCCAGAAAGTAGACATAGAGGGAACTTACATGAACATAATAAGGCCATATATGACAAACTCACAGCCAACTTTGGTCTCACTGGTGAAAAACTGCAAATATTTCCACTAAGATCAGGAACAAGACAAGGTTACCCACTCTCACCACTGTTTTTCAACATAGCTTGGGAAGTTTTAACCACAGCAATTAGGGAAGAAAAAGAAATAAAAGGAATCCAATTTGGAAAGGAAGAAGTAAAACTCACTATTTGCAGATGACATTAGAGTATACCTACAGAATCCTAATGAGGCTACCAGAAAACTACTAGAGCTAATCAATGAATGCAGTAAAGTAGCAGGATACAAAATTAATGCACAGAAATCTCTTGCATTCCTAGACACAAATGATGAAAAATCTGAAAGAGAAATTAAGGAAACACTCCCATTTACCACTGCAACAAAAAGAATAAAATACCTAGGAGTAAACCTACCTAAGGGGACAAAAGACATGTATGTGGAAAACTATAAGGCACTGATGAAAGGAATTAAAGATGATACAAACAGATGGAGAGATATACCATGTTCTTGGATTGGGAGAATCAACACTGTGAAAATGACTCTACTACCCAAAGCAATCTATGGATTCAATGCAATCCCTATCAGACTACCAATGGCATTTTTCATAGAACTAGAACAAAAAATTTCACAATTTGTATGGAAACACAAAAGACACTGAATCACCAAAGCAATACTGAGAAAGAAAAACGGAGCTGGAGGAATCAGGCTCCCTGACTTCAGACTATACTACAAAGCTACAGTAATCAAGACAGTATGGTACTGGCACAAAAATAGAAATATAGATCAATGGAACAGGATAGAAAGCCCAGATATAAACCCACGCACATATGGTCACCTTATCTTTGATAAAGGAGGAAAGAATACACAATGGAGAAAAGACAGCCACTTCAATAAGTGATGCTGGGAAAACTGGTCAGCTACATGAAAAAGAATGAAATTAGAACACTCCCTCACACCATACACAAAAATAAATTCAAAATTGATTAAATATCTAAATATAAGGCCAGACACTGTAAAACTCTTAGAGGAGAACTAAGGCAGAACACTCTATGACATAAATCACAGCAAGATCCTTTTTGACCCACCTCCTAGAGAAATGGAAATAAAAACAAAAATAAACAAATGGGACCTAATGAAACTTAAAAGCTTATGCACAGCAAAGCAAGCCATAAACAAGATGAAAAGACAACCCTCAGAATGTGAGAAAATATTTGCAAATGAAGCAACTGACAAAGGATTAATGTCTAAAATATACAAGCAGCTCATGCAGCCCAATATCAAAAACCAAACAACCCAATCCAAAAATGGGCAGAAGACCTAAATAGACATTTCTCCAAAGAAGATATACAGATTGCCAACCAACACATAAAAGGATGCTGAACATCACTAATCATTAGAGAAATGCAAATCAAAACTACAATTTGTTATCACCTCACAATCAGTCAGAATGGCCATCATCAAAAAGTCTAAAAACAATAAATGCTGGAGAGAGTGTGGAGAAAAGGGAACCCTCTTATACTGTTGGTGGGAATGTAAATTGATACGGCCACTATGGAGAACAGTATGGAGGTTCCTTAAAAAACTCAGAATACAGCTACCATATGACCCAACAATCTCACTATTGGGCATATACCTGGAGAAAACCATAATTCAAAAAGGGTCATGTACCACCCTGCTCATTGCAGCACTATTTATAATAGCCAGGACATGGAAGCAACCTAAGTGTCCATCGACAGATGAACGGATAAAGATGTGGCACATATATACAATGGACTATTACTCAGTCATAAAAATAAATGAAATTGAGTTATTTGGGATGAGGTGGATGGACCTAGAGACTGTCATACAGAGTGAAGTAAGTCAGAAAGAGAAAAAGAAATACTGTATGCTAACACATATATATGGAATAAAATAATAATAAAAAAAAAAACCTAGGGGCAGGACAGGAATGAAGACACCGACGTAGAGAATGGACTTGAGGACATGAGGAGGGGGAAGGGTAAGCTGGGGCAAAGTGAGAGAGTGGCATGGACATATATACACTACCAAACGTAAAATTGATAGCTAGCTGGAAGCAGCCGCATAGCACAGGGAGATCAGCTCGGTGCTTTGTGACCACCTAGAGTGGTGGGAGAGGGAGGGTGGGAGGGATATGCAAGAGGGAAGAGATATGGGGATATATGTATGCATACAGCTGATTCACTTTGTTATACAGCAGCAACTAACACAACATTGTAAAGCAATTATACTCCAATAAAGATGTTAAAAAAGAAAATTCCTGCTAGGGAAGATTCAACTTACCACTATTCCTCACACACAGTGTTTATGACCTCATGATCCTGTAAACATTACATACAGCAGAACTATGAAGTGTAGTATAATTTCATTCTCTTTCTTTTGCATTGTTTTCTTAGAGTGAATAAAGCCCTCTTTTTTTTATTTGAAAAATTAAAAAAAAAGATCAAAAGAGATCCATGTACCCATCCACAGATGAATGGATAAAGAAGATGTGGTGTATATATATGCAATGGAATACTACTTAGCCATAAAACAAAAGATGGAATCTTGCCATTTTTTGACAATATGCATGGATCTTGAGGGTATTCTGCTAAGTGTAATAACTCTGATGGAGAAAGACCAAAACTGTGTGATTTCACTCTTATGTGGGATATAAAAAAAACAAAGTAAACAAGCAAAACAAAATAAAAAACACAGATGCAAAGAATGGATTGGTGGTTACCAGAGAGAAAGGGGGTGCTTTGGTAGGAAGGCAAAATGGGTAAAGGAGGTCAACTGTACGGTGATGAATGGAAACTAGAATTCTGACGGTGAGAAAGCTGTAGAGTATGCAGGAGTCAGGTTATAATGTACACATGAAAATTGTATAATGATACAAAATAATATTACCTCAATTTTAAAGGTGAAAATGGTAAATATTATGCTTGTTATGCTATTGTAACTCCTTTTTTTTTTTTTGCAGTACGCGGGCCTCTCACTGTTGTGGCATCTCCCATTGCGGACCACAGGCTCTGGACTCGCAGGCTCAGCAGCCATGTCTCATGGGCCCAGCCGTTCCGCGGCATGTGGGATCTTCCCTGACTGGGGCACGAACCCGTGTCCCCTGCATCGGCAGGCGGGCTCCCAACCATTGCCCCACCAGGGAAGCCCTGTAACTCCTTTTAAAGGCATTGAGGCAGCACCTTTGCCCTCAGCTGCATGGGCCCAAAAGGCTGAATTGTACGCTCTTACTTGGGCCTGCATTTCAGCCAATGGCAAAACTGCAAATATCTATACTGACAGTAGGTACACCTTTGGAGTAGTTCATGACTTTGGAATGTTATGGAAACAGGGAGACTTCCTCACTTCCAGCAGAAACCAAATTTAAAATGGCCCTTGTGTCCAGTAATTATTCAATACCATACTCTTGCCAGCTGCTTTGGCTATAATCAAGGGCCCTGTGCATTCAAACTTGACTCCAAGGAGGCTAAAGAAAACCAAGTCACTGATATTTCCACAAAAAAACACTGCTCTCAAAGAACCTTTGTCATGTGCCAAAGGGGTATTAAATCTAATGACTGTTAGTTCAGTTATTAAAGAATAAACAGAAATTTATACTATTTATTCTATTCTATTCCTTGGCCCAAGACAGAAAAAGAATTCTGGCTTGGGCCAAGTAATAATCCAGTCCTGCCAGAGAGTCTAAAATTCCCATTAATGGTCTTTATGTTTTCTCACCAGATGGAAGCTTTCCCTTGCAGACCGGCTACTGTTACTTCTGTGACTAAAATTCTACTAGAAAAATCATCCCCCTGGGGATGGCCTGGGGATTCATATTCACTGGGGAACTCACTTCCCTGGACAAGTGCTTTGACAAGTCTGTCCTGTATGGTCAGTTTTACAACACTCTCACTGTGCTGACCACCCTCAATCATCAGGGCTATTCAAATGCACCAACAGCATCATGACGCCTCAACTCGCAATTTGTAGAGATCCTTCAAATACTCTGGCCCAAAACATTAGTCCTTCTAAATCTTAGGTCTACCCCTTTTGGAACCCATAAACTCTCACTCTTTGAGATAATCACAGGATTCAAAATGCACTTGGCCCCTGCTGCTTTCAATCCACAGACGGTAAAGGGGATATTCTTCAATATTTCAAAAACCTTATTGCTTCTGTTGAGAATGACCATACTTTATAGAACATTCTTTCTGCAGTGTGTTCCGGGGAGATGAAGACCTTAAGCATCACACCTTGCAGTGCAGAGATTTTTTTTTTTTTTTTTTTTGCGGTATGCAGGCCTCTCACTGTTGTGGCCTCTCCCATTGTGGAGCACAGGCTCCGGATGCGCAGGCTCAGTGGCCATTGCTCACGGGCCCAGACGCTCTGCGGCATGTGGGATCTTCCCGGACCAGGGCATGAACCCATGTCCCCTGCATCAGCAGGCGGACTCTCAACCACTGCGCCACCAGGGAAGCCCCATATGCCACATTTAAAGTAAGCACCAAACCCTGACTGGAGCTGCACACAAACTGATTACCTGAAAATAAGGACTTCCAGGAATCGAAGCAGACAACAGTTGAAGGAGATGCCTTTCCCAGGCTTGTATACTTGTATACCTTTTCTCGCCCTTATTTCCTCCCTCTCTTTCTTGGCCGAGTCTACTGCAAAAAGGGAAAACCTTTCTGACTGTTGGATCTGTCACCAGAAACTCCAATCTGTTCATGATGTTGGAGACCCCTTGATCTTATCCACCTCTTTGATCTCAAGTTCCATTGTTGATTATACCCACAAGCCTATGGGTGTTACCAATTTGTTTAGGCTGTTATGGCCAGGTGCTCCCATAACTTATTTCAACCTTTCTCTGACCATGACCACATGAGTTCCCATCTTATGACATTTGTTCCTCTCCCTATTTAAATAGGTCCTGTTCCCTTGAACCCAAGGGAAATATTATACAAACGGGCTGACTCTTGTTTGCCAGGCTTTTAGAAAAGACCCTTTTAGGCTGGGATGTTTGCTTGCAGAATGTCTGCTCTGCATTTAATTCTTATATAATCATTTTAAGCTTTATACCTGTTGCCTATCAGATTTTGTAGAAACAAAATGCCCAATAGGGTGACGCTAGCTCAGTGCTTTGAGATAATCTCCAAGGCTTATGACCTTGATAAGATATAGACCTCAGATGGGAAATGCCTGAGAGTTCTTCCTCCTACCTTTTCTAGTTCCTCAATGGTTTCCAATCTGTGTACTTCCCCTCCAAGGTGGGACATGACATGCAGGAAAGGTCCTTCCTGGTATCAAGGGACCAAGTATAATTCCACTAAAATTGATAAACTGATTCTTCATCAAAGATGCTTTCAAGGGAAGATCTTGATCAAAACGGGGAAAAGTGAAAATAAAAGAAGCTTCATTTAAAATGGAGTCAGGAAGCCTAGAGGGAGGGGCTGTCAGTCACGTATCATTCACCAAAGCTTACAAACCTCATTAGGAAGAGAGTTCCTTCTAATGCATCTATAGCAAGCTGCCCCCCACTTGCAGCCATTGAAGAACCACCAGAGCACTCTTCAATTTCCTCCTAAAATCTAATAAAAACTGGCCTTCCCTTTGTTTCCTTGGACTTGCCTATGGTTTGCCACAGTTTGCATGTCCCAAATTCCAATTCCTTTACTATTCCCAAATAAGTTCATTTTGCTGATAAAATAAATGGCTCTTTTTTTTTCTAAAGTCAATGCAATCCCTCCTGTAATTTCATCACCTTTCCACAACTGCTTGTTATTTTGAATATAATTTTCAATTTGATCTAATTTTGATTGTTTCTTATTTGGTACAATATAAGCACAACTAAAATTAGTGAAACAGAAATCTGATGAATATCAATCTGTCATTTAGGGATTTAAGTATATCATAAGAGTCTTTCGTTATGGTTGGGGAAATTATATTTCAGGTTAAATTAGGAGAATGATGTATTTCTAATAATTCGTTATTCATGAACTGAAAAGGAACAATCAGAAAAATTAATTGTCAAGTTCACTTGCAAAAGATTGTGTGCAAAGAACAATAATCACAGGTACACTATGGCAAGGCTCCTTTCTAGTCGTTTTGAGTTCTGGAAGAAATATCATACTTCACTTAATTGGAAATAAGCTGTAAAACAAATCTTATTATGTCATCATTCTTTTGATACTTCAGGGTTCATAGGCACCAAAAATCCAGATTTAAACAAAACAAAACCCTACTACAACACCAAACTTTTATTCCACAAGATCAAAGTTGCATTGAAAATGATATTTAAAGGTCCCCAAACTTTTTTTTTTTTTTTCTTGTTGTATGCGGGCCTCTCACTGTTGTGGCCTCTCCCGTTGTGGAGCACAGGCTCCGGATGCGCAGGCTCAGCGGCCATGACTCACGGGCCCAGCTGCTCCGCGGCATGTGGGATCCTCCCGGACCGGGGCACGAACCCGTGTCCCCTGCATCGGCAGGCAGACTCTCAACAACTGCGCCACCAGGGAAGCCAGCCCAAACTTTTAAATCTCAAAACAAAAAACATTTAAAAATATCTGGGAAAGTTCTACACCTGTCTGTGCCACTTGATGAGAATATTAACAATATGGTCTAGTCACACCCACCTAGTTGATAGTTCGGACTTATGTAGCTTCACTTCTCCTTTTACACACCATCTTGGTTTCAAATTTACCTTTTGGTATCAAGCTCATGCTTGACCCAAAATCAAGGCATTTACTTGGACTGATACGCTGCAGGGTAAGTTGGTTTGCATTGGCCACTTGATTTCACCTCCTTTAGATAAACACATAGCCTAATTATTCCCCCAGACCCTTGCTCCCTAACCTTGAATCACTCTGCTTGGCTGACACCACCTGCATCAGTCTTATCCCAACCACCACTGCTGGGGGAAATCAATTGATTAGCAAGGGTTCTGAGTACTAGCCAAACCAATACTATTCTGATTCAAAAATACCAAAATTAACTATGTTTGCTCACACAAATGTCTGCTATATTATCTTTTGGACATTTTAAGTATTTTGAATATTTCATAATAAAAAATGTGGTACAATATTAACTCATCTTTATAGATATGAACTGCAATGTCCTTTCTAGTCCTTTTTCTGGAACACTGACATCCTTCAAGAGAGTTGCATTTATTCAATAATACCCTAAAAGGCTAGTGGGAATGAATTTTTCTTCCAACTAGAGAAGGCAGCTGTGTGTAAAAAGAGCCTGACATGTACAGGTAACCTCTATGTATGTGTATGTGACATATTTAAATTTTCTAGGCTTCATATTTATTCAAAGGGGAATATGATATTAAAATGTGAAGGAAAATAAGAAGTGACACTAGATTACATTTTTTTTCCTAGAGAAGAAGATCAGGGTTACATTCATCTTAGTATTTCAAGTGTGTAGCATAGAGCCTGTCTCAGAATAAGCCTACTATCTTAATGCATAAATGAATGAGACTTATTTTACCTATACAATATCACTGATTGCCACCCGCCTTTGTGTAATATGGTCACACAAAAGAATTAGTGTAGGATTGTACTGTTTGGAGACAAAGGGAAGGGATATGTGTACTGCGAGCAACCCAGTTTAGTTAGAATGATTTCACCTATGAGGGTTAATGTCAATTGTATAATGGCTTTGAGAATACCGGTTCCTCCTATGTTTATTAGGGTCCATTCTTTGCACCTCTTCAGTTTATTAAAGGTGAGCTTCAACATTTTGCTGAAAATTAAAAATGTGTCTGTGAAATCTCAAAGGAACACATGGGAGTTAAAAATGTAATTAGCACTGTTTTTTAACAAAATTTGAGATTGTCCTTCCCTGAGATACTGTGGAATATGAGCTGCAGATGTGTTTACTCTGGCAAAAGACTCAAGATCAAAACAACTCCCATAAACAGAGGGCGAAAAAGCCATTTCCACCCTAAAGCCCTAGGTTCCATTCTCATGTTACTTTTAGAATGACTATTTCAGTGCACTTCTGCAGTGTTTACAGAATTGTTTTAAGTGATACAGATAAAAATGTATCCAAACCTTTTCCTAAAAGAGTAGTTATCTGAAAAGCTTTTGCAGTAAAGATAGCCTACGAGGAAACAAATTCATCAGTACAAAGAGTGTCTGATGCTGCAAGGATAACATCCCCGCAGTGTAGCTTCTATTTTGCCGCCCAAAAAGTGACAAACTGACATTTTGGGGGGAATCTAGATAGGCTAAAAGTACAATGTGTTTATAGACAAACACACCTGCACATATGTACACACAATTTCATGGAATTTAAAAGTTATGGAAGGTTTTTCCCTTTTGTTTTAGTTTAGAAGAGGATCTTAGCCTATTAAATCGTGGCACAGTTGTATAGTTTTAATACCACTAACAATGAGACCTTCAAAGGTATGACAGGGGAAAGAATATATTCGGCAACATTTATGACTTTAGTATTAAAGTGTCAGAATTTCTAAATGAATAAATAATTAAGTAAGTAAAGGAGATAAGTTAGGCCGGTGGCCCAGTAAGAACTAAACGAACTTTAAGTGGTATCCACTGCTGAAAGGCAGATGGGCGGTTTTTCGACTCAGCTTCACCTGAATTGTTGTCATAAAGGAAGGAATGCCAGGGCTATTGGATCTTTCCTTATTGCAAGAGAATCCAGAAGTCAGAATTTTAGCTTGAAATCTAATAGTTAAATCCCTGCCTCTTTTTCCCTGTTCATAAATGGTTCAGGCAAAAAAAAAAAAAAAAAACCCAAAAAACAGAACAAAAAACCACATCTGCCAGCCATATTAAGCTACAGGGATACCAATTTATGATCTCTGTTTTAGGCCAGTCAGTTTGATCCGTTTGCAATATAGTGTACTTGGATGTCTGTATATAAATCTCCCTGGGCCACAATGCAGCAAGAGAATGCTTTCTGGGTGGACAAGTAGTTAAAGGATGCTTTCTGAACTCTAATATAATATAATCATATTTATCTTATATAAGCATCTATTTTTATCACAAAAGAAATAGTAATATTTCATAGCAAATAGCTTCCAGCATTCACTCAAAGTATTTACACTACTATTGTACTATGACTTGTTATATTAATATTTAAATGGCTATGGAAATAATAGAGTTTTAGATCAAGAAGAAATAACATTATCGTGCCATAGCCAATTAACTGACCTATTTTATTATTTAGCAGAAGGTAGAAAAGTAATTTGTTTTCAAAACAAATTACTCAGCTGTTGTATGTCATGCATTCTTTAACTCCTCTCCGAAGAAAACTGCACATGTGTAAACAAACCATTACCAAAATTTACTATTAGGAAGCAAATATATATGACCAAATCTGTCAAGGTTATTCTTATTTTTCAGGTCTCCCCAGTGTCTTTTTGATCATAAGCACTGGTCCTCCTTCAAATAATTCACCACTGAGAATAGCCTCTTTTTCTTGTTGCTAACACTGCAGCTGACTCATACAGAATTGAGCAAATAAGCTGATCCAACAAGTTGTTGAAGCTCTTTGCCATAATAATGTGGCTTAAATAAATTTTTCAAATAGAAGATGTTGGGACATTCAAAAGAGAACTGCTGGTGGCAACTATTACTTCTTAAAGGTGTATCACTCAATTTCCCTCTGCCTACAATGGCTTCCCCCTCTTTCCTGCCAGGCAAGCTCCTATCAATCCTTCAAGTTACTGATTGCCTCCCATGCAAAGCCTTTCTTAACTCCCACAGAGAACTAGTACCTTCCTCCTCAGTGAGACTACAATGTTATGTATGTTTGTATGTATGTATGGATGCATATATGTATGCAAGTATCTTTCAATATTCTCCCATTAGTTTATCTGGGGCCTGGATATGTTTAAATATTATACAATTCCCAGCATTTATAACATCTGACACATTGGAGTTACTGAATTAGTCATTGTTAAATGAATGACTGATTGAATAAATAACAACTACAACTTAAGCCCTTAATTATCAAATTTTTTAAATTAATCATTTATTTTCCGATGTATTTTGACATGTGGATTCTGGAATAAATTATCAAGTAAAAATGATGATATGGAAATCTACCTAAGTGTGTGTAGCTGTATAACCCTATAACTGCAGTCAAGATGTTAAGGGATATAAAAGCAAAATATAAAACTATATTTTTTAAAGGGTAAGTATCTTAACATTTAAAAAATATTTACTGAGCACCTCTATTATGCCATGCACTTTAATGTGTACTGAGAAAAAGAAGAAAAAATTATGAACTCGTTAAAAAAGGAAGACTTCTAATAAAAAAGTGTAAAGACAGAACCCTTGGGATATATAGAATCTTTGCATCCAATCGTTACTAGCTAATGAGAAAGACATGGAGAGTTGGGAATGTAATTCTATGAGTATGTTACTTAGAGGTTATGCAGAATCTACATCCACATGTTAAAATCTAACATACTTAAGCAGCACACACACAGGTAGGTAGATAAGCCCTCACTATCTACTTTCAAGACCACCAGGACACATCTGAGAGAAAGCAGTTGAAATACAGCTAACTACAGCTGTCTGGAGAAGGGATCCTGGTTTAAACTAGGATGATTGTGGAAGTGGAGAGAGTTAAGATTTCCTTATACCTTAATATTATATTCACTATCCTTTAATTTTAAGTTGACTTTTGAATTGCTATCTCAGACAATATCCCAATTAGTAAAAATGATAACACAAACAATAGATTTTTATCACCAAATCTCCAACATAAGGGTTCTTTTCTAAAATAGATGTTAAGGCAATAGACGGATACTGAGTTTCTGAGTTTAAAAGCTTAAATTGGTGGATACGTTGTTTTGGAGTAGAAAAGATTTGATTAAAGTAAAATATAAGACATCTGTTTTAGGGTTAATATGAAAGTTATAAGAAATTCATTAAAAACAATATATGCATTTGAAAATCAAAATGTATCTCTTTATTTTGTTGACATATTTATCTCAACTTCACATATTTTGTATCAGATGATGGAATAATTTTTTATCTTTTTAAAATTAAAATAAATTTTAAAATGTGGTAAATGCAGTGACTGTGAAAAATAATTAAATATTAAAGGAACATTCTGCTCTGAAGTTCCAGAACACCAGTGGGGTTCTTTCATGTGATAGACCCACCAACACACACACACACACACACACACACACTCACATTTGGGGTCAAATTTGGAATAAATGTTTCTCTTGAATTTAGCCAATTTTCTGCTCTAAATCTGTGAAGGTTCTATATATTCTAGTTTGTGATGAACTGAGGGCCTGAGAATAGTGGGAAAAAAAGAAGAGTCTAAATAAACTCAACATGTGTGTACATTTCTTCTTGGTATAAATAATCACTGCCCAAAGGTAATATAATACCATAAAGTATTTCTTAAATGTATCTTTTAAAAGACATAGGTTACTTACAGAGAAACTATTCTTCATTATTTAAAATAAATATATTTTTATAGTAAAAATACTTTGTAGTATAGCATACAAACCTATGTCGCAATTTTGGTAATTGTTGTAAAATAGTTACTCTATATAGGTGAACTGAGAAAAAAATAGTGATTAAGTTTTAAAAGTATAATTTTGAGTTAGAATTGACATAAAAATACTATCAAGCTAAGTATAAAATTAACAAAGGCTGACAAACAGTTTAGCTATCCTTACAAGAAAGTCTATATTTGATTGAAGGGAGCTTGTGTCTAAAGCAAATGTAGTAATATGGCTATTGGTCAATCTTCTAAATTCATGACTCTTCACTTGTAATAGAAATAAGGTGATAAAATGTGAAACCAAGGATAAAAGGAATAAAATAAAATTTCTAAATTAATTTAATTATTCAAAACATTTAGAACAAGTGAGAAAATAAGGCTTAAAAAAGAACTTTTCTTCACGTATTTTACCACATAAGTTTGTTTCATGTAATTCCCATTTTTTAAAATATTTCCCATGTCTACTTATACCTATAGCTTCATTAGTTGATTTTTAGATTATTATATTAGGTACTGTTGAATAACTGAACTTATTGAAAATTATAATTTAACATTCCCAGTGATGTATAAATCAACATGCTATTCAAATACATTTATTCAAAAGTCTATGTATGGGTAATTGATTAAAGCTATTCAAAGGTAATATTTTAGCTATAAGAAAACCAATAAGGGGGATAAATGTTATTAAATCTTACATTCACTTGACTTAAAATCTATAGGTCCCTTGGCAGAATGTGAAATTGTGGAAAGCAAAAAACCTTTGCAGTGTTTTTCTTACCATATTGCCTGCACCTGTATATAATTGTAATTTCCCAAAGCATTACTAAACAGGTCAAAGGTTGTAGAGTTATTTCACATAGAATAGCCCTTTAAACCCAGAAAACTAGTGTCTCATTTTAACCATACACGTAATCTGTGCCTAAAATTAGAAATGCAAGCAATGTTATCTGGTTCTTCATGGTCATGTCTTGTCTGGTAACCAGAGGCATGAAAGAAGGCTTGATCATGGGACCATTCAGGGAAGTTGTGCAATAAAACAGGAAGCAGGGCCAAGGAAACATATCAAAGCCTTGGATTTTTCCTTAGCTCTGCAGACGTTATGTGAAATTCCTCCTAAGGGAAAGGATACAGGAAATTGGGTAATATTTTGCAAAGACCATTACAGACTGTGTCTCTCAATAACCTAACACATATATGGCCTAAAATTCCAAGCAGTCAGATAATATAAACAGTCTAGTGGATTTTTGAAAGAAATATGAAAATATGTTTAAACTTTGTTATTCATAATGGTTTACCATAAGATATTAACATCTGGAAACATAACTTTTTGAAATATAAAAAAATGAAAGATAGACAAGGTGAAGGAAAAGATGAGACAAAATGAAAAAATATGACAAAGGGAGGGGAAAATATGCCAACTTCATTTGCATTATATGGGGATGATCCTGGCAAGTGATTTGAACACCAGCTATATTTAAATTTGCAAGTCACTGATACTTTAGCATAAAAGCCACAGCCTCCAAAATATAAACAAGAGAATCAAATATGAAAGAGTTGAATCCACAAACATGCCCCAAAGTCAATGTCATTTACTTCCCAGAGACATCTTCTTTCAATTGTCCAGTAATTTTCTTTACTTTATTCACATTTTAAAGAAATAGTTCATGGAGACATAGTTATACTCAATTCAACTAAAAGATGCCAAGTTTTTCTCTTGTATTAAGTGCCACACAGAAGCAGAGGAAACTCAGGTTCAACAGTAAAGAACTGAAAACATTTATACTCGTAGTAAAAAACCTGTTGGACTTTTATGCACACCAACCTCAATTACTCATCTAGATTTAACTCCTATGTGTTTGTTCTGGATCTGTGGAGAAGCAGGATAGAGGTATGAGAAATGAATGGGTTTTAAACGCCTGAGGGACATTTCCAAAAGCCTGCCTGAGGACGAAGTGTATGATCACAAAATGAATATCTATAAATACATGTATATATAATATTTACAGTGTAATAATAATAATAATCACAACCAATAACTGAACAGAGAGTAATTAGAGTTGATCTTCCTTTTATAAATTCCAGATAAACAGAAGGATTTCATTATATGGCATATAATTTTTCAAATCCACAAGACTTATAAAGGTGGGTATAAACTATTTTATGCTCTGCCATATAAACTTTAATCACAATGAACACAAAACAATAAGTTATTTTTGTAAATCTTTCTCCATCATCTTTTGCATGCAAGTAGTGACATCATTGTCCATATATGTCCTTTTGCCTGCCAGTTTTGGGAAGATTTCCAGAGCACAATGAATCACTCTGTCCTGTAAAAATTTAGCATTATGACATCATGTAACAGTAACACTAAATTCTTCAGTTTGTTGAAGAGGATGCCTAATAGACTAGTTCAACATCTGAATTAAATTATATACACAAAATTTTCTAGATGTGGAAATATTTTGAATTTATGTAGTTTTGCTCTTCATTGCAGATGTAGCCTCTGTCATGTGTCTAGGACGCTGACATTCAATCTGATAGCATAACCAATCAATCTCTCTGCTTTGGCTATTGCCTTGGTAACAAGAATAGTTTGAATCACAGATGGCACATGAGGCGAAGTCCCTAGTCATCCCCAGATATATGCAAACTATGTCATTCTTCTTTACTTTTATCACTGTATATTCCCATATCGATGAAGATACTGAAAAATGCTAGCACAAACATATTTAAAGAACACACTAGTCATTTGCATTTCCATTCACAAGTGTGTTTTACAGACTCTAGAGAAATGAGAAACACAATGACTAAATAGTTACCCCATCTTCCAGATGGTTCTTCTTCTTTAAATATTATGAGAGTGGTACCACCAAAATTTCATGTTAACATATCTTATTCCAGTTTTTAAGACCCATAATCTTGTTATTTTTCTTCTTTGCCTGGTTCAGTCTTCTCCAACCGCTCTATTCTAATTTTTATTCCTGCCCTTATCACTTCATTGTATGTACTGAATTTCAAAGGAAAGGGAAAGTAAATTAAACATACTAATGTTTGATTTTGATCTACACGTTTCCATTTTGTTAACTTGCTGTGTAACTCCCAGGGTAGTAACTTCTACATTTCTTTGCAGTCATTTTTTGGTCTTTTTTTGTATGTAGTCATGTTTTATACATATTGTTGATCTAAAGTGAATTCAGATGGACATAAATGAGAACATCTTGGTCATTCAACATGAAACAAAGGAACACCCAGCTATCTATTTTTTGGGTGCACATGTGTAAGATGTTATAGCTTAAATAGTAATTTTCTTAAAAACTCAGCTAACTCTACATGATATATTAATTTGATTTGTTTTTAAGATATCTAAGTATTTTCCACTGAAAATAAAAAATCCTATATTCCTCAGTTTTCAAACTTTGCACCTGTTAATAATAGGGGAAAAACCCCACCATTTCCTTTTTCTTAGTGAAAGGTTTAAAAGTTCTAAAAGTACATTCCCCTGATACTTGTAATGTACTATTATTACACCACTTCTGAAAGTAAGGAAATCCTTTTGAATGACCTCAGCTTTTACTCTTTTCTGAATGACCCACTTTGATGGGGTGTCATAATTCCTAATGGTAAGTTTAACAACATTACTTCCAACTTTAAAGCACAAGGCATGATTATAGTGACTAAATTAAAAAAACAAACAAAACATCACAACTCAACATTTAGCGTTCTTACTTCAGAATACTTCAAACTTATGACTTCTTTTGATGTGTGTGTATTTTGCTATGTGTTTGTGTTTTCCTAATTGCAAACTTGAGTACAGAGTTTGCCCAGTTGCAATCTTGGATAACAATCTGGAAATGTTTGAAATCAAGGAGGCCAGATGCAGAAACACTGTTGATCAATCTTTCCTTACTTTCAAAACCTCTGTTATTGGACCAGCTTCCTTTAGTATTCTACAGCTGCCCACTAAAATGACCTTCACCCTTCTGTTCCAATATACATTACTATTATTAACATTGAGTATTTTATTTCTCCTCACCTGTTATTGTCCTTTCACATCCTCACATTTTTTCCCATTTCCACTCATTTCAGAGAGTACTTAAAGTGTGTAGAACCCAGATAAAAAGAATTTGTGTTATTCTCATTTGTATAGTAGAACCATTTTACTACACCAAAAGGAAATGCTTTATTAGTCTTTTTATCCTTTAGGAAATGATATTAAATTTTGACAAGGATATTTGATGATGTTGTACTCGAATAGCAAACAACATGTGACTTTCTACAAAATGCAACTTGGAACCCACTGACTCTAAGTGGGTTTTGCTCCAATACCTAAGAGACTATGAAGATTTCAGAACAAAAGAGTAGTTAGAAACCTCTAAAATGTCTAATTTATGTAAGTCCATGTTAAATTATTTTCCTAGAAAATCAAAAACTCCCCTAGAATGTAAGTGCTTCCTATGGTAGAAGTTCAAAGATACATTAAAAATGCCCTTCTCTGTTAAAACAATAATAAAAAATTAAAATGGAACACTTTTTGGTAATAGCATCATTTGTCTCAATTTCCAGACTACAGCCTTAAGATAAACTCCATTTTGCATATTCTGGTCTGAAATTTATTGAAGGCCATAATGATTGGCATTAAACCAGTAAAACAGCATACCAATAGCCAGAATATGTGCGTGTGTGTGTGTGTGTGTGAGAGAGAGAGAGAGAGAGAGGTTTGAAATTAGATTTATTTTGAGGGTATCTTCAGTAGAGTGTAACTCAAACCAATGGCTGCCTCTTAGTTTTCCTGTAGGTAAAAATGTTTTACCAGTTTCACTGTCTCACTGTTGTCATTCAGACACAGTTGTAGTTCCTCCCACCCGGGAAGATATGAGCTTGGATTTGATCTGGTTACTATGTTGGTACTGTCAGTAATGCCACTGCTGAGCTGCCTGATTTAAATTTTATCTTTCTCTCAAATCTCCTGGTAAAAATAATATAAATTTTATGTTGCAGTAACAACATGCAAGGAATAATAATTGTGACTATAGGGAAGAAATTTCCAGAACCATAGCTTACAGTTAATTTACAATTACTAATATCAGCTTGAACTTTTGTTTTATGACGTTAACCAAATAACGTATTTTGTTAGGGTGAAAAGGCTTACTATTGCCAAAATATTGTACTAAGGAGTCTGTCCTTTTCTCATTGGCTGAGATTTCATTTTCCTTCTATGTCCATCAATGGGGAGAGATGAAATTTGAATAGTTATATGGCTTCTCTGAGGGCACACATAAACAGCTGGACCAAAAGAATTTGTCATCAAAATTTGAATGGAGGGCTTCCCTGGTGGCGCCGTGGTTGAGAGTCCGCCTGCTGATGCAGGGGACAGGGGTTCGTGCCCTGGTCCGGGAGGATCCCACATGCCGCGGAGCAGCTGGGCCCGTGAGCAATGGCCGCTGAGCCTGCACGTCCGGAGCCTGTGCTCCTCAATGGGAGAGGCCACAACAGTGAGAGGCCCGTGTACCGCAAAAAAAAAAAAAAAAAAAAAAAATTTGAATGGAATATTCAACCATGCAATTCTTTTCCTGTGTTCCTCTGTTCCACTTCTACTTGCCTCTATTATACTCATGGTCTTCTGGGACAGAGATGTTGCTTCAAACATGATCCCTAATATGTTCAAGTTCTTCTCTCCTATAACCTTAACATCAGTTCTGCTCATCTCAATAGTGTTCTCCTATTATACAGCCCAGTCTTTTATCCTTAACCCATTTATTTCAGGGCCATACATATTTATTCAGTCTTGAAGCCCTTCCATTTTATCCTCTAGACATCTCTCTCCGCTATGAACCCACTAGCTTACACATATCTTCAGGCTTTCCCTAGAATGTTATCTTAATCTTATCATTAGCTAAACCCTACTTCTTAATCAAAGAACATCCAATCTTATAACCTGCTTAAAGAAAAAGTGCTTAATTTTCTACATTCCTTGGTTCTTGGTACTGGGAGGTAGGGGCCACGTTCTTTTTGTTTCAGGCTTCTACTTATAGGGTGGTAGCTTTCCACATTTATGCAAAGATCTTTCTATTTTGAGAGGTACATCCCACCTGATTAAACCACTTTCCCCCCAGTGCTGTTGTCTGATTCTTTCCTGGTCACTCCCCAGATTAACAAAAGATATTGATCTAATCTATTTATTTCCTGCCATTATCCTGGGGTATTTCTATATCCATGTGGAAAAGAGATCTATGACCCTGGCCTCTGAGTTCCATAAAAATATAAGCCTAAACTAAATTTGAACTGTCATCAGACATAATTTCATCTTACCTAAATTCTGTGACCTCAATATATTGATTTGGTATTCCATATTGATTACTAATTTTGTCCACAATGAAAATCTAGCTCTTAACTACTCAAAGTTCTCCCAGTTGCTTAGTTTCAAAATTTAACTGAATCAAAACCCTGCTTAGCAAGCCTCTGAATTTTTTGCTGGTTGCTTCCCTTTGAGTTCTCCGTGATAGAAACTTGCACCATGTTTGCACCTTATTGGTACCTAATCACAGTGTACTGGGACTTTCACAATATAACCCATATCAAATTTTACCTGACCCTCTACATCCCTCAGTGATGTTTTCCAGCTCCCATATTATTTCTTAAATATGCCAGACACTCTTTCCCATCTTTGCATGGTAACCCCCAAAGTCACCTTCCAAGATCTACCTTAAGCCTATCCTTTTAGTTATGTTTTCTATGGCTCTCTCAAAGGCTTGGTACTTCTTTCACATAGTGTTATAACACAACAGATATGGTAATTTCTCTCATTATATACTTTACCACACCTGCACTGCTCAGGATCCCCCAGTAGAGTGTAGGCCCTCAATAACAAGGGCTACTTTAATCACATTTATATCTTTAGTGTCTAGCGCAGTACCAGGCTTGTTGTAGGTTGTCAATATATTATTGTTACCTAAATGCTTGTGAATTCTGATCACTTTTGGATAGACTATCATAAACTTTCAGAAAGATTGTTTATAGGTTAAAATTAACTACACTCTCCCCAATTATACATATTCTTATGATAGCTGGCTGCAAATGACAGCAAGTTCCATCTGTCACTAATCAGTATATCGAACATTTGGAGAGACGGCAAGATACATATCCATCCTACAAAGCTGATTTTAGGCAATTAAGAATAGTTGATTCTGAGTTTTAATTTTCTTGGATTCAGAACTGTATAAACAACAAATTGTGATGTTTTAAACTTAAATTCAAAACGATAATGTAAGAAAAGAGTTCAGATAATTTGGGGCCGAACATCCCTATATATCCTGGTACCTAGGAAAGTGATTATCACACAAATAGTTCTTGAAAAAGACGGCTGAGTGAATGAATTGAATAACCAGAACCATGCTTTAAAAAGCATCATCTCCTTGAAGTTTGTATAGCTATTTTAATTGTCATGGTCTTATATTTATTATTTACAACCAATAAGATAGCAAGTATGTGAACCTAATTCAGAAGAGTAAAGAAAAACAGCCATCTTGACTCATTTAATGAGATGGAATCCTTTGTCTCCCACTTTCCCAAAACAATAATAAAAAGGACAAAATACTCAAAATCTAAGGTGTATGGATTTAGTGGATTTAGATAAAAGTGAGCCTAAAATTTCATGTATCTGAATAACAAGTCTCATGTTTTAAAATCACAATAGTTTTGGTAACATTTGTGTATACAGAGGTGAAAAATAGAAAAGGAGATCAACAAACAAGATACAAGCAATTATGAAATCTATACTTGCAAATCCAGTAGCTATGACTGAACACCAAAACTGTTGGAAATCAAGCTGAAGAATGGAATCATAATATTTTCAAACTCATTCTCTGGTGGTGAGGTGGGATAAAGATTCCTCCAATCAAACTGTGTCAAAAATTTCTTATGAGACACCTTTCATAAGGCACATGAATGTTGGCACAGATACATTTATTTATTTTTTCATGTAAAAGTTAAAATGTAACTCTGTGACACATCAATAGTCAAGTTTCCTTAGACCAGAGAGCAGAATGTGTATGGAAATGAACCATCTTTTACATATCTTCATATTTATAGCAGCACTGTTGGGCCAATTACCAGATATACAAGATTTAAATGACTAAAGGTAACATCCTATGTGTAGACTTAACAATACAATTACAATTTGAAGATGCCATTTAGTTTCTAGAAGAAGAACCTGGACTCATTGGGATCACCTGATGTCCATCAATTGCTGAAACCAAGGCTTTCTGTTTGGATCTCGCTTGCTCAATCCTGGACAGGTTCTGTGAGATGTTCAGGAAGCAGAAGTTATATAGATTTCCAATTGAAATGGATTTGTCTTATTTAAAAAGAATTTAAAGAGATTAGTTTAGTTCCAGGTCAAATTTCCACTTAGAGTTTAAGTTATATCAAAAGAGACCCTGGGTCATGAGGGTCAGATCCGTCTCTTCTGAGAGAAGCTTTAACTTCTAAAGCGGGTTCAGAAACTAATGCTAAGTGCTTACAGAATCACTAACTTTGAGTTGGAACCATATCTGCCATAGGCTTTATGCTGGTCATCATTCCCTAATTTTTGTAGCTACTCCAAAATGTGTTCGAACTGTAAAACACACATTTTTTTCTGGTACATCTAATCTTATGAAAACTAGCTTTTAACGCCATGTGTTTACAACAGGAAAATGGAAAATGTTATGTTGTCATAGTCCTTTAATATAAGTTTAATTTTTAAGACTCACAAAATCTCAAAGTCTAATTCTCAATTCTGCTTTGGCTTTAACTGCTCTGGCTTTTGGTTTCTTTATTTTTAAATAAAAGATGTGGCTGGCATTCAGTTGAAATTTTCACATTTACTTCTCTTTCCTCTGGTAAACTAAGCAGATAGCCTAATTACACATTTTGTAGGAACTGAATAAAGTATAAACATTCAGAATAAACTGTTGGAAATATTCACTTGAACTCAATTTCCTTTTAAGCAGTCTAGTTTAGCCCAGTACTCTTCAATGGGTCATTTATTATGTCAACCCACTATAGAGTACATCAAAGGAGCTTGTCACTAATTGATTACATTTCTCTACCACCATGATTCACAGCGCTATAGGGACAATTACATAACTGTTTGACTTTTGCAAAACTGTGAGTTTAAGTAAACACAATTCTTTGTTATTATGATCTCTAATGGGCATATGCACAGTAAGTATCATAGTATGTAACTAGATCTTACTACATTGTCTGTCTGACTTGTGGCTCACAAAAATCCCTCTTTTGTGGCAACTGGAGTTCTGAGGAACAGCTGCTGATCTCACACTGAAATTAGAAACATTTGAGTTGTTTTGATTTATGTTAGCTCCCATGGGAAGAGAGAAGTGAAAAATGGATGCTTTGTGTAAATAAAATACCATTTCTCCAAGCTGTATAAAGAAATTGTCTAAATATACTGATATATTTCTTTTATTGAAATATGGTGAGACCCTGTTACCATATTGTTAGAAGGGAGGACGACTAACAACATTCTAATAAACAAAGTGCTAGAATTCTCTTTTAATCAACAGTGTTCTGAAGGTGCAACTTTATCATCCCACCGCTAAAACCCAAGTCCGAATATTGCATGATGTTGTTATGAAATGCAACCAGCAATGAAGATCATTAAAATGATACACTCTCAGGAAAGCCTAAGAAAACCAGTTTCTCTTGTCTATAGGAGGTCTCCCCAAAAAAGTCCAATGTCTTGTCTTAGACTTTAGTGTTTCACTGTATGTGAAATCATTTGTACGGGGATGAGTGAAATAGAGATATATTGTTCTCATAATTGTTTAAATTAAATTCACTAATGTAGACTTCCGTGTTGTGGATATATTTTTTAAAGTGTCAGTTTACTTTATATACCTCTTGGTGGGGAGGAGAAGGTCCTTTTATGATTAGAATTCTCTAAGGATCTTGTGAAAACAAATCATCAAGAGAACCTATAAGCACACCAGCTGGTGTGATCGATTGGCAACACACGAACAAAAAGCCTCTGGGTTTAAAGGTACATTCCCCTCCTCCCCCCACCTAGCTCATTCTGTACTGCTTATTTAATATTTTTTTCTTCTTTTAAAAAAGTGGTCCCTGACCCTGGTGAGATTATGAAGGACCAAGCACATTATAAATGATAATATGCTTCCCCTCAGGAAGCAGGGTTTAAGTGTCAGAATTTTTCAGTGGTCCATGTTGTCTATTTCTCTATTTTATGGTCCCTTTGAAAAGACTGAATTGTTCTTTTCAGCAAATAATAATGAAATATTACTTTAGCATGGGAGTAGAGTTCCTTTCTTTTATTTTAGGATTTTCGGAAACAGAATGGCAGCTTCCTCTTAAACTTCCTCTAAAATGATTTTAAAATTGCCAGACAAAAAGTTGTTTTTTATTTCTTTTAATTGGCTAAAATATGTAAACCAAGTTTTAAATAATTTAAAATTAATGAATATTCCAAGTGTAAGTTGTTCATTAAAGCATATATTTAAAAAAAATTATCAAGGAAGAAGATAATTTGTATTTTAATTATACTGCTGAAGGAATTCCACTAATTGAGTTATCTATAAAGGATTTCATTTGAAAATTTCCATTTTCACCTATTTTGAGAAGGAAGTTACAGGTTAAAACTTGTTACTACCAAAATATCTGAGTGCTACAAAAATTTCAAAACATATTCAATATCATGACAATCTAATGGTTACATAGGTTATGAATAGTTCCTTTGAGTTCATTGTATTGAAAAAACTTCTACATGTAAAGCAAACAGATTTAATAAATACACACAAAGAAGCTGGATACTTTCTTCTGGCACAATTGAACCTTCCAAATCTGTGCATTATGACAACATAGTATGCCAGGTGACGTAAAGGAGCTGTATTCTTTTCATCACCAAATATACATTATCAGGTAAAATGAAGTTTAGGTCACATTGCCAGAAATCAGTCTTCATGCTTTCACTTAATTTTTTTAGACATAATGGAATTCAGAGAAAAGAGCACGAGCTTTAGAATTATAGAGACCCAGTCTGAATTCTGACTGCAACATAGATGAGAGTCTGATGTTCAGTAAATTACTTAATTCTCTGGGTCCTGAATTCCTCATCAGGAAAGGGGATTAATATATGCCTTAGTGGGAATTATGAAGATATGTAAAGTGCTTGGCTGAGTTCCTAACACATGGTGAAGGTGCTGTCATTTTCATTTCATATAGAAATAAGTCATGCATGCTATTATATATGCTCTTCCAAAGGCACAAATAAAATCTCAGAATTGATACTGTTACCATTGCTAACCTGATACAATTTGAAAATAAAATAATTAAAAGTATTAGTGTTTGCCAATAAATACATTCATTTTTGGAGGGAATCTTATATCTGAGGTAAAATAATTTTTTTAACTGGAAGAAATTAAAATGAGAAAACAAGTTTTTTTTTTTACATATGTACATGAATTCTTGCCAATTCAATAGAATTCATCCAAAAGTTTAAGAAGAGTTTAGAATTGTAATTAAAGTGGTGAGATGCATTTGAGTAAGGACCAAAAATGAAAGATAGTTTTAAATATCAACCACTATAGAAAACAATAAAACAAACACTGAAAAAACATCACTAGGGCTAAAAGATGTATTAAATCCTCAAAAAGATGTTTAAACCTGTACAATATTAATTATATAAGAAAAGAAATAGAATCAAAATAATGTTTATAAAAAATAAATGAGGATTTCATTTTAACATGAGATAAATGTCTTACAAAGAATATATAGTTTTGTGAAATGTGATTGTGTAGATTTTCAATAAATAAACTGTGGTATAAACACATCCTGTTAGAAGGCTTATGCTTAAACTTTTCTTCAAGTAAATCCTTTATGCTGAGAAACACCCTTTATTTGTAATAATTTAGAATTCTAAGCCAAAAGGTAAATTCCTATCTTCAGTTTTTCACCCACTGTAGGGTGAATTGATTACACTGTGAATTGATATTTGCCCTCGGCATGCTTCATTAACTCACTTGAAACAATCACGTGCATTCCAGTGGACAGAAATATGTAATAACTTTTCCAAAACAAAATATAAAACAAAGGACTATCCCAATGGGTAGAAATATATAATAAATGTTCCAAAACAAGAATAAAAATGAAGGGTTTTTCCCTTTTTCCTTCAAAAGCTGAGAGCTGTCCTTTAACCATATTGTACTAAATAAAGGAATACCTAAAGAAAATAAGAAATGGGCAATACTGAACTATGGAGCTGACCCTGGAAACAAACTTTTGGGGAAAAATTGTCTAACTTCATAAAATGAATATAATACAATCCTAGTATACAAGCCTGACATTTTAGGATGGGTGCATACAATGCTACCTCTTTCGACTCTATGACTTCTACTCACCCACTCACCATCTACAATATTGTCTTTGTGTATGTTACATTCCACAGTATTCCAACCAGGAGATAAGTAAAATGTTTAATGAGAACAGATACACCACACAGGGTTTATTTTTGGCCAAAGTAAAATGGAGGGGGCAGACAAAATTCCAGGAACTGAGTGTTAGTACAGGAACTATATACACCATACACATGTCTGAGTAATCTAATCAGTCTCTGCTCTCTTTTGCATACACAGCTCTGCTTCCTTCTGAGCATTTCCATATTTACACTGCTCACCACCTGATATGGTTCATTAAGGCAAAATAAAGTGACGAAAGCTGAGAATGGTATTCTCTACAATTTATTCTCTACTTTCATGTTAACTTTTAAAAATGTACCTAGATGAAGTTTGAGAAAGTGGAAAAACCTTAGGATACAGCTGAAAGAGAGTATTAAAATCAGAATCAATTTTGCAGAATATTCAATCTCCAAAAGCCTACTGAAACAGATATGCAGATGCTTAAAATTAGTAACCGGATATAAATCTGAGATAGTTTTTCTCAGAGGAATAAGCAAGCTGATACTTATTACACAACAGCAAAATACATAAAAATAATGCAGGGTGTTTTTGTAAGGCTTTCTTTGAATTGATTTTACAAATCCAGCCTTTTAAATTTCACAGATTTTCAATGAGTCTTTTGAGACAGTTGTAAAAACTCTATTACATGTTCTTGATAGAATATGGTGTCAGAAGGAGTAGAATAGAGGTGGTAAATAAACAAAATAAATAAAACTGACCTTAAAATTCAGAAGCTGAGATTTTAATTTGGTAAGCATCATTTTTTGAGCCTTTCCTTCTCAAGATATCATTATACAGTATTCTTTCCCTCCCAGGACAATCACAGCATTCAACAACATGTTTCATCTATGTGATAAAGTAGTCTGAAATTCTTGAAACAGGTTCCCAGAAGGGATGGAAAAATTAGTTAAATAAGAAAGTAATATTCATTTACTAGGCCAATTAAATGGTAAAATGGAAACGTTATTGCAAACATCATTTTCAATTACTTATAACACCCCATAACAATGTAAAAAGCACATTTCCACATTTGCCTGAACTGTTGGGACAGATAGCTCAAGATTTATTATGAAAAATTATTTAAGGTAAATTTGTCAAACAGTTCATTCAGTTGCTCTTTTCTCAGGTGTAGGAATGTATAGAAAATAAAACTTGGTAGAATATTTCAAAGCAGAAGAAAGAGAATCTTTATTTCCTTAGTTCTCAATTCTTCAGGGAAAGGAGAGAGTGGGGTCAGGGAAGCTCAGAATTTGAAGAAGGGTTTGCAAAAGGCATTCCCCTGCCTCCCCAAGACATTTCCTGCTGGAGAGATGGGGAGCATCGATCAGCCAGTGTTATCTGAGCCAATCTGTTTACCTCAGACTGTAAATCATCTCAGTGGATCTTAGCCCTGGACCCCTCTGAGATGTCCTGTTCAACCTATAGACATTATCCATTTACAAGTTCTCTTTTTGGTTTTTTTTCAAAGTGAAATGAAAACCCTGCCATTTCAGAAAAAAATGAGTTTACACAACCAAATGATTTCACATCTGGTGAAATTCAAGCTGCCATTCTGTAAAAACAACTCTAAAGTCTACTGCTCAGAAAACAGTGCAATACCTTTCAAAATATCACTGGACTATAAACTGAAATAAACTGTACATTTCAGAATTTTAACGGGTGGATTAATTACTTAACATTTCTTTTAATTCATTTCTCTGATAAATCCAAACTTGTTAAAATTATTTTTATTAGGTAAAATTACAGAATAAAATTAATGTAAAATAATGTATTAAATGTTTTTATTAGAATTTTAAACAATTATTTCAACGTTGTATTCACACAATGGGAATCTCTTGGTAACATGTCAAGTATAGCTGAAAATACAGTAGAAATAAAATAGATTTCTTTGTTGATTTGAGTTAATTGCATCAGAAAAAGTCCATTTAGTGAATTGATCCACTTTGGAAAAAATGTCTATATTGATATGAATAACATCATAGTAACAAAAAACAGGAAAAAAAAGGAAATTCTATCAAGATATATGTGCTTATCTATACTAGAAACAATCTTATATTTGAAAGCAATAAGCATGATTTAAATTAAATTTTTTTATCCTCTTCATGACAATGAGTGTCCTGTTTATAGGTAAAATATTTCTAGAATCTGTGGCCAATTTCACACCTATAAATTCCCACAAGCTGACTGCTGCATGGCAGAAACCATCTCTATATCAGGTTACAAGAGCAACAAATGTTCTGTCTCCTCAAACATGTTACATTATTTTATTCTAAATACTTGTAACAAGTTTTTTTTTCCCACTGAAACATGTGTGCACTAATTAATTGGTAAAGTAGAAATTGCATACGTTTTGTTGACAATGTAAAGAGTACACGTGTAGGGAAAATAAAAATTCAGAAAGTAAATAAAAGCCAACAGATTAAATCGCTCCACACTTTCAAGAACTCAAATTAGGGACTACAACTGGGACAAAAATGAAATCATTCAGGCATGGGAAACTTGCACATTTAGTTGTGTTGCAACGTGCAATTTTCAGTCTGTAAATCTCAAATTTAATTTTCAGGATAAATCTCCAAAGGCAAGCATTGACTTTGTAATCTTTTCACTCATTCATTCATTCAAATTCACCTGTGGACTTTCTATGCTGCCCAGTGCTGTGCCAGTCAGTGTGGAGATGGCAGTGAGCAAAACAAAGTCCCTCTGCTCATGGAGGAAAACAGACGTTAGGATGATAAACTATGAACATATAGGCCATAGGATGAAAAGTTCTATAAGAAGGAAGAAAGCAGGGTCAAGCAAGGGACTGAAGTGGTATCTTATGGACTCTGGTTTGAGAGGTCCTCACTGATAAAATGAGACTTGGAAGGGGACCTGAATGCAGTGAGAAGCAAGAGTGACATTTGGCCCTGAATCTGTTACTTGGCATTTTGAACTGATCTTCTGTAAAATTAAATTGTAAATTGATAAGACAGCAAATCAACAAAGATGACATTTTAGGGAGAGTTGATGTTATCTTGAATTTTTCACTAGGATTACCGGATAACAATCAATCTATTCCCAAACTTAACATGAAATAATTGGAAAATATTCAAGGTTAGCTGTTAGTACTGCATTTAGAGAACAAATTCTAAAATGAAGAGCTATCTCTAGGAGATATTTCCTGATGAATATACAGCTAAAACATGGCCACAGAGACACTGCCCCCAATCTAACTGAATGCTACACTAAACAAACGAACAAACAAATACAACCTTAATGTTATTAAGTACTAAACAGAGTGATCTAAAGAATTACCTGAAGGTTTGTGAAGAGTAAAATCCAGATCCTCTTAGGCGATTTAATGTTATTTGTACGTGTGGCAAGGAAGGTGAGGAGAGCTAAATGAATATAATACACTTAAAATCCGAGTCACACTATAACAATATTAAATAACTTTCAAAAATCAAACAACTTGAATAAGAAAAAGGCATACTAGTGAAATTTGTGGCCATCTGTATTAGTCAAAGCTAATTTTAACATGTTGTATGAGATTGTGAAATATGACTATCTTTTACATGTTTATTAGAGAATAATTTGGATGAACATACCTCTTCCAAATCCTACAAATCAGAAGCATTTAATGAAACATATTGTATCCAGCCAATTGTCCAAACATTTTTGGGGGGCTGTATACAATAGTAGCTACAACATAATAGTACATATGAAATAAAGACAAACTCTAAATTTTAAATTTAGAGGCAACTCGGAATCCTATCCAAACAGATGTGAATTTAAATTGAGCTCCTTTTAACCATGTATAACTGTTGTTCTATTTGCTTACTTTTTTTTACGTTAACTGTCTAATTGAGCATTCACAATCTAATAAGGTGCACACCAGGACCCAAAGAGACCTCCTGTTAGGCCCTGAAGGGTAAAGGTTTTGTATCACTTCCAGATTTTCAATTAGATCCTGATTATAACACGCTTCATTTAAAGCTACAGGAATCCCAACCCTGTCAACACTACTGGACCATAACATGTCCATCTTAATTACATCTGATTAGTTCTGGGTCCAGCTCACATTGTGTACCCTGACTCTGTAAAAAGCTGCTCATCTGTTTGGCAGCTGCTGGTGTGGAAGAACCTTATTCATCATGCTGCAAAAGAGTGTGTTCCCTCATCTTTCTCTCCTGGGATGTTGGGCCTTTTGATATTCCATAGCTCCATAGGATCAGCCAAATAATGCACCTCGCTTATCACTGGCAGTATGGTGGAGCTGGGAACGGAAACCTCAGCTGCTCAGGGGCTACTACTGCGAGCACTGTGAGCTTGTCCTACTCTCCCAATCAATGACATTCTACAGGACTATTGTCAATTTTAAGTTTTGCAGAGCTTGACTTACTCATCGCATGCATTCTTTAAGTCTGTATTACAAGAAGACTATACAAACTAATACTTGTCATGCATTTTCTGAAATCCATTTACAAGTATAATCAGTGTTACCAATTTCATTGATATAAAAAAGAAGAGTTGGTAACTCTTAAACAACATGTGTGGTGACATCCACTGGGGGTTTTTTTCTCTGGTATTTTCGATTGGCTTCCAGAAGCCACCAGATGAAAATGTCTGTATTGATTTTTTTTTTATTTGATAACACTGAGCTTGTTTCATGACTAATGGTTCACAAGCCATCAGAACATCCTAATTTACTCTGCTTTGTATCTGGGTGGCATTTTGATAATGGTTGAATTAATACTGGGGATTGACATCTTTATCTATAGTTAAAGGGTATTCTCATTTAGTTGTGAGTAATAGCTGAGGGTTATCTGATTCACTGGTCTTCAGCAGTAATAATAGTAGCACACATTGTACCCTCTATGCTAGATTCAATTTATGTGTTTTTACATATATTAATTTAATCCAAATAGCAACTCTAAAAGGGATATACCACTATTTTAACACTATGGAGTACTTAAATCCAATTTTAAAGTGAGCAAATACATAGAATTTGGGATTAAATAAACTGCCCAAACACCCAGTTACAAAATTGCATAGGTAGGATTTGAATTGCTTTCTACCATAATGGGCCTTATATAAGACTTATTTAGCCTGGAACTTAGTATCCTAGGGATAGAAAAATGGGGTTTTCCTCACTTCTATTAGGATTCACTTGTAAAATAAGACGTGTAACTATACCTTTGGTCTCATTTGAAACCCACCACCTCCTTGCTCATTAAGCTCCAGCCTTCTTTTGATTTCTCACACATATCAAGTTCATATCAATGTAAGAGCTGTTGCCCTTAGCTGTTCCCTTTGTGTAGAGAGCTGTAACCCTGAATATTTACAGGGTCCTCTTTCCTGTCATATCTTATCACTAATCTCAGCTCACATCTCACTTCTTCAGAAAAGCTTTCTCTGACCTTTTTGCCCAAAAGATAATAGTATTTCCCTAGTCATCAATTTTTCACATTATTCTCTACATTTAAATTTTTACCACAGCTAATACTATCCTAATTATCCTTTACTCCTTCTATGGAGTCTGATAAGGTCCATGAAAGCAGAGTTAATGATCTTGTTCATGGTTGTTTCCCTCAAACTTGGAAAAGTATTTGGCACAGGTAGGTTCAATAAATACTTCGAGTATGTACAGTCAGATAAACTATTAAAAGCTAACGATACTGGGCTTCCTTGGTAGTGCAGTGGTTGAGAGTCCGCCTGCCGATGCAGGGGACACGGGTTCATGCCCCGGTCCGGGAAGATCCCACATGCCGCGGAGCGGCTGGGCCCGTGAGCCACGGCCGCTGAGCCTGCAGGTCCGGAGCCTGTGCTCCGCAACGGGAGAGGCCACAACAGTGAGAGGCCCGCGTACCGCAAAAAAAAAAAAAAAAGCTAACGATACTATCGAAGGGGGAAACTGAAGAATTATAGTCAAGTAGACATTTATCTAACCTCAAAGAATACAGCCAGAGCCCACAGTTAGTAAGGTTGGCATAATTCATTGAGCTCCAGTGCCCTCACAACGAGGAGAAGTAGACACCAGAGCTCTGACTCTCCTGCCTTGTTTTTGACATCTAGTCTCCAGTTTGTAACCCTAATGGGTATAAGGTTTCCAGTCTCATTTCTCTGGGCCTGAGAGCTAGTCTTGAAAATGTGCTTAGTATACCAAGCTGTTTTGGGCAAGTACATAACTTCTTTCCATTCTCCAACTTCCCAGTTCTACACCCACCCCTCTACCAACCCCCTTAATAGGTACTGAAGTATCACTGCTGGGCCTCAATACCAGAGTAGGGCTGAGCCATTTTATGCTATTCATTTGGATGATTACTGCTAAGCAGACTGCCTGAATTTTGCATATCCCTTGCTCTTCTTCTGATACTCGAATATGGCTACACTCCAGGATACCACAGTTAACTTACTATTCTCTATATATACTATCTTGTAGATTCTATCTCCTGAGGCAGATTTAAAAACCAAATATGAATGTCTCCAAATTCCTGTATCCATCCCAGACCTATCTGCTTAGTTTCAGATCCACTTATGCAGGCCCCCAATAATTTTCACATAAAGAAATCAAATTTCAAGGGCTATTTTATATCCCTGGTCCTTTAGCAACACTCTTCCCCACAACTTCAGACCCCCCACAAGCATGATTTAGAAAATGTTATCAGCATGTCTTGTAGACTCTATTTCCAAAATGTTTCTCAAATCCAAACATTTCTTTCTATTTCCATTCACAGACCAAGGTTTGTACAATTATCATTGCCCACTTGGACTAATGCACTATTCTTCCCAATATCCTGCTCTCAAATCACTTGTGACCTCCAGAATGAGGTCTTTCCTGACCTCCATATTTAGATGTAGACCCTCACATCATGAACCATTTTCAGCTTCATTTTCCTGCTTTATTTATTTCAATGAAACTATCCTTACCAGAGATTACATATTTTATTCATTAGTACGCTTGTTTATTGTCTATATTCCCAATGGAATATGAGTTCATTGAGGTCAATTCCAGTGCCCAGAGCAGCTACTGACAGATAATAATTGTTCACATATTATTTGTTGAATAAATATATGGGGGGGGGGGTTCCCTGATGGCGCAGTGGTTAAGAATCCACCTGCTAATGCAGGGGACACGGGTTTGAGCCCTGGTCCGGGAAGATCCCACGTGCCACAGAGCAACTAAGCCCATGCACCACAACTACTGAGCCTGAGCTCTAGAGCCCAAGAGCTGCAACTACTGAGCCCACATGCCACAAAAACTGAAGCCTGCGTGCCTAGAGCCCATGTTCCACAACAAAAGAAACCACCACAATGAGAAGCCCGCACACTCCCCCTCACCACAACTAGAGAAAGCCCACGTGCAGCAACAAAGACCCAACAAAGACCCAACACAGCCAAAAATAAACAAATAAATAAATAAATTTATAAAAAAATATATGAATGAGATATGTTATACTCAAAATTGCAACTCTTCTTTAAAGCTAAGATAGTATACTCAAACAAAGCTCTTTCATGTAAATGGACCTAATCCAATGAAATTTGGACCAAACCATCAGTCAAGCTTTTAGGCATCTTCAGGTCTCTCTGAACTTGGAGTAGGAGTAGTTTAGATTCATGTTGAGATACAGACAGCTCTATCTGTCCCTAGTTTCACCATACACATATTTGTAAAAGGGCATCCACTCATTTATTACCTCATTCATTTAACGTGTTTTTGTAACTATGATAACTGGTTACAAAAAAAGAATAACATAGAATATCTACCCTTAAGTGGTACAATCTTTTGAGTGTTGTAATTTCTATTTAATTTCAGCAGATTAGGTATTAAAATATAGACATACATACATATACACATACACACATAACAGAGATGAAAGAATTGTCATTCAATAAGACCAAAGTTGTCATTTATATCCCCCAAAAATCTGTTTAATTTTTCAAAAGTATGATAGATTGTAAAAAAAATTGATGTATTCCAAATGTAGTTGTTGAAAAAACTCATATAATTAAAGAGTTAATAACATACCAAGGAAATTTTAAAATACTGGCCCAAAATAGACTGCAATACTATTTATGCCTTTCCATTAGACAATTTGACAAGGGTACAGATTTAAAAGCACCATCCTATTTCACAAACTTTTATCCCTACTTTTAATGTGCAACCTCTTGTGCAATTAAAACCAATGGATTGTCTGCAGAAAAGCCAAGAAAATTATATTCTTTTTTCAATGCTTTTGGGAGCTTTCTTCTAAAACTTTATAAATCCCTTTCTATGTAGTTCAAATAGAAAAGACTGCCAGGTTCTATTACTTCTTAGTGTCTGAGCTCCCCATAAACAGAATGATTATATATGGCTAATCTTTCAGAGATTACGAGTTTTGTGCAGAGAGATAGAAAGAATCCTATGGTCATTATGTAGATGAAACAATCCTCTTTTAGCCCTATTTAGCTAAATTCTGACAACCCAATCCATACACAGGTGGGAAATAGGCCCCTGAGAAAACTTATTTCACTTGTTGCTAAGTTATTAACCAGTTAAAAGAAAAGCTAGATGAATAAGAACGATTAAAATGCTTTTAGAGTATATCATCTGCAATATGCATTTATGAGTCATATAGGAGCTATTTAAAGTTACTTCAGAAAACTAGGCAATTGAGGATGAGAAATGAAGATAAATGAAAGAAGACATGAGGCTATAGAGTTGTGTTAAAGTTAGCAGCTTAAATTCACAGGCATTATTTGTAAAGGTCCTATTCCTTTTGTTTGTATTTACCTAAAATTAGAATAAAATACAACCTAAACTTCAGGTTTTAGGCTGATGCCATAGAAAGCTAAGAAGTTTTGGTGATTCATATAACTTTGAAGAATGTGAATTGCCTTTCTATAACCTCCTGATTCTATCCATGTCTCATACTCTCACATACAAGCTTAAAATTGTAGTCATATTATCTGTGCTTGGATTTTCCCCCTTCAGGCCTACATTTTTTATTTTATTTTGAATTTGGATGATGAGTTTCCAATGTAAAACCTGACACAAGCTTCTGAAAATCCTACTCATTTATACTTTCAATAAATGCTTATTGTGCAATATGAGTTATCATAGGGTGGTAGAGCAGTAGAAAACACATCAAACACCTCTGACCTTACAGAGCTTACAATGTAGTGGAGGCAACAGCCATACCATAGATAAACAAGAAAATGTAAAGTATGTTAGACAGTGGTGAATGTTAATGGGAAGGATTTTTAGAGAAGAAAATCTGGTGATTTTGGGGAGAATTTTCAGAGTATTTTCAGAGAGGAAGTGAGATCGGGCATAAAGGGCAGCTTTAATGAGAAACATGGAAAGTTTATCTTTGGTACTGGGAGAGACTTTCATCTACGTTGGCAGACAGGTAGGTAGATACGTGAATGTGGTGGTAGTGGTTTGTTGGAATTCTTTCTGGTTGCTTTTATGTTCTTAGAGGCTAAGGATGGCATGAAGTAATGTAATCTGAAGGGGTGAGAAATTATTAAGGAGTTGTTAATAAATAGATTAAGGAATTAAATATAAATGCTCAAGAGCATCAAGGGCCCACCTAAAGTTATTTAAGCATTTTACTCCTTCACTTATTTTCTACTTTCCTTATTTTCCTTATTTTTGGCAAAGTTATGTCATTCTGAAATTATATCATATACTATAATGATTATAAATAAAGTATGCAGCTGTCCTCTAGATCATAGCACATTGTTCATTACTCTAGAATACTAAAGAACAAACAAATGAATAAAGATAGTGACACACTCTTATTACACACTGCAATGCTAAATGCATGCCAGTTTACAATTTTATCTTCACACACATACACAATTAAGAACTTAATTTTCTAAAAATGTGTTTTATCTCTACAATGAACTTGGACATATTTGTATTCTATGGATTAGCTCCTGTTTCTTTACAGAGAACTAAACGAATGAACATCTGTATTTTCAAATAAGTAAAAGTCATTTCCTATGCATGTATGTATGCATGTATGTTAAGGATGACACCAAGTAGAAAAAAAAATCATCGCAAGTACTATCCCACCCCCGATCACATATTATCTTTCCAGCTAACCATGGCAGAGGTGATAACTTTCTTCCTTGAATTCCCATAGCTCTCTATGTACTTGTTAAATATTCCCACCCCCTAGTTTTGTTGGGTAGGCTTCTGATAAGTACATTTTAGCTACCCAACTAGATTTTCAGGTCTCTCAGAGAAGTACAGCACTGAGATTAAGATCATCATTTCTGGAGCCAGACTATCTGGATTTGAAACCCTAATCTGGCACTTTCCTTTCCCTTGCAGGTTATAGCACATGCTTACTTTACTTCAGGATTAATACACATTTGCGCGCAGACACATCTACCCACATATGCACGCAGAAACTGACCAACTAAATACTGCCACTTCCCACTTGAGTAATCTTGGGAAAATGATTTATTTCTATGAACTTATTCTTTTGCAAAATGCTCATAATAGTACTTCTTAACTTACAGACTTATAAGTACTAAAATAGATAGTAAAATTAAAGGGCTTAAAATACTGTCTTGAAGACTTGTGGATTAAAATGGTGAAGTAGAAAAATCCTGAGCTTACCTCCTGCCAGAGACACACCAAAACTACAACTATAGATACAGTAACTATCTCTGAGAACAACCTGAAGACTAGCAGATCATTTCTACATGTTCTACAAATTATTTAAAGCTTATAAAGAAACAGCAACATCAAGATAGGTAGGAAGGGCAGAGACTCAGTCTAGACAGAACTCACACCACCAATTTGGTGACCTATAAGCAGGAGGAATGTCACAACAGCAAAGTTCCACATTGAGGACAGTGGGGACTGAGCCCCAGAATGGGCTTCCCAGCCTAGGGGACCTGGACTGGGAAAATGAGCCCCAATAACATTGGACGTTGAAAATCCATGGGGCTTACATCTGCAAGAGCTGGAGGGCTATGGGAAATCAAGATTTTGCTCTTGAAGGACTTGCGTGCAAACTCACTGGTTCCAAGTTCCAGAGAAGAGGCAACAGTTTGGAAAGCACTGGGTCATGCAAAAAGGAGAGTCATTGACTAATACTGGGGCAGGTGCTGGAGGGGCAGGAACTTTCTAGTGATGGAAGTACTGGTGGCACGATTTTAAAAAAATGCTCCTTCCATCTAGCTGGCCTGGTGCTAGAGAGTGACATTTCTGTCTTTCTTAATCAACTTAGCTAAAGTCATGCACCTCACCCCCGTGTTCCCTTGAGGACTTGCCCCGACCAAACTGCCCACCCTGACCAGCCCTTTCAAAGCTGCCCCTGCCCCACTCCACCTGGTGGGCAGACCCAGCTAGAACTAGTACCCCTCCAAGGTGGCTCTTGCTCCATGGGACCATACCTGTACCCCAGTGTGCTCACAACAGTCATGGCCAGGCCTTGCAGCCAGGCAGGCTGGGGGCCAACCCTATCCAACAACATTCCTATGGCAGACATGGTCAGAGCTCATAGGAAGCCAGACTGGGGACCAACCCCCACCCACCAGGGCATCCACAGCAGATGTGGATGAGCCATTCAGCCAGCTGAACCAGAGGCCATCCTGCTCACTAGTGCACCTGCAGCAATGATGACCCAATCTCAACAATAGGATGTATTGAGCCTACACAGAGGATATACCTGAAGCATCTGGATCTGGTGACCAGAAGGGATTGTGCCACTGGGCCCACAGGACACTTTATACATAAGGATATTATTTGAAGACTGGGAATATAGTCCCTAATACATAGAAGAAAACACAGAGAGTTATGCAAAATAGGGAGACAAAGGAATACTTTCCAAATGAAAGAACAAGAGAAATCCCCAGAAGAAGAATGAAAAGAAATGGAGAAAAGTAATTTACCAAATACAGTTCACAGTAATAGGTATAGAAATGCTCATTGAACTTGGGAGAAGAATGGATGAACTCAGTGAGAAGTTGTAAAAAGAGATGGAAAATATAAAAAAGAGCAAATCAGAACTAAGAATACAATAACTGAAATAAAAAATACACTAGAGGGAATCAACAGAAGATTAAAAGATTCAGAAGAATGGATCAGCAATCTGGAAAACAGGATGGTGAAAATCACTCAATCAGAACAGCAAAAAGGAAAAATAATTAAAAGTTGAAAATAGTTTAAGAGAGGGGGCTTCCCCAGGGGTCCAGCAGTTAAGACTCCATGCTCCCAGTGCAGGGGGCCTGAGTTCGATCCCTGGTCAGGGAAGTAGATCCCATATCCTGCAACTAAAAATCCCGCATACCACAACTAAGACCCAGCACAGTCAAATAAATAAATAAATAAATAAAAGGGAAAAAAAAGATAGTTTAAGAGAACTCTGGGACAACATTAAGCATACTAATATTCATATTATAGGAGTCCCAGAAAGACAAGAGAGAGAGAAGGGAACAGAAACCCTATTTGAAGAAATAATGGCTGAAAACGTCCCCAACCTGGTAAAAGAAACAGACATCCAAGTCTAGGAAGCACTGAAATCCCCAAACAAGATGAACCCAAAGAGATTCACACCAAGACACAGTAAAATTAAAATATGAAGCTTAAAGAGAGAATATTAAAAGCAGCAAGAAAAAAAACACCTAGTTATGAAGAAGGAACTCCTCATAAGACAATCAGTTGATTTTACAGTAGAAACATTACAGGCCAGAAGAGGTTGACATGATATATCCAACGTGCTAAAAGAAAAAAACCAAAAAACAAAAACCTTACAACCAAAAATTCTCTACCCAGCAAAATTATCATTCAGAATTAAAGGAGAAATAAAAAGTTTCCTAGACAGGCAAAAGCTAAAAAAGTTCATCACCGTTAAACTGGCCTTATAAGAAACGTTAAAGAGACTTTTTTAAATACAAAGGGAAAGACCATACTAGAAACAAGGAAATTATGAAAGAAAAAGACCTCACTGGTAAATCAAACATATAGTGGAAGTAGAGGATCGGACACCTAGAAAGCTAGTTTGAAGGTTAAAAAATCTAGTAAAATCATCTATATTTAAAATAATTAATCAATACACAAATAAAAAGATGTAAAATATGATGTCAAAAGCATAAAATGTGGGGTGAGGGAGGGAATAAAAATGTAGTGCTTTCAGAATATGCTCAAACTTAAGCAATCATCAACATAGAATAGACTGCTATAAATATATGTTGTTATACATGAACCTCATGTTAACCACAAATGAAAAACCTATAAGAGACACACAAAAAATAGAGAAAAGAATAAAAACAACACTAAAGAAAGACAACAAATTACAAGGGAAGAGAACAAGAGAAAAAGAAACAGAGAAGAACTACAAAACAACCAGAGAACAATCAACAAAATGGCAATAAGTACATACCTATCAATGATTACTTTAAATGTAAATTGACTAAATTCTCCAGTCAAAAGGTATAGGGTAGCTAATTGAATTGAAAAAAAAAAAAAAGTCACATGTGTATGCTGCCTACAAGAGGCAATTCACTTCAGACCTAAAAAACACAAGCAGACTGAAAGTGAAGGGATGAAAAAAGATACTTCATGCAAAGGGAAATAAAAAGAAAGCTTGAGTAGCAGTACATATATCAGACAAAATAGACTTTAAAACAAAGACTGTAACAAGAGACAAGAACATTACATAATCACAAAAGGATGAATTCTACAAGGGATGTAACAGTTCTAAGTATCTATGCACCTCAAATAGAAGAACCTAACACATAAAGCAAATGTTAATAGACATAAACAGAAATATTGATAGTAATACAATCATAGTAGGGGAGTTTAACATCCTATTTATATCAATGAATATAGTCCAGAGAGAAAAACAATTAGGAAACATTGGCCTTAAACTAGACACTAGATCATATATATATCATTCCATCCCCAAACAGCAGAATACATTCTTTTCAAGTGTGCATGGAACATTCTTCAGGATAGATCCCATGTTAGGAGACAAGTCTCATTAATTTAAGAAGACTGAAATCATATCAAGCATATTTTCCAACCAAAACAATACAAAACTAGAAACCAATTATAAGAGGAAAACTGGAAAAAAACACAAACATGTGGAGGCTAAACAACATGCTACTAAACAACCAATGAGTCAACAAAAACAACAACAAAACATCAAAGAGGAAATTAAAAACTACCTCCAGACAAATGAATATGAAAAACAGAATTCCAAAATCTATGGGACGCAGCAAAAGCAATTCTAAGAGGGAAGTATAGAGATACAGCCCTCCTCCACAAAACAAGAAAATTCTCAAATAAAAAGCAAAACCTTACACCTAAAGGAACTAAAGAAGGAGAGCAAACAAAGCCCCAGGTTAGTGAAAAGAAGGAAATAACAAATATCAGAGAGGAAATAAATGAAATAGAGACTTAAAAAAATAAGAGAAAATGTGAATGACATTAATAGGTGGTTCTCTGAAAACAAACGAAATTGATAAAACTTTAGCCATATTCATTAGGAAGAATAATATCAGAAATAAAAGGAGAGAATTACAGAAAATGCCACAGAAATACAAGGCATCATAAGAGATTACCATGAACTATTATATGCCAACGAATTGGACAACCTGCAAGAAAAGGATAAATTCCTAGAAATATAGACTCTTTTGAGATTGAATTGGAAGAAATAGAAAATCTGAATGGACTGATCACTAGGAATAAAATTGAATCAGTAATCAAGCAACTCCCAAGAAACAAAGGCTCAGGATCAGATGGCTTCATAAGTGAAATCTATCAAACATTTAAAGAAGAATTATTATCTATTCTTGTCAAACTGCTCCAAAAAATTGAAGAGGAAAATTTCATTTTATTAGCTCAAGGGTGATCAAGAGATAGGCACTGGAGGTATAGACACAGAGGTAGAAAAGAGGAGAAAGAGGATGCTAGAGGTAATGGTGGAAGAAGAGTGTGCAGGCCCTAAACAAGCTTTTACCTGATTGATCAAACTGTATATAAAATCTGCCCTTGGAGGGACCTTCAAGATGGCGGAGGAGTTAGATGTGGAAATCACCTTCCTCCCCACAAATACATCAGAAATACATCTACATGTGGAAAAACTCCTACAGAACACCTACTGAACGCTGGCAGAAGACCTCAGACTTCCCAAAAGGCAAGAAGCTCAACATGTACATGGGTAGGGCAAAAGAAAAAAGAATAAACAGAGACAAAAGAATAGGGACAGGACCTGCACCTCTGGGAGGGAGCTGTGAAGGAGGAAAAGTTTCCACACACTAGGAAGTCCCTTCACTGGCAGAGACAGGGATTGGTGGTGGGGAGGGAAGCTTCGGAGCCACGGAGGAGACCACAGCAATAGAGGTACAGAGGACAAAGCGGAGAGAATCCCGCCCAGAGGATTGGTGCTGACCAGCACTAACCAGCTCGAGAGGCTTGTCTGCTCACCCGCTGGGGTGGGCAGGGGCTGGGAGCTGAGACTCAGGCTTCAGAGGTCAGATCCCAGGGAGAAGACTGGGGTTGGCTGCGTGAACACAGCCTGAAGGGGACTAGTGCGCCACAGCTAGCAGGGAGGGAGTCTGGGAAAAAGTCTGAAGCTGCCTAAGAGGCAAGAGACCATTGTTTCAGGGCGCACGAGGAGAGAGGATTCAGAGCACCACCTAAACGACCTCCAGAGACGGACGTGAGCTGCGTCTATCAGCGTGGATACAAGAGATGGGCATGAGATGCTAAGGCTGCTGCTGCAGCCACCAAGAAGTCTGTGTGCAAGCACAGGTCACTCTCCAAAACTCCCCTCCCAGGAGACTGTACAGCCCACCACTGCCAGTGTCCCATGATCCAGGGACAAATTCTCTGGGAAACACATGGCGTGCCTCAGTCTGTTGCAATGTCACGCTGGCCTCTGTTGCCGTAAACTCACCCCACATTCCATACCCCTCCCTCCCCTGTGCCTGAGTGAGCCAGAGCCCCTTAATCAGCTGCTACTTTAACCCCGTCCAGTCTGGGGAGGGAACAGATGCCCTCAGGTGACCTACACACAGATGGGAGCCAAATCCAAAGCTGAACCCAAGGAGCTGTGCGAACAAAGAAGAGAAAGGGAAATTTCTCCCAGCAGCCTCAGAAGCAGCAGATTAAATCTTCACAATCAACTTGATGTACCCTGCATCTATGGAATACCTGAACAGGCAATAAATCATCCCAAAACTGAGGTGGTGGACTTTGGGATCAACTGTAGACTTGGGGTTGGCTTTTTGCATCTAATTTGTTTATGGTTTTATGTTTATCTTACTTTAGCATTTAGAGCTTATTCTCATAGGTAGATTTGTTTATTGATTTGTTTATTGATTTGGTTGCTCTCTTCCTTTATATATATATATATTTTTTTTCTATCTTCTCTTTTTTGTGAGTGTGTATGTGTATGCTTCTTTGTGTGATTTTGTCTGTATAGCATTGCTTTTACCAGTTGTCCTAGGGCTCTGTCTGTCCATTTTTTTTGTTTTTGTTTTTAGTATAGATTTCAGTGCATACTGTCATTGGTGGATGTGTTTTTTGGTTTGGTTGCTCCCTTCTTTCTTTTTTTAAAATATATTTATTTTATTTTAATTTCAATAACTTTCTACTATTTTCTTTTCTTTCTGCCTTCCTTCCTTCTTTCCTTTCTTTTTTTTTCTCCCTTTTCTTCTGAACTATGTGGCTGACAGTCTCTTCTTATCTGGCCAGGTGTCAGGCCTGAGCCTCTGAGGCGGGAGAGCCAAGTTCAACATTGGTCGACCAGAGACCTCCTGGCTCCACGTAATATGAAACAGTGAAAGCTCTCCCAGAGATCTTCATCTCAACACTAAGACCCAGCTCCACTCAACGATCAGCAAGCTACAGTGCTGGACACCCTATGCCAAACAACTAGCAAGACAGGAACACAAGCCCACCCATTAGCAGAGAGGCTGCTTAAAGTCATAATAAATTCTCAGAACACCAAATCATAGCACCAGACACAGTCCTGCCCACCAGAAAGACAAGATCAAGCCTCACTGTCAGAACATAAACAACATTCCCCTAAACCAGGAAGCCTACACAATGCACTGAACCAACCTTACTCACTGGGGGCAGACACAAAAAACAACGGGAACTATGAACCTGCAGCCTGTGAAAAGGAAACCCCAAACACAGTAAGTTAGGCAAAATGAGAAGACAGAGAAATACACAGCAGATGAAGGAGCAAGGTAAAAACCCTCCAGACCAAACAAATGAAGAGGAAATAGGCAGTGTCCTAAAAAAGAATTCAGGGTAATGAGAGTAAAGATGATCCAAAATCTTGGAAATAGCATGGAGAAAATACAAGAAACGTTTAACAAGGACCTAGAAGAATTAAAGAGCAAACAAACAATGATGAACAACACAATAAATGAAATTAAAAATTCTCTAGAAGGAATCCATAGCATAATAAATGAGGCAGAAGAACGGATAAGTGACCTGGAAGGTAAAATAGTGGAAATAACTACCTCAGAGCAGAAGAAAGAAAAAAGAATGAAAAGAATTAAGGACAGTCTCAGAGACCTCTGGGTCAACATTAAATGCACCAACATTCAAATTATAGGGGTCCCAGAAGAAGAAGAGAAAAAGAAAGGGACTGAGAAAATAGTTAAAGAGATTATAGTTGTAAACTTCCCTAATATGGAAAAAGAAAAAGTCAATCAAGTCCAGGAAGCACAGAGTCCCATACAGGATAAATCCAAGGAGAAACACGCCAAGACACATATTAATCAAACTATCAAAAATTAAATACAAAGACAAAATATTAAAAGCAGCAAAGGAAAAGCCACAAATAACATGAGGGAATCTCAATAAGGTTAACAGCTGATCTTTCAGCAGAAACTCTGCAAGCCAGAAGGGAGTGGCAGGACATATTTAAAGTGATGAAAGGGAAAAACATACAAGCAAGATTACTCTACCTGGCAAGGATCTCATTCAGATTTGACGGAGAAGTTAAAACCTTATAGACAAGCAAAAACTAAGAGAATTCAGCACCACCATCCAGCTTTACAACAAATGCTAAACGAACTTCTCTAGGCAGGAAATACAAGAGAAGGAAAAGACCTACAATAACAAACCGAAGGCAATTAAGAAAATGGTAATAGGAACATACATATTGATAATTAGTTAAATATAAATTGATTAAATTCTCCGACCAAAAGACATGGACTGGCTGAATGGATACAAAAACAAGACATGTATATATGCTGTCTACAAGAGACCCACTTGAGACCTAGGGACACATAGAGACTGAAAGTAAGGGGATGGAAAGAGATATTCCATGCAAATGGAAATCAAAAGAAAGCTGGAGTAGCAATTCTCACATCAGAAAAAATAGACTTTAAAATAAAGACTATTACAAGGGACAACAAAGGACACTACATAATAATCAAGGGATCAAACCAAGAAGAAGGTATAACAACTGTAAATATTTATGCACCCAACATAGGAGCACCTCAATACATAAGGTAAATGCTAACAGCCATAAAAGGGGAAATTGACAGTAACACAATCATATTAGGGGACTTTAACACTCCACTTTCAAAAATGGGCAGATCATCCAAAATGAAAATAAATAAGGAAACACAAGCTTTAAGTGACACATTAAACAAGATGGACTTAACTGATATTTATAGGACATTCCATCCAAAAACAACAGAATACACTTCCTTCTCAAGTGCTCATGGAACATTCTCCAGGATAGATCGTATCTTGGGTCACAAATCAAGCCTTCAAAAATTTAAGAAAATTGAAGTTGTATCAGGTATCTTTTCCAACCACAATGGTAGGAAACTGATATCAATTACAGGAAAAAATCTGTAAAAAATACAAACACATGGAGGCTAAACAATACACTGCTAAATAACAATACAATCTTACCTCAAGAAACATCTCAAATAAACAACCTAACCTTTCACCTAAAGCAATAAGAGAAAGAAAAAAAAAAAACCCCAAAGTTAGCAGAAGGAAAGAAATCGTAACAATCAGATCAAAAATAAATGAAAAAGAAATGAAGGAAATGAGAGCAAAGATCAGTAAAACTAAAAGATGCTTCTTTGAGAAGATAAATAAAATCAATTAACCATTAGCCAGACTCATCAGAAAAAAAAAGGGAGAAGACTCAAATCAAGAGAATTAGAAATGAAAAAGGAGAAGTAACAACTGACACTGCAGAAATACAAAGAAACATGAGAGATTAGTACAAAGAACTACATGCCAATAAAATGGACAACCTGGAAGAACAGGACAAATTCTTAGAAAAGCACAAACTTCTGAGACTGAATCTGGATGAATTAGGAAATATAACCAGACCAATCACAAGCACTGAAATTGAAACTGTGATTAAAAATCTTCCAATAAACAAAAGGCCAGGACCAGATGGATTCACAGGTGAACTCTATCAAACATTTAGAGAAGAGCTAACACTTATCCTTCTCAAACTCTTCCAAAATATAGTAGAGGGAGGATAACTCCAAAACTCATTCTATGAGGCCACCATCACCCTGATACCAAAACCAGACAAAGATGTCACTAAACAAGAAAACTAGAGGGCAATATCACTGATGAACACAAATGCAAAAATCCTCAATAAAATACTAGCAAACAGAATCCAACAGCACATTAAAAGGATCATACACCATGATCAAGTGGGATTTATCCCAGGAATGCAAGGATTCTTCAAAACACACAAATCAATCAATGTGATACACCATATTAACAAATTGAAGGAGAAAAACCATATGATCATCTCAGTAGATGCAGAAAAAGCTTTCAATGAAATTCAACATCTGTTTATAATAAAAACTCTCCAGAAAGTAGGCATAAAGGGAACTTATCTCAACATAATAAAGGCCATATATGACAAACTCACAGCTAACATTGTTCTCAATGGTGTAAAACTGAAACGACTTCCACTAAGATCAGGAACAAGACAAGGTTGCCCACTCTCACCATTATTATTCAACATAGTTTTGGAAGTCTTAGCCACAGCAATCAGAGAAGAAAAAGAAATAAAAGGAATCCAAATCAGAAAAGAAGAAGTAAAACTGTGACTGTTTGCAGACATGATACTATACATAGAGAATCCTAAAGATGCTATCAGAAAACTACTAGAGCTAATCAATGAATGTGGTAGAGTAGCAGGATACAAAATTAATGCACAGAAATCTCTTGCATTCCTATACATGAATGATGAAAAATCTGAAAGAGAAATTAAGGAAACACTCCCATTTACCATTGCAACAAAAAGAATAAAGTACCTAGGAAGAAAACTACCTAAAGAGACAAAAGACCTGTATGCAGAAAACTGTAAGACACTGATGAAAGGAATTAAAGATGATACAAACAGATGGAGAGATATACCTTGTCCTTGGACTGGAAAAATCAACATTGTGAAAATGACTATATTACCCAAAGCAGTCTACTGATTCAATGCAATCCCTATCTAACTGCCAAAGACATTTTTCACAGAACTAGAACAAAAAATTTCACACTTTGTATGGGAACGCAAAAGATCCTGAATAGCCAAAGCAATCTTGAGAAAGAAAAATGGAGCTGGAGGAATCAGGCTCCCTGAATTCAGACCATACTACAAAGCTATAGTCATTAAGACAGTATGGTATTGGCACAGAAATAGAAATATAGATCAATGGAACAGGATAGAAAGCCCAGAGATAAACCCACACACATATGGTCACTTTATCTTTGATAAAGGAGGCAATAATTTATGCATGGAGAAATGATAGCCTCGTCAATAAGTGGTGGTGGGAAAACTGGACAGCTGCATTTAAAAGAATGAAATTAGAACACTCCCTAACACCATACACAAAAATAAACTCAAAATGGATTAAAGACCTAAATATAAGGCCAGACACTATAAAACTCTTAGAGGAAAACATAGGCAGAACACTCTATGACATAAATCACAGTAAGATCCTTTTTGACCCACTTCCCGGAGAAATGGAAATAAAAACAAAAATAAACAAATGGGACCTAATGAAACCTAAAAGCTTTTGCATAGCAAAGGATGCCATAAACAAAACAAAAAGAGAACTCTCAGAATGGGAGAAACTATTTGTAAACAAAGCAGCTGACAAAAGATTAATCTTCAAAATTTACAAGCACCTCAGGCAGTTCAATATCAAAAAACAAACAACCCAATCCAAAATTGGGCAGAAGACCTAAATAGTCATTTCTCCAAAGAAGATATACAGATTGCCAAGAAACATATGAAAGGATGCTCAACATCACTAATCATTAGAGAAATGCAAATCAAAACTACAGTGAGGTATCATCTCATACCCGTCAGAATGGCCCTCATCAAAAAGTCTATAAATAATAAATGCTGGAGAAGGTGTGGAAAAAAGGGAACCCTCTTGCACTGTTGGTGGGAATGTAAATTGATACAGCCACTATGGAGAACAGCATGGGTGTTCCTTAAAAAATTAAAAATAGGAGTACCATACAATCCAGCAATCCCACTACTGGGCATATACCCTGAGAAATCATAATTCAGAAAGAGTCATGTACCACAATGTTCATTGCAGCTGTAATTACAATAGTCAAGTTATGGATGCAACCTAAGTGTCAATCAACAGATGAATGGATAAAAAAGGTGTGGCACATATATATACAATGTAATATTACTCAGCCATAAAAAGAAACAAAATTGAGTTATTTGTAGTGAGGTGCATGGACCTAGAGTCTGTCATACAGAGCGAAATATAAGAAAGAGAAAAAGAAATGCCATATGCTAACATATATATATGGAATCTAAAAAATATATATGTGTTCTAAAGAACCTAGGGGCAGGACAGGAGAATAAAAAAACAGGCGTAGAGAATGGACTTGAGGACACGGGGAGGGGGAAGGGAAAGCTGGGATGAAGTGAGAGGGTAACATGTACATGTATACACTACCAAATGTAAAATAGATAGCTAGTGGGAAGCAGCTGCACAGCACAGGGAGATCAGCTCTGTGCTTTGTGTCCAGTTAGAGGGGTGGGATAGGGAGGGTGGGAGGGAGATGCAAGAGGGAGGAGATATGGTGATATATGTATATGTATAGCTGATTCACTTTGTTATACAGCAGAAACTAACACACCATTGTAAAGCAGTTAAACTCCAATAAAGACGTTAAAAAATAATAATAAAATAAAAATAAATTAATAAAGTAAAATTAAATAAAATAAATCGTATCAAATCAAATCTGCCTTTAATCTTTTCAGTTACCTGCATCTTAGTTAACTGAGGACCAGATATGCATTTCCTGTCCTCGATTAATGAAGAATGGTAGAGTGGGGTCTCTACCATTTCCAACTAAATCTAATATCTTATTCAGTCAATTGTTTGAGGAGGTGACACACCTAATCAAGTTACGAATCCCAAAATAAGTAGTCAACTTGTGACAAAACAATGAGTTTTGAAATAGAACTCTCATTCATAAATATGTATATTCATATATATATTTCTACTGTGCTAGTAATGTATTTCATTGTTTTACCTATAGTCATTATACATGTATACAGACACATAAACATACACAAACGTATGTAGTTATAAAGTCTCTTCCTAGTTTAAGGGAATCTTTTTGGCTGACTTCTTTTGTAAAATTCTAAACCAGGGAGCCACAAACATGAATTACATCATCTTTTAAAATTTTCTAGCAGCCACATTTAAGAGAGTAATAAACAGGCAAAATTAATTTTCATAATACACAAATGTAAAAAATATAATTTCAACATAAAATCAATATAAAATTATTAATATAATTTTATGTCTTTGAAAACCAGTGTGTGTTTCTGAATGGGCTCAATAGACTCATTAGCTGGTGGCTATCACATTGGACAGAACAAGTCTGAACTAATTTGTGGCTCAATTCTGCTCTGCCTATTAATATTGATCGATATATTTTCTTAATAGAAATAAAGGAAAAGTTATATAAAAATAGCTTTGTAATACATTTGAAAATCTTATATGTGCAATTAGAAATACAGGCTTAGCAGAATATCTGGGCTTAACAGTAGGTTCCACATTTATTAAGTCAGTCTGCTAATAAGCTTCTTGGGTACTGCTGAGAAATAACTGGACATAATTAATAATTAAATGGCTTAAGGGCAAAATAAATATTTCCCTAATGTTTATTTTTATTTAAAAACAAAGTGAAAACTGTGCCTAAGAGTGGGTATGAAAATAGTTGTAGAAATGGAGCTGCTTCTTCATGTGAAAATATGAAAAACAACTTATGTGCATTAAATGTTAACATTGTAATATTAAACTCTGAGATTTCCTGTTTCTGTTATTGCAATTATGACCGACATGGAACTTGGAGTACAGTGAAAAGAAAAACAAATGCCTACCATAAAATTTGTTCTGTAAGTACTTGAATAAAGAGTTGAGAAGAGTTGTCACTTACTGAAGTTTATTAAAGTTTTCCTTACAGTATTTTTAGTCCTCCCAACAACTCTATTAGGTAGCTACTGTTATTCTACTATTTATCTATGACAAACTGAGTCTTAGAGACATTAAGTAACTTGTTCAAGGTCAAGAACTGGTAAGATATATAACCAGGGTAGACCCTTCATATGTTTTCTAACTTTAGAATAGTTAATCAATTTCATGGAGAGACATATGTAATGCTTTAAGTAATGTATTATTATGTTAATATACCTTTCATAGAATTTAGAATAATATATATCTAATACATTAATATATTAAATGGAAGGTTCTACTTTGGGCTACTTAATCTTAGAAGATTAAGCCATTGTTTGTTTCTTACTTCAGGGTGGCTGTAAAGAAATTTCAAATGAATTTGAGATAAGAAAATTACATTTAATGTTAGATGCTTTCACACTTGTTTCTATTTAATCTTTAAAATAACAGAGCAAGATTGATATTAACATTGTTTTATAGATGCGGAAACTGAGGCTTAGAAGAGTTCCTGCTCATAGTGGCAAATTGAGATTTTACCATGTCTGCCTGGCTACATTTCTATGTTTTTTCATGACACCATCACCCTAAGTTGAGGAAAGTTTTAACTGTAGGAGGTTTATGGAAATGTGTGTAATGGGGTGCAAGGAAAGACAATGTACTTTTTTTTGTTTTTGTTGTTTTCTAAAAGAAGAGTTATTTTTAATCTTGTTCAAGATCATAATAGTATGCTTCTAAATAAGGAATATAAATTTAGATACGTGGTACCAATTTTTATTTTGTTTTTTAAAATACTATAATAGCTGAAAATACAAAGTATAAATATTCATCATACTCCAAAATTAAAAAGAAATTTAAATATTTGCTTTCTGTCATAATGGGGATTCACACAAATTCTTTCTTGTATTCAATTAATTATCATGATTAAATACTTTCAATGTCTCTTATGTGTCAGACACTTTTCTAGGTACTGGAAATATGATACTTATCACACAATAAATTATTGCCCTTGAGAAAACTTGCATTCTATAGATAAACAATATGTAGAAAGATTTTGATGACGGTCAACTTTATGCAAAATTGGTGATATGATTATTCTTATAAAATGTAAGCAACATTGCTGACATTGCTTAAATTTGCTATTTCATAGATATTTGGAACTTTGAAGCTGAAAACTGAAATTCTCTATGTAAAAACTATTGCTAAGTATAAGGGTAGATAAAGGTGTTAATTAAGCTAAAGTATTCTTCAATAAAATACGTGACTACTTGCTAAATTCTAGCCTCTGAAGCAAGAACGTTTAGAATCTTTCCCTCTGCCAATTGAAGATATGTAATAAATACTACTCATTTCTATCCTTCTGTTCAAGGTCAACTTGTAAGGTTAATTGAAATGCGTACTGAATAAATGCAGCCCTCCCCACTCCGCCCCTTTTTGCATTCAAAATTGACTAAAATTGTAAAGTATGGCTGATATATTTTGCCCTTTCTCATGAGTTTAGATTATCTTTTAAATATCTAGATGGTCTGTAATAATAGTAGCTAATAGATATTGAACACTTATTCTGTACCAGGCACTGTTCCAAGTACTTTATACATACTATCCTTTGTGCTCACATTGGCTTTCTTTTATTTGTGATGGTATCAATCTTTAATTTAGAGAATTATTTTGCTTATGTGCAATATGGTATCATAAAATGTATATACTTCTCTCATTCAGAGGGCAGCCAACATACATTGGTTTCTTTTCTCCTCACTCATTTATTCAAAGTTGCAGACTGCAATTCAGCAAGGACTGCAAGAGGATGAGGTCTGAGGTTTCCTCCTTTGAAAGCAAAACGTCATTATTACAGCCTAGAATGATATGGACCCCATTGTAAGCAAGTTTGGAGACAAAGAAAGTTCCATTTCAGCTTAAACTGCACTTTTGTTTCCTCAGTACTGCTTCCTTCTTTATACATGGATCAAAGCAGAGAAAGGAGAGGGGCTGGATATTTGTAATGTTCTTCTTAATAGGCATGAGTCCATATTCATAAATAAATAAATACAAACCAAATCCATAGTTTGGGTATAATATAGTATATTGACTATATACGTTATTACTCATTCGTATCAGCTTACATCAGTAGTTTCAAACTTTAGTAGTCATCAGAATCAGTTGACATTTGCATCCAACCTCCAATTTCTGATTCAGTATGATGGATTTGGGATCCAAGTATCTGCATTTTTTAAAAGTTCAAGATGCTACTAGTGCTGCTGGTTCAGGGACCGCAGACTGAGAACAACTGATTTAGATAATGTGCATAATATTTGGATTAATAGCTGCTGGGGCTGGGGCTTACTTGAACAAAATATGTTATCAATCTGATTTAACCCAGGTACTCAGGCAGTCTCTGTGTAGGCCACATGAATACAAAGTATTGCATCAGAAACTGTGGTAAAGCAAATGATATGACAGTCTTCTTCCCGAAAAAGCCCTCAGATTTAAGGAGGCTACAAATCCCTTTCTGAAGAATTAAATGGGGAACATACATAAACCAAAAATGAAAACCAAAAACTATTAATTGTTGTGTTAAATTCAATGAATATACTGAGGACTACGGAAGCATAAATGAGAGACAACCAGTCCATTCTGGGAGGTCGAGGAAGGCGTCAAGAATGACAGGGTGCTTGAAATGAGTCTGGGAGATTGGAGGATAAGTAGGCATTAGGTAGACTAGAGAAAAAGGCCATATACCTTAATACTATTCCTGACAAATGTCTGCACTTCCTAGCAAAGAAAACTAGGTCACAAAGTGTAAATGGGATCATTATAAAAGCCATTCCCATCACTAGAAAATACAGCTCAAAGCATATTCCTTATTTATTGACAGTGGGCTGTTAATAATGACTATTTAGTCTTATACTGGTCCATTTGCTGTCAGATCTCTCTGAGCACTGTGTATCTTTTTTATTCACATCCTTTCAGATGAGGGGTGACGTATAGATATTCAAGAAATCTTTCATGAAAGAAGAAATGGAAGAAAGGATAGGAAGAATTATACCATTTAAGATAATTATTGATTTAAAACAATTTCTAAAGCAAAAACAAAACAAGCAAAAATAATTATGCATGTATTTCAAATTTGCATTAATTTCTTTTTCTTTTAAATAAATTAAAATTGTGGTAAATGAGATATGTAGGAAAAATTTTGGTGACTCTGCTTTAGGATATTCTTCAGTTATAATTACAGAAGTCTAAGGTGTAGATTTCAAGTCCTATTATTAAAAGACTATCTGGAATATCTAAAGCACCAGAATGCTTTAAATTTTAGTGATTTTAAGGTAGTATAGCTTGTCATTTTTTTGAGGTGGTATATCTGTTCTAATTTCCAATTAAAATGATAAATGAAACATACCATTAGCTTATTAAGCATTCATTTCCACAGAAAACTACCTATGCATGCATCTGTCCATGAGTACATTTACTAATTGTATCATCAATTCTAAAGTCAAAGCACAAATGAGACTGTTAAATACCATTTGCAAAGAGTGGCACAGTATCATATCATCTGAAGAGTAGATTATGCTAATGGCAATCGGTATAGCACCGATCTATGTTTTGGGGGTTATATACACTGCTATATCTTTTGATATGATAAGAAATCGAAATCCCTTCTTTATAACTGTGTTTAGAATCAACTTGTAGAAAATTCAAGCTTTCATCTATTAAGAAAGCCCAGGTGAAACTGCATCAGCCAGCCAGTACTGCATGGTAGAAATAGTTCAGTTTCCGAATTATGCATTTTTCTTAACTGAGTAATACAGATGTGTACCCCACAGCAGTGTTAATCTGTTTATTGCTTTAGTAAATCCTCAAGCATTTGTCCAACTACCATAATTCTTCTGGGAAGACAAGTTCCTACAAAAACTGCACAAGTGTAACAAGTGCAGTGCTCTAAAAGAAATTATTTTTTTTAACTGTGAAATTCTAACAGATGCTGCCCAAATAATTGAACCAATAAAGAACACAAAGGGTATTTGAGTGAGAAAACTTGACTTAAAACCAGGACACCTATGCCCTTCTCTCAGCCTGGTCTCACACTGGCCATCAAGATTTTGGTGAAGAACAATTCTGACATTTCCCATCTCTGATAATGCCCATCCCACAACCTCACACAGATTACTGTGGTGACTTGTGCAATGGAAATGATTCGATAGTTCAGTTCAATGAATATTTACTCAGCACCTACTATTTACTGGGCACTGAAAAGTCCGCATCAAATCAAAGAGATGGCCGTTGGTCTCATGGAGATGAAGAGACAACTCTTACAGAATGGATTAACAACAACAAAATCCTCAGTATATAAAGAAAATGACTGCAGAAAAAGCTTAACACTGTAAAATCTAAAACTCACAGAACATGTGAGCAGGCAATGGGGGTCATGAGAAGCAGCTCCTGAAAATGTTGGGAGGGCAAAGAACCTCTTTGAGAGTTACACTAAATTTTTAACCTGAATGATGAGATTTCTGGGGGAAAATTTCCCATCAGGGGCATAAATCCATAAGCCTTCAGGTAGTTCTGAGTATTGGAAACACAGAGAGATTGCCATATGGTCAGAGTACAGTAAACAATGAGAGAAGAGTATCAGGTAAGGCTGGAATGGAAGTAGGATCATGTACGTGCAGCCCAAGTTAAAATGTGTGAATTTTGGCTGGGGGAGGGTTAAATTGGAAGATTGGGATTAACATATACACACTACTATATACAAAATAGATAACTAATAAGGACCTACTGTAGAGCACAGGGAACTCCACTCAATACTCTGTAATGGCCTATATGGGAAAAGAAGCTTAAAAAGAGTGAATATATGTTTATGTATAACTGATTCGCATTGCTGTATACCTGAGACTGACACAACATTGTAAATCAACTATACTCCAATAAAAATTTTGCAAAATTTTGGAATTTCAACACTTGTTCAATGGGAAATTGCAGAGGGGTGGAAGCAAAGAGTTAGATATTTTGATTTATGCTTTTGAAAAGATTATACTTGGCTTCCATGCAGAAAATGATGCTCAGGGAGACAAGAGTAGAAATAGGGAGATCAGAGAGGAAAAGACCAATCTTCAGGGTGAGAGTTGATGGTGGCTTTGCATGGCAGCAGTGAAGACAGAAAGAACTAGACACACCCTGATTTGTACAAAAGTTGTTTGTACTTGAATGTACAAAGTTGGGCATCACAATATTTTAAACTTTCTCTAGACCCAAAGGTCCCTACATTTAAATTTTTAGAATGATGCTTGAATATCCAGGTTTGGTAAATCTAATAGAATGACCCAAATGATCTCATTTAAAAAAATTCATTTTATTTCATCTTTCAACCCTCAAAAAAAACCCAAAAAAAAACAAGTGTCCATACACTTTGGAGAAGATAAGATGAATCATGGCAGTACATAAAATCTTTTCTCAAAAGGTAAAACAATATCCTGTCACTGTCAAAGAGTATCTTCTGGCTTAAAATTATGTAAATATTGACATAATGGAAGGGAATTTGAAGGAGCTTCTAATGTTTGAAAATTTAAACACAATGGAAAATTAAGGAATAACTGTGTGAGATAACCTAAGGAGGAAAATCAATCTGAATTGTCAGATACATCCAGGGTCCTCTTGATAGGACAGTGGGCAATTTTTCTTCTTCATGGAGAACAAAGAGTGTTTGAAGTTTTTTTTTTTTTTTAAACAAAGTAAATTTATTTGTACTTTTTTGGATTATTATATGATTTTGTGATGCTAGGAAGCTATATATGAACATACCTCTCAAGAACAAATACAACATAATGATTCCGATATGCAGGTAATATGATTTAGGGGTGAAGGGTGTTGTCTCTGGGGCCAAAGACCTTGGGATCAAATTCCAGCTCTGCCCCTTATCACTTGTGTGATTACCAGCAAGCCACTTAACCTCTCTGAGCCTCCCTTTCTTCCTCAGTAAAGGAGGGCACTGTGATGCTCAGATGAGTTCATTTATGTGTAATACTTGATTAGCATTAAGAATCTAGAAACTGTTATCAGTTACATTATACCTAATTGAGAGGCAAAGAAAAATGAAGCAAATTGGAATTTTTAAGAAAGATAATTTAGTCACCATGAGAAGTATTTGAGGGCCACTTTGCAGTCCTTCCTTTAGAAATACTTATATTTCAGGACTTTCCTGAAAAATTATCACATATTTCAGTCTATGAGAAATACTACAAATAAGCTCAAATAAAACTAACGTGTCCGACAATTATTACATATAAAATGTATTAACTGAATATGAAAATGTATTTTGGCAATTGAATACTCAGTAAAATACACAGTTGAATATGTTTCTTACTGTTAAGAAAAAGCTTTAAGTATGGCATACATATTGGAGAAAACATATCAAGCATTTGTTACAAAGTGGCTAATGTATTTGGATTGTTTGATTTTATTTTAAACTGAAATAGAGCCCCCGAGTTCCTCAGGTTTGTCATCATACTCAGATCATACAAACATGCACCACTGCCATTAATCAGCACTCTATAAATGAAGATGGATTTCTCAAAATAAATTTTAAAAATATGTCTAGAGAACAGGAAAATATGTAATGTCCTCTATCCTGTGGAAATAAATCACCATTTGCTGCTCTTTTCATGTGTCCAGCAGTAAATTTCATAGTCAAAAGGTACAGAAGAAAGTAGAGACCATTCTCTAGTCCCCACCGATCCTGCGCTAAGGGCTCATTCCTTGGGAATGATTCATATGACAACCCCAAAACAACAGACAAAATCTGTTTCTTTTCAATTCCTCCTGACAATGCAGCAATGGAAACAACACAACTCTGGGTGAAACAGATTATCATGGATCTGACCACACTTTTGTTTGCTTTGGTGGGCTAGAACAATTTAAATTTTCTATATAATAAATGTAGACATAATGAGAAAAGTCAAGCTCTGTTGTTCTGTTAGCTCATTTGCACAATTCAGGGACTTTAATCAAACGGACTTAATCAAAATTTTGTAACACAGATAAAAAATGAGTTAGTTAAAATGGGTTACCTTATTTGGCAGCAAAAACTGGTGGATTAATTATCACAATATCTCTTTTGTAAAGTGAAAGGTACATTATAAATTCTTTTAGATCAAAGGAGTTAGACACAGCACAGGTTTTACTTTAAGTGGCAATGTCTCATAAAAGTAGCACCACCTGTATTAATACACATAGGCCCCTTCTGTGGTATGCTCTAATTTATATCATCATCTTTTGAAAATGATATTTGGAAAGGACAGTTGGCAGCTCTAGTAAGAAATTCATAAGAAATCAACCTTAATTTTCCTACTTGTCAATCTTCCAAACGGGAACAATTTAAACCTTTAAAATGAAAGACATTTTAAATCTGTTTACAGTGATTTTTCAAAACTACTGGCAGGGTATTTGAGTCAAAGTAATAGCGAGGAGTTGAATTGAGACAAAATTTTAAAATAAAACATTTGAAAATCCTAATAAAATTATACATGTAAAATCAATCTATAAATAATAAAATTTATAGTCTGTAATCTTACAAATATTCAGGATTATGGATTTTGGGGGATAGAAGGTGCCATAAAAGAAATCCAATACAACTTTACTTCTTTTATGAGAATCTTCTCTTTAACAGGTGGTTTACAGGTTCTAGAAGAATTCACTCTCTCAAGGATAGACCATGAGCTGTAATACTATTCCATTATTACAAATCCTTCCTTGCATTTTGTCAAGGGCTGTTTGCTTATTTGTTCTAGTTCTCTCTTCTGGGCAATAAGATAATGTCTATGCTCTCTTCCACATGAGAAGTCTTGAAAAAATTTTTAGAGTGTTATCTTCTTTACAGTGAAGTTTTTATCTAGGTCAAACATTCCCAGTTCCCTTAATCATTTCTCAAGTTACCAGGTAACAGAAAACTTTCCTGTTTGTACTCATCAAGGTTGTCAATAGTCGTCTAAATATGTGGGATCAGAACAATCTGAATGTTTAATTGTGGTTTATCATTTCCCTTAACAAGTGGAAGTTAGAAGACCTGGGTTCTGGAATAACACCATCATTTGCAGTTGGGAATTAGTTTCTTTTTGTAAAATAGAAATAATTGTCTCTTACTCTTCAAAATATGTCAGCCCTGCCTAGTACACAGAATTGTGTTCTGTATCAAATTTAAAATAAATACAATTGATAGTGCTTTGAAAATTGTAAAGAACTAAAAAGTGTTGAGTAAATATATTGTTATTATTTTTTAGCATTCTCTTAAAGATTAATTCAGTCTTATCATAAGTGGCTGAATATCTACTTTTTACTCATAAACTGTTATAACATGTGATATAATAATACTAGTTATGATTTAGCATATACTAAGTCCTAAGCACCATATGGCGCTTGACCTGTAATGTATTATTTAACTGACATGACCTTGTGGAGAAAGTACAATTACCTCCATTTTCTTTATTAGGGAATTCCCAACATGTGCTTATGCAAGATTATATTTATATTCTTATTAAATTTCCCTCTTTTTTTTTCGATCACTGTTAACTTGGACCAACGGACTTCAAACATCTTTGCAACTCACTGTTTGTTAAAAATTGAGTAAAATTTCAATAAATCTATATACTTCTGTTTATAGATTATATTTGTATGTACTGATGTATTAGTATATATTATACACTAGTAAAATTAGAAATCTAAAAGGATGATCTAAATATAAATGAAAATTCTAAAATTTTTTCAGTGGAATATCCTGTGTGTCTGTGGCTTATGGGCAACATGCTTTAAAACATCCCTACTATTCCTCTATATTGGGTTGGCAAACTAGTTTTTTAGTTATTTTTTTTTAGCTTATTTCTGTACAGCCATGAACTCATAATGGCTTTTATATTGTCACATGACTGAAAGAAATCAAAGGAAGAATACTATGGCATAAAAGAATATTAGGGTATAAAAACGACATGAAGTTCAAATTTCATTGTTTCTGAAGTTCTATTGGAACACAGTCCCACTCATCTTTTTTCTTTGTGCTTTGTCTATGGTTACTTTCATGCTACAACTACAGAGATGAATGCTTGTGACAAAGATTGTATGGTTCACAAAGCTTAAAATATTTACTATCTGGCATTTAATAGAAAAAGCTTGCAATCCCTGCTGTAGGCCAGTGAAATCTTATTTATATCAAAAGTATAGATACAGTCACTGGAAATACAAACTTGTGTAGTTAGAGAGACTCTAACTGGCCTCAGAGTTTGAGACTTAGGTTATACCCTAGTTCTTGTTAGCCACATGCCCCTCAGAAAGGATCTTCAGTTTCTGGTTCTTTAATTCAGCATTTTTGAAATGATGACATTGCGTTGGATGAGCCCTCTGTGCTCCAAGTTCTTCAGTTTAATACTCCTGAAATGAGCCATGCATGTACAAATATACCTAATGTGCATGCACTGCAATAAGAATCAGACATATATAGTTTAAAGAGTCTTTGTAGACTTGATGGGATAACTAACTATAGCAATAATAAAAATAAATCTGAGCACTGATAATACAGTTGGCATCATTTAGTGTAGGGCTAAAAAACACATTTTCAAATTGTTATGCTTGAAAGAACAGAACATGCAATTCAGGAAAACGAACTCTACAGCATAAATAAATTATGACCTTCAAGATCATAAAAATGTAAATCCAAAGTTAATGAGGAATTAAATACCCTAGAACTTACCATTAAATCAACAATTTGATCTTGACACTATAAAATTTATTTCACCTTTTAGAGAGTCTTAGACAAATATTTCTGAAACCCTCTAGGTTACTATCTGGATTTATTTTACCCATTCAGTTTTGTTTTTACTTGAAAAATAATTAAGACCAAAATCGTTCTATAAGCAAGTACAGTATGAAATATAATATTAAAAACAAGCTATTTATAAGAGACTTCAAATTTTTTTAATAAATAGGAATAAGTTCCTTGTACTTTTAAATATGCAGGTGTGCTAATTTCAACTTTATGAATTACTTCTCTGGATTTGTTAGTGGTGGCAACAAATATTGTAGACCTTCTAGTAAAAGGCATGTAATGGTGATTAAGAAATGTTTCCACATGGAGTAGTTACAGCTTGTAAAAGTATTACAGGAAAAGAATGTCAAATAACAGAGGTAGATTTTCCAGATGCCTAGGAAATCCCCTTTCTGTGAAAAACATTAGGAATCTAAATGAATTCTTTGAGGACAATAGGTTACCAGTTTCTCTCCTGCTTTAGAGTCAGTTGTCTGACTAAAGTTTCTTGGTGATAATGAAGGAGCATAACATTCTCAGACATTGAGATTGTGACTCTATTTGTGTGGTGACCTAATTTCAGAAGAAAAAAAAATAGCATGCAGGTTCTAACAAGCACTGACATATTTAAAAACAAACAAACAAAAGGAGACAGGTATTTAATGCCAGGTTTGTCCCAGATAATCTAAGATGTGCAATTGCAACATCTATATGAAGTATCAAAAATGAATCCTAAACATGATTATATCAATGTGCAAATTAATTTATATCAAAAACAAATATTCTACGGCTTGCTGTTGAACAATTCATTGCTTGCCATTTTAACAGAGAAGAACAAACCTGACTCCATATTGAATCTGTTCCTTTAGCTCTAACCTTTGTGGTCTGTTTCCTGTGTGCACATAGTCAGGCTGGCTCTGCATCTTTTGTAAAAGAATGTTGCCTATAGCCTGAAATCTAGAGGATAGTTCATTCTCAAGGCTCTGACCTTTAAAGGTATAACAGTTTTCCATTCATATAAAGATAAAAAGTTGCAGAACAGAGAATAACATTTGTCTTGTTGGAGGTTTATAGGAACATCCTGAGCAGTCCAGGTTGAAAGCTGCAAGAAGGAAGGATTCCAGCACCAATGGGGAGAAGAGACAGCTGATACAATCTCTGACTTCTGAATGAAAGCTCTTCCAGTAGAATACTTAATATACAACTTGTGGGTGCACCTTTACTGCTTTTCCACTTCTATATCTTTAGCCTCTAGAAGCATGATTGGCTGGAAACAGGCACTCAGTAAACAGTTATTGAAAAAGCAAGGGGTGCGATGGTGTTGCTACAACAGTAGACTGGAAAACCTATGCTATGTCAGTGTTTTGAAAATGGCCAAATTTGCCTTATTGCCTTAAGTGATCTTTCCTGTTAACAAAGATCCTGCTTGAGTTAATTAATTCCTAAATAATTTTTGAATATCAATCCTTTGCAAGGTACTTTTCTAGGCACTGGAGATAAAGCAATAAATCAAACATACTCTCTGATTTCATGGATCATACTCAAGTGGGAGAAGTCAAGGCATAGATAAAAAATAAAATACCTTAATGTAAACTATGGACTGGTTAATCAACTGTAACCAACGTACCGCCTGGTGCTGGATATTAATCGTAGCGAGGTTGTGCATATAGGAGGGCAGGGGGTACATGGGAACTCTCTGTAATTTCCATTCAATTTTGCTATGAACCAAGAAATGCTTTAAAAAATAAAGTCTATTAAGAAATGTATTGTTAGGTTAGATGGAGATTGGTGCGCTGGAGAAAAAGTAAAGAGGACGAGAAGGATAGGAAGTAGTAGGAGATATTTAAAAGATACATTATGATCACAAAAATTACCTGAACGTTTTTATATACCTTTCCTTTTTATTGGGTTATTATTATTTTCCTGCTTTTTTTCCTTCTAACCTATAAAATGTCTTTGATTTGACACATACATTAGCTAAACTGATAGGACATATCGTTATTAATTATCAAGCCTAAAATGCCTGCCCATCACACAGTCCTCATGGATCCACAAAGTCCCACATGATCTGTATCCCACTGGCCTCCACTCCAGCCTCCCCTACTTCCTCCAACTCCACCCACCCACACCAAACCCTCCTACACCTCGGGCATTTGCCCTTGGTGTTTCTTATGCCTGGGATGTTTTGGTTACATTTAAACACTTAGAATCTGGAAGTAACTCTCTGGGTTGAATCCTAGTTCCGTTATTATTAGCCTATGACTTTGGCCAAGTTGCTATTCCTCTCCATGCCTCAGTTTCTTCATCCTTAAAATGGAGTTATTACCTTGCTCACAAGTGGATTGTAAGAAGTAAATGTGTTAATGGATGCAAAGCATGTAAACGGTGCCTGGCACGTGGTAACATTTATATAAGTTTTTCCAGATTGACACACAACTCTCGTTCTCCTGCCTTCTTCAGGTCTTCATGCAGAGAGGCCTACTGTGACTTTCTCATTTAATATTACAACATCCTATGTCAGCCCCATCCCTATTTCTATTTTCAGTGGGTTGCATAGGATCTATCGCCACCTAACTTATTATGTTTCTTTTTATTTAGTTTAACTGTCTTCTACAACTAAAATATTAGATCTATGAAGGTAAGACTTTTTTCTGGGTGACTGTTCCATCCCAACACAGTGCCTGTGTCACTAGTTGATGCTCAATAAATCTATGTTTAATGACGGGATGAATACATGCATGAATGAGTCCACTCAGCAGAGAAGATCTGAAAATGTTCACAGATATCTTTGATTCATCTATCTTCGACCCAAAGATATACTGGGAAACACTAGTAAGTTACTAGTTTGTGGCACCGGAATGTTTGTTTCAAATTTAAAACAAATCTTTAATTCACTTATTTTCTGCTACATTAAAAAAAAAGTGAAACTGACTGTTTTCTCCTCTGTCTTACTAAAGTTTCTGGATCTGCTTTTATAAATTAAAAGTTAAAGAAACCATTTCAGAGGTATCACAATTTAAAAGGTATTTAGTTAGATATCATTAGCACCAATTCTCTAGGTATATTATTTTTATAATAATCTTCTATGTTTGTACAGCATACCACAGAAACAAATATTTACTCAAGAAAATAAGACCGGGGAATGACAGTATCATATTGATTCAGAAATGATCTAGGAATGACTTTCTCATAACCCTAATCTACTTCATCAAAATGTACACAGAAATATTTATTTAAACAAATTAAATACAAGCTAAATCATGTGCTTACATAGCCTCATGATATGCTAAAATATTTATTGCAACTTATCCTGAAATTATAAAATAATGAAGGGAAGTTATCACAGAGAAAATAAAATAAAACTTTATAATTATTTTAAAGGCTTTAATACAATCAAACAACATTTTAAAAGTTTCTTTTCATCCTATTTAAAAAATTATTTGAACAAATAGCTTATAAATTACAAGGAAATACTAAGGTATGATGATAAATCAATAAAAGCTATAATAAAAATTTCATTTTATACTGCATGTATAAAAGTCAAAATCAATTGTAATTATTGTTTTCAATATTTTACAATTTAAAATTCATTGAATTTCCAAAACAGAAACACTAATTTGAAAAGATACATGCACCCCAATGTTCATAGCTGCACTATTTAGAATAACCAGGACATGGAAGCAGCCTAAGACAGACAAATGGATAAAGATGTGGTGTACATATATATATATATATATATATATATATATATATATATATATATATATATATATATATACAATGGAATACTACTCAGCCCTAAAAAAGAATGAAATTTTGCCATTTGCAGTAACATGGATGAACTTGGAGAGCATTATGTTAGCATAATGAAACAAGTCAGACAAAGACAATTACTGTATGATATCACTTATATGTGAAATCTAAAAATTACAACAAACTAATGAATGTAACAAAAAAAGGAGCAGACTCATAGATCTAGAGAACAAACTAGTGGTTACCAGTGGAGAGAGAGGAGGGGGTAGGGGCAATATAAGGGTAGGGATGTATGAGGTATGAGCTATTAGGTATAAAATAAGCTACAAGGATATATACAACATGGGGAATATAGCCAATATTTTATAATAACTATAAATAGAGTATAATCTTTAAAAATTGTGAATCACTATATTGTACACTTATATAATATTGTACAGTAACTATACTTCAATTAAAAATAAAATAAAATAAAATTCATTGAATTTCTAATCTTACCTAATTTAAAATGCCAGTAAAGTAAATGCTTGATGTTATTTATTATTTGTTGATTCTGAATTTTAATTAAGTAATCTTAAACCAACATACCAGCAAATTTACTTGGTGGCACAGTGGTTAAAACTCCGCACTCCCAATGTACGGGGCCCAGGTTTGATCCCTGGTCAGGGAACTAGATCCCACATGCATACCGCAACTAAGAGTTCGCATGCCAAAACTAAGGAGCCTGGATGCTGCAACTAAGGAGCCCGCCTGCTGCAACTAAGACCCAGAGCAACAAAATAAATAAATAAATAAATATTAAAAAAAAAAAAAAGGAATTCAGGCATGAATTATACAAGTGACTATATTTTCAAGATTGCATTTAATTTTCTTTTACCTCTGTCAAACAGCACCAGTCATATTTTCCAAATAGATTTACTTTACTCTCAAGAACGGGTCTCAGGAAATTGCTAACTTCGTTCCTGAAACTGCCTATTTGTTTACTATCATATCACCTTACCTCACACAGTATGATCACTTTGCACAAAACATTTGCCCGTTTCTAACACTTCTTGCCAGAAAATGGTTTCACCTACCAGAGTTGGAGACAACTGTATAGTTCCAAGGTGTGCTTTAGCTTTTAGTTTTATATAATTGAATAAACATGCTGAGACCTTTGGTGGATGAAGTGTTAAGGCAAGTGTTGTGTGAATACAAAATTTAAAACCAGTCTGTCTTTGTTCCAAGGGAACCTGCTCTCCTACTATGTTGTGTTAAATATCAACTTCACATGAAATGCTATTAACCAGAATAGTCTAGATTAGTTTTCCCCCGTAAGTGATGATGATAATACCTATGTCGAACTACAAATGACATGATTCATGTAAAGTTATTGTCTCTTGGTATTCAATAAATAAGTCATTGTTAATGATCTACCAGAGAAACTAAAAATATATTAGTCAAGATTAAATATTTCAGAAGTCTACAAAATAATGAGACAAATTTAAATAAATATTTTATCTTAAGCTAGCTATATTGGGAGGCAGTAACTAAGTTCAATAATGTTGTCATTTTTTACATAATTTGAACAGCTACTTTTTTGGGATTATCTCCTTAGTCAGAATGTGTTACAAAAAAAAAAAAAAATCAGTATCATCTCCATAAGCACATCTTAATTTTGCCCACAAATGGTGTTATCCTGGTTAACTGTTCACCTCATTTACAATCCATAACACTGAAAGTTTCTCAGATTTTGGCAAAAATTATGTTCACCATCAGGAAGAAAAATACTAAGGTCACAAATAATTTTTTTTTTTTTTTTGCGGTACGCGGGCCTCTCACTGCTGTGGCCTCTCCCGTTGTGGAGCACAGGCTCCGGGTGCGCAGGCTCAGCGGCCATGGCTCACGGGCCCAGCCGCTCCATGGCACGTGGGACCTTCCCGGACAGGGGCACGAACCCGTGTCCCCTGCATTGGCAGGCAGACTCTCAACCACTGTGCCACCAGGGAAGCCCCACAAGTAATTTTCGTGTCACTAAATTTACTGTTTAATTTTCAGTCCTTGGATCATTTCCTCCCCTTGATTTTTTGTCTTCACTTGGATGCCAGGACATTTGTCTCTCCTGGTTTTCTCCCTACATCTCTACTCTTTTTCATTCTCATTTGCTGCTGGTACCTTCTCAACTTCTAAACATCTCTTGGACCTCTTCTTTTTTCTATCTCTATACTCACTGGCTTGATGATTTCCTCTGGTCTGATGAATTTAAATGCCAAATAAATGTTCTCTAATGGCTCTCACATTTATAGTATTTCTATTCGTACTTCTCCTCTGAGTTCCACACTCTGGTATGCAACTATTAACTTGACATATCCATTTGTACATCTGATAATCATCTTAGTCTCTGCTTAGTCAGCCTTTCTCTTATCAATAAAAGGCAACTCTATTCTTCATGTTGTTCAGGTGCAAAATTTTGAAATTAACCTTGACTCATCTCTTTCTCTCATTCTATATACAACCCTCCAATCCAACAGCAAATATTATTGATTGTATCTTCAAAATGTGTCCAGACTCTCAACACTTCTCGCTCTTTCTACTGTTACCACCAGATCTGCGTCAACATCTCACAGCTGGTTTATTGTAATAGCCTTCTGATTGTTTTCTCAGCTTCCATTTACCTTCCATCTCTTCTCAATACAGCAGAATGATCAGGTTTCCCTGTGAGCCAGCTCATAACATGCTTCTCTGCACCAAGTGTGTTTCATCATAAGTAAAAACCAAGGCCCTACTTGATCTTCTCATCCTTTTTCATCTTTGACTTTGTGTGCCATTTTCTCCCCCTCACTTATTCTTCTCCAGCCACACTAGCCAGCTTGCTCTACCACAAACACTTCACAAACACAACTGTGTGGCACAGGGTCTTTGTACTTGCTGTTGAACACATGGCTCACTCCCTCTCCACATGCACACAGTCGGCTAGTTGTCCTCTCCCCTAGTCATCCTAAATGGAATGACAACCTAATCCCATCCTCCCTGTGGGCATCTCCTATTTCTCTTTCCTGCTTTATCTTTCCCTTAGCACTTATCAACATCTGACTTGCTATATAGGTTACATTTTTACTTCTGTATTGTCCGTATTCTCCTACTAAAATATTAAGCTCTGTGAGAAGCAAGAAGTCTGTGTGTTCATTGCCACATCCCCAAACAATGTCAGCACCCAACCCCTAAAAGGCACTCAAAAAATTTGTTAAAGAATAAATAAACAAAAGTTTATAACTCATGTAGTTATTTAAAGAAGATATCTTGATTCCCATTTTGTGTCTTTACCACTCCAGCTTCTCTAGGTCTGGAATGATTCTTGTTTTTGGCTAACCTTGAATTCACTCCAGTGATTTCGATCTTATATTCTAAGGACAGGCCCATCTAATTCCAACACTATATATTCTTGCTTCTAGATTCCCTGCATCTTGGTTGCTCACACTTGGCAGGTGGATGACCTGTTTGCTCTACTGGCCTTGTCAGAAGGCACTGGCTGTTCCACCACCCAGTGTCTTTCCCTTGAGTTTCTCAACAGCAATTTATGCCAGTCTGGCTGGACTTTTCCCCACTGCGTTAATGGGTTTGTCTCTCTTGCCTCTAGCTGCACCACAAAAGAAAGTATCTGCCTCACCCCAAAAGACATGTCTGATTCCATTTCTCTCCCCTTCCCTGACTGCTTCATACTGTTGCAATCTTCCCTAGCTATCCTGCAAGAAACAAGTATGCAGAGTGCCTGACTCCTGCTTTGGGACCTCTTGCTTTTTCAGGTTCAAGCCACTTCAGGTGAACTAGTATCTTGGCCTGAGTGAGAGGAGAGAGAACTTCTGGAGCTCAAAATTTTATGTTATCAGGAAAAGGGAAATGTGAGACCTCTGGGTTCAAGTGTTTGTAACTATGGGTTGCAGACCATTCTAAGAGTCTGATCGATCCCTTGAGTGGGCACCTCATGATGGCTTGTCTTGGTTCTCCTCATCCTAGGAGAGAGAGAAAGTAATTACCCCTCTTAGGATGTTAAGAAGAAAACTTCACATGGGAATGTATCTTTGTACCACTTTTATTACTTTGTACCTCCCATTTCTTAGAAGCTAGGAAAGCAATATATTTTTTTTTCTTTTTAAAGACCAGATCTTGTGAGAAAAATGTAGACATAAATATATAAATAATTTTCATGAAATCCGTAAAGTGTTATTGAACTGTGTAGAGGAAGTGTACTGGAGTTTGGCAGGGAAAGAAAAGAACATAAGCAAACTCAGGGAGGCTGGCTAAAACCTGTTATTCTGGGTGAATTCTAGAGTTCAACATGGCTGATATAGAGTTACTAAGGGGATGTGATTAGAGATAATACAAAAGAGCCAGGCAGATGTGATGAGGCAATTCTCAGATAGAGAAGCCAGAAGGGCTCCCAGTATTTTATGGAATGCACAAATTCCATAGTAATTATGTAAATACAAGAAAAAAAATCACCACGCAATATCATAATGCACTCATTCAATTAGCAGCACTTGAAAATGGGTAGGTCCAAGTGTAAATGAGGGCCTGAAAAACCCAGAACTCTCATGAATTCCTCAATCATAGAACTGTGTGGAAATAAATCTAGCTGTACTCAATGAATTAGGTATGCACATCGCATGTCACTGGAATGGAATCTCTGTAGAAGTGTTTTTGCTACTCAGGCTCAGGAAATGACTTCTTTGAAGAGGCCAAAAGTTGGTTGGATATGGGAGCTATGTCTAGAACATAATAAAACTCATATCTATGCATTACCAAAACTGCTTCTGGGAACCGTTTAGATTTATTTGGACAGGCAACTGAGGTTTTGGCTTCTTGTCTCATTTCTATCAGACGTCATACTTTGCCATCACATTTGTTTCACATCTCAGCAGTTCTTATCTTATTTTCTCCATTCACTTATTACCTAATGATTCTCTATGACTTATTGTCTCACTGTAGCCTTTACTCCAACCATCACACTTATACTAAACTTTAAGCTCACTTATTTTTAATATTTTATTTCATGTACTTATACATTACAATTCTGATTAATATTTTCATTGCAGTAATTCTTTGTAAGTCAATTGGAAGAATGACATACCATTCTTATTTTATAATATTAGAGGCTTCTTGTATTATTTCTAATCACTTGAATTGTAGTTTAGTGTGTTCATTTTGATTCAGTCAGCACAATGATTTGGTGGAAAATTTTCTTCAGGAAAATTCTGCCTAAAGTAGGTGAGTTGGGGACAAATACTTATTAGATATTGGGCAGGGGAATGAAAAAAGGAGGGCATTCCAATTGATGGGAGATTCAAAGGCATGCAAATAAGCAGCATGGAAGAATGGAAAGTTGGCTGGATTTAACTAGAGGGGCGAGTCAGTCTGTAGTGGAAAAAGATAAAATTAGAGAGGTACAAAAGTGCCAGTTGACAGCAGACCTTGAATTATAGGCCAAGAGTTTAGACTTGATATAGTAGGAGTAGCTGATTCTTGAGCAGGAAGGTGATGTGATAAAAATGGCATTTGCAAAAGATTATTTTAGCAATTTACAAAGGAATAATTGTAGCAAAAGGAGACTGGAATTAGGATCACCAGGAAAGAAGTGATTGTAACCCGTGTGTGAATAGAACAGGCCTGAGGTTATAGAAAAAGGGAGAAAATGATGACTACATCAGACACTATAAAGGAAGAGTTTTCAAAGATTGGTTCCTGAAACACCAATTTCAGAATCACCTGGCATGTTTGTTAAAAATTCATATTCCTGTTCTACACGCCAAAACTCTTTAATGTGATTCTTCAGGGTGAGGACTGGGAATGAGCATTTAGACACATTTTCTATGTAATTATTTTTTCATGTGAAAGCTTGAGAACTTCTGCTCTAGAGGAAGCATGCAAAGAACATGGTGACTATACTTGAGAATGAAGGAGGAAGAAAAGAGTACAATGATTACATGGCAGCCAGTCTAAGGCTTAGGAAAAATGACAGAGCAATTAATAGAGAAATTTTTAATAGATTTTATATATTTAAAGGAGTTTCAGCTTCACAGCAAAATTGAGCAGAAGGTACAGAAAGTTCCCACATACCTTCTGCCTCTCCCAGGATCAGCATCCCCCACCAGAGTGGTACATTTGTTGCAGTGGATGAACCTACATTGACAAGTCCTTACTATCCGAAGTCCATAGGTTATGTTAGGGTTCACTCTTGGTGTTGTATAGTCTATGGGTTTGGAAACATTTATAATGACATGTATCCACCATTATACTATCATACAGAGTAGTTTCAATGCCCTAAAAATCCTGTGCTCTGCTTATTCATTCCTTCTTCCTCCTAAATTCCTAGCAACCCCTAATCTCCATAGTTTTGTCTTCTCCACAATGTCATTTAGTTAGAATCACACAGTATGGAGCCTTTTCATATTGGCTTCTTCAACTTAACAATATGCATTTAAGGTTCATCCATGGAAAATATTGCACTATTGATGACATCTGAAACTACTACATATGGATGCTGCTTTATACAAAAATACAAGTTTCAAGACATATGTGTCCCCAAGTCTAATGGTGGAAAGAAAAAAATTCAGCAGAAAATGAAGACTAGCAAACAAACATGTAGAAAAGTATCTATGGCTGCCCTCTGAGCAAACCTAGGAAGGAGAAATATTTAAAATAATTAAAACCGAGAGGAGGAATTTGTTAGGTGTGAACTTTCTAAGAGACTTGGGTTTTATGTCACAGGACATAGTTTTCCTAAACTAGACTTGGATAGGGATAACTTCGTGTGCTTATAAAAAACTCAGGGCTTCCCTGGTGGTGCAGTGGTTGAGAGTCCGCCTGCCGATGCAGGGGACACGGGTCGTGCCCCGGTCCAGGAAGATCCCACATGCCGCGGAGCAGCTAGGCCCGTGAGCCATGGCCGCTGAGCCTGCGTGTCCAGAGCCTGTGCTCTGCAACGAGAGAGGCCACAACAGTGAGAGGCCTGCGTACTGCAAAAAAAAAAAAAACAACCAACCATCCAAACAAACACACAAAAAACAACTCAGATTCCCAGGTCCCAATCCAGAACTGAGTCAGAATATCTAGAAGACAAGTGCAGGAACTGGTATTTGCCAAGTTTCTCAGGTGATTTTTATGACTGCCTAGAGGATGATTATTTCTTAATGAGATTCATAATTCCCAAAACAGTCCACAGAGGGATGGTGGTATATGTTGAAATAATACAGATGTAAAATATAGACTTGTCTCCAGGCATAGCTAACTGACATTACGTAAGGTGTGGACAGCTGTACTTTTCTAGATTAAAATAGAGCAGTAGTTCCCAGACTGAGGTGATTTGGCCCCCCAGGGGACATGTGGTAACATCTGGAAACAATTTTGATGGTTACAAATTGGGGTGGGGGGAATGTTAACTTGCATCTAGTGGGTGTAGAGCAGTGATACTACCAAACATTCTACAGTACAAAGGACAGCCCTCACCCTCCCCACAACTAAGAATTATTGCCCCAACATGTCAACAGTGCCAAGACTGTGAAACTCTAAAATAAAGAGAAATAACAATTAAATGCAATATATGAATCTAGTTTGACTTATAATTTAAAATTAAAAATAACATCAGTGGCAGCTATAAAAGACATTCTCAGGAGCCTTGTGGGAAATTTGTGCATGGTCTAGCCAGTGTATAATATAGAATTATTGTTTTCTTTCTAAGGAATGATGTTATTATGGTTACAAAAATGAATGCTTTCATTTAAGACATGCATGCAGCAGTGTGCAAACCAGTTTCAAATGATAGATGGAGCCAAGAAAACTGTGTACACACACATATCCATATATATCTCTAGAGAGAAAGAATATAAATGTGATAAAACATTGACAATTTTTTTTGTTGTTTGTGGGGTTTTGTTTGTTTGTTTGTTTTGTTTTGTTTTTGCAGTATGCGGGTGTCTCCTGCTGTGGAGCACAGGCTCCGGACGCGCAGGCTCAGCGGCCATGGCTCACGGGCCCAGCTGCACCATGGCATGTGGGATCTTCCCGGACCAGGCCACGAACCCGTGTCCCCTGCATCGGCAGGCGTACTCTCAACCACTGCGCCACCAGGAAAGCCCAAAACATTAACAATTTTAAATATAGGAAGAGGTATACAAATGTTCATTTATTATTCTATCAATTTTGGTGTTTGTTTAAAATTTGGTCACCACAAGTTTGTGGAAAGTGTGGGAACAGAGGTTTAGGCAGTTGACATGTGACTCAGTGAAGAATCTGACAACTTTGGCCAATCTTCTTTGATTTCACTTCTCTTCCCTCTTCCTTTTATCTAGATGCCTTTTGCTCTCTGGGGGCAAAAGATTCCAGACTGCCTCACTAGAAGGAAGTCTTTCACTTCCACTGCTGGGTCTAATTACCTGTTCGGTACCTGTGAATGAGTAACTACCCAGTGGCTTTCAAAAACTGTCCCTTCAGGCACACAAAATAGGAAAAGAGATAAAGACCCATACTGTTTGGTTTTCCCTCATACTATCTAGACCCAACCACAGCCACTTTCTAATGATATGATAACTCCAGGGACTAAATTCCTGCCCAAGTGAAGCTGCAATCTCTCCTCTGTTCTTCTTGCCGTGCCACACATTCCAAGGCAATCAACAATTCTGCTGAAGCAAATCTTTCAGCTTTGAACAGTTTATAAACTGTTGCCACTTTTATTAAAGATACTGTTGCTTTTTTACTCTTGCTAAACACTCAAATATACTTTCTCAGTGAGTGTTTCATAGTGCCTTGCATACTGGAGTACCCTGCAGATACTTCATGATTTAATATGGTATTTTCTGCAACTAGTTAACATATTCAGATAGTACTGAGGGGTTAAGATGGAGGGAATTCATATGGGATTAGGTCAAGAATAATTTCTGAGAAGAGTGTAAGTAAAGTCAGTTTCATATACACCAAATCCTAGATAAACAGATGCAGTGATGTCAATTCATTGAATTTACTTTCTTGCCTTTGATATAAATGGCTGTATACTGGTTACTATTTATATTCATAGAGAAATACTTGTTGTCTGATTTTTGAGTTAAATTATTACAATAAAATACATTTCTACAGAACAGGGCTGGTAGTAGCTTAACAAAAGTGGCTTCTGATGATGACAAAATTTTAGATGTTATACTTTTCAGATCAGAATTAAGGATGCTCTAAGTGCTGTTTTCTCATACTTTAAATTTTTTAGAGGTCTGAGACACTGGTGGAACGAAAAGAAGTATGTTGTGATTGATTGTTAATTCTGCAATTATAATGATGTGGAAAAATATGTCTTAAACAGGCAGGTTGAATCATGGTATTTTTATGACTTCTTATCAGAATCTGACTTCAGTAACTCTTTAAAAAAGTCATATTTTAAAAAAATGTCTGCTACTATATATAAAATAGATAACTAATAAGGACTACTACTACTACTATACTACTGTATAACTCAGGGAACTCTACTCAATACTCTGTAATGACTTTTATGGGAAAATAATCTAAAAAAGAGTGGATATATGTATAACGGATTCACATTGCTGTATACCTGAAACTAACACAACATTGTAAATCAACTATACTCCAATAAAAGTTTAAAAAATAAAAATAAAAATGTCTGAACACATATGCTTAGTACAGTAGTCTAAGTGAATATGTAACATCTAAGTGAATATTTCTAGGCTTCAATTCTTTTCTGTGTAGAGATCAAACCAGTTCTCAAAACTTTTCCAAAATTAGCATCAACTTTCTAACTGAAGCTTGACTCTTCCAATAAAATTTCCTACATTAAAAAAGTTCCAGTGTGAATCTCTATTTCTTAGGAGAGATTCATAAATATGTTCTTAGATCACTAAGGCATATCAGTTTTAAAATTAAGCATTTTTTAAAATGATACATATTTTAGAATTGAATGCATATGTATCACACTAATGATTATTTTGAATAATTATTCAGAAAAAAGAGTTGAGTTATACTTTAGATTTCGAATTGAAATAATTTTCTAATGTATACTTTATTTGATGCTGTGATAATTATGACAATTTAAATTGTAGACAATCAAAATATTAAATTTAATTTAACTTTCTCTTGGGGTTTACAATATGGTGACATGTAAAAAAAAATTGGCACAAAATAGTATGCAGTTTTTTAAATAGCCAAAGTGTATATAGATAGATTTTAATGGTATTTTAATGGTATTTATATCCAGGGATTGACAATACAGAGGGGATGAGGAAAGGTGGTAATTTTTCCCTTGTGTTTAGTTTTATTTTCTAAATATTGTAGTAAAATTCATAAAATGGTAATATGTGTTCGTATGTCTTTAAAAGCTACTGAACACCTATGCTGGTTTATATTAGGATTCTAAACTTCTCTAAGATGTCAGCATATTTGTTGGATTGAAAATTTTTCTGATGATGGTCAAGGTCGAGTGTTAGCTTGCATGCAGCACAGCCAAACTTATCCTCTCAAGGAAATGCACTAAATAATGACGACGTGATAGAGAAATAAATCCCTCTTTGTCACTAAGTTAATTAAGGGATTTAACAAAAGTGATATCTGACCTGTCAAATAATTTTGATATATTCTACTACAGACAATAAATGGACACACAGTATTATGGGCAAAAACGTCTTAGAACCCTTATAGAGGAGATAGGATCCGAGAATACCCGGAAAACAGGTGAGCTGATGGTAAACCACCACAAGCAGGGGCAGAACAACTGCTTTAAAGTCTTGCCAAAGTGTAACAACAAATGGAGCATATAACATTCAAGTGTCAAAGAAAAAACGTAGCTGGCCCACTCACCTGAGCACACCAATCAGAAATAAAGAGGTTCACTTTGAACGCAGGTACCCAGTGAAGCACAGACCTTAAAACCAAATGTAGTATACTGTGAATAGGAGTTAAGATGCTGTACATGGGAGAGCATACACATGGGCTCAGGTGGGATGGAGCGCAGACTCTGTTAGTTTTGTTACATTGAGATACACATAGATAATAACACAAATATCAGAAATATCTTTGATTACAGCCAAGTTGACAAGAAATGGTGTTAATATTAAAATACAAGCATTTATTTTCACCTCTTACATGTGAGATATTATTCTATGGTTACAAGCAGAAGTGAGGTAATGTTTCCCTTTCACACATTCAGTCTTTTGGGTAGCTGGGCATACAGGAAACATACCAGTGGAAAAAGTTTCATAATTTAGGTGCGTAGAAAGTTATATGGAGGCAGAGGACTGAGAAACTAATTCTAATTGACATATGCAAAAGGCATCCAATTGGATATCATGTTTGTGCTGGATGTCGAATTATAAACAGCTCTCTCTCCAAAGACAACTCTCTCAGGCAGACATTTGGCTGATGCTGTATGATACATTTCTCAGCAAAAGTTAACAGTGAATCATGCATTTTATGTTTTTGAGTGGAAAAAGAGACAAATACTTTAGAAACTTCATATGCATATGACAGAACTAATGTTTATATGCTTTCTCCCATTTCCAAAGGGACAAAACAAACACAGGAAACTTACAATCAAAATTTCAAGTTTCTTCTCCAAAACAGGCCTGGTTACGGCTGAATAACAATTCAATTTAAAACCCAAAATTTAATTAGAAAAATTATATCAGTAGAATCTAAATATTAGCATGCTACTGCTTTAATAACATTCAAACAACATATAGTAGTTGGCTAACAATCTATTCCAATCTTTGTTTCTGTCTTGTCTTGATTTCTTAGGTCTTCTGATTCTGACTATACTTGAGATGATAACTCTGAAAAATCTTTGCAAAAGAAAGTAAAATGACTGTGATATTTTTGCATAAACATTAATGAATTACCTATTTATTTCATCCATGACCTAGGCCTAATAAAAGTAATAGAATCACAGAGGAGTAAGAAGCCTATGAAGATAAACTGGAAGTAAATTCTTGCTCATACTCATGAGGATATTAAGACCCAGAGAGAATTTAAATGACTTGCTCACCAGACATAGCATTAGCTAAATGTTCACTGGGGTTCAGCACTTCAATAATAGTTGGAAAACTAAATATCCACTTTCAACACTGGATAGTCAACTAGTAAGAAAGTCAAAAAGGAAGTAGAAGACTTGAATAACACTATAAACCAATGGATCTAATGGACATCTATAGAACATTTCAGTCAACAACAGCAGAATATATATTCTTCTCAAGTGTACATGGAACAGTCTCTAGGTTAGACCATATGCTAAGCCATAAAACCAACCTCATTAAACTTAAAAAAATATAGAAATAATATAAGGTATGTTCTCCAATCATAGTTGAGTGACATTAGAAAACAATAACAGAAAAAATTTGGGGAAGCTCACAAATATGTGGAAATTATACAACATACTCTTAAATAACCAATAGGTCAAAGAAGAAATCACAGGGAAATTAGGAAATACTTTGAGAGTAATAAAAGTAAAGAAACAACATATAAAATGTTATGACATAGAGCTAAAGCAATGCTCAAAGGGAAATTTATAACTATAAAGGCCTATATACAAAAGAAGAAATCTCAGATTAATAACCTAACATTCCACATAAGACACTGTGAAAAGAAGAGTAAAGTAAATCTAAAGCAAGCAGAAAGAAGGAAATAATAAAGAGTAAAGTGGAAAGTAGAAAATAGAGAAAATAGATGAAACCAAAGATGATTCTTCAAAAAGATCAGTGTAACTGACAGACCTTTAGCTCTATTGTCCAGAGAGAGAGAGAGAGAGAAGACTTCAAGTACTAGAATCAGATATATGAGGTGACAGTGCTACCAAACTTACTAAAATAAAAAGCATTACAAAGGAATACTCTGAATAATTATACACCAATATATTAAATAACTTAGATGAAAGGGATGGATTCCTAAAAAGACATACTACTGAAATTGACTCAAGAAGAAATAGACAATTGCACAGATCTATAAAGAGGAAAGAGATTGAATTATCAATTAAATTTTTTCCAAAGAAAAGGCCAAGCCCAGATGGCTTCATTGGTGAATTCTACCATACATTTAAAGAAAAATTAATACTAGTTCTTCAAAAAGCCTTGTGAAAAACAGAAAAGGGAAACTTCTCAATTCATTCTATGAGGTCAATAAAACCCTGATACCCAAAGACATCACAACAAAAGATATCACAACAAAGAAAACCACAGATGAGTATCTCTAGTGAAAGTAGAAGTAAAAATCTTCAACAAAATACTAGCAAACTAAATTCAGCAACATGTTAAAAAAAAAAAAAAAAACTGCAACATGACCAAATAGGATTTATCCAAGTAATGCAAGGTTGGTTTAGTATCCAAAAAACAAATAATGTAATACAACATATCAATAAAACAAAAAACAAAAACCATATGATCACCTCTATAGACACAGAAAAAATACTTAAAAATATTCAACACCCTTTCGTGATTAAAAAATAAAACAAATTTTAAAAAAGTATAGAAAGGTACTTCCTCAACCTGATGATGGATATCCACACACACAAAAAAACGTAACTACTATCATAATTAATGGTGAAAGGCTGGATGCATTCCCCCTAAGATCAGGAACAACAGAAAGATGTCTGCTCTCTCCACTTCTTTTCAACAGCTGATATGATTTTGTATATATAAAATACTAAGCAACCTATTAAAAAATGATTAGAACTAAATGAGTTTAGTAAGGCTGCACAGTACAAAAACAATATACAAAATCAATTATACTTCTAACAACTGCAATGAACAATCAAAAATAAAATTAAGAAAATAATTACTTTTATGTCAAAAAATTTAGGAATACATTTAACAAAAGGGGGGCAAATGTACACTCTGAAAACTACAGAACATTGTTAAATGGAAGATTTAAATAAATGGGAAAGCATCACATGGATTGGAAGATCTCATAGTTTTAAGGAGGTAATACTCCCCAAATTGATCTACAGATTGAGTGCTTCTCTATGAGAATCTTAGATGGCTTCATGGTAAAAATCAACAAGCTAATTAAAAATTTTATATGGATTAAAAGGAACTGAGAATAGTCAAAATAATCTTGTAAAAGAACAAATTAGGAAGCTTTCTAATTCCCAATATTAAAATGTACACCAAAGCAACAGTAATCAAGACAATATAGTACTGACATAAGGTAGATTGATGAATAGAATTGAAACTTCAAAAATAAATTTGTGTCTCTATGGCCAACTGATTTTCAATAAAATACCAAGACCATGCAACAGGGAAAGAATAGTCTTCAACAAGCAGTGCTGAGAGAACTGTATATTCACATGCAAAAGAGTTAAATTGGTCTCTTACCTCACACTATATACAAAATTTAACTCAAAATAAAGCAAAGACCTAAATGTAAGAGCTAAAATATACAACTCTTAGAAGAAACATAGGGGTGAATCCACATGGCCTTGGATTTTACCATGGATTCCTAGATATGACACCAAGATTATGAGCAACAACAACAACAGACAGATAAATAGGACTTCATCAAAACTGAAACCCTTTGCACTTCAGAGGACACTAGCAAGAAAGTGAAAGTGCAGGCCAGAGAATGGGAGAAAATATTTGCAAGTCAGATATCTAGTCAGGGACTCATATTTAAAATATATAACTCTTAGAACTCAATAATGAGACAAATACATGGCTAAGGGATTTGAATATATAGTTTTCCAAAGAGGATACACGAATGGTCAATAAGCACATGAAAAAATGCTCATCATCATAGTCATCAAAAAACTGCAAATTAAAACCAAATGTGATACCAATTCATACACACCAGGATGGCTATAATTATAAATACAGACAATAATTAATGTTGGTATGAATATGGAAAAATCAGATGCCACATGCTTTTCTAGTGGACATGTGAAATGGCATAGTCACTTTGGAAAACACTCTGGGAGTTTCTCCAAATATTAAACATAGGGTTTTATTTGACACAGCATATTGACCCCCAAGAGAAATGAAACCATATGTCCACACAAAACCTTATACACAAAAGTTCATTGTAGCTTTATTCCCAATTGACAAAAGGTGGTATGTTTACTAATTGATGAATGGATATACAAAATCTGGTATATCCATACAATAGAATGTTATTTGGCCACTGAAAGGAACAAAGTACGGATGCTACATGCTACAACATGGATGAACCTTGAAAACATTATGCTAAGTGAAATAGGCTAGTCACAAAATTGCCAGATATTATATGATTACACTTATCTGAAATACCCAGAATAGGTTATTCTACAGAGACAGAAAGTAGATTAGTGATTGTCTAGGGCTTCTGAGATTGGAGGATAGACAGGTAATAGCTAAAGAGTACAGCATTTTTTTGCATTGGTGAAAATGTTTAAAATTGACTGTGGTGAAAGCTGCTCATGAGTATTCTAAAAAACACTGAATTGTACACTTCAAATGGGTGAATTGCAAGGTATGTGAACTGTATCTCAAAAATCTCTTAAGGAAACGAGATTCAAGGTCTCTACTAGACAAATGGACATTTTGTTTAAATAAAATCATTTTGCTTCACAGTTTTTTTTTTTTTTTTTTTTTTTTTTCTTTTTGCGGTATGCGGGCCTCTCACTGTTGTGGCCTCTCCCGTTGTGGAGCACAGGCTCCGGACGCGCAGGCCCAGCGGCCATGGCTCACGGGCCCAGCCGCTCCGCGGCATATGGGATCCTCCCAGACCGGGGCACGAACCCGTATCCCCTGCATCGGCAGGCGGACTCTCAACCACTGCGCCACCAGGGAGGCCCGCTTCACAGTTTTATATTGCCCCATGCATTTAAAATATATTATCTCATTTGATCTTAGAGACAACCATGAGAAAAAAAAATAATTAAACTCCATAAAGTAGTTCAGGGAGTCACCAATGATCTCTTAACTTTGTGAGGAGGTTTTCTTTAAAAGATCAATAATATAAATTGATATTCTGTTAAATGTCAAAATTTCATTCAAATTTAAATTGTCTATGTAGTTGATAGGAATTAAGCAGCTCACAGATTTCGATGTTTCTCAGTTTAGCAAAGTATTTATTTTTTTTTGTAAATTGTTTGTTTGATCTTGAATAACAGTGAAGAGAAATCCAAAAGGTATTTTACTTTTACAAAATCAAGTTTTTGGTTCCTTTAAGTTCCTAACGATATGAAGATAACACTGACCATAATTCTTTCCCTGTAAGATTTATGGTGAGTACTCATTTCATCCCTATTCAATTCAACTGTTTGCATATGATGTCTATTTTTTATTGCATCTTGCCTTTAAAAAAAAAATAAAGATAAAGCTATATAAAAGCTAATTCACTATCCAGTGGTTATTTCTAGCAAAAGGGATCTGACTTAAAAAGAAAAAAAAATTGTGGGAAATTAAAAGGAGGGCACAATATGTCCTTTGCATGCATGTTTTTACTAGTTCCCATAGATGGGAAGATGATTTAAAGTACAGTATGTGCAACCTGTTTTTCTGGTAATTACAAATTAAGACATATGTCTTTGCAACAGCAAGAAGCTAACTGCCATTTTTAAGCGTTCCTCTGGCTCTGCTGAGTTAATTCCATTAAACAAAAATCCCAACAAAGGTAATTACTAACAGAGCATCCTGCTGCTACATTTTCCTTTTGCTGAGTTTCTTCCTTTTGAACTGCAGGAATGCTAACTAGAAATGGAAGTATCCCATCAAACTCTTAGGCTTACCTTCCTTTAGAGTACAGGCCTCTATAATACTTTACTTATGTGTGAAAGTCATGGAGGAAAAAAATAGAAATTTCTGCACAATGTCCAGACAAATTATATTTTTTTCTTTTCTGTTCTCGTGCCTTTCTTTACTATTTAATTCATCAAATAAAAAAGATTTATGGATGCTCATTGTTTGTAAACTTGATTAAATAATTTCATGTATATACACAGGTTTTAATATACAGAATGTAACTATTACATGTATTGCAAAGAACCAAAGCTATTTTTAAATTAGTCAATGTATTAATATTATACTGTCTAGAAAGACTTAAGGATCATATTAACTTTTAAACTTGTGCAACTGGATAATGTTAACTCTTTAATAATAGACAGTTTGTTTATTGATAAACTATTTTCCTAAAAGTGTCTATCCATAATAAATGTTACAGGAAAGACTTGCCACACTTTCTTCCAAATTTTAAGAGTTTTTTTGGGTATGTAGTCAGACCAGTATTTTCAGAGTTGATGGAAAAGAGTCTTGTGAAAAAACTATTTTGATAAATTGTTACACATGCAGAAAAACTGATCACACTGACTGGATCTGTCTACAACATGGAAAATAACCTGGATTTTCAGTAAATAAAGAGGCTTGATACCAGAGCAAATGTACAAGGATATAATGTAGTCAATTGAATGTATTATTTTTTATATTCAGGCTGTAGCATTCTATTCTCCAAATGTTTAGCTAGTTGATATTAGATATAAAGTACTTTTTTGAGTCCTTGAGACAAATTGTTAAGGATTCAGTGGGAGAGACAGACAAATTGCTAAGTTATGTGGGAAACGCTATAATAGGTGTATGATTAAAGTAGGAGTAAAGAGGAAGAAAAAATTAATTCTGACTGGTTGAATCTGAAAGAATTAATTTCACAGAGAAAAATATACATACAAACACATGCACATACATGCACACAAGTACACATGCACACAAAAATAATCATGCATAGGTAACTAAACTTAGTCATGTGACTCCTTACTGTATTATGAAATGATGGGAAGTTCAGCATGCTTGTATTTGATGATCTTTTACCTGCCCAATCCCTCAATTCAAGAGTGTGGCCATGTGATTCACTTTGTTATACAGCAGCAACTAACACAACAATGTAAAGCAATTATACTCCAATAAAGATGTTAAAAAAAAAAAAAAAGAGTATGTCCATGGAAGTGCTGGGGCTAAACTGAGAGGGTTCTTTTATACCCAGCTAAATAACTTTGATTTATTCAGTCAATAAGAAGTCAATAGGAAGCTAATAAAAATTTTAAGCAGAGGGCTATGGTTGCTGTGTGGAGGATGTACTGGAAGTTAGGTTCCAAAGAAATATATAAGAAGTTATTGTCATAGTCTAGTAGGAAAGGCACTACACTACTGCTGTTGCTGCTGCTACTTCTATTACTACTACTACTACTGCTTTTACCATCACCACCACCACTATTGGATAGAATGTACTGAGTACTTACCTTGTGCCAGTGATTCCTCTAAATTTTTAACATGTACAATCAGACTAAATCATCACCACAGTTCATGTGACAAGGAGAATGATAAGAAACATTGTTTTCCCCATTCTTTTCTGCATTCTGTATCTGCCACTTGAGCTCGTCTTACCTTTATCTTATCTCAATCAACTTCCTCCTGACCTTTTCCACTGCTCTGCTTTCCAAAGGCCTGATTTGCCATCCATACTGCCCTTACATCAGTATCCTTCATTACTTTGCACACCTATCATTCCACTGGAGCTGCCCAGCAGAATTCCAAACTTAAACCAGTGCTATATCCCACATCTCTGTTCTGCAATTATGCAGCTGAGTATTCTGGGTAATCTCACTCAAATATGTTGACTGGCATAATAACAATTCAAGGTTTCCAATCATAGCAGGGCTTTCAGCACCACTGACCAACCTTATAGATTTGTCATCAGCTCTTCCTCTCACTTCCTTGCCTTCAAAACTCCTCTAGTTGCACTCTGGCTTCAGGCCATTTATTTTTTTTTGGATTAATGTAATGGTTATTTGTTCCTGGGCACTTTCAATTTTGGCCAAATTTTGACACATTGGCAGCAATTCATGAGTCATCTACTCAAACAGATAATGTGCACCACTGCAACAGAGTGAAATTACTAAACCTAATCATAGTGCTCCTCTACTTACAGCTTCTTGAAAATAAGAATAGTAATAATAATAATAATAGATCAAGTCTAGAGAGGTAGATTTTGGAGTCTTTAACATATAGATCTTAATGGAAACTGTACAAGTGAGAAGAATCCTCATTTTCATAAATGGATTTTCTTTTCATAAATATTACCCATACATAGCATTTCATAAACATCACCCATCAGAGTAGTATTTCACAAGTTCATTTCTATGCTTCCAATGTAAGAGTTCAGAAATTCAGTTTCTCATCCATACACCATTCACAGTGTTTAAATTTTTATTTAATGGAGAGAAGACATTATTTATCATTTCAGAAGAAATGTTCACAGGATTGAACTTTTGACCTCAGATGTGCAGTGTAGTTATATACAATACATTAAGAGAGTAGATTCCAACATGAAAACCTAACACCTTTTCAAAATACATAAGATTCTCTGATGAAATTACAAACATCCCCCTCTTATAACCTCCTTATTTTTAAGGACTTTTCAACAGTAAATTCATTCTCCTTGATGTTTAATCCTTGTCAGAATCATAAGACACATAAGTTAACAAAATGTTGACATGACAGAATTTCATTCAAGATGAATAATATATCTGACACCATAATTCTGTAAGAAGGCTCATGATTCAGTATCACCCAACTTTTTAACCTCACACCACTGCTTTTACTTCTTTATTTATGCCCTTACATATACCAATACCTGAATTTGTCTCTGCTTCTCTAATTCTGACACTTGCTAGTAAATGTGCTAGTCTGCAGTTTGTCTTTTCATTTGTAAAGGAAATCAATGACCAGAAGACATTCTCAGGGCATTCAGGGTAGGTTTATTAGATCAAACAAAAAACTAGAATTTCCCTGAGTTAACAGAAATTTTCAAAACTCCTCTAGTTGCACTCTGGCTTCAGGCCATTTATTTTTTTGAATTAATGTAATGGTTATTTGTTCCTGGGCACTTTCAATTTTGGCCAGAAGGTACTGATTTCTTTCATTGTGTATTCATATGAGCTGGGCAATCAGAGAGCCATAATATATTAATTAGGTCAGTCAAACTTCGAGATTCATTAATTTTTCTCTTTTTAAAATTAATTAATTAATTTATTTTTGGCTGCGTTGGGTCTTCATTGTTGTGCGCGGGCCTTCTCTAGTTGTGTCGAGCAGGGGCTACTCTTTGTTGCGGTGCATGGGCTCTAGGTATGCAGGCTTCAGTAGTTGTAGCACGCGGGCTCAACAGTTGTGGCTCACAAGCTTAGTTGCTCTGCGGCATGTGGGATCTTCCCAGGCCAGGGCTTGAATCCATGTCCCCTGCATTGGCAGGCAGATTCTTAACCACTGCACCACCAGGGAAGTCCCAATTTTTCTTTTTATTTCTGCTTCTAGAAGAGTTTGTCTTTTTGATGATCAGTGTAGTGTCAGAATGTGATATAAAAGGAATGAGGAATTTTACTCTAGAAGTTTAAGAAAATTCTGTAACCGAAAACGTACCCTTCAAAAAATTATAAAACATGTTCTACTATTTGTCTTCTTTGTTGTCTCTAACAGGTAGTGAAAGCACACATCTGAATGATGTCATTTTAGATTTATAAAGGGGTGATCTTAACCTTTCAGAACTTACTCTGTTTATAAGTCAAGAAGCTTCTATATATATTTAAGGGGGAAAATGTCTGTTAGACATATATCTCATGAGCAACTGCAATACGATTTTGTGTCAGAGAGTTAATGGAAATGCCTCAGGTATTAAACCAATAAGTGAATCATTATGACAATTAAAAACATTAACTGAGGTAATTATAAGGAGATCATAGTTTATATAGAATTTAGTTATAATTTATACAATTATCTTCAGCTATACAGAAAAAAATAATGAAGCTGTTTATCTGAAGTATTTACCAAACTGAATACTGCAGCTACAGAGAGGCTACACATAAACACTCAAAATACCAATTTGAGCTGGATCTGCCACAAGTCTAGTTGTGAGCTAATGAATTCCCTGAGGACAGAGTGGTTTGGAGAGAATACAAGACTTCTAAAAACACAACATAGCGCCAAATCAGATTATTTAATTTTGACTTTGTTTGAAATGAGTCTCATGTAAGTATAATTGCTAACCTCTAGCATGAACCTCCAGTTGTAAATTGGGAAGGTATTTCTGCACATATAAAATAGGAAATCTGGTTCCTGACTCTCTTAAGCTGAATAAATAGGATCAAATTTCATCTATGGATCAATGCAGCAAGGAATAAGACATGAAATTAAAGGGGGGAGACAGCATTCTACATATAAACTTTTCTGTTTCTTCTTTGCATTCCCAGAAGAAATATAAGTAAGATTAGAGTTTGTTTGCTGGTGTGTGTGTGTGTGTGTGTGTGTGTGTGTGTGTTTGAATACTGGCTTTTAGCACAGTCTCTGGAGCAGACTTTGGGGTTTGAATTCTGCCTCCACTGCTTTACACAGCTGCATGACATGGTCATGTTGGCTATTCTCGTTGTCTCAGCTTCTTTACCTGTAAAATGAGATTGTAAAGGTAATACTACCTACCCCATAGGGTTGTTACAGGATTAAGTGTTCTAGTAGCTGTAAAATGCTAAGAACAGTGTTTGGCATAAGATAAGTGTTATATAAATGCCAACTATTATTATTGGTACAGGGAAATGGAGTATGATTCAGGTGTATTAGTCATTGGGGTCCAAAGGAACAAGCAAAGGTCAGTGGAAAGGTCCTACTTGAGTACAATCTCTGTCTCTTCTTTGGATTTGGTTTAGAAAGACTGACTGATATCCCAAGGGGCCATAATTGGTTATCCTGGGAGCAGTTTGAAGTCACTAGTGCTCTGCTTAATTTGCTGATTCCCCAGCTAGTACCTTTTGTTCTTGGAAATCTGTCTTGGGATTTCAACACATGTATTGGAATCCAAGGTGTGTCTGGGTGTGCTTTAGTTATATTTTCTCATGATAGTAGTCTCACTGTGCATTTAATATGACTTGCATATTTGAGACCCATTGTTCATTTCGAAAAGGGAGACAAATTCCAGAACTGTGATAATTTAAACTAAATATCTCCTTTCTTACATTTGATCTATAATTTTAAGACTGGAATAGTAGCCTCCTTCCTTCACATGGAAAAACACAAATGATTATATAAAATTATACCCATTCACACACTTTGCCATTACAAATCAGTAACTTACTGCACTATTTAACATGTATTTTATGGTCTTCAACATATTTTTGGTCATGAAAATGAAAGAATACTTCAAGTTTGGACAGCATGTCATAGTTTAACATCAAGTGAGAGGTGTTTTTTCCTACCTACAAGTATCCACTTACAAATCAATGAATTGTTATTTAAAATATGTTTCTTCAGAGACCAGTCATATCATGTTCTCTGTGCTACTATACGATTACTTCTTTGTTTATCTGTGCTGCTGAGTTAATTATAAAAATGCTTGCAGTGAGCAAGTGTTTTGCTTGCCTAGTCAGCATCTTAAACTAGATTAATCTTCTAGCAACACTTAATGGAAACTAAATCACACATCAACATGCTATAACAATATAATGATGAAACAGCAATTGAATCACTCAATTAACTCCCTGATAAATATCAAAAACATATTTTGCTCCTATCATTTAAAAGTCAAAATAAGACTTTCTCCTTTCTTTCAGTCTGCCTTTAAAAAATGGCTAAATTCTGGAGAATGAATGTCATGAAGTGCATTTTGCATACAAGGTAAAAAGAAAAAGCTGCTTAATTCAGTTACTGACTGAGCTTCCAGACAAAGGGGTACCATATTTAATATCATTTCACATGTAATGCCTCCATTCATAGATAATATAGAGTTGATAGTTAAAACTATATAGCTATAAATACATATATACACATACATTACAGTTAGTTCATTTTCTGTCTGTATATGAATTGTTTTCAAAGTATTTCCTGTTATTATGGGATTGGTGGTTGATGCAGACCTTGCTTTAAGGGTTTTAATTACCAATTTTCCACAATCCTGATGGGTCAAATTTTCTGTTTCATTCTAAATGCTAGAGTTGCTCACTCATTGCTCAACCTACTGAATAAACTATGAAAACAGTTATCCAAGCCTCAGTCATTTGGCATGTAATCTAGAATTTTCCAGTTTTATGACTATGAACATACTTAGTGTTATAAGAAGATCCTAAAGAGAAAAAAAAATCAACATTATACATTTCTGATTAAAAGGCTCCATGATGCTAGAGCTAAAAATACCAACCTATACCAGTTGTGCCTTTTTGTTCTCTCTAAGCTTATAATACAGCTGAAGATGTAACAGCTATATAAACTTAGCCTTATAAAGTAGAATATCCCAAGAGACCTAAAGACAGTGGGAAGGGTGGACTTCAGAGGAAGTGGTTTGAAGGACAATAGGAAGGATTTCTGGTGTTGGTGATACTTGAGCTAAGTTTGAATAAGAGAACTTTAATCCTAGATAAAAAAAGAAGGATAATTTCAGGCAAAGGAAATTGTGGAAAATACTGTTTGGACTCTATTATGGCAGTAACACCTAAGACAATAGAATAAGAGATTATGATATATGAGCAGGAAAGGTGAAGGTAGACAATTTCCTTGATTTAGAAGATTTGGACTTGGATGAAGAGATTAAGCCCCAAAAGAGCAAGGATTTGCTGCTGCTTCCAGGAGAGGTGGAACAGGACGTGAGCATGAGTGTTCCTTCTTACATTCCTTCTGTGGACCAGCCTCTTACCCCTGGAGTGAAGCCAAGGCCCACCGGAAAAGGAGTAGACAAAGGGGAGAGATAGTCGGAGATAAAGTTCGGGCCTTCTCACTTGATGAAGAATTTGATTATGACGCTCTCGCCCAAGTTCACTCCTGCAGAGGTAGATGCCATCAAAGAGCTATGCGAGCAAAAGAGAAAGAGCGCAGAAAATTTTTGGGAGTTCAAACAATCCCAACTTTAAGTTTCAGTAAGGTTTGATTACTAAATGCTTCTTGTAAGAAGACTCTAGCTAGGGACTTCCCTGGTGGCACAGTGGCTGGGAGTCCACATGCCATTGCAGGGGACACGGGTTTGAGCCCTGGTCCAGGAAGATCCCACATGCTGTGGAGCAACAAAGCCCATGTGCCACAACTACCGAGCCCACGAGCCCACATGCCACACCTACTGAAGCCCGCGCTCCACAACAAGAGAAGCCACTGCAATGAGAAGCTCACGCACTGCAATGAAGAGTAGCCCCTGCTCTCTGAAACTAGAGAAAGCCCACGCACAGCAATGAAGACCCAACACTGCCAAAGATAAAATAAATAAATAAATAAATAAATTTAAAAAAGAAGAGTCTAGTTTTAATTTCATGCTATTAACGCAATGTCTTGACGATCATATCAGAAAGTAAATCACTTATACATAAATTACGTTTAATTTTTTACTTTTATAAATGGGAGTTCTGAATGAAACAGATGACAGTGGAAAAAAGGAAACAGATCTGTAATCAATTCTTCACTATTAATTTTCTGTGTGGCCAATTTTCTGTATTTCCAGAAGCTTATAAAATAATTTATGAAGGGCTTCCCTGGTGGCGCAGTGGTTGAGAGTTCGCCTACCGATGCAGGGAACGCGGGTTCGTGCCCCGGTTCGGGAAGATCCCACATGCCACCAAGCAGCTGGGCCCGTGAGCCATGGCCGCTGAGCCTGTGCGTCCGGAGCCTGTGCTCCGCCACGGGAGAGGCCACAGCAGTGAGAGGCCTGCATACAGCAAAAAAAAAAAAAAAAAAAAAAAAAAAAAGAATATTTATGAAGACTTTATGTGTTTTTTTTTAAATTGTTACCTCACTTTCCTCATTCTTTATAAAATTTAATCCAGGTGACTCTCACCCAATGTAGGACGAAAATAAACATAAATTTAGCAAAAATAATTAAAATAAATAAATACAGAAAAATAATATAAATTTATAGAAACTTATAGCTTATCAATATACAGAGCAACTATATTTTTGCAATAGCAATAGTAATTAAAATATAATAATAGATCTCACCTGTTGAGGGCTAAGTTTCAGCCACTTTACATGGATTACCCTCAGGATAACTTCATATAAGGTGGCCATTCTTAGTGTCACTGTTATATGATTGAGAAACGTGAAGTATAGCAACATAAATAACTTTTGCTTTAGGTCCCAGAACCAATAAGTGGCAATGCTGGGAGCAAGCTGGCTCCAGATTCCAGAGCACTGAGCCATGGTGCAGGATGCTTAAATAAGACGATACTCTTGAATCAAACCTCCTCTTTGAGGACAGCAGTTTTCATCTCTGGCTGCAAACTAGAGCAGTATTTAAGGCCTTTAACCACTATAAATGCCATGCTTGCATCAAACAGTTTCCGATCCAGTAACTTGGTATTCGGTTGAGTCTGTGTTTCTGTACTTTTAAGAAGCTCCACAGGTAATTCTGACGAAGATTTCCGGGGCAGTGAACCTTGAGGTAGATTCTTTGTTAGTCCGAAGCATGGTGGTATCTAATGGACATGCCACATCCTAAACTAATTTACTACATTGCATTTGCCACCCTTCATTAGTTCACATAAGGGCAAATTAAAGTTGAATGAACCAAGACAAATATTTCCAATATTTCTTTTGGTATACTTTACAATGAATCTTAATTTGGGAGGAATAAAATGTCTATTTTTTAAAAAAAATAATAGAATTTTCTTATTATGCATCTTTGTGTTAGATAAAAATTAACTTCCCGTCTAAGAAGTAATCCCAATGGAACCAGAGTTAGGTGAACATGACACAAGCAAACAATCATGTTTTACCTTAAGATTCGTTACAGGTAGCTAAAAGAGAAAAAGCAAACAAATTCCTTCTCTGAAAAGATGTTGATAGACAAATTTGTATAACTGGGGCTTATTAAATAATTTAAAATTTTAACTCTGGGACCAATAGCTACTTAAACTGGAAAAGAGAATGAATAAGGTTTTTTAGAAGACACTAATGAAGATTGGCAAGGATGAAAATTTTTAAATTCAACTTTGAACTCTTGTTTCCTGCATATACTACAAAGTTGGACGGATGAAAATGTTAGTATAGAAAGGACAGTGCTTATTTGTTGTTTGTTGTTTATTGCTTTAAGAAATATCAGATATTTGTTAATATTAAAAACTCACTGCAAACTTAAAAGTTTATTGGTTAAGAAAAGTGATATATTTCTTGATTAAATAAATAATTTTTCTCTATTAAGCAAGGTAGCAGCTTCGAAAGGCAGATCAGTGCCATCTAGTGGCCAAATAAATAAAACGATTCTGATTCTGATTCTGATGTTCAGTAGAGGGTGCCTGTCACACAAATCTACATGGTACATACATACATAAGTATAAATTTAAAAGTGTATATTTACTTCCTAAAGATATTTAGCTCAGTGTATAATAAAGACATATATACAATAATTACACTAAAATAAAATTTAATATTTAATATTTAACAGTTTAATAAGAAATGAGAAATCATGTGTCTAAGACATAGACATGTGAAAGATACAAGAAGGCAGCTTTAATGGATAAACAACACCTCATATTGGAAAAGTATAATAAAACTGTTTTCAAAAAATAGTAAAGATGTTTCTAGTGTCAAGATTGTGCTTATGGATATTATAAATAGGATGGCTAACAATTCACAATGAAAAAAGAGTATTTGTTTTTCTGTTTCCTTATAGGAGAGACTAGGCAAAAATTGTATATAATTTCAGAACATGATATTTAAGCTAGAGAAGAGGAGAGGTTACTGAGTAAAATACTTAGTAGCCATGAGATTTTACGAATGGTTATGTAATTCCTCTCACTGTAGATCCTGAATAATAAGATAAAAAAGTATTCCTCTCCAAATGTTCATGAACGGTCTTATCTTGAGGAAAAGGGAATGGACTAGATGAAATTAAGTTTTCTTTCAGACTTTAATTGTATTAAAAACCAAGTATCCTCCCTCATAATTCATCTTTTTGGTTTTGAAATAATATGCCTATTTAACCCAGATGAAGTTCTGCCTTTTGTTAGTTCTTTTCCTGAGACTCCAATTGACTTCACAAAATTTTTCTTTGGGGAAAAAATCTAGGCAAAAGGATTAATTTAGCTAACAATGTTATAGTATAAAAATCTCTGTAGGAGCTTTTTCTGACCTATTCTAGGGACTCTGACAACTCAAATGCCGGGATGATAAAATAACTCTTCATAGCCTGGGAGATAAGGGAAAAACCCATCACATCAGACCCAATTACTCTTAGAGGAATTCCAAAGAATCCAAAATAGTCCCAATGTCTAAAAATGCTACATTTTCTATCTAGAGACTAGGATCCAAAAGGGTACAGAAGGTTGACTTATCAGTGATGTAATTTTCTCATCCTGATGGGGATGGCTTTTATATGTTTCAAATGAGCTACCAGAACAGGGGAGAGCCATTCTTTTGCTCAGCCACTCCGAGGAAACAATATGGTTACATGAAACACAGCTAAGAATAAGGCCAGCCGTGCAGCTTTCCTTGCCCCCAGTCTTAGCCATGATGGCTTTTCTTGGCCAGCCTCTGAAACAGAAGCCGTGGAGATTTCTCTCCTTTTCTGCATGTGACTTAAAGCACTTTGTTCCTTTCTTGCCTTGTATTCAACATGACCATGAAATAAAAAGAAAGAAAGAAGTGTCGGAAACTGTGGTAATGCTGCCTTTTAAGAGTTATCTTTAATTTTCTCACTGATAATACCAAAGATTTTATAACTTTTAAGAAGCCATTTTTACATGGACTGTCGAATTACACATCATGATTCAAATATAAATGAGAATTACATGGTTATGGTTCCTCAACAAATTTTACTTGGAAGCCCATATAATTAAAGTGTACATAATTAAATGACTTTTAACTCTTTGCAAATAGAGCAGTGACACTAAGTCCTAGGCCTACACGTAGAGATACACACACAGATACAAGTCCTACACATGTGCACATTCACGTACATGTAAGCACACACATATGTGCACACACATATTTGCCCTTACATTTCTTTTATTATTCTGACTTACAAGTTGAAAGCCCCAATATCAAGTTTACAAGAAAAACAATAATCATTTTAGTGATCATTTTCCAAGAAGCAATTTTCATAAGAACCATGATCCAAATTCTCAAGGATTAGAATGTAATAAAGGTTAAAAAATAGACCTTATGTTCACCTTAAATATGGTGAATTGTTAAGTTCTAGAAAAGAGAAATTCTAAGTAATTGATAATTATGTATTTTATCATAATTTTATTATATATTCTCTATGCTTCAATGATGGTCTGATAATGGTTTTGGTTTTATCATTTGAACTTTATTATCACATTTCAGAAGTACCTTCATTTGGTTTAAAAACTAATAATTCTTCCCTCATGCTACTCACATACATTTACCATACTCGGATTTTGTTTCCTTTCTTCCAATTTCAGTTTTATTTACTTATTTTTTTACTAATAGATCTCTCCTTCTCTAGCTTCTATCTATGGAGAATCAGACATTACCAGGCCACTGTTTTTTGTTTCTCTCTAGGTGACAGTGTGGAGCAGCTGTGATCACAATCTGGGATTAATGATCCAATTTTTGTATAGTTTTGATTCTCAACCACATTTTTTTACATAATTTTCTTATCGAAAAAGGTTTTGGCATCAAGAACCTGTACCTAATATTTCCCACAGATATTCACGCTAATCATGTGCTGGAAAACTTAACTTTAACATCTTTAACAATCATGTACACCTCCTGAATGTATATTTATTTTCTAAGGAATTGACTGAGGATAGATTGTGGTATCTGATACAACCCTGAAAGCCGTGAGAGTCAACCTTCTTAGAAATAGTACCTCTTAGGGGCTAACTTCTGCCCTCATTCCTGGGGGCAACTTCCATGCTGGCTGAGTTCTGAAATAATAGCTTCAGTCATTCTTCATTTTAATGTTTCAGTTTTGTCACTCAATTTCCAAACATACTTGAATTTGGATTGCATCAGAATTTCCAGTCCTCAGAATCTTTTATATCTTCTTCTCTATTGGCTCTCTCTTTGTTTCACTTCCTTTCCTCTCCCGATTGAAGTCCAAGCCTCATCCATGACCATAACCCCCCTTTACCAGATTTCTTGATATTCCTTCTCACTTGCTTGGCAAAGCCATAAGTGTGTATCAGCCAAGCTCTTGGCCTTCACACCTGCACATCCCCATTACATTCACTGTCAACAACCTTAACTTGGTCCTGAATGAGGATAAACAAATGCAGTTCTGGGGCAGCTCCTAAGCCTATTGCTCATGGTTAAGGCTTTGCCTGCCATCTACCACTCGGTCTGAAGTCTTGGTTCCTTCACCTCTTTGCTCTGTCATCAGAGGACCTTTAACTTTATAAACAAATAGAAGCCATCACAGGAAGGTGACACCGACCTCCTCCACTGAGTCTATCAACTTGCACCTTTACTTCCACTTAAATTATACTTCCAATCGAGATTCAAATATACCTGTCCCACTGGGGGTATGGGAAGACAGCAGTCTCCTTTAAACTCAACACCCCCTTTTCCGATTTCACTCTTCTACTTCACTATGAAACTTCTTAAAAGAAGTGCTCTCTCCAGTTCACCTCTGACTTGCCTTCCAGCCTACTCCCTCTGGCCTTGACATTCACCACTCCACTGGAGGTCCTCATAAAAGTCACCAACATCAGCTCCCTGTTGAAAGAATCTTATCTTAGTTGCTCTCTTGGTGAGACTTAACAATGTTGGATGCGCCCTACTTACTCATCCTCTCTCTTTTCTTGGCTCTCTTGGACTCTACTCCCTACAGAATGTCCAGCACCCAGCGGGGACACGAAACATACATCATGGCCACTGATAAATAAGCACTGCATAATTTAACAATTAATACATGAATGAGAGCCCCCGAGTCAAAGTCACCACTGTTTTCACACAGTTTTCAGTCGTCCCAATGGTCACTTCACTCAAGAAACAGGTGGAGACCTGAATTCCTTCTTAGGCAGTTCATTTCATATTAGATTCCTGGGAAGAGGCTAAAACCACATTAGTCTCTTGAGCATAGTCTATATTTAGGATATCCTAGAAACAGAGGGAAGCCCTTATGTTTACATTATGTAGCTTTCAAAGCTGTTGCACTTGGTCATAAATAGGAAACAGAAATGGTGAAACATTTCCATTAAGGCTCAAATTACACTATTTTGCAAAGTTTAAATTTTTGCCTGTCATAATCCATAAATTACAGCTATATGTTATAATGATTTAATCTACATTTCTTGTTAAACATCTAAATTATGTCACTTCATCAATTTACAGGAATTATGTGATTAGGTATAATTATCCTAAATAGCTGAACACAATTAAAAAATCTTACATGCAGGAAGTGTCGTGTATAATATGTTAATTTTTTTCACTTGTTTCACTGTCGTTGGTATCTATCAAAATAAGATAAAGCCTGGTTCACTTTGAATGGGATAAGGGAATTTCCAGCTTTAGGTGACTTCTGGCTCAGGGGCCACCCACAGCAACTCTTTCTTTACAGTAAGCACATTTTCAGACAACTTGTACAGTTAGAGTTCCTGAATCTTATAGCCAGTAGTATCAACTGTGATGATGTTTTGGCATTCAACCTACTGCTTGAAGGTTCCATGCAAGACTTAGAGTTGGAGGTTTATCTTTAGATTTCTCTGCTTTCCTGACTTGCCAGACTGCTGTCTATTCCCCTTTCCTTGTGAGGCAGCTCAATAAAGTAGAGAACTGGTTCAAATTCATTGTTTCCTAGAATGTGTGACCTTGAACAGTCTTACAACTTCTTGACAACTTTGCTTCTCTATCTAGAGAATATGGATGATGATAATGGACAATGAATGTGGATAATAATAGCAACTCTTAGTATAGATTTGAGCACATAGTAAGTATACACTACTATTCAAGTCTCAGATTAAAGACCACTTCCTCAGAGGCCTTCCCTGATTAACACTTTCCACCCTTGTCACACTTTGTGATTAAGTGCTGTGTGTTTATTAGTCTAATATTGCTCTCTTTTAAGAGGCTGTGCATTTCATGAAAGTAGACAGGATTATGCTTGTTTTGTGCCCATGCCCCGCCTGTCACACAGAGAACGCTGAAGGGATGTGTGAATGATATATGATTCCTTTCTTTTCTGCCCTTTTCTCTTTGCCTTTCTTTTGTCTTTTCCCACAACCAGATGGTTAGTGTGTATTTCATAGTTACCTGATAAACTCATGCATACCAAAGTCCTAGAGACTCTGCCAGGATCATAAGAGAGACTTCTGGAAAACAGCTTTCTAAAAATATTTGCAAACTATTATGCAAGTGATAGATGCTATTACTACCACCTGCACATTAAGAAAGTCTATTGTGTTTGCAATCCATGGAACCAGAAACTCTGGTCTTAATGACCAGCCCAAGGGCTGGTGACAGAGTTTGCTGGGTGCTCAGAGCTCCCACAAATCAACCTCCTAAAACTCTGCCAGGTGTGAGACTATTACTCCTGAGAGCCAGGCTTGTTCTAACCACAGGAACTTGTTCTGTTGCTGCAAAAGTCTATTTTGCTCTCTCCCTCAGGCACCCTTTGCAGCCTGTCTCACCAGGCTGTCCTCACTCCCCCCCACATCCGACTCTGATTTCAGAGAGTGGTTTCAACTACCTGTTCTGATTTGGATTATTTCAATCCACTTCCACTGTTTTTGCTCCTTTCTCATTCAGAAAGAAATTAAATACAGGTGGGGCATGCTTTTAAGCACTTAGATACTACACAAAAGACTAAAACATCGGTTAATTGTTTACCGTACAAAAGGCTTGTTTTTTTAAGATGACTCACAGAAGCAATGCCTTAGGTAATACCTGCTCCTGCATGCTTTTTAATCTGATTTGATTAATAGATGTTTAATTTATACAAAGCTTCGCAAGAACACACCAATTTTGCATAACTAACACCTTCAAATACCCTGTGATTTCATATCATAACAGTCACAGAAGTCAGCTTCCACAACTTATAGGGCAAACTAAACAGTGGGAAACACATTAGACAATCTTGTTCTGTGTGTGCATCATCAAAATTAACATGCCTTAAATGAATCACGCCCGTTAATATAAAGATACAAGAGATCTACAAAACTCAGTTCAGGAAGATACTGTGTCTCTATTTTTTTTTTTTTTTCTTCTCTCTGCTTTAAAATACAGCAAGCTGTAGAAAATCTGCAAATCCTTAGTCACACTGAAATCTAAATTCCCCATGTAGAAAGAATACAATATGGGAAAACCCAAATAAGTTCCATATGTGAAGTCCCTTTGGCCCATTTACACAAGCAACTTCCCTTACACATTTTGGGAAAAGTCAGCTCATTGTACTTACTGAACAGCAAGCTTCCAGTCTGAGTATAATTCTCAATATATTTTAATATCGAGAAGATGCCTGGATCCAGACTACCAAAATCCACAGAAAAGAAGAAAAGTAACCAGAAGTGGTTTCTTCCTTTTCTTGACTCTTCCTTCTCTGACCTCATAAAATTCTCACAAAGGTAGTTTAAATAATCCTTTGCTTTGATTTTCCCAAGCATGATCCACACACACCTGTTTCCTATTTGCTACATTGTTTGTGGCATTTGTGGGTCAATGAGCAAACTTCTCAGAAAATTTTATTAAACAGTTAGGTTTTGTTTAACCAACATGTGACCATTTTCAGGGTCTGCTATTTCTTGCAAATTCTAAAAAGTTTTTTTTTTTTTTTTTGTTTTTTATGGCTGGGATGTCTTAAATGACTGCAGATTTCTAATCTATTTCTAATATTATGCTATTGCAACAAGGCCACTGTAATACAAAAAAATTATGTCACTTATAATTCTTAAATTTGATTAAAAATGAAATCTTTACCAAAAATAATTGATTAAATTGATAGTTTAAAAATTTTGCATATAGTTGATACATTTTAAAATTAAGTAAATATAGGTAAAATATAAGTTAAAAATATGAGGAAATTCTCAAGACCTGATAAAAGTGAGAGAGAATCCTGCCATGCTTAAGTTTTTGAACACATAGAAGTTTGCAGTTTGTATTTTCCATGTTTATATTTCATTTGAAGAAAAGGAAAAGAAATTATAAAACTTATTCTTATGTTTAATTTCTTCTTTGAATAATAACTCACTTTTGTGTGACATTTTATATACATACCTATCTGTCTATCTATCTACCTATCTATCTATCATCTATATATCTGTCTATCATCTATCTATCTGTATATAGAGAGTTTCATTTTATCCTTACCACAACCCTAAGCTTGGGTAGGACAATTATTATATAACTTCCGTATTTTCTGATATGGAAACAGAAACTCAGTGGGCTCAGTGAAAAGACCAAGATCATACGTCCACAAAATGGCAACCTTGGGATTGATATTTAAGTCTTTCCAATGTACTACATTAATTACTTCTCACCTTCCCTATTTCTTCAACAGAATGTTATAATTTATACTCAATGGAAATAAATATTTAATCAAACTGCAAGATATATCTTCTGGAATCATATTTGAATACTTATTTCTAAAAGGAGGGTAGAATTTAAAGTTTCAAATGAATATAAGCCAATGTATCCTTTAGAGAATTTAGAGACATGTAAAAGAAATTAAAGTATCTACTGTATAGATACATTCCATTTATGTAGAAGATGGAAAATGATGATAAGAAAAGCTGTTATTCATAGTAAATACTAATCCAGCTTAGGAAATTTTGATTTCATATAAAGGTACAGAACACCAAATTACAAATGCACACATAGAAACAAAAAAAAAAGGTTGGTTTTTGAAGGAATATGAGGTGTAAGGGGTAATACACAGACACTGAGGATTAAAAAAGTGCAGGAGAACAAAATAATATATTTACAGGCTTTAATGAAGTGAATGTTTGTGTCTTCTCCAAATTCATACATTGAACCATAACCTTTGGTGGCTGTATTTGTATGGGGCCTCTAAGAAAGCAATTAAGGATAAATGAGGTCATATGGGTGGGTCCTAGATCCAATCGGATTAGTGTTAGAGGAAGAAACAGCAGAGAGCTTGCTGTCTCTCTGCCTCTTGCTAGTGTGCAAAGAAGAGGTCATGTGAGTACACAGTAGAAAGGTACCCATCTGCAAGCCAGAAAGAGAGCTATCACCAGAAATCAAATTTTCCAGCACCTTGATCTTGGGCCTTCCAGCCTCCAAAACTATGAGAAAATAAATGTTTGTTGTTTAAGCCACCCAGTCTGTGGTATTTTGTTATAGCAGCCTAAACAGACTAAAAGAGAGGCTGAAGTTATATTTAATACTAAACTTTAATTTTTTTAAACAGACAAGTAAATCCTTACTCCTTCATCTTTATTAAAAAAATAATAATTGTTCAATATTTGTAACTAGCAAGAAGCAAAGCCAATGAGGTCTGCTTCAATTTGCTTCATGCTTAAAGTATTAAATTATAAAATATGTTTTTGATCCTATATGTAAGCTATGTGTCTCTTGACTACGTCACCTGTCTACTCTTTATATTTTTTATTTTGTCTTACTTCCGACTCAGGATATATGTAGCAGATGATCTAAGGATTATGTTCTCTTTTACAGCACTTGGAAAACTGCGTTATTAATTCTGACCAGCTTAAAGAGAAGGGGAGTAAAAAACCACAAATATTTCTCTATTGTCATACATTGCAAGCATAGCTATATCATCCTGTAGTCTACAGATACACACAATGACTACAATTCTACAGAGAACTATAACACATTGTCTAATATCGAGCCACTGAAATTCTGCCATTTCCCTAAAATTATAGCTTTGTAGCTGATATTCAGTATTTATAATGGGATAGCCTCCAGCTTATTTGAGGAAGATCTTCTGAAATGAATTTTTTGTGTACAATTTATTCCAGACCCTGACTGAATTCACTTACTTTTGTGTCTTCCGTGGATACAAAGTCAAGAGGGAGCATAGCCTTCTAAGGATCTTTTAGTTCAATAAAAGCTCCCACATGCAAAATTCAGCATTCTGGGCCACAATGTGTGGATTTAAAACATCCCTTGGGGATCTTTAGATCTATAAACCAATCAACTGATTACCCTTATCCACTTATGTTATTTTCTCTCATGGATCACTTCCATCTGGGGCTTTAATTGGCTTTTTATCTCATATTGACTATACTTAATAGGACCATCATTCTTATTTTCTATTTAGTAATTATATCATAAGTTTATATGAAAAGCAAGAGCAAGTCTCAGTTAACTGTTGAAGAACTACATAAAAAAGTTATGGGAATAGAAAGAGCTTTATAAAAAGTGGAACAAAAGAAAAAGTATTTGTCATGGAGCCTCTTAGGGGCGAAATTCAAAGTTCCTTCCTTCAGTGTATAAAGGCTGATATTTCAGCTAAATTTAATTTGTCACCCAATTCCAATGACAGTTAACAAATATGTTAGTCCCTTGTGGAATATGTAAATGAGTGTCTAGTTAAGATTCTGAAAATTTCATAGACACCTGGATAAAAAATATATTAAAATAAATATTCTTACAGCTTATACATTCTCTCACATGGAAATGTTAAAAATAGAATAATGAGTACCTTTTTAAAAATAAGACTCTCTCTCTTTAGAAAGAGGAAACCTATTCTTGAGTATTTAATGACATTGACCAATGAAAATAATTAATTTTTAAAAAGAAGAAAGACATAGTATTTGAGATTCACTTTTTTTGGAGGGACAGCCATTAAAATATAAATTATTTTCATCTAATGGATAATATGTTGAACCATAAGACATTTTAAGTAGCCAAACATAAAATGATTAGTTGTCATATAAGTTGTCATTAGATCTACAAGCACTGACCAACTGTAAAATACTTTAATGGTATCACTGTTTAATTTCAGTATTTAGTCTTATGCAGCACCTCAAACTCATGATTTTTAAATTTTTTTTGAAGTTATTTAAAATCAACTCTGTTGGAATAATTGTTGGGCTTTATTCCATTTTTTCATATTCATATTAATGGAAGGTATGCCTAACCTATCTTTTCTGAGGCTTTTCTTTCTCTCTTTTTTTTTTTTTAAAGAGGAACGCTGGTCTTATGTTTATTTTTTTTAATTAATTTATTTTTTATTTATTTATTTTTGGCTGCGTTGGGTCTTCGTTGCCATGCACGGGCTTCCTCTAGTTGTGGTGAGTGGGGGCTACTCTTTGTTGAGGTGTGTGGGCTTCTCATTATGGTGGCTTCTCTTGTTGAGGAGCACGGGCTCTAGGTGCACGGGATTCAGTAGTTGTAGCATGTGGGCTCAGTAGTTGTGGCACACAGGCTTAGTTGCTCTGTGGCATGTGGGATCCTCCCAGACCAGGGTTCGAACCTGTGTCACCTGCATTGGCAGGGGGATTCTTAACCACTGCGTCACCAGGGAAGTCTCCAGGCTTTTCTTTTTTAATTTTTAATTTAATGAATCAATTAATTTATTTATTTATTTATTTTTGTGGTACGTGGGTCTCTCACTGTTGTGGCCTCTCCCATTGCGGAGCACAGACTCCGGACATGCAGGCTCAGCGGCCATGGCTCACGGGCCCAGCCGCTCTGTGGCATGTGGGATCCTCCCGGACCGGGGCACGATCCCGTGTCCCCTGCATCGGCAGGCGGACTCTCAACCACTGCGCCAACAGGGAAGCCCCCCAGGCTTTTCTTGATAGTCAAAACTGGCTTAAATTTAATCCCTGGAAAAAATCTGTCAGTCTCTCCAGTAGCTTTCAGAGGACCAGCATTTTAAGGTCATACGCAACCAGGAGACATAAATTACACCAGAAGGTGAGCTTTAGGCAGTGAACTTAAGCTTTATGGTTCCTTGTTCTTACAGAGGACATATGTATTTAAAGAGTATTCTTTTTTTTTTTTTTTGTGGTAAGCGGGCCTCTCACTGCTGTGGCCTCTCCCGCTGTGGAGCACAGGCTCCAGACGCGCAGGCCCAGCGGCCATGGGTCACGGGCCCAGCTGCTCCATGGCACGTGGGATCCTCCTGGACCGGGGTATGAACCCACGTCCCCTGCACCGGCAGGCGGACTCCCAACCACTGCGCCACCAGGGAAGCCCTAAAGAGTATTCTTAATATAACTTTTGCATTTGCCCATTCTTTGATTCATTTATTCAATATTTATTTATTCAGTACTGACTATATTCAAAACATAGTCCTAAACATCACAGGAAGACAAAGTTTGTGTCTTCAAATCTACTATGGAAATTCAGATATTCAAAAAATACTCACATTATCAAAGAGGGCAAATTAAGTGACATAAATTGAATATGAATCTAGGGTTTAAATATGGGAAAGGTAACTGTTAGTTGGAGGATCAGGGAAACTTCATGTATCCTGTGGGTCGGTAGAGCTCGTACAACTTGTTAATTCAGTAGTCTGATGAGAACAAAATAGATAGGTTTTGGGGAGGTTAGGAAAGGCAACAGTTTGGTGCCAGAAGGACTGAGACTACTGTGGAACAGACTCCAAGCAAAAGAATGATCAGTGGTCCAACAGGGTGAACTAAAATAGGTACTTCTTAATCTACAATGGTATTGTTGCTATCTATTGGCCAGAAGAGTACACATCCATGCCGGTTCTTGGACAATGGCAAAAGCCCAGTAATGGAAATATCTATGCTTCAATTCTAGGGCTCAGAGTTGATGTAATTACCAGCCAGTAGCCCTGAATAGACCTGGTCTATTCCCTTCAGAGAAATTATATGCTTCTTAGGGGCCCCCAGGGCTAAAATTCAGGTTGGAGCCACCAGAAAAGAAGTTTCCAAGAGGAACTTAGTCAGGTGGACTGAGAATACCACTGGAAAAAGTGGAAAAGCTGATATCTGTAGAGGGTTAAATGGTATAGCATTGGTCTCCTTTAGTCCTCACAGTACTAACAATGTTAAAATTTTGCAGATTAGGAAACCAGAGCTGGGAGAAGCTAATTGCTCAATATTATACAACCAGGAAATGATATAACTAGACCTTTAGCCCAAGCCTTGTATTTCCCATATTCTGTTTCATTCCAAGTCAAGTAGTATGATGGAAACCAACTAATGTGAAATAAATTTGTTAGAAGATTAGAAGTTTAGATTAAGTTTGAAAAGGATCTATCTATATAAAACTACCATCAGAATAGCTTGAAAGCTCTGACTGGGCTTTGAGCAGAGGGCCACAAACAGGCATGTGCCAAGTAAATCAGCATTTTTTACCCTCATTGAGAGTGTGTCTGAGTGTGAAGCAACAGCTGGTCACTGAAAAACTCACAGATTTAATTAAGTGCCCAGAGCTGAAAACTGATGTACATCTGAGATGTTTCTCTTCAGTTTGGCTAGATGATAAGAGTATTATGAATTTATTTAGAAAGAAGGGAATTTCTACATTTACACAAATGACCACAGAAAAATATGAAACTATGGGATTGTGGTTGGTTTGTATTTGAGGTTTAAAATAAATACGAAAGAGTTAAGAGCTATCTCTTAGGAGTGCATGACAAGTAAACATTGTATTACAAACCAGGTTTGGGCCCGAGCATGAAAAATTTTTACAGCAGTCAGAGGCCAGGTGATATCAGAAGGTCTGGTGGGTTCTCTTTGCTTTGGTAGGTAGGATCTATATTGTACATCATTTCCAATCCATGTAACTTTACTATCTTAAGGTTAAATAACCAAAGGTGTGCTTTTTAATACCTTGCTGTACTCTTTAAAATATTCTAAAAAATCTCTTAATTTTTACTGAGTCTGAACTTAATTCATTTTTGAAACACTCAACCTATTAAAAAATCATATAAAAATTACAAAGTTCTTCTTATTTCCCAAACCTTTGCATTGTATATAACATTACTTCATTTAGTTATTAACAACAGGTCAACCAAAGGCCAGTATTATTACTTGGCGCCCATAATACTTGTGTTCAGAAGTTTTTTGTCCCTTAAGGTCTTTCTTTAATATGTTTTATGGATGCCTCAAGTTCCATAATTTAAATCTGTCTATTAGCTCCATGTTAAAATGAAAGTACAGATGGGACGAAGTGAGAGAGTGGCATGGACATATATACACTACCAAATGTAAAATAGATAGCTATGGGCTTCCCTCGTGGCACAGTGGTTAAGAGTCTGCCTGACGATGCAGGGGAAACGGGTTTGTGCCCCAGTCCGAGAAGATCCCAGATGCCGCTCTGAGGAGCGGCTGGGCCCGTGAGCCATGGCCACTGAGCCTGCGTGTCCAGAGCCTGTGCTGCGGAACGGGAGAGGCTACAACAGTGAGAGGCCCGCGTACAGCAAAAAAAAAAAAAAAAAAAAAAAAGATAGCTAGTACGAAGCAGCCGCATAGCTCAGGGAGATCAGCTTGGTGCTTTGTGACCACCTAGAGGGGTGGGATAGGGAGGGTGGGAGGGAGATGCAAGAGGGAGGGGATATGGGGATATATGTATATGTATAGCTGATTCACTTTGTTATACAGCAGAAACTAACACATCATTGTAAAGGAATTACACTCCAATAAAGTTGTTAAAAAAAAAGAAAATATGTGGTGGGTAGTGTTTTAAACTTAGTAAGAATGAGTTTAATAGTTTCTTTTCAAACTTTTCTTTAATTGAGGAGAGGAGTGGAATGGATGAGAGGTTATCATCTCCAAGAAAATTGAACAGGAGACCAAGATCTAAGGTAGTCTTTTCCAACCACTTCCTTCTTAACTTATCTGATGACAGAAACACATACAAGCAACAACAATATTGTTTGTAGGAAATATGCACTTAATAACAATAAACTTATTGTTCAGATTAGAATTGAAGACACCTGCAAGAAGAATTACATAAAAGTAGAAATAATGATAAACATATACATAAGGAAAATTCAAACTCATTTGGCCAAGATAAACTTGACTAGCAAAAGATTCGGAACATAAGTTTCGAAAGTTGTGGCATGACCAGATTTTCAAAGGTCTCAAATGTAAGATGGTGGGTAGAGTTATAACAGGCTGCTAAATAACTAAACAATTTTCTTGTGAAAAAATCTGATAACATTGACTACAACTTGGGCTATAAGGAGGGACCTAATGTTTCTTAGGCCAGATGCTACTGAAAGTTAAGTTGAAGGCATGATTCTTAATAAGTTTCTTACTTTGTTAACATTTTATCTTAAACATGTGGCCACTGAACCAAATTTTATCAGAGTCTCATTTCATACCCTTAAGTTTTTTGATCAATAACTGGTCTTTCTTGATATACAATGTCTGTTTCCCTAAAACAACAATATCTAATATTTGTTCTTATATCATTATATTTCCTCTGTTCTCAATTCCTTGCAATCAACTTTTAGTTGATAAGGTGTATAGGTGAGGTGACTAGTATTTAGTTGCTGGCATCTTCCAGTAGGCCTTGATATTCAGCTGTTTCCCCCTTATACAGAATCTATATCCTAAGAAATAGAAAGGGGAAGCAAATATAAGGAGGACTCCTGTAACAGTAACCACCAAGGACAGTTGAAAGAGTTGATGCTAATAAACTATGGAACATATAGTTAACTTTAAGAAAGAGAAGTCCTCAGTGGGCTGCTGGGGAGAAAAATAATTACCTATTAGCAATTCAAAAAGAGCTTTCTATTATACAAATCTTTATAAGTAGGTTAATTGCCTGCCAAGATTTCCTTTTAAATCAAAGTTAAAGTATGTGAGATCAATGCCATACAATGAAATGTCATCATTTTTGACTACTTCACATGCTGCATAGAGCTTTTGTACTGACTTTAGTTCATTGGGGAGCTGTAAGTATTTAAAAATTTTTATTTATTATTATTATTTTTAACCCTGAAATGTTCATATTAACGTGAGAAAAGAATCTCCATAAGATTTTCCATGTTTAAAAAAATGAGAATAAATTATATTATCAAGATTTTTAAATAATTGAAATACAGTAAGTAGCTTTGAACGTTAAAAACTAAGTAAAATAATGGACCTGGAGGCTTAGTTTTATTGTGATTCTTTAATTTCAGGATGGTATATTATAAACATGCCCATGACACTTAGTCTCATCTTTTTGTTCCTTTCAGTTCTGTTTTTCTTTAGGAGCTGGAATGAAGCCACATTTTTTTCCGTCTCTTACTTGGCCAAACATTCCCCAGAAAGGAACATTTTTTAGTCTATTAATCTGTAGCAAACCTCCATAAGAAAAGTAGGTATGACAGTTTCCATGTTCCTTTAAAAATTCAACATAGTTGAATAGAGAGCCATGTCTCACTTGGCTTTCATACCAATGATTTCCCCTTCTTTCATTTGTTAAGTTTCATTAAATGAATTGCCAGTATAAATGACTGGGCAGGTCAGTTAACTGTCCCTTTAACTATGAGTAGCCTTGGTTCTTTGTGAATTCCAATGTAAATGTTTAGTTATTAGCCTTTTTTTTTAAAGATTAGACAATACACCAAAGTAATAGTTTGTGCCATATACCTTATTTATATAGTTAGTTGTTTATTTTGAAGACTACTGGTTTAGTTTAGAGATAGTTTCACTTATTTTTCATAACAGATGGGCTGGATATATCACATATGCAGTACATCAAAACATCTTAGCCATTTAAAAACAAGCTATTGAGAGCACTCAACTGATGCCTAAAAGAAAATATTGGTGGGTTAATTTAAAATTTAATAATATTCCAGAATTACAGAAAATATTTTATATTTTTATTATTTTTTTGAAGTTAATACTTCCATAACTAATTACCAGTTTCAATGTGTTATTCTTCAAACAGCTTTGTCACATTTTGCCTTCTAAATTTAAAATCCTGTTGTTTAAATTCCACATATGGGTTAAAAACGCAATGATCAAAATTGTTTTCTGAAATTTCGTGTTGTAAAATATGCAGGAAAAACAAACATAAGATATATATCAAGCTAAATATAAGCAGCAATGAAAATAATGTTTAAATAGCCATTCATCTGTTAAATGTTTATGTCACAGAGTAAAGTTCAATTATATAAGAATTGGGAATAACTAAGAAATCAAGAGGAAGGAAATACAAAAATCTGAGAAAATCCAATCACGCAATGAAGAGAGGAGATTTTTGAAATTACTGTATTATGAGGTAAGTGAAAGTTTATCAGTAAACAATAAAGCTGAGTTTGATTTTGAATGCTTCCTTCTAATGCTTACATGCCTAATCTCATTTAGCAAACCAATATGATATTAAGTCCTAAATGCTGCATTAAGATCTGTATATGTTTAGGTCATGGGAAGTTAAACCAACACACAAACACACACACAGGTTTTTAAAGTATAGACATAGTCATGATTACATGGAGGTAAACATCATGGATCTGTTAAGGATAAGATGATATAATATTCTAAGATGAGAAGGCATGAGGCTCAGTCATTACTCAAGAAACCTTGTCTGATACGGGAAAGTTCGGCATCTTCTCTTGCTCTCTTACACAGGGAGATTGAAACAGAAACCACTGTGTGAAGTTTCACTGACAGAAATTTGATGATACTGAGAGAATTACAATAATGTTCTGAACATTAAAGTCAGCTACTCTGAAATGAAGGGTGCCACAAAAAAGCCTGTTTGCTTCTAATTGTATGTCCAGAAAGATCTATCCCTAATATGAGTGAGAATGTTTTTCATTCATTAGGACTTTGACTAATGTGTTTCTTAAAATTTGGCACTTGAAGTTGAGTTTGGATTCAAAAGAAAAAGCTAACGCATACCTTATCAATATTAGATGTTTTCAGTTATCTTGAAGCTTTCTGTATATATCTAATCCTGAATCCTATATGGCCTTATGTGCAAGTGTTGTCACAGGTGTTTGGAAATTCTTTTAGTACTGCAAATTCAAGAAGTTTAAGACCTTCCACCTGGAGCTGAAGAGTGTAGGGACTGTTATGTTGGTGAAGATAAATTCTTGCTAAACAGTATTTTTTAAATAAGTGAGTATCATCATTGTAATGTTACACTGCTGCATGAAATAGTCCATGCCTTCATGGGTTATCTTTCCCAAGACCATCTAATCCTAGAGGCGACATAAAGCTTGCTGGATAAACTTGTGGAACCTGAGACTCTCATGCAATAATCAGTTGTGAACTTGCAACTTCTTATGAACCCTTCCCTGGGCTGGACATTAAACTTCTATAAAAGAAAGGATCTCGTTTGGTCCTTGGGAATCAGTTGCTACTGGTAGAACATGGAATAAATAAAAATGAGTTAGCTGGCAGAATCATTCTCAGGTGAAGCAATATAAAGCAGATATAAAAATGTACTAGTGAAAAAATAGAAAAACTCAATGGAGATAGTTTCAGAAATACAGATCTTCAAGTGGTGCAGGCTGTGATAAGGAATTAGTTTCCATGATACAGATTTACAGAGAACAATTCAAATGGTCTTTACAAATTAAACATTTTAATGATTCCCTTTTGAAAAAACATTGAGCAGGGTGTGATATTAAATCCAATGTAAAGTTCTTGCTTCGGACAGCTCTTAAAAAATAATTCAGTATTTTGAAGTCATTTTTATGTCAGTCCTCAACTACTGGGAAAGTATCTCAGTATCAAAATGCCTGGACACCATAACATCACAGTTATAGATTTTACCTAAGATTGCTTTTTACATGAGCTACCTAAGGATGTTTTAATGAGAAATAAACACAGCACACCAGAATGTGAGATTTACACTAAAAAATACATAGGAAAAAAAATGTCAGGGGCTTCCCTGGTGGCACAGTGGTTGAGAATCTGCCTGCTAATGCAGGGGACACGGGTTCGAGCCCTGGTCTGGGAAGATCCCACATGCCGCGGAGCAACTAGGCCCGTGAGCCACAACTACTGAGCCTGCGTGTCTGGAGCCTGTGCTCCACAACAAGAGAGGCCGCGATAGTGAGAGGCCTGCGCACTGCGATGAAGCGTGGCCCCTGCTTGCCACAACTAGAGAAAGTCCTCACACAGAAACGAAGACCCAACACAGCCAAAAATAAATAAATAAATAAATAAAAAGCCAAGCATTTGAAGCCCTTTAAAAAAAAAAAGAAATGTCAGTTTATATGAAATTCCAGATACTTTTATTCATTTATTAATTCATTTATCCAAATAGTTTCTATTTTATACAAACTCATTGAATGTGTAATGGAGAATTTAAGATGCAGGGAAGATAATGGAACATAAATTTTACAGATATACTAGTAATATTGAGGCTGCTTTGTTCATGAAGGGAAGAAGTACTAGCACATGCTAGGGTAAAAATCTCACTAATTTGAATTTAGGGAGATCTAACTATCAACTAATACAGGAAGATCAAGAATGAGTTCTCAGCTAGACCTGTACTCTTTGACAGTTATTGTGCTAGATGTGAGGCAATGAAAGATGACTAAAAGATGCTCATTGTTCTCACGTTACAGCTGACATGGCATTCAAGTAGAAGTATAACATGGATCAAAGCACAGATGCAGGAGAGGGTGGTCCAGGCAGGAGATGGGGAGCAGCACTTCCAAATAAGTACTGTCTGTACTAAGATGAATCGATTAGAGTCATGTCACAGAGAAGTTTGAAGCCAGAAAAAGGATTTGGGGCTTAATTCCTTGGCACAGTAGAGTACGTACACCTTACAGAGTGTACAAGGTGATGTTTTGGGTGTGAAAAGATAATAATAGACCTATTTGATTCTTATTTTGTACCAAAAAGACAAGAAAACTTAGGCTTTATTCTTATTTATTGCACAGATTTACACTGACTTCTTCAGCCAGCCATATATCAGAATGGTCACTTGTCGTATATAAGGCACAACTCCCTGAAAAGAGCAGGGTAGTAATTTTGCAATGTAGATGGAGTGACAAGTGGAAGCCTCCTTCATCTATTTGCTTTCAGCACTTTGTGAATGATTTGATAGTTTAGACGTACCTAAGGAAGGAAGTTTCGGTTTACCATATTTAGTTTTAACTAATTAAACCTCATGAGATGAGCAAGTACATGAAAAGATCCAGGCAGAGAAACTATGGATTGATAATAATGCAAGCAATGCGAGTATAAGTAAATGAGAAAGTGGCAGTGGAAATAAAAGGAGCAGCAATTATTAATACTGTTAGACTGAGGTCTTCATTCATCACATACTGAATATAAACAATGGCTATTTAAAAATCAAAAGAAATCATGTTCAGACTGCTATTTAAATTATGACTTTACCTGCATGCATGTGTGTGTATATATGTATATTACCTTCAAATGTTAGCTAATGATAGTAAAATGCTATTGTGCTTAGCAAGATATTTTTATATGGCTTATTTCACGTTGATCTCATTATTGCTTATTCCCCATTATCTATTTTTGTACATTTTTGTGATGCCCGTCAGCACAGTGACACATTTATGTGTTTTATAAATGAATTTTAAAATATGCAATGAGAAGTGCTCAAATTAAAACAATTATAAGGATGAGCAATAAAAACACTCATTCTAGACTCTATCTAGAGAATGGAAAACCATTAAATGTTTTAGAGTACAGGAACCAAATGTTCAAAACTTTGCATTAGCAATATTATTCAGGTTGCAGTGTGTAAGATAAATTAGAGTAGCATAATGGCTTTGAGAGATGATGTCAAAGCAGAGTCTTTGTGACCCATCATCTGGAGAGCCTATGAGTTCCTTTCAAGCAGTTCTGTGTTCTCCTAACATCTGTATGCATAGAGGCGTATTGGAAGTTCCTGACACATATTTGTTAAATTGAATGGAGTATTCACAAGCTCATTTCTTTGTTAAGCCTTTGAAAGACCATTGTTAGTGTCATCTTTTGACTAATCCTTCCTACTGAAATTACGATCTTCTCTCCCTTTCTTAGAATATTTGATACTTCTGCTACAGTCCCTGTGCTATTCTGCCTTATGCTATACCTATCCATGTAACACATGATTAAGTTTCAAGCAAATTTAGAATGTAAACTCTTTCAAAGGGGAATGTACAATATTGATCCAACTACTTAAATGAGAAGTTTAATGTTCATATAACTAAACAGAGATAGAGAGAACTGTCAAGAGAGATAGAACCAGGGACTCTAGTGGGTGGGTGTCTCTCTCCCTCTCTCTCCCACCTCCCCTAGTCAGCTTCCCTGGGGAGAGGTGTGAGAGAGGCAGGTGAAGAGGGGAACATGTCTGCTGGAACATCTTCACTCTGGCAAAACGACTCCATAACACAGAGAAAAGAGATTATCTTCCAAGATTGTGAGTTTGAAAAAAATCTTCCCAAAAGGGCCATGAATAAGTTAGAATATGGGTCACTTCTGGAAAAATCACCCTGGTCAGAAGGACACCTATGTAGTGAACTCCACAAGGCAAGTACTATTAAGTCCACTTTAGACTCAGCTAAATGCTATCCATATGCACAGGTAATACAGGGGAAAACAGGGACCTAAGTCCAGATCTTTGACCTTATTATCTGCTTCATGATGTGTGCATATACGGAGAGAAACTCTATTATCTGGAATAACTAATATTCCCCTACATCTGGACTAATTCTAATATACTAACTATAATTGAAGATATCTGATACAAAGTAATAATAAGTAACAAAACCTCATAATGATAATATATTCTGTGTCACAATTAAAACAATAGGTCAGAGAAATATTTCAGAATTTAAAAAAAAATCCATGTTTGTTAATGCTAGCATAATTTTAAAAAGGAAAAAGCCAAGAAACTTCCTAGAAGTCCAATAATAGGATAATTGATAGTTTGTAAATAAAATAATTAAATGAAAGATTCATAATTGTATACTGAGTATGGTTTCCAATCTATTAAAATTTGGAGACGAACAAGATTTCTTTGAGCATAACTTTTGAATTTTTATTATGTAAATGTTTTGTCCTACTCAGAAACTGTATTCAATAAAAAAGAATGAAAAACTAACCTTGAATTGGAATGGCAATATCAACAAATGAACATAACTATATGTCAAATACATAATACAACCACAGGGAGAAAACTTTTACCTAACTTATGAACACAAAATTTGACTTGACACCTTTAGCAGCATAGATTCTAAGGATAAAAAGTGCAAAGAAAATTTGAACTGTACTTGGTAGGATTGTAGTTGTTAGTAGTAGTTGTTTTATGTGTATTGCAGGGTAGAACAAATAAATGCCTATATTAGTATGGTTGGGAACCAGGATTCTTATGATGGGCAATGGAGCTACGAATATGGAATTGAGGTTAAAGGATATAGAAAATAAATAAGGTAACACAGAAATACACAATCTGATTTCCAATATTAATAAGACCCAAAAAGAAAACAAGACAGAGTCACATGAAAATAAGTGAGGCGATAATAGCCAAAATAAGCCAAAGTCACTTTAAAAAGGCAAGTTTGGAGGTGAACTCTGAAGACCTAAGTAGATGCATCCATGATCCAATTTGTGAGAAGAGCATCCTGAACAAAGGGAACAGCAAGCGTAAAGGCCCTGAGATAGGATCAGACTTGTCACACGTGAGGGTTCTATGTCTCTCTTGTGTCTGAAGGATGGTTGTGGAAGCTGGGTTTGGAGGTATAGGTATGGTCCAGGTTAGAAAGGGTCCTGAGGCCAAAAAAAGGGATTGGGATTTTCATCTGAGTGAAACAAGATGTTATTGGACAGTTTTAAGTAGGGGAGTGATGTAATTTTATTTAGGGTTTATTAGAATCATTTTTGTCTCTGTGTGAGAAATGGAGTATAAGAATCCAAGCATGGATTAGGATGGTAATAGTAGAGATGGAGGAAGGTAGATTAATGTAAGATATATTTGGGAGATAGAATCAAACAAATCTGCTGCTAGATTGGGTGGGAGAGAGTAAGTATCAAGGCTAAATCCAATAGCTTTATCTTAAGCTACCGGATGAATGGACGTGTGAATGCTGGGATGGGAAAGACACAGGGAGGACCAGGCTGAGAAGAAGTGGTGGGAGAATCAAATATTTTATTTTGGCCATATAGTGCCTGTGATACCTACCTTATATTCAGTTGGTGATGTCTGGTATATAGTTGGATACAACGTTATGGAGTTCCAACCAAAAAAGGAAAGAAGGCAGGAAGGAAGGAAGGAGGGAAGGAAGGAAGGAAGGAAGGAAGGAAGGGAGGGAGGGAGGGAGGAAGACAGGAAGTCCAGAGCTAGAGATATAAAATTGTGAGTTACAGAAACATAAGCTAATATTTATAAGCAAGTGACTATAAGAGATCATTTAGAGAATGACTGTAAGCACACTCCAAGCCAAGGGGGCACTCATTTAGAGACAAGGAAAAAGAGAAGAAATATGAAAATGAGACTGAGAGAAGCTAACAAGGTATGGGGAGAGCTAGGTGTGTGTGGTGTGACAGAAGCCAAGAGATGTGTGTCTTTAAAGAGTGAAGAACTGTCAAATGATGCTAAGAAGCCCTAGTAAGGTGAGACGTGACTACTGTACTTGGCAATATATAGACAACTGATGTTTTTAGTAAGATCAGTTTCAATGGAACGATTACTGTGGGTGCCTATCTGAATATGACGAGGAGAGAGTGTGGTGAGGAAGGGGCAAGGGAAGCATAAACAACTCCTAAGAATTTTTGTTGAAAAGGAGAGCATGGAGGGAGATATTCTAAGAGAGAATCTTTTTTTAAGATGGAGGATCTTAGTAGAGCATGACTAGAATGATCCTTTTGAAAGACAGATATTAGTGGCAGAAAAAAAATGACTGCAGGAAAAAAAATTAATTAAGGTAAGACATGATTAGATGCAGAGCAAAAGTAGCTTTTAATAAAAATAGGGGCACTTTTGCACTAGGATGGAAGGCAGAGAATATGGATATAATATGAATATAGTTTGGTAGATTTAGCAATGGCAAGATGAAAATGATTCCTACAGACGATTTTTCATATTTCAGAATGTGAAGTAGGAGCGTGTATATATTGGTACATGCATGCCTGGGACAGGAAGAATGGTGGAAGGAGGGGTTGTAAGCCTAAAGAGAGCGAGAGTGTAGGAAATCAAACCCAAAAAGAATATGCAGTAGGACTGGCAGCCAATTTTCAGTACATATTTGCCCCACTCGCAAAGCAATACTTTTAGTTTAGGTATGTGCAGGGAATGGATGCTAGCATTCTGGATAGAGGGCTGTGTTGTGAAGATCTGAAACAGAACACTTTCAAAGATGGAGAAGGAGGAAGAAAGTTTCAAGCACACCCCAAAGCACTGCTCTAACAAAATAGCAAAGTTTTTAATGAATCATTAAAAATAACAGCAACAGATCATAAGATATGTCCTATGGTTGTACTCATATAGGACCCAAAACTCTATACACATTTAATATTATCATATTAAGGTTGAATTTATTTTTCAGTCTAATACATAGTACAAGCCATGACAATTTCAATAGCTGGTGGCCCCTAGTCTAATTATAAAGTGAAGAATAATATTTTTTGGCAATGGTATAACTGTTTTCATTCAGAAACTCTCCCAAACCTCCCACTTCCCCATCCTCACCCTCATATAGCATTCCACCACTAAAACCCCATCTAGGAATGCAAAGAACTAAAATCTTTAGTATAATATGCAGAGATACTTATATATATGAACTATATATAGTACTCTTCCAAATTAATTTGAGGTATACACTTTTGATAAATGGGTTTTATTGTTGATGTTAACACTAGGAGATAAGCAGAACAGAGAGATATATCATATGGCCACATGATGCAAGTGAGAATCACTTAGTAAGAATTGTAATTTTTTGGAATTCTTAACTATCGTACTTGCAAATAGAGGCTTCAGTTTGGGTTCAAAAAAATTGTTATGACAAGATCAAAGAGAAATCAATAGTAAAACAAAACTATAGCTTCCAAAAGGTAAACCCACAAGTATCATTTTTGCCTTAACCCGTATCCAAATTTCTAAGACCCTCCAATTGGCGTGTCCATATATGAAGATGTGTTACCTCTTATTTGAAAGCTGAATCACTATGAAGCAGGAAAGAACACTAGACCAGAAGCCCAGATTTCTTTTTTTTCAGAATTCCCCTTTAAAGAGGAAAAACAAAGAGAAGCCAAAGGGAGTGGTCCATTTCTCATCTATCACTCAACGAATTGATCCTCTGAGAAGATGTCAGAGAAGCAATCACAGAATGAATGTCCAAACCATCTGCCACAGACCTGCCAACAATGGAAATGGGTAACCTTAACTTGCACCCCAAAGATTTTGCCGTAATCGGTTGGACAAACAGGTCCTCTTGGTCAAAGAAAACATTTTGTGTATCACAGTTTTATTAAAAGAATAAAGCCTGAAGAACAAGTTACTTTTTGTAAGAAATAATTACCAATTTTGGAGAGAATGCTATAAGCCATGTAATTACAAGGTGAGATGACTCTGTTGCTGTCATAAATTTCCCTCGACAGCACTTCAAGAGAAAGACATTAAAGTATGAGTGATAGGAATGATATATAGGCTTAATGCATGAGATTATTAGAATGGGTTTTAACTTCATGGAGAAAGATATTCCAAAAGTGAGTGGCACTATTTTACAACAGACAATGTATTAATGACATTTCTGGTTACTGGATATAAAAATATACTTCTACACCATAACTAAAGAAAACATCTCATGTGAAACCTCAAAGCTAGGACCCATTGCAGTACCGAATTCATATTTTCATGTGGTTTCCTCCTAAGTCAATAAAACAACATTTTAAAAAAGAATTTTATTTATTTATTTATTTTTGGTTGTGTTGGGTCTTTGTTGCTGCGCATGGGCTTTCTCTAGTTGCGGCGAGCGGGGGCTACTCTTCATTGTGGTGCGTGGGCTTCTCATTGTGGTGGCTTCTCTTGTTGCGGAGCACAGGCTCTAGGTGCGAGGGCTTCAGTAGTTGTGGCTTGTGGGGGCTCAGTAGTTTTGGCTCGCAGGCTCTAGAGCACAGGCTCAAGAGTTGTGGTGCACGGGCTTAGTTGCTCTGCAGCATGTGAGATCTTCCCAGAGCAGGGCTTGAACCCATGTTCCCTGCATTGGCAGGTGGATTCTTAACCACTGTACCACCAGGGAAGTCCCAACAACCATTGTTTTTTAATAGACACAGACAGTATATCATCAAACAAAATAATGAAAAGCCTAAGCAAATATTTAAAACTATTACAACTAGAAGAAACACTAGAGATCACTTAACCCAAACTTCTCATTTTACAAACAAGAAAATTGAGACTGAAAAATTAAATGACTTGCTCAAGGACACAAATCATGAACAGCTGTCAGCTTCAGGCCTAACCAAGTGAAATCTGAAAAAGTCTCTCCCTTTCCCTTTGAAACATAATCTGTTCCACTCTTCCAAATGGACCCTTTCTCTTGCCTACCCTTTCAATGTCTACCTATGACAAATTACTCAAGACCTCCTCTGTACGAAGTCACTGCCATATTGGGCTTGTCTTCCATACTTGTCCCATATCTCAAGCCTCCCCAGTGCCATTAAGCCTATCTGATAGAGTAAATTACAAATTGAGGATTGCTTGTGCAGAACACTACAGTTTTTCTACTTTGAGGGGTGCATGGGAGATGGGGGGACATGAATTTTGATAATCACTTCTTTAAGGAGACCATCACTCTAACAATTCAAAGGAATAGTGGGAATTTTGAGCCCAGTCTCTTAACCGCTATGTGTTGGTTACTCTTAATGGATGAGAAAATAGCCAACACTCAGGGGTTAAAAGAATAGACTCTAAAATTGTCTGTGCGGCTTGAATTTAGGTTTCACTTTCTACAAGCAGTGATTTTTTTTTTTTTTTTTTTGGCCACACAGCTCAGCTTGCAGGATTAGTTTCCAGACCAGGGATTGAACCCAGGCCCTTGTCAGTGAAAGCGCAGAGTCCTAACCACTGGACCACTGGGGAATTTGTTATAAGCAGTGATTTTAAACAATGACTTCATCAGGACGGCATGAAGATTACATGAGACTATCTATGTAAAGTACTTACAGTAAAAATGAGCACATAACAAAAACTAAATGTTAGGTTATTATTATATCTAGTGGGTATTGTTCAACTCCTCCATCTGTTGTCATCCTGTTAAAATCTGGCTTCCATGTCATTCCACTGAAGCTGCCCTTACAAAGGTCACTATTGACCAACTAAATGACAAATGCAGTGGCCCATTTTTAGTGCCCATTCTGTAACAACACTCTCCAACACTTGACAATATTTACCTCTCTGAGTGTCTTCAAATTCTCTCCCTTTTTTTTTTAACATCTTTATTGGAGTATAATTGCTTTACAATGGTGTGTTAGTTTCTGCTTTATAACAAAGTGAATCAGCTATATATATACATATATTCCCATATCTCCTCCCTCTTGTATCTCGCTCCCACCAAATTCTCTCCTTTTTTGACTTTTGTGAATCCCCACCCTCCCCAGCTCTTTATATATTAGACCCTTCGTTTCTTCCCTCTCTACCCTTTTTCCTGATGATGTCATTTACTTCAAAGCTTGCAAACCTTCCCAGTAGGCCAGGAACTCTGATGTCTGTTTCTAGCATTTATCTAGCTCCAGAGATATGTATAGACCTAATTTCAAGTTGAATTCTTTATATTTTTATTTTAATGCATGGGACCAGAAAACAGAACTCTTTAAATGTTCTTGCAACTAAGTTCCCCTGAGTTCCCTGTCTTTAGAAATTTTATCTCCATTCACTTCATTGAAATTCTCAAAGGTTTCTTTGATTCTTCTTTCCAGCATGCCTTGAATGACATTTCATCCCTGTTTGCTTGGGACAGTTTCAATTTATACCTGCCATTTCATCTCCATTATTAACAGAAATTTCTTTCATTCTTAAAGGTGTTGTGGTTTGGATGATAAATCATACAATTATCCTAATCATGTTAGGCATCCAATCTACTTCACAATCTTTATCAGAAACTTGATATTTCTTTCCATCCTCTGTAGGGTAGGCTTCCAGTTTTTTCTTTTTGGACACTATTAACAGTCTCTTTAAGGATCATTGATACCAATATACTTCTGATTACTATATTTTCCAATGGCTACTAAACTGATCTTCCTAAACACAAGCCTAGTATTGCTTCTTCCCTTCCTAATGATTTTCATTCTTTCTCAGTGGCCTACAACACAAAGTCCAATACCCTCTTCTATTTTCCATTTGCTCATCTCCCTCCCCTACTACCTTTACATTCAAAGATAGGCCATATAGTAGAATAGTAGTTTTAGATTGGAGAATATAAGTTAATAAAAAAAGAGTAGACATTTAGTAATGTCTTTCTACAATAACAGCTATGAAATAAATGCTAGCAGACTATAACATTTCCTGACACTATATATCAGTCACTGAAAAGGGATAATATGCATTCTTACCTGTCCAACAGGGCTATTGTAAAACTCAAATGTGACAACATGAGCATGTTTAAAATCACCATTCAAGGTGCATGACTATTGTTTCTGTTATAGTGATTTATCTCTCTCCTAGCCAAACCAAATGCATTTATGATTAATAGATGCTTTTGTTAACAATAGAAATATTCATATGAGTGTTTCTGCTATTCACAGGGGGAAACACAGTCTCCAAAAAAATAAATTTTGTGAGAATTCCATTATCAAAATTTTCTTTCTTTGGTATAAAACTATATATTTAGGACTTACACTTTCCCCAATTTTAATAGCAATTGAAATCTTTCTAGCTATAAATGTATAATTAAACATAACCTTTTAAAGATTTTACCTTTCACAAATTTATAGACAGTCAAATTACTTTCCTGATTTTTAAAGCTATATTTGGGTGGCTGATAATGTAACAGAAAGTGGGGTCCGGCTGCTCACCGCTCAAAGGTCAATAAAGAAGCGAAGTTGGTGGAAAGGAAAGTTTGCTTTATTTTGGATGCCAGTAACCCAGGAGGGGGTAGCAGGGGTGAAGGGCGGGGAGGGTGGACTCCTGTCCAAAGGCCGACTCCCTGCTACTGACAAACAGTGGGTAAGAGCTTTTATAGACAGAGGGAGGAGACCACAGGAAGAAACAGCACAGCCAGCTCTGACAGTCATCTTGAAATTGATCATGTGGTGGTCTGACCAGCATCATCTTGATTGTTTTAGGTACAGTTAGTCTTCAGTTCCAAGGTCGGTATGTTTCCATTTCTTTGAGGCAAACTGTCAGAATTGTGGCAGCTTATGTCATGGCTACAGCCTGGGCATCATGTAGCTAACTTCTTCCAACTGGCGGGGCTTTCAGTATCTATAAGACAGCTCACAGGATATGGCTCAGAATATTACCTATAGCCCTTGAACAGGAACTAAAGGTCCTTGACTTTGCTTACTGACTATTATTTTTTTGTCCTGTTTGACTGTTTTTTTTTGCTTCTGCATTTTCTCAGTTCTCTGATTAAACTTATACTTTGGCTAAAGTTTTTCCACAGACAAAAGGCAGGCAGAGGACATGGGGGTGGGTGGGGGAGGACCATAGGGTCCTGCTCCATTTCAATACGTCATCAGAAATAGGTCCAAATTTCATCACCATTACCTTTAGAGAGCAATAAATTATGAGTATATTAAGAACAGTCCTCACCTTCTAATATTGACAACCCAGGATTAGGGATGCACATAAACAAAAATATGAAGATCAAAAACATCCTAAAAATGCAGAATCAATAAAGTATATGTGTGTGTATAAATTCCATGCTCAAAAAATAAATGTGAAGGTGGTCATTCATTTATTTTTGTCCTTTTAGATATTTATATCTACATTTTATATATGTGTGTGTGTGTGCATGTGTTCCTACTATATAACATGTATATATTCCATAGCTTTATTAAATATATATATATTCCATAAGTTAAGGGGATACATATGCTCATAAACTGACTTTTTGAGATTACTGACCACGTACCTTCAAATGAATTAGCTTAGACTATAGGAAATTGAGTTTTAAAAGGGAATTGAATATCAACAGTTTCCTATGGTTCGATTAATAGCAAATGGGAACTGGCTAAGAGCATTTAAATAATTCTGCTCCTGCATATATGATCAATTTATTTAGGACAAAGGAGCAAAGAATATATAATGGAGAAAGGACAGTCTCTCCAACAAGTGGTGTTGGGAAAACTGGACAGCCACATGCCAAAAAAAAAAAAAAAAAAAAAAAAGGACAGAAAGAATGAAAAGAAAAGAAACTGGACCACTATCTTAATACCAAACACAAAAACTAACCCCAGATAGGTTAAACACTTGAACATATGGCCTAAAATCATAAAACCTCTAGAAGAAAACATAGGCGGTAAGTTCCTTGACATAGGTCTTGATGATTTTTTTGGATTTGACACCAAAAGCAAAGGGAACAAAAACAAAAATAAACAAGTGAGATAATATCAAACTAAGGTTTTTGCACAACAAAGGAAACTGTCAACAAAATGAAAAGGCAACTTACCAAATGGGAGAAAATATTTGCAAATCAGAAATCTGATAAGGAGTTAATATCCAAAATATGTAAATAATTCACAAAACTCAATATCAAAAACAAATATGTGATTAAAAATTGGTATTGTATCTTAAGAGACGTTTTTCCAAAAAAGACATACAGATGGCCAACAGACACATGAAAAGATACACAACATCACTAATTATCAATGAAATGCAAATCAAAACAACGACTTATCACCTCACAACCTGTTAGAATGGCTATTATCAAAATGACAAGAAATAAGTGTTAGCAAAGACGTGGAGAATATGGAACCCTTGTGAGCTGTTGGTGGAAATGTAAATTGATGCAGCTACTATAAAGACAGGAGGCGGATCCTCCAAAAATTACAAATAGAGCTCCCATATGACAGGAATTCCACTTCTGGGTATTTATCTGAAGCAAATGAGAACACTAACTTGAAAAGATACATGAACTTCCCTGTTCATTGCAACTTTATTTACAATAGTCAAGACATGGAAGCATTCATCTCACTGAAACCTTTCCTGGTGAGAGGATGCCCTGGCTGATGAGTATTTGCTATCACGGTGTCTGCTACAAATACTGTATTTCCCTGTCAGGGCCTGTCGGAAGCCATCCTGGAGCCATTGCACCATGACAAAGTCATGAGCAACTGAAGGCGAAACTGCAAGGCAGCGCCGTGCCAGGAAGGTGGACCACAGCTCCGTTGTTATGTTTTATGAAAATAAATTTACATACAGGGGCAATTTTGGGGGGATGTTGCTCCACGTGAAAGAAAATTTCCTCTAGGACACCCCTCCTGAAACTACTGCAGAATGGAAATTACCCACTAAAGCCCCGGGGAAATAGGTAAAGAATTAAGACCCTGGAACTAAGGGGATGTTTTTATGAAAAACACCCTCTAGTATGGAGTTATGGCCATGGGCCGGAGTTCCTGATGATGACATAGGAAATTTATGGTTCTATTATAAAGGAAGATTAATTATAGAAAAACAAATGACTAGAGCAGAATTCGTTGCCAGGATAGGGAGAAAACACTGTCTCAGTTGAAGGAAACAATGAGAAAGAGCATGCAGGTACATTGTAAATATTTTCATGGAACCATTGCAAAAGGTTGCTCATGCAAGAAGAAAAATAGGAACAAGTAGCTCCAACTTTTACAATTGAAATAATCATATAACTGCTTGGCTTGGTTACTAAGAAACAACCTGTGATTAATGGGAACTTGGGGAAATATTTTAATAGGACATCTAGAAACTAGGGGATATTTGTTTTAAAAAATCTTTATAGGGCCTCCCTGGTGGCGCAGTGGTTGAGAGTCCGCCTGCCGATGCAGGGGATACGGGTTCGTGCCCCGGTCTGGGAGGATCCCATATGCCGCGGAGCGGCTGGGCCCGTGAGCCATGGCCGCTGGGCCTGCGCGTCCGGAGCCTGTGCTCCGCAACGGGAGAGGCCACGGCAGTGAGAGGCCCACATACCGCAAAAAGAAAAAAAATAAAAATAAAAATAAAAAATCTTTATAGAACATTTTGAGGTTTGATTGTGCTAAGATTGTTTGGCCACGTACCTGGTAATGTAATCAACTACAATATATAAACCTGTGATTGTAAACAGTAGAGGAAGAATGAAGAATAAAGACATGAGAAAGAGAAACATGCAATGCTGAAGTAATAGAATTATTTCCTTCGCCGACGCTATCCATCCCTTGGGTATCCCTGGACTCGCTGGAGCTGGACTCCGGCAAGGGCCTGGGGAGATAGGCTGATTTTTAAAGTGTAGGCATTAAGAAGTAAGATCATAGAACTTCTGTAATAATGTTCTGATTCTCAGGATATTTTTCTTATTTCAAAGAAGAGACTTATTAATTTTATTTCTTTAAATAGCCCTTTCTGTGTGATTTTTAATCCTCTGATAATTCCACTTTCGGAATCAAGCTGTGTCTCTCTGAAGCCTTTAAGACACATAACTTCTGTAGCTTCCTACTATGCTTTATCAGTTATCACGCAGTATAGTCACATGTATCTTCAGCATTGAGTTTTAGAGAAAAGAACATGAAATCAAAAGTTATAGGACATGAGTTTAAGGTCAAACTCAATTATTTACTATAGGCAAATACAGTGTGTGATTATAGAAAAGTTATTTTAATGTTTACCCTTTAGTTTACTTATCTGGAAATGGAGATGATAATAATGACACATATCCACAAGGTTATTACATTGAAGAATAGATGACCTATGAGAATAGCCCTTTATAAACTGTAATGTGCAAAGTAAACCCCACTGATGCTTTGAGAAAACAGAATTATAACAAAATTAACAGTTTGACAAATTAAAATTATTTTGAAAAATATTTTCATATAGCCCACAGCTAATGTTCTATGTGACTACATATGACTATTAAAAGAAAAATGAATAGGAATTTGGTGTTTCTAGACAGCAATTGTAACTCTACCAATGGCAAGCTTGAATAAAAATTAAGCAATTAATGAATATAAAAATAAGAGATTTTGGTCTTCAGTTCATTATACCAAAACACACAGTACCATTCTAAGGCAATGAATTGTTGCACTAAACTGTTTTTTTTTTTTTTTTTTTTTTTTTGCTGTACATGGGCCTCTCACTTTTGTGGCCTCTCCCGTTGCAGAGCACAGGCTCCGGACGCGCAGCCCCAGCGGCCATGGCTCACGGGCCCAGCCGCTGCACGGCATGTGGGATCCTCCCGGACCGGGGCACGAACCTGTGTCCCCTGCACCGGCAGGCGGACTCCCAACCACTGTGCCACCAGGGAAGCCCTGCACTAAACTTTTATCTAAAGAGAGAAATTTCCATTATAGGTCTTACAATGGAATTAGTTGTTTTAGTTATCACAAAGAGTTGCATTTAAATAAACTTCATTCAAAATTTATTAGAATGTCAAATCTTCAAAAGAACTGAGCCATTCTCACTTTCAGAGCTAAAAAACATTTGGTTTAATAATTCAACGAGTTCCTAACACAGTTGGAAATTTTAGTCTATGAAGAATTTCTCAAACAGGATTTCTGAAATATTTCGCTATCTAAAGCCATTTGGAATTTTATAGTAACAGTGAAATGTTGTAGAAAATGATCCATAATAGCAGTTATGATTACAAGACAAGTACAAATTATATCTTATCTTCTTCTCTCTTTCTCTTTCTCTTTCGCTCTTTCTCTCTTCCAATAGAAGCTGGAGGGCAAAACAATCTTATTATTGGGGAATATTATTTAAATTGACTTAAGGTTTTCTAGGGGACTTGACTGTCAAAGGATTAAATGAAAGTATCCAAGAACCATAGAGGATAGTTTTACCTGCCTACAATGAAACAGTACAGGATTGGGCGATTGGACATGTCAGTGTTAAGAGGTGAGAGGAACCAGAAAGGTTGAAGTGAACTGCTGGTAAACATGGAAAATCTATGAAAGTTGTGTCTGTAGATAATTAGAAAACAATTAAAAGAACAGAAAATATTGTAGATAAGGAAAGGATGGAGGAGAGGGCAATGTTTGTAAGAAAAGGGGAACAAAGGAAGACAGGGAGGTGAGAAGAGTTTTTAGTAGGTCAATAGAAAGGTATTTTAAAATCCACAAACCTTACAGAGAAAAAGAAACATTGCCTCTTTTTCTTGTAGAATATAATGCAATCACTATTCAATTAGCCTAAAGCCACTTGTCATGGAAGAGAAATTTGGGGAGAACTGGAGAAAAAATTAAAAATTAGCATATTTTGGTTCTAAAAAATCCATTAGCTTGATATTAAATAGAGATGAGGACTAGAAAAAGAAATCTGGGACTTTTCAGAGAAGAGAATGTAGTTAAAATCTTGGGAAGGATTGAAACTTCTGATGGAATAGGTCTAAACTAAGGAAAGTGACTGGTATGCATTAACCGGCTAAGACTTCCATCACAAATGGCAGAAATAGGAGAAGTGATAGGAAAGGAATGGACTAATATAAGGGGGGCATGCTCAAGTGCAGTCTTATTATAAAGAGACTATCTTTTTAACAGGCATTTGATATGTCTGACAAGATGTTACATAATTAACAAGAAAGAGAAGGAAAACACCAAAGTCAGCTTTGAAGGGACAGATAATTAACTTTAGTTTAGTAGGCAGGGCACTAAGACCTGAACATCTGGATAAAGTAGAGGAACTCTGAAGAAGCTGCCATGGTTATAATAGAAACATAAGTCAATAGGAAAAAAAAAATCCTGCAGCTTGGGCAAGACTGAATGCTTTAGGATTTTGCAGGGGAATGAAATGACAGGGCAATGAATGATGACCCTGAGAATTCAGATGTCTCTTAGTACCACAGGAAGAGACCAGAGAATTGGAAATATTTGATGAAGTAAATCCAGGGAAGTTAGATGGCAATAAGATCTATGTTTTGGTGGAGGACCTAGAATTTTCTTTTTAATTGAAGATTTTGAAAGAGACCTTGCACATAACAGAAATTTTCACATCAGAAAAGAGTGAATAGTTTGTGTGTCAGGAGGAGCCAGAGATGTGTATATGCCGAATTAACAGGCTCTCACCCTTTGAGCTTCCTATTCACAGAAAAAAAAAATGCAGTAACATGAAAAAACTTTGACAGAAAACACAAGTAAACTAAGTAAACTTTAGCAATCACTTAAACACTCTCGATATATGTACTAGCTATTATAGAGGTCTTTTAAAGAATCAAATGAAGGGCTTCCCTGCTTCCCTGGTGGAGCAGTGGTTGAGAGTCCACCTGCTGATGCAGGGGACAGGGGTTCGTGCCCCAGTCCGGGAAGATCCCACATGCCGCAGAGCGGCTGGGCCCGTGAGCCATGGCCACTGATCCTGCGCGTCCAGAGCCTGTGCTCCGCAACGGGAGAGGCCACAACAGTGAGAAGCCTGTGTACGGCAAAAAAAAAAAAACAACAAAAAAAACGAATCAAATGAAATAATGTAAAGGAAAGTTCTATATATATTTTATATATATATATATATGTATTTTATATAAATAATTCTTATAATAAGGAAACTATATAATAAGGCAGATACATAAGTAAAGTGCCATGTTTCTATTCATTATTCATTTTTAATATTGTTGATAGGAACACAGTTTAGTAACCTAGATATCATTCATTCTAAGTAGAATGGAATAAATGAAATTATTGCTGGACCTCCTATTCCCTATAGAAATGTCATCTGTGAAAACTAAGCCTATCGTCAACTTTAGGATATTAATTGGCAGGTGCTAGTGAGTGTTAAAACAAAGTAGAATATTTTAAAATTGGAGTCACAATCTTGATCAGTTATCTTATGTGGTCTTCTAATATGTATGTGCTGACATATGAATTCTATGTTATTAGCACATTGCACGTTTTATGGTGACACAAAATGTAGTTTTGTCTGTATTAATTATTTCTAGAACTATGGGATCTGGATCAGTATAATATCAATTTTATTTTTAATAGTTAAAATAATAAGGAACAATATTTCAGTGCCTTGTATTGGATTTTAGAAGCAGAACTGTTTGAATTTTTGGCATCATAGATCTCCATAGTCTTTTCAGAACCTCAGCAGGATAATAATTTTCTCATCTTATGAGAGGTCAGATAAAAAGAAATACATATGTAGAAATATCTGAAAAGCATTTAATTTCTTTTCTCAAATAGGATATTTACTATACTCACTGTATAAAGCCTAAAGATATGAAGAAGCAAATAAAAAAATCTTAACAGTTCCACCCACCGTTAATGTTTACATATATTCCCTTCCAGTATTTGCATCTTGTGCGTATGCAGCTTACTACAATCCTATGCATAGGCATGTATTTCTACATTTACATAGAGGAGATTACACTGAATACAAATCTTTACATCCCGCTTTTTTGAACAGCATTATATATGAGGTTTTCTGACATTATTTTAAAAAAGGTACCCTTCATAAACATTGCTTTATTTGCTCTAGGATTCTATTTGGGGATTATGTTCTAATTTATTTAACTAACCCTCTGCCAGGGCATCAGTCCATCTGTCATTCATTAAAAATATTCGCTGATTACAAAAAACGAAAAAAAAATCCTCTGGGAAAAATAGACTAAAAATATATCTAATGAAATAGTAAATTATTCACATTTATTGTTTAAGAATATTTCTAGTTTGTAAAACTTTAAAAGAACTTTGAAAGCTCTCTCTCTCTCTCTCCATATATATATATATATATATATATATATATATATATTTGTTGAGTTTACTATAATTATTAGCCAGTTGACACCAAAGACTACAGCTAAATTTGCAGTTTGGAAGCTAGACACACTTATTAGCTGTCTTGCCTCAGTAATCAATACTTGTTTTTCAGTCACTAACCATTTCACCATCTGTGACATTGGACCTTTTCTGGGATTCTCCAGTTCTGCAGAAATATCTGAAAAATATCAGCACGTTGGACAGGCAAGATTCATTAAGAACAACTTTAATAAGTGATCAGATCCATACTATTAGACAAGATCTTCACTTATTCAAGAAACAAAAGTTAGCAACTTTATCTTAAATTCAAAACAAGCAGCCAAACAAATAAGATGTCAATCAGACAGGCAGACAATTAATCATGACTTATGCAACTGGTAAGCCTGATATATTGTGCTCCTGAATATTCAATGAAAAACAACAACCATTCAGAGACTAAGGAAGCCTAATGCCAGCCAAATGACAACGATTAAACTTTAACCAAGGGTTCTCTTTTTGCATCCCATCTCTACCACTTCTTAGCCACATATCTTTGGATTATGTTACCTAACCTCTCTGTGCCTCGTCGCCTTCATCTGTAAAATGGGAAAATCTGCCTGGGTTTACTGAAAATTCTAAGTAAATGAAAATAAATTAAATATTTACAACAGGGCCTGGTCCAGAATGAGCATTTACTGAGTAAAGTGTACATATATATGTGTGTATATATATATATATATATATATATATATATATATATCATACATAGTTAGCAACTAGCAGTTAGCAGTTAGAAAGCAAACACTTTTTACTCTTCCATATAATATTAGCTTTTAAATACTGTTAATTATCCACTGCCAAATTTCTATCTAGTAGTGCTAGATTTTCAATCATTTAATTTCTACAATTTGAAAAATTTAGAGATGTCTTCCCTGTTCTGTTTCTTCCTTCTAGTTCAGCACACCCTTTCTATTACACTGTCTTCATTTTCCTGAAAATAAAATAAATACATAATAAGCTATCATATAATTATATACACACACACACACCACACACTCACAAAACTGGCAAATTGAAAGCAAGATGAATTATACTAAAATTATTTGTATTTCAACAAATAATGTTTGGGCACACATTGACATAAAGAAGTAGTCAGATGTTTGCATCTATATGTAGAATCACTGTGAATATGACAGCCAAGGATATAGACTGTTACAGGTATCATTGATTCCAATACAAAATGTGACACCTTTGTCTGTGATGTGATCTGAGCAAAATAAATTACATTCTTACCTCCTTTCACAAGGCAGTTGCATAGTAAGAATTACTATGGAAAACAGAACTAGTTTCTAAGCTCAAATAATTATATTTGTTTGACCACATGAGTTCTCAATGGGATGTTTGAAATTTTTTCATTTGGTAGAACGCCCTAAGGACTGCAGGATATACAGCATCTCAGGTTTCTACCCACTGAGTGCTGGCAGCAATGTTACTTCGGTAATTACAACAACCAAATGCCTCTACAGAATTCTGAAGTCTGCCGAAGAGCAGTGATTCTCAGTTTTTTGCCAGCCCCAAGAAGCCTTTTAGACACTTCTATCCCAATGGTACTCCTCAAAGCACAGATACACTGTGCTTTGCACATATAAAAGTACAATTTTTTTCACCCCATATGATCAAATTTTTTCCCTTTTGGGGGTGAAACCTTCCTCAAAGAGAATGTCTGTCCTAAGAGGACTGGACCACCCTCACCAAGAGCCATAGTTTGTGCTGAGAAAGAACAGTTCCCGGTGCCAGACCTGTGTAAGGCCTGCCCACTGGGGTCCTCTGATCAGTAACACATTCCCAGGTCTGGGGCTGAGGGCACCTGCAGGTCCTCTGAGACAGTACTAAGTAGAGAAATATGAGATGCTGTCAGTTTGTATATGTATATAACCAGAGTGGTTCTATAAAAGTATTAGATCATTTCACTCTTTAGCTCAAATTCCTCCAGTGACTTCCCATTCCATTTAGATTAAAATCTCTAACCCTTACATTGGTCTGTAAGGGCCTACATGATCTGTTCCCCCGCTTCAACTTCCTCATGACCTCTGGGCGCACAGACTTCTGGGCCTGCTCCTGAGAACAAGCTGAGCATGCTCTTAATAGCAAGCTTTGCATTTACTCTGCCTTTTCTCTGGAACACCTTCCCTCTGATAGGAGCACAGCTCACTTACTTCTTTCAGGTCTCTTAATTTGTTCAGTGTGTGACTATATACTGATTAAATATATATTTTGAAATCACAGGTGATTAGGCACATTCTGGCATGTACGTGTTAGCTTACGAGGACTGCCAGAATACTTCAAATTACTTATAAACTGAAAATGACCACATATCTAGCACTCCGTAAAACTTGCCTTAAAAACAGCAAGATTGCTTTTTATAGGAAAAACATCTGATGCTTTCAAGTTGACAAGAGAGCATGGCTCCTTGCACTGAGCATAAATGAAAGGTGTTTCATATTTTTCCACCTGTAGACATTTTCATTTTCTCTTTACATAACACTACATGAACACGACTATGAAACACATCGACATTGTCTTTTATTCTTAAAATTGTGACAGACTTTTTACAGATGTTTTCCAAGCATAATCCAAACATGACATTAAAGACCCGAGTTGCTGACTCACTCACACAAGATTCTTGTGTAGCCGAGCAGAACTCATAATACTTAGGTTTATTAGGTGCACATTTACTCATGGTTTTATACTTAATTACTTATTCAGAAAAGCTTGCTGTGTGTGGATCAGTTCTCCAAGCTATGTCACCAAATGTAAATTTACCTCAAAATACAGTAAATGTGAGTTCTCAGCCAAACTATTAAATTAGAAAAACATTTCAACCAGTTATAGTAAATTCAAGAGTTTGCATTATTTCCTAGACATAAAAGACAAAATATATTTTTTAACATCTTTATTGGAGTATAATTGCTTTACAATGGTGTGTTAGTGTCTGCTGTATAACAAAGTGAATCAGCTATACCTATACATATATCCCCATATCCCTTCCCTCTTGGTGTCTCCCTCCCACCCTCCCTATCCCACCCCTCCAGGTGGTCACAAAGCACTGAGCTGATCTCCCTCTGCTATGCAGCTGCTTCCCACTAGCTATCTATTTTACATTTGGTAGCGTATATATGTCCATGCCATTCTCTCACTTCGTCCCAGCTTACCCTTCCCCCTCCCTGTGTCCTCAAGTCCACTTTCTACGTCTGTGTCTTAATTTCCGTCCTGCCCCTAGGTCCTTCAGAACTATTTTTTTTGTTTTAGTTTCCATATATATGCGTTAGCATACACTCTCTGTTTTTTTCTTTCTGACTTACTTCACTCTGTGTGACAGTCTCTAGGTCCATCCACCTCACTACAAATAACTCAATTTCGTTTCTTCTTATGGTTGAATAATATTCCATTTTATATATGTGTCACATCTTCTTTATCCATTCATCTGTCGATGGACACTTAGTTGCTGCCATGTCTAGGCTACTGTAAATGGAGCTACAATGAACATTGTATGACTCTTTTCGAATTATGGTTTTCTCAGGGTATATGCCCAGTAGTGGGATTGCTGGGTCGTATGGTAGTTCTATTTTTAGTTTTTCAAGGAACCTCCATACTGTTCTCCACAGTGGCTGTATCAATTTACATTCCCACCAACAGTGCAAGAGTGTTCCCTTTTCTCCACACCCTCTCCAGCATTTGTTGTTTCTAGACTTTTGGAGGATGGCCATTCTGACCGGTGTGAAGCGATATCTCATTGTAGTTTTGATTTGCATTTCTCTAATGAGTAAAGATGTTGAGCATCCTTTCATGTGTTTGTTGGTAATCTGTGTATCTTCTTTGGAGAAATGTCTATTTAGGTCTTGCCCATGTTTGGATTGGGTTGTTTTTTTTTTTTTCTTTTTTTTGATATTGAGCTGCATGAGCTGCTTGTATATTTTGGAGATTAATGTTTTGTCAGTTGGTTTGTTTGCAAATATTTTCTCCCATTATGAGGGCTGAAAAGACAAAATCTTAAAATATTTTTCCAAGTTCTTCTATCAGCTTCGTGAGTTGCTCTATAAGAAATACACCCATGATGGTACCCCCCGCACCCACACGATTGCACATTTAACAAATGGTGATATCAGGGGAACATATGGTCTAATTGCATTATTTCTGGCAGCAATCTGACAAAAATTTTATGTGAATCCCCAAAACTATCCTCACATTTCAGGTCTTTTCTATGTGAAAAGATATTTTACTTCCCTTCCCCTCAACATATTAAACATTTGCACTTCTACGTTGAAAGCTTCACTTTACAGCTCTTAAAACAATCTTTCATAATAAGAATAAAATTCAGTTGTGTTTTTCCATCTAAGTATTAATAACATTAGTATTTAAAGATGAGAACTTGATTTTATAGCATTTATATTAGAACGGCATTATGTCATTTGATATAATGTGGGTTTCCTACTGGGAAATATGTGCATTCTAAATAGTATATATTCTAAAGAATTTTTTTGTTCAAATAAGTGTACTGTATTGGAGGGAGACATAAAGGCATTTAAAAAAATCAATATTAGAATTTTGGCTAGTTGTCTAATTTGTGTTTAAATGTGTTACTGGATGGGTTTTATTAAGTAAGTCAATGAGTTGGTAAACATAATTCTAACATAGCCTCACAGTTTTCCCTAAGTTTTATGGGCCTGTTCATCTTATAATAAATTATTTAATTTTGGAAGTACAATTTGACAAAAGGAGAAGAAATAGTGCCATTAAAAATGACCACCTGCTGAATAATTACTAACTCCTTAACAGAGCACAGATTAAAAGCAGAGGAAATATATATACAACCATATTTATATTTGAGATAACAAACAAAATCCAAGATGGGTAGGTTCCCCAAGCTTACTGGTTGACCGTGGAATGTTTGCCTTTTCCCTGTCTTCCTTCCACCTTTGCCCCCTTTCCTCCCTCCCTCTCTCCCTTCCTTCCTTCCTTCCTTCTTTCCTTCCTTCCTCCCTCCCTCCCTCTCTCTCTTTCTTTCTCCCTTTCTTTCTTCCTCCCTTTCTTTCTTTCTTTCTTTCTTTCTTTCTTTCTTTCTTCCTTCCTTCCTTCCTTCCTTCCTTCTTTCTTTCTTTCTTCCTTTCTTCCTTTCTCTCTCTCTCTCTCTCTCCTAGGATCAGTCTCTAAAATGTGTTGCTAAATTGGGTTTTAGTATGAAGACTCTACAGATACCTAAAATTTAAAGACTGAAAGGTGTAAGAAATGATGTTTAGACTTCTACACTGCTGACTAAAGCACTTAACATTTTCTGAGAGTAGATATTAAAAATGTGAACTGAGTCTGCTTTCTTCATCATAAGAAGTGTTTAATAATAGAGGAAGAAAAATTAAGTCCTTTGGTAAATGGCTAATATGGGATACATGGTTTTAGGCAATGAAGAGGAATATACAGCGTCTCTTAAGCTTTGAAGCATTATATTAAGTTCCTGAAAGAATTTAACTGACTTTGAATACTCACACACATCCAATGTGAATTTGTAAACTCAAGTGTAGGCCTATCATGAATCAATGATCAGTGAAGTCAGTATACTTCTTAATCAACAATGTCAGAAAAGGGGGGAGGGAGATAAATATGGGCACTCTGCAAATAAAGCCAAGTGATCTTCAATAATTTCTAGCACATAAAATGAAAATACATTATATAGCCATAAAAATAAAGTGAATTCTTGGCAAAGACAGAGTATTTGAATTTCTCTAATTTCCTTTAAGATTTAATCCTGGCATCATTTATGGGTACCTTAAGTTCTCTTTCAAGTAACTTTTCAGAGAGAAATAATCATAGTTATACTTGGATGTTTTATATGTATATTGTATCATATACATGTATATATACATAATATTTATATAAATGTGCCTGTGCATGAATTGCACACATGTATAGGACACATTGTTTAACTGGTTTCTAATTTGTATCTGTTAAACACACTTGACTGTTTTTTTTTTTTTCCAGTTATTTGATATGATATATGACCTATTGTTCATTCTGTGTTTACTTTTTGAGGGTATGGATCTCAAAATACAAGATGATTTCCTTACTCAGCACTTATCACAATACCTTATAAATTTATAATAGAATCGAAAAAATAAGCATAAATAAGATTAGATTTGTGGTTTGATTTGAATTTTTAATGTTTTCAGTCTGGAGAGAAATTCTTATTGCATTAAAATATATTTCCTGGTGTTTTGTCTTTAAAGGTTGCCAACATATCTCTTGGTATTGTAGACCATAATAGACACGTATCAGTGTTCCTTCATTGCCATTGTTACGTCTTCTCACTGCATACAATGATCTGGGCTCTGTACCAACCAAGTAATATGCTCTCAGGAAAGAGATTTCTTCCTGTTGGTGGTATTGCAGAGAAGTATGAGCAATAAACAAACAAACAAACAAAAAAGGCATTTTTTCGGGGGAAGAAAAATTTACTATTAGTAATCTCAACAGCAATAATAATAATTATTACAACCACCACAATCAGAATCCTAGTGTCTGAACATTTGTGTACCAAACTTTCTGGTCAGTGTGGTAAATCTTAACAATTTGTGGGAAAAAATATAGTTTTTTCCACTTAACAAATAAAAACAGAGACCCAGAGAGATTATGTCAATTCTCACAACATGTTTGTAGGTTGAAAGATTGGATTTGGATCTTGGTGTGTCTGTCTCCAGGGTGCCTGCTCTTATCGACTCCATATGATATAATGATTTTGAAACATATTGGAGACTTAACTGTTTTTTCCAAAATTAAATTTGGGGTGGATGGCCTATAAAGTATGCATTACTTTTCATGGGGAAATGATTTTGATGATTATCTTCATGATGGTTTCATTTATCAAAGAAGAAATTTCCTTGGCAGTGACTGATGAAATTTCTGGCAGAGCTCATGACCTTCTTGCCCATAAACTTTGTTCAGGTTACAGTGCACTCTATGATATTTAACCATTAAATGCTTCAGGTTAATGAGCTGTGAAAATGTCTTCAAATTATCACTCTTTCTCTCTCAATCCACTTCTCAGCTGTACAGTCTTACATCACAAAGAAACCCCATCCCTTCCCTCTGTCTCTGTTTCTCTCTGATTAGAAAATGTAGGAAGGCTAGAAATTTTAATGCTAATAGTTTTGTGGATTCTTTTCTTCATGGTAACAATGAGAGATAAACCAAGACTGTGCTACTTTTGAGCCTGCTCAGCGTTTTCTTACATTACTTAAACACACCAAACTGACATATAGTGAGAAAATCTTAATGGTAAGAATGTTAAACAGATTCATAGAAGAGAATGTGGCTACTTTGGCAGGGATTTTGGACAAGTTAGAGCAGTGTTACATTCATTACCACATTTCCATGGGCACACTGTTCTACTTCATTAAACTGTCCAAAACTAACTGGGCTCTAGCACACAAAACAATTTTAACACTTCTGTGACCTAAGAACAATTTCAAATGGCAAATAATAGGTAGTTTCTAAGAAGGACTAGTAAATAGTAAAATTCTGAACTTGTCTCTTTTTCAAAATAGCAAGCTTTCAAAGACATTATTTTCTTCGGTGTGGTTTTACTCTACCCTTGGGCTAAATTTTTATGAGTTTAAATTCCTAGTTTTAAAATCAAAGTCAATCAGAAAATAGTAGTCAACTGACAGAAATAAGCTACATAGCCAAATTTGTTGGCTTACATCTGTACCATAAAATAAGAAAAATAAAATCTTATAGACTCCCTTTCTTTCAGTGTCCTTTAAATTTATGAATAAATTTGTTAGAACCAAAACATTATATTTGAAATAATTATAGAAGAGAGAGTTAAAATCATTGTGCTGGAATAATTTAGAGTCATTTCTCTATGGGAAAAGCTGGGATGAATGCTGGACTTACCAAAACTGAGGTTACAGATATTGATCCAATTCATCCTCTTGGATTACATACCTTTTTATAATATCTGTACACATTTAATTTCTATCATCTTTATCAAAATAGAATCAAAGTTGTTGTTTCTTTAATTATTTTGAAATTCTGCTTCTGTAGAATTTTAACCTTTCAATATGGAGTAGTTTGAGAAAGGATTACCTGGGAAATTGCTTTTCTATTCATGTGTGTGACAGCTGACTTCAGCTGTTTTCTTAAGCATCTATGGAACAGCTGAGTGCTTTCTCCTGGTTCCTAGATTTGAGACCAAAGGAACTGGAAGCAACAAATTTACTTTGGAATGTATATGATCCAGGAATTGATTTTCTCTTCATTTGCTACAGCTTTAAGTTATTGACCTTTGTGACACATATATATGCAAAGTCATCTTCTATATCTCTTGTCCTCCCTAACTATGAGTGTATAAATTAACATAACTATATTCACCATAATTACAGGCTCAGTGCAATACAAACACAAATTAGGCAAACTCCAAATTCATGTTTCAGTCTTACAAAACTTAAGTAACTGTAAAGTCCTTATCTGTTCCCTGGTGTTTATATTTATCCTCTGACAACAGGCCTAGCAATCTGAAGTAAACAAATGAAACAAAGTTGCTTTCATGTCCTAGTTCTAGAGTTCCTTGGGAGTAGATAAAATGATTAGGTGTCAGCCAATAAAGGCAGCTCATATTCTGCTATCAGTTAAACCTGGTTTTCTGGACAATCAAGTATTGACCGAATGGGAAGGGACAAGGGAAGAATGGGCCTGTGCTGTTGAATAATTATTTAACTGTTTACAAAACATATCCTTACCATAACCATTTAATAAAACTAGAATACAATAAAATTATTTGTCCTTTAAAAATATTATTTTAATAAATGTTAAATGGCTTCAGCTCAAATGGCTTGCAGTAACAGAGTAACAAAATAGATATATGTGGTCAAATTTATTTTATTTGAGTTCTTCTCTTGCTATAACTATTAAAAAGTCTCTCTGTGCCTTTCTTGTATTAAGAAATGACAGTTTAAATATTATAAATATTCTTCCTCACTTTGAGTTGAATGGAAAGTGCCTGAATTTTCCCTCGAAAATTATGGTCATTTATTTCAGCTATAATTTATAAAGAATTAGTGATAGAGAACACATTAGTTCTTCCAAAAGTATCACACCACAAATGATTGTAGACATGCAACACTATACTGTTCTCCATTAAAAGAAGTGCTGTACACTTTCCAGAGTTTCATTATGACATGTTGTATATCTTCAAAGTATCATGATAAAAAGATAATCCTCTTGGGTTCCATGAACTTTACTAATGTGATGCATGCGATCTCTACCCTCTGACTGTATATGGTAACTCAGATGGTTGCAGAAAAGAAAACTTCTGCTGCAAGGGAATACTGTCAGCTGTATGTTATGACATCCGGTTCTGTCTCTTTATCATCAAGGAAGCACATTATACTCTTTCTCTGATAGGACCCAATCACCTCTGTGCTGCTCACTGGCAAATTCTATCAGTTTCTCATGTTTCCAAATGTCTGTATTGTATGTCAGCTTCAGGCTGTGTTTTAGTGTATCTTTGATACTAATCTTTCCCTGAGGGTAACTCGCTACTTGTATTTTAACTCACCATAAATCTATTGATTTTTGGTGTGAAACTTATGTGATCAACATTGCAAGAATATCTTCTCATTGGCTACAAAAAAAAAAGAAACAAGAAATACTAAAACCTCTTTCTTCAGTAACTTTACATGGTGGATTAAAGTTATATACAGTTTTAACTTACTGAACACGGTTATTTCTTTATAAGTGGTATTTCTCAACAATTCATTTTATGAATTGTTGAGAAAGAGAAGAGATAAAGAATAAACAGTGAAATGTTGTTGTTGTTGTTGTTTTTTAAAGTGTATTTAAATGTCTCATAGCTTTACAAAACTAGTACTTTGAAAGAAGAGTTAAAAACTGTTTTGCAGTAATAAGCTCTTGGGGGATTGTGTAGTGTATTATATTGTCAATAAAGTGGTGAAGATGAAACATAAAAATGGAGAAAGAGCAATAGTAGCTAAGCTTCTTGTAAAGATTTAAAATTTAATTTAAGTAATTTCAGGGCATCTCTGAAGGACTCTGCCTTCAGTAATTCTAATATTTCAAACATTTTCTACAAGAAACACTTGACCTGTGGCCAGTGACCGAAGTAAAGAAGCAAATGTTAAAAATAATTGTAGAGAGTTCATTTAAAAATGTTGTGATGAGAGGTTAAAAATAACATATCAAGATAAGAAATGCACTCATGGAGGGATTTTTTTCCCCCAGAGGATAGAAGTTTTGGCAATCTTAAAGGGATGCTGTAAACTAGAGACATTTTTTTCTTTATAAAATATACCTTCTCAATTGATCCAAAGCATCAGATCTCTCTCTATATATGCTATGTCTATTATCTAGTCTTTTCCTTGGATGATAAGGCTACCTTAAAAACAAAAGTATTATTTTTATTTTTAAAACATCGAGAAAAGTCTCAGTAAGTATTTTTTTTTAAATAGAGATCATATATAATCACAATATCTAATGAAAACTCTTAATTTGGGGCATTTCCTTTAATTTAATTTCCTTTCATATGTTAGTCAATCGATATATATTCATTGAATAAATGTATTTCCTAGATCCTTTACTAAAGCCAAGGGAAAAAACAGTAATAAGAGAGTCAGAGTTCTTGCCTCCTTGGAGTTTATATTCTATTGGTGGTGAAATAAATATATAAAAATATATATGAGATAAAGTTAGATAACAAGAAGTGCTATAAAACACAGGACTAGATAATTGAAAGTTATATGGCATGCAGTTCTTTTTTATCTTATGGGTTCTTTTTTTTGAGTCATATAATGTATATAAATCTGTACAGGCTTTTTTCACCAAATGTTTCATTCTAAGCATTAACTATGTTGCTATTTTTTAAAACTTACTTTTAATGTTTGAAAATGATTAATTTCACAGGATCTACTCTACTTACTTACCTTTCTATATTTACATTTATATATATATTTGCAATAACTAATATTTTGATGGATAACTTTGTACATCAATACTTTTTGTCAAAGGGTAAGTTCATATTCAATAATTTTACATATTCCACAGAACTTATTTAAATGATATACTATTTAAGCAAACAATCATTGAGTTTTTACAATGTGTGAAGAATTCTACTAAATGCTGAAAACGATACAAAGAGTCTCTTCCTTGAGTTCATGATTTCAAGAAATAGACAAAATTATAAGCAGATGTAAAAAGATGGATAAATGCTAAAATAAATGATCAAATTCTAGTTACTGAAAAAAATGAAAGCAACGGAAACATTTAAGGGTAATAAAATCTCTTAAAGAACATAAGCAATCCATTTTGAAGTAGAAGATTGTCTTTAATGATCTCTGTAGTCTTTTTCTGCTTTTAGAAGTCCACGAATAGAAAGTGACCAAAAAAATAAAAAGATGAATAAAGTCTCTGATATTGGCAACAGAGAATATAAACTTCCTTCGACATGAAGATCCATGCCAAGATCTGTGACTTAACATTCTTTGAAAATTAGAAACCCTGAGATTTCTTACCTTGACTTTTATCATTGTCTTTTAAAGTGTAATATAGAACTCTCAATTAGTTAGTAAATTGAATATCCCTCTAAATATATTCACAAATTCCCCCAGTGGATGCACAGCTTTCTGTCACATCATTGTTGGGAGTCAATTGATCTGTAACCCAACAGGAATTCTCTTAGTTGAGAAATTCTCAGTGAATTTCCTCAGCTCTTCTCACACAAACTCTTCAACACAAGGGTATGCTTGGATCACTCAATTTTGTGCTTCCCTGAGGTTTATTTGAAAAGTCAAAGGTTGAAGCACAAGGGTTTAAGATGTTGAAGTGTACCCCCTTACTCTGTTGTTTTGGGCACTGAAGATCACCACAGTAATCATAGTACAGGAAATTACAGTTCAGTCACCTCTTGAGAGGTCAAATAATTTAAAAACAGAAAACTGTGTCTCTACATTAGGACAATTGGTTTATCAAATTCCACCCATTTTCCCCAACCCATTCCCCATCCCCAATTTTTTCCAAGCATTATTTCCTTAAAAATAATTTTTTGAAAGTTTGGATGTATCTTGCTAATGTTCTTCTAAAGATATTTATTTATATCCAAACAAAACAAAGACTTCTGGAGTGCCTACATGAAAAAGTAACATCTCGAATATTCTCAAACAGATTCATTTGGAGGCTATTGTTTAAAAACAGACCCAAAACTGACTCAGCAACTTGGATTTCCCACAGTCAGACTGTACTCTGAGGGAGCTTTGTGTTATGGAAGGAACAATGAATTAGAAGTCTAAACACGGTTTATAGAGCTGTCTGTAACTTAACTGGGTGAATGTTCTGGTGCAAGTCATTTAACTTCTTAGTATATCAGTTTCCTCTTCTTTAAATGCAAGTAGTCGTATCTATCCTTGCTAATGATGAAAGTATTGTACATACATTTTCATATAATGGACATGAAAATATTATAAACTTACAAGGTTACATAAACAAAAATTATAACAAATATTTTGGGCTACAGTGATTAGATTTAAGTCTAAAATGTGGAGTGAAACTGATGACTCTGGGACTTGGGGGATGAATGAATTCCTCCTTATATTCTCCAGTGGGGATGCAAAATTTAGATTTCCTGGTTCCACTTTAGAACGGTGAGGGAGAACATCAAGACAATCTTCAGGTCCAGAGAAGAAATGGTCAATAAAAACAATCACTCGTTATTTGTGGAAAGTGTAAATATCAGATGTATGTGTATGCATTTTCTGAATCATGAGAATGAAAAAAAGAGATTAAAGGAAAAAGGAGAAAGAGGAAGGAAGATAAAAGGCCAGTAATAATCGATTACTGAGAAATTCAACTGGAAGCTGAGCAAATTAAATCTATAACTTTTCTAGCTTATCAGCCCTACAGTCCCTATTGATCTATCCATCAGAGCACTCCATGTCAGTAAAAAAAAAAAAAACTGTAAATGGGCCAAAGGCATGATTAAAGCAAAAGTCATAAGCTTAGCAATTATCTCTAAGGTTACTTGAATCTTCTGAATTGTATTATAGTTCCAGTAAAACAGGTTCATTGGTATGCCTCCTCTGAACATTCAATGACATTTTGAAAGAAACATTGCCCTTCTCCAAGCAGATTCCTTGGTCCATTTCTATATTCTATTTTTGAAGAGAGATATAGAGAAGAGGAATGCATCGACTTCTAACTTGGAGAAAAGGAATATAGCTACTTGTAAGCTTTCTACACACACACACACACACACACACACACACACACACACACGGGACCCTTCCACCTATAGTGGTCTATGGGAGGATAAAAGGGAGAAAAGACAATGGCTATATCTGGCCAATTAGCTCGAGGGAAACAAACGTCAAATCAATTTCTTTCCCCTGTAATAATACCAGAAACAGATTCAGTTCTAAGACTAAAATAGTAGTTTAACTACTATATGCCTTACACATATAAACACATTTAGTAGTGAAATTGGAGGTCTTGCATTTCCATAGGGAGAGAATAAAGAAGTTAATGACTCTAAAGATTAATATATTTATCAACCTGCAATTCCTGGTTGTAAAACATAGACTCTTAAGTTATTCAAATCAGAGTGCCTATGACATTTGCTATTTCTAAGTTTCCTTTCTTGATACCCTCAGAACAAAATGTTTAGATATAAAAAACCGTATTACATAGCTAGCATTTGAATATCAACAAATGTGAGCAACATATTTGAACTTTATGTAGAAGAGCTAATGTTCACTTACATATGTAGCCTTTGGATCTATCTGCTCAAAGTCTTTACCAAACTCAGGAATTGTAAGAGTTAACTAGAGAAGCCAAGCAAAAGTCTCGCAATGGAATCCAGAACAATATTGCAGATGTGTGGTGCCTACAGAAGGTTGAGCTCATTTATTCTGCATGCATATTTAATGTGTAAAATTATTTTTAAATCTTAAAACCACGTCTTGGAAATGCTGTGAACTGCAAAGCTAGGCAGACCCGATGTATTCCTAAATAGAAAGAAGAAAGGAAGAAATGCACCAAGAGTAAAAATTCCTGGTTACTCACGATTCTTTTCCCCTCTCCACCTTGATCCAGCTTTCATTCTGCGTGAGACACCCACAGGAGAAGTTATTTCTGCCATCAAGAGCAGCAGCATCAGTAACAGCACAGCCATGCCAGGTAAAAATAACCTCTGTGGAGAGTCCTGTCACAGACGAACCTGAAGGTTTTTCCTGGGAGTAGAAAACCCTGGAGCCAATCCTGTCATTTTATTCAGCAGAAATGCAAAAAGGCTATTTTTCCCATAAATTTTTAAAAAGCAGGTATGTTCTCATCAGGATTTCCATTTGAATTATACAGGGAATGTTAACAGAAATTAGAAGGGATGTAAAACCTTCCTCTATACATAAGCAAAACGTCAGGAAAGATGAGCTGACAATTTTCTCTGGTCTTTTTTGCAGCTACCAGTTCCTAAACTGCACCTGCCAACTCTCACTTGTTCCAAATGTTTGTCAACATTTTTCATAACACAGTAACAGGAAAAAGCTGAGATTTCAGCATTTTCCCACCTACCCATCCTGTACCACAGATTACAGTACTTGACGAATCTGAATATTTAATTTTGGCACTGCAAACACACCTCATTTCAAACAGAGGTAGTTGTTAAGGAAAGGAAAAAAAAACCCTGCTTGTTCTCAAAGCTCTGTCTAATGTCTTGGAGAAGGGATTAGATGTATATATAAATATCTGCTGCTAAGACATGACAAAAATACCTCTGAAAATGGGGAGTGATAAACAATTATCTTTCCTCCTTAGCTCTTACTATGTAAATTATATATTCAAAGACTAATGTAAAAAGACAATCTGCCAAAAATATCCCAAATGCATGAAGCAGACAAATGTAAGGTACATTGCCCGTGTACATTGCACATTCATCCGCATTGCATCCTAAACACTTGTTTCTTTCTAAATACATGTTGGTATATTCCATCTCTCCTGTTTCCGGCAGAACGATTCTTATCACCTCGTGAGCTGAGCAGACATTTTGGCAAATTAGACTTCTCTGTTTTACAATTAAGTCTATTTCCCATAGGCAAATTGCAATGTTGTCTTGATTATTTTGGAACTACACTGTACCCATGTGAGATGCTCCCTTTTGCTTTGGGACAAAATTTATTTTTCTAATAATAAATGAATGTTATGCTTCTAAGAGCATTAGAGAACAATAATATACATACATTTATTTTAACAAGCATATAAATCTATTTTAGGATGCTGCTAAACACATAATAATATTCTACAACCTGACCTAATTCTACAGTGAAATAGTTCACACAGCTGCCAAAACATATTTCTAAAATGCATACCTGAGAACGTGCTGTTTACTGTTACTCCCCTATACTGCAGCAGAAGAGGGGAAAAAATGTCTGCAGCAGCCAAGCAGGTAACATAAATAGGTGAAACAGGCTAAGTGGGAGACAAGGGGGAGAGGTGGGGATTGTGGCTCTGGGCAGATAAAGCCTTGTGAAAAGTGCTGCTGTCACTCAACCCCAGCTGAATGTCACCATGGGAATTGCAGATTCTGACTTGCCAGATATTTTAAGTTTCTAATAGAAGCTAGACATTCAGATTATTAAAAGGAATCTCCTAATTATTAAAGCAAAATTGACACAACCCTAAAACTCTTAACTAGTCAAATAAGACAGAGCATTCTGAATCTGGTTCTAAGTTAAATTTTCTAGACTCTGATTCAAGACATATTCCTTGAATGCCTAAGACATATCAGATATATTATTAATAGAAAACATCCATAAAATAAGCTCATAGTTTAAAGAGATAGACATTTAAACAGATAATTTTTCATGTGATATGAGAAATGCAGTGAAAATGCACATGAGATTTCTATGGAATCAGAGAGAAGAAAATGGCTGAATTTCTGGAGACATTAAAGAAGGCTTTTTATTTTTTTCTCATTCCTACTATAAGCTGTAAAATGTAGCCATACTAGGAAACTCCCCATTCTCCAAAAGAACATGAACTTTCCAGACTGTCAGGTCTTCTTACACATTATCCTTCTCCTTGAAATACCTCTTACCCATCTCAACTTTGTATAATCCTATTAATGCTTAATAGCTTTAACAGAAGTTTATCTTCTCAGACTTTCTCAGGCATAATTATCCATTTTTTCTCATGACTTCTTCACCTGGAAGTAGAGATCTCAGCAATTATTTTACAGTTTAAGTGTGTGTGTGTGTGTGTGTGTGTGTGTGTACCTCTGTTTTCAACAGGAGGTATATAGCTCACTGGAGGCCTGACTGTATCATATTCTCTTTATATCCCTAAATTCAGTAATGATTGCTGTAAATAAAAGAAAATCATCAAAAGTTTATTGAACTGATAGTACATTTTCCCCACGTTATGGGTATTAATTTGAGTTGGTCAGGTTTTAAATTACAATATGACTCTTTAAAAGAGCCAGGATAACTTCTGCTATGAATGTGTATTTATTTACATGCCATCATTTTCTTTCCTTGGTCATTAGTATTACAAGATGTTCCAAATAAATAGGAAACCCTACTTACATATATTCCCTTTCAGTTAAAATCAATTTCAACCATCAAATAAAAGCAGCGCCTTAGTCTCCTATAATCCATGGTACACCAGTGAAAGCTCAAAGCTCACATAGTCTATTAAATTTTAGGTGATAAGAATTGGGAGATCATCAAGAGGGAATAATTATAAATATGGGGTGTGTATTCATTTATATGCTCTCATTTGCTTTCCTCAGCTGTTAGTATTACAAGATGTTATAATAAATAGGGAATTCTAGTTACATTCCAAGACCAGCTTTCAAATCTGCAAACTTTCTAACATAAAGACACTGAGGATTATCAGCAGATGGGTTTAGTCTGCTCTAAAATTACAAATTGGTACAAAGCCAGTTATTTGGCTGAATTTAGTCACATCCTAAATCCCACATGTCTATAACTATTTCAACTTAAAATATTAAACAGACAAAGTGCATTTCTGCACCTTCTCTTCTTTCCTGCTCCAAGCTCTCCTTCTACTTGGCTGTGCAAACAATCTAGTGTTAGTCAATGCAGGTGAGCAATCTCATTCTTCCTAAATGAAACTGATCAGTACCATCATGTCAGCTAACCTAATAAATAGATCCTGTCTCATGGAAATTAATGGGAACAGTCAAAAGCCGCCTGCAATTCACTCATTCAACATACGTTTTCTGAGCACCCAACATGTGTCAGGCAGGAGGCTAATTAGAGAGGAGTTGCAATCAATCAATCAATGTGGTTGTTGCCCTCATGGAGCTGATATTCTAGTAAGTGGAAATAGACACCGTATCCACCAAAATCCCACCTTCAGATACATATGTTTAAATTGAATCTGCAATGAAGTGAAAGGGAAGGTTTCATAAAGAGATTATAGCAAGGGGACTTAAAGGTTCTTTGAGGAAGTAATGTGTAAGCAGAGATAGGATGAATAAGCACATACAAGGCAAAAGTGGAAAATGCAGAAAATAGGTTCAGCTGGACGGAAATCTTATGCAAAATTTTCTCAGGCGTAAAAGAGCTTGGCGCATATTAGGATGAAAGAATAGCTACAGAGATAGGTAGAGACATTTTTGGTTTGGGCCTTTTGTTTTGAAAGCTTTGTTAAGGATTCTGAACTTTATTCTAGGGTTTTAAGAAGGAATAGATCTTTGCATTAAAAGATTACACTCCTTCCTTTCAATAGAGAGAAAAAGATGGAGAGTGTCAAAATGGAAATGGGAAAACCAATTAGGAGAGCATATCATTATTTATGTGAAAAATTTATACTAGCAGTATAGAAATAAAGAAAAAATAGAAATGAATATATTAGAAACATATTCTGGTGGCAGAAACAACAAGATTGGTTAATAAATTGTACATAGAGGGTGAGACAAAAAGGATTCCAAGGTTGCTGCTAGGTTTCTGGGATGGACATTTTGGGGTGGAACTATCTAAGCAGATTCGAGAATCAGGGTTGACCAGTAGTCTTTTGAACTTAAAGCTCTTTTCTTTGTTAAATAACTTTTCAAAATGTCACTATCATTTCCAACCAGCTAGGGAAAGAATATAGAAAGTTGAATGAGAAGAAGAAAAATAATACCAATATAAAAAATAAGACCTTAAATCCAGTGAGGATGGGCATATCTCTCCACAACATGAAGGTCTTAATTCTCATATAAGGAAGATTTAAATTAACTAAAGCATAATGGTTATACTGTGGTAAATGGATTTGAAAGGGTAAGAGTTGTAACTAGAAAACCACTTAAAGTTTATTGCAGCAGTCCAGGCAAGAGAGGACAATGGCCTAGGGCTCTGGCAATAGAGATGGACAGATGGATAGATTGGAAAGAAATAAAATTGATAAGACTTGACGCTCCTCTGGTTGAGAAACATGCATCCATGATTGTCAGTTATAGACAGTGTCACCCAGCCATGTGTAATACTGGTGGCTAATTCTTGAACTATAAACCAACAGTAACATTAATGATATCTCCATACCATCTTTTATAGGAGACTGCACTTGTCTAGAGGATGATATCCCAGCTATAGCTGCAGATGCTATTAAAAGATACATTTGATGCCTATGGCACTTTGCAAGTTGCTTGTATAAACATTACCTCCCCTAATCTTTAAACCAGTTTTGTGGAAATAGACTGACTGTTCATACTTTTTCAGTTAAAAAATATTCAACAAACAAATAAACAAAACCCCCTGAAGTTTGAGAGGCTGAAATACTTTTCCAGCATCAAAGATCTAGATTAGAACACAGCAGAGCTTCTGGGGTGGTCTTAAAATATTTCCAAAAATTCTTTAATATTCCTTCCTTCAAGAAGAGGACATGAATACCCAGTCCTGAGTATAGACAGAAAAGCTATTGAAAATAAAGTGAAAGTGATGGCGTGACTCTGAGACTAGGTTGTGAAAGACACTGGCATTTCCTTTTCTCACTCTCTCTCGCCTTTTGATCATTCACTGTGGGGAAGCCAGCTGTCATATTGTGAGGAAACTCAGGCAGCTTATGGAGAGGCTCACACAGCAAGAAAATAAGGTTATTAGTCCAATAGTCAGCAAGCAACTGAGGTCTGCCAACACCCATGCGAGTGACTATAGGCTCTGGCCAACAGCTTGACTGCAAATTCATGAGGCCCTGTGTCAGAATCACCAGCTAAGTTGTTCCAGAGTCCTGAATCTCAGAAACTATATGAGGTAATAGATGTTTGTTGTTTTAAGTCGCTGAACTTTGAGGGTAATTTTTACACATCAATAGATAACTACTGTAACCTGGGTCAGAAGGATCCTCTCATTTCTTTTCCTCACAACTACTTCCAAAACCATGATAAACCATGATTTTCATTCTCACATCAGCTGGTTGGTAAAGGCCATGGCTGCAGTCATAATTCCAATTAATCACATTGCTATTTAATCTCCTTTACATGAGCCGGGGTTAGGTGAAAATATACTAATTCGAGGGACATCAAATTGCAGAACTCTATTCTAATCAATGCCACAAATTTCTTTTGTTTGATTTATTTGACTGGAAAAGTGCTTTTGAACATTTGCATTTGCATATGTTTAGGTCAGGCATATAGTCCCCAGTTCATACGGTCCCTGAGAGTCCTTAATTTTTCACTCCAGTTAGATGGCCTTGCACATTTAGATTAGGGGCCTGGTTTCAGGATGTATTTTATAACCAGATTATCATAAAAATGTCATCACTGTCTTCCATAAAATGCTCTATTTCTTTTAAAAATAAATTTTCCCCCAGCTTTCCTGAGATATAATTGACATATAACATTGCATAAGTTTAATGTATACAACATGTGGATTTGATACATTTATATATTGCAAAATGATTACTGTTGAACTGGCTAACACCTTCAACAAGTCACATAATTACCATTTCTTTCTTTTGGTGAGAGCATGTAAGATTTATTTTCTTAGCAACTTTCAAGTATGTATATAATATAGTATTAGTAACTAAAATCACTATGTTGTACATTAGATCCCCAGAACTTATTTATCTTATAACTGGGCATTTGTACTCTGACCAATATGTCCCCTTTCCCCCTGCTCCCCCAAGCTCTGGTAACCACCAGGCCAGTCTCTGTTTCTAAGAGTTTGATAAAATGCCTTACTTCTAAGGAATATCTACCCACGAGGCCCCTAGAACAGCAACTAACACATTGCAGACCCTCAATAAACATCTCACATAAGTAATTCATTGGCATGATATTCACTTAAGAAGAACATCAACATGATGGAACAAAAACTGTGATTGGTGGTGTCCTGTGTTTTTATCATTTTTACTTTCTCCAGGGAGCCCTAAAGCCATCCCTGGTCCCTGCTTTTTAAAGAGACACCAGTGAATTTCTTTTTATGACTTATGAAAGAGGACTCCTCATTTCTTAAACATATTCTACCTATTGTTTGTTTTTTGGTATCATGTTACAATAATCAATAGTATCATGGGACATTCAAGATAGATGAGAACCTAAAGCTCAAACACAATTACTTTTATATCCCTGACTTGGCTTCAGCATATTAGATCTATAAGGATATATGTGGGCTGAAGACAATTTTGCAAAAATGATTTTATTGTGCCCCTAATGCCATGATCGATGAAAAATCTTCAGCCACAGTAGCATTTCACTCATTCCACCAGTAATTAGAACAGCTATTTATACATAGTTGCAATAATGACTTAATTGGATGAATAAATTAACAAGCAAAGAAAGAGAACCGTTTTATGCAAATAACATTAACACCAACTTTTAATTGAGCACATAGGTATACAAAATAGGCTACTAGCAGGCCTGAAATTCTTTTAGTAACTATTGGAGCACAACTGATACATACATATATAGATAGGTGGGTAGCTAGTTGGATGGAGAGAGACACTGTTTTGGGTACCAAACAGGTATTAGACATAATCATGTTCATAAACTCACAGATGATCAGACACCAAGCAAATTTAGAAAAAGAAATAAAAACATAAATAAATCATATTCTAAAGAATTAAACATTTAATGCTAAAGGGGTTTGGAAAATGGATTATGTATCAAGGAAATATGTGGGAGAAGTATGGACTTAAGCAGGGCTAAAATTAAATGTTGGTGAAGGACAAATGATGATGAGGGTTAGGACATTCAACACAGGAGTAAAAAGGTAAGAGAAGAGACCTGGATATACATTTGTAAGGCTATATCGAGGCCCTTCTGGGGTTTCCCTGGTGGCGCAGTGGTTGAGAGTCTGCCTGCCGATGCAGGGGACACGGCTTCATGCCCCGGTCTGGGAAGATCCCACATACCGCGGAGCGGCTAGGCCCGTGAGCCATGGCCGCTGAGCCTGCACGTCCAGAGCCTGTGCTCCGCAACAGGAGAGACCACAGCAGTGAGAGGCCCGTGTACCGCAAAAAAAAAAAAAAAAGAAAAAAGAAAAAAGAATAAAATGAGGTCCTTCTGGGGCTGGAGCAGACGGAATTTGTAGGAAAGCCATAGTAAAAGGCAGGTTAGTGTCACATAACCCACAAAGCTGATTGAGGAGCAGGAAATTCAGTCTGAGAAAAAGGAGGAAATCTAAAAAGTTCTGGGAAGGCAGTGTGAGGAAGAGGCCCACCGCTATCATGAACAGAAAAGTAGAGTCTCAGCATATGGATAGATCCTTAATGTTTAATGAGACAAACAAGATGATCTCTTTGTCATATGTTTTAATCAGCAGCTCTTCCTTACAGGAATCACCTGACCAGAGTATCACAGGTTTCCCTCCACTGAGTGTCACAAGTTCCACCCTCTAAAGGGTGACAAGTCATTATTTCAAGTGGATTGTAAGGTTGTGTATATATAAAAGAAAAACTACAGTTTGAACAGGATAGGAAATTAAAGTGTCCATTGCTTAGCTTGTGGCTGGTGAGCTCCACCCCGATAACTCCTCGGTGTCCTCCTTAAAGGCAAAATTTTCATTAAAGTGAAAAGTGTTTGGCCACATCAAGAGAGTGGAATAGAAGGAAGTGGAGCTCACCTGTTCCCACAAACAACAACCAAAATACATCTATACATGGAACAACTCTCACAGAATATCTGCTGAATGCTGCTGGCAAAGGAGCTCATAGAACCAACGTTGTGGGAAGGATGGCTAGGTGGGACAGAAAAAACAAAGGGCAGGGATTTGGGATGGGACCTGTACCCTTGGGAGGGGACTGTGAAAGCTGAGGGTTCCCTTACCCCGTGAGGCCCCTTCACTGGCAGGGGGATTAGCCAGGACAGAGGGGGCTTGGAGCAGAGTGCAACAGCCGGTTTGTGGTGGGTGGAACGTAGAGACCTGCATAGGGAGTACTGGCAATCTTGCTGCACTCCCCAGCCCGAGATGCATGTCAGCTGGTGTGGGCAGGGGCTGGGCACTGGGGCTCAGGCTTCGGAGGACAGGTCTGGGGAGGGGACTGGGGTTGGCTGTGCAGAGACAGGCTGAGGGGGCTGGAGTGTGGTCCAGGTGGCAATGGGGGTGTGCAAAGGAAGGAGCCCGGGTCCACCACTGAGGCACCATTGTGAACCTTCATGCTTCAGGTGAGAGGTGGAGCTTGCCAGAGCCACCTCATTCTCCATGTGTTCACAGTGGGCACAGTTCCACCTCTAGGAGTTCTGGGAGGGTGCAAGCACCAATGGCTTGGCCACATGTAGAGGTGGGGCTGAAATCTAGGCAGATGCCCAGGGGCTGTATGACTTGGAAGCAGGGCTAAAATCTGAGTGTCCCAGCAGTTGTGTGGATCTATACCTGTAGGCAGCTTTTCAAATTCAGTGCCTGCAGGACATGTGAGCAGATTACTGGTGCTCCCATGGGTGGGGCGGGTTTGGTAATAGCAGCTGTAGGCTTTGTGGGTACACATGTAGATGTTGGGCCAGGATCAGTTCTGACTTAGTAGCTTCCCATGGCAGGTCCAGGTGTGTGACTACAGTGGTCTCAGAGCCTGACCTCAGCAGTTCTGCACCAAAGGATCTGCACTAGTGATTCTGTGAGCACAGCACCTGAGGGTCACCTGGGCTGATTGTCTTAATTCCCATGGTTGAGGTGGGGCTGAGGGCAGAGTCCAAAACAGTGTACTTTGTTAGCTTGCACAATGGGTGACAGGTGACCCTGCAGAGTACACTTCACAGTGGACAGCTCCTGTGGAAGAATACTCAGTGGCTCTTCTTCTAGTGAGAGCATTCCAGTCCCACCTACCTCACACTGAAGTTCACAAACAGATCTGGGGACACCTACTTCAACAACTAAGGAGCAGACCCTGCCCCAAATGGGACTGTGTCAACCAGAGAGCAAAGAGGAGGCCCTGCTCAACATCCAGTGCAGGCTTTGGTCACCATAACAACAATCACATCCCTATCAAGGGGATAAGGGCTAACACACACTGAGGAAAGATGTGGCAGGCATTCATACTAAAAACAGCCCTCACACAAAAAATATTAGACCTGCAGAGACTACACAGGGATACTCCCACATGAAAACATCCCTTCAAGATCACAGTACCTAACCATTTCTCCTAAACACATCGAGTCAGAGAAATATAAGTAAAATGTGGAAGCAGAGGAAACACTCCCAATTAAAAGATGAAGAGAATTCCCCTGAAAGAACAAACAATGAAACAGACGTCTCCAGCCAACCAGATCCTGAGTTTAAAACGGGGGTGATGAAAATACTGAAGGAATTAAGACAGGCTATCAATAGAAATGTAGATTACTGTAAAAAGGAACTAGAAACTATAAAGAGGAGCCAATTAAAATTAGAAAACTCATTTTCTGGGACAAAAGCTGAGCTAAAGGCAATAAATAGCAAACTGGATAATGCAGAAGAATGAATAAGTGATCTAGAATATAGAATAATGGAAGTCATCCAGAGTAGCAGATAGAAAATGGAAAAAAAAAATGAAAGCAACATACAAGACCTATGGGATAATATAAAGTGTGCCAATCTATGCATAGCGGGTATCCCAGAAGGAGAAGAAAGAGAAAAGGGGGTTGAAAATGTACTTGAAGAAATTATGGTTGAAAACTTCCCAACCTAAAGAAGGAATTAGATATTCAGGTACAGGGAGCACAGAGGATCCCAAACAAGATGAACCCAAACAGACATACGTCAAGACATATTATAATTAAGATCACAAAAGTTAAAGATAAAGAGAGCATTCTAAAGGTAGCAAGAGAAAAACAAAGAGTTAATTACAAGGGGACCCCCATAGGCTATCAGCTGATTCTTCTACAGAAATGCTGTAGGCCAGAAGAGAGTGGCAAGTTTTGTTCAAAGTCCTGAAAGGGAAAAACCTGAAACCTATGATACTCTACACATCAAGATTATCATTCAGAATACAAGTAGACATAAAGAATTACTCAGACAAGCATAAACTAAAAGAATACAGCAATATTAAAACTATCCTAAAAGAAATGTCAAAAGGTCTTCTCTAAACAGAAAAGAAGCAAGAATCTATAGGAAAGAGAAAGTAACAACTGGAAAGTAAATTACTTTAAAAGGATAAACATGAAGATGTAAAGGAGGACATCAAAAATCACAAAATGTGGGGGAGAAGCATAAGGAAGGGTAGATTTTTATTTACAATGTGTTTGAGCCTATATGACTAGCAGTCTAAAGCAAATATATATAGTATTGGGTTAACATACTTGAAAAACAGGGAAACCACAAATCAAAATATACAACAGATTCACAAAAAACAAAAATAAGAAAACACAAGTATAATACAAAAGAAAACCATCAAACCACAAAAGGAAAAACAAAAACAAAAAGAAAGGAACAAGGAAGAAATACAAAGTCAACTGGAAAACAAGACTTAAAATGGCAATAAATACACATCTACCAATAATTACATTAAATGTCAATGAACTAAATTCTCCAATCAATAGACATAGAGTGGCAGATTGGATTAAAAAAAAAAAAGCCTACAAGAGACCCACTTTAGGACAAAGGACACACATAGATTGAAAGTGAGGGGATGGAAAAAGAAATTTCATGCAAACCGAAATGACAAGAAAGTGGGGGTAGGAATACTCATATCAGACAAAATAGACTTTGAAACAAAGGCCATAAAGAAAGATAAAAAAGGGCATATATAATGACAAAAGGATCAATACAAGAAGGGGATCTTCCACTCATTATCATATATGCACCCAGTATAGGAGCACCCAAATACATAAAACAAATAGTAACAGACATAAAGCGAGAAACTGACAGGAATACAGTAATAGTAGGAGACTTTAACACCCCACTCACATTAATGGACAGAGCTTCCAGACAGAAAACCAATAAAGCAACAGAGATCCTAAATGATACAATAGAATGGTTAGACTTATTTGATATTTTCAGGATATCACATCCCCCCAAAAAACAGAATACACATTCTTTTCAAGTGCCCATGGAATACTCTCTAGGACTGACCACATACTAGGACACAAAACAAGCCTCAACAAATTTAAGAGGATAGAAATTATTTCAAGCATCTTTTTTGACCACAATGGCATGGAATTGGAAATCAACCACATAAAGAGAAATGAGGGGAATAAAAATGATTACGTGGAGACTAAACAACATGATACTAAAAACCCAATGGGTCAATAATGAAATCAAAGAGGAAATTTAAAAATACTTTGAGACAAATGACAATGAAGACACAATGAAATAAAGTCTATGGGATGCAGCAGTTATTAGAGAGACGTTCATTGCAATACAGCCCTTCCTCAAAAAACAAGAAAAATCTCAGAAAACAACCTAACCTTAAAAGAATTAGAAAAAGAAGAACAAACAAAACCTAAAGTCAGCAGAAGGAAATAATAAAGATCAGAGAGGAATAAATAAAATAGAGATTACAAAAACAGTAGAAAAAATCAATAAAACCAAGAGCTGATTCTTTGAAACGGTAAAAAAAATCGACAAACCTCTGGCCTGGCTCACCAAGAAGAAAAGAGAGAGGACCCAAATAAATAATATAAGAAATGAAAGAGGATAAATAACAAGAGATACCACAGAAATACAATAAAAATAATAATAATAACAAAATACTATGAACAATTATATACCAAAAGATTGGACAATCTAGAAGAAATTAATAAATTTCTAGAAACATACAGCCCACCAAAACTGAATCAAGAAGAAATAGATAATTTGAACAGAACAATCACTGGAATTGAAATAGAATCTGTAATTAAAACAACTCCATGCAAACAAAAGTCCAGGACCAGACGGCTTCACTGGGGAATTCTACCAAACACACAAAGAAGAACTTATACCAATCCTTCTCAAACTCTTCCAAAAGACTGAAGAGGAGGAACACTCCCAAAGTCATTCTATGAAACCACTGTCAACCTGATACTAAAACCAGTCAGACACTACCAAAAAAGAAAAAAGAAAGAGAAAGACAAACGCCATATGATATCACTTATATGGGTTATCTAAAATATGACACAAATGAACTTCTTTATGAAACAGAAAGAGACTTACAGACACAGGAAACAAACTTATGGTTACCAAAGGAGAAACTGGGTGGGGAAGGATAAACCAGGAGTTTGGGATTAGCAGATACAAACTACTATATATAAAATAGATAAACAATAAGGCCGTACTGTATAGCACAGGGGAGCGATATTCAACATCTTGTAATCAACCATAATAGAAAAGAATATGAAAAAGAATATGTATATATATGTATAACTGAATCACTTTCCCTACACCAGAAACTAAAAGAACATTGTAAATCAACTATAAATAAATAAAAGGCTTATTTTGAATTCTAAGTCTGTGCTCTAATTTACTCCAAAGTGTAAAGCTATGAGAGGGTTTGGGCCAGTTAATCAGAGATTGATGATAGGGAACTGATGCTCATCTTGTCACTTTCCTTGAAAATGCATCTGAAAAGGAGACTGCTGGTCCCTGTTGTATGGGGGGCTCATAACCCACAGGCATGCCATAGTCAAAGCATACCTGGCAATTGGGTTTGAATATCACTGATTAAAATTTTTCTTAAACAGAGTAATTTTCATAAAGACTAACTTTTTGAAGAGTAGCCTTAGGACTCTGGCCTTACTATTTTTCCATAATGAAATAATACTGAGGGACAAGACTATCCGTAAGATATACAGTGCTTCTAGCATTTTCAGTTCTTATGCACGAAATGTACAACTAGCCTTCTAATAAACCATTAAATACATGACAACATTGACAGAAAAATGAAGTCTTCTGCTAGAACTCAAATATAAATACTTATGATGTTAAAAACAATGCGCTAGAAGGACCTTCAAGGTGGCACAGGAGTTTGACATGGAGATCACCTTCCTCCCCACAGATACATCAGAAATACATCTACATGTGGAACAACTCCTACAGAACACCTACTGAATGCTGGCAGAAGACCTCAGACTTCGCAAAAGGCAAGAAACTCCCCATGTACCTGGGTAGGGCAAAAGGAAAAAGAGACAAAAGACTAGGGACAGCACCTGCACCTTTGAGATGGAGCTGTGAAAGAGGAAAAGTTTCCACACACTAGGAAACTGGCAGAGATGGGGTGGGTGGGGGGGTGGAGATGCTTCACAGCCATGGAGGAGAGCGCAGCAACAGGGGTGCAGAGGGCAAAGCGGAGAGATTCCTGCACAGACGATCAAGGCCGACCAGGATTCACTAGCCTGAGAGGCTTGTCTGCTCACCCGCTGGGATGGGTGGGGGCTGGGAGCTGAGGCTCAGGCTTCGGAGGTCAGATCCTAGAGAGAGGACTGGGGTTGGCGGTGTGAATGCAGCCTGAAGGGGGCTAGTGCACCACAACTGGCTGGGAGGGAGTCTGGGAAAAAGCCTGGAGCTGCCTAAGAGGCAAGAGACCATTATTTCGGGGTGTATGAGGTGAGGGGAGTCAAAGCACCACCTAAATGAGCTCCAGAGACGGACGTGAGCCATGGCTATCAGTGCGGACACCAGAGACGGGCATGAGATGCTAACGCCCCTGCTGCAGCCATGAAGAATCCTGTGTGAAAGCACAGGTCACTATCCACACGTATCCTCTGGGGAGACTGTGCAGCCTACCAGTGCCAGGGTCCCGTGCTCCAGGGACAACTTTGCTGGGCGAAAACATGGGGAGCCGCAGGCTGGTGCAATGTCATGAAGGCCTCTGCCACCGCAGGCTCACCCCGTACTCTGGACCACTTCCTACCCCCAGGCCTGAGTGAGCCAGAGCCCTGGAAGCAGCTGCTACTTTAACCCCATCCTGTCTGACTGACGAACAGATGCCCTCAGGTGACCTACATGCAGAGGCGGGGCCAAATCCAAAGCTGAACCCCAGGAGCTGTGCGAAAAAAGAAGAGAAAGGGAAATCTTTCCCAGCAGCCCCAGGAGTAGTGGATTAAATCTCCACAATCAACTTGATGTACCCTGCATCTGTGGAATACCTGAATAGACAACAAATCATCACAAAACTGAGGCGGTGGACTTCGGGCGCAACTCCAGACTTGGAGTTTGCTTTCTGAGCCTAATTTGTTTCTAACTTTATGTTTATCTTACTTCAGTATTTAGAGCTTATTATCACTGGTAGTTTTGTTTACTGATGTGATTGCTCTCTTCCTTTATATATATATATATTTTGTTTTCTTTTTCTCTTTTTTTTGAGTGTGTATCTGTATGCTTCTTTGGGTGATTTTATCTGTATAGGTTTGCTTTTACCATTTGTCCTAGGGTTCTGTCTGTCCGGTTATTTTAGTATAGTTTTTAGAGCTTGTTTTCATTAGTGGATTTGTTTATTGGTTTGGTTGCTCTCTCTTTTTTTAAATTACTTTTTTATTTTAATATTTTTTTTATTTTAATAACTATTTTATTTTCTTTCTTTCTTTCTTTCTTTTTTTTTTGTTCTTTTCTCCCTTGTTTCTGAACTGTGTGGCTGACAGTGTCTTGGTGTTCTGGCCAGGGGTCAGGCCTGAGCCTCTGAGGTAGGAGAGCTGAGTTCAGGACATTGGTCTACTAGAGACATCCTGGTCCCTTGTAATATCAATCGGCATGAGGTCTCCCAGAGATTTCCATCTGAACACTAACACCCAGCTCCACTCAACGACCAGCAAGCTCCAGTGCTGGACACCACATGACAAAAAGCTAGCAGACAGGAAAACAACCCCATCCATTAGCAGAGAGGCTGCCTAAAATAATAAGTTCACAGACACCCCAAAACACACCACCAGATGTGGTCCTGCCTACCAGAAAGAAAAGATCCAGTCTCATCCACCAGAACACAGGCACAAGTCCCCTCCACCAGGAAGCCTACACAACCCACTGAACCAACCTTACCAACTGGGGGCAGATACCAAAAACAACAGGAGCTACAAACCTGCAGTCTGTGAAAAGGAGATCCCAAACACAGTAAGTTAAGCAAAATGAGAAGACAGAGAAAAACACAGCAGATGAAAGAGCAAGGTAAAAACCCACCAGACCAAAAAAAATGAAGAGGAAATAGGCAGTCTATCTGAAAAAGAATTCAGAATAATGATAGGAAAGATGATCCAAAATCTTGGAAATGGAATGGAGAAAATACAAGAAACGTTTAACAAGGACGTAGAAGAACTAAAGAGCAAACAATGATGAACAACACAATAAATGAAATTAAAAATACTCTAAAAGGAATCAATAGCAGAATAACTGAGGCAGAAGAATAGATAAGTGACCTGGAAGATAAAATAGTGGAAATAACTACTACAGAGCAGAAGAAGAAAAAAAAAGAATGAAAGAATTGAGAACAGACTCAGAGACCTCTGGGACAACATTAAACACACCAACATTTGAATTATATGGGTCCCAGAAGAAGAAGAGGAAAAGAAAGGGACTGAGAAAATATTTGAAGATATTAGAGTTGAAAACTTCCCTAATGCAGGAAAGGAAATAGTCAATCAAGCCCAGGAAGCACAGAGAGTCCCATATAGGATAAATCCAAGGAGAAACATGCTAAGACACATATTAATAAAACTTTCAAAAATTAAATACAAAGAAAGAACATTAAAAGCAGCAAGGGAATAGCAACAAATAATATACAAATAAATCCCGATAGGTTAACAACTTATCTTTCAGCAGAAACTCTGCAAGCCAGAAGGGTGTGGCAGGACATATTTAAAGTGATGAAACGGAAAAACCTACAACCAAGATTACTCTACGCAGCAAAGATCTCATTCAGATTTGACAGAGAAATAAAAAACTTACAGAAAACCAAAAGCTAAGAGAATTCAGCACCACCAAACCAGCTCTAAAACAAATGCTACAGGAACTTCTCTAGGCAGGAAACACAAGAGAAGGAAAATACCTACAATAACAAACCCCAAACAATTATGAAAATTGTAATAGGAACATACATATTGATAACTATCTTAAATGTAAGTGGATTAAATTCTGCAACAAAAAGACACAGACTGGCTGAATGGATACAAAAAGAGACCCGTATGTATGCCATCTACAAGAGACCCACTTCAGACCTAGGGACACATACAGACTGAATGTGAGGGGATGGAAAAAGATATTCCATGCAAATGGAAATCAAAAGAAAGCTGGAGTAGCAATTCTCATAACAGAAAATATAGACTTTAAAATAAAGACTATCACAAGAGACAAAGAAGGACACTACATAATGATCAAGGGATTGATCCAAGAAGATGTAACAATTGTAAATATTTATGCACCCAACAGAGAAGCACCTCAATACATAAGGAAACACTAACAGCTATAAAAGGGGAAATTGACAGCAACACAGTGATAGTAGGGCATTTTAACACCCTACTTTCACCAGTGGACAGATCATCCAAAATAAAAATAAATAAAGAAACATAAGCTTTAAATGCCACATTAAACAAGATGGACTTAACTGAAATTTATAGGGCCTTCCAACCAAAAACAACAGAATACACTTTCTTTTCAAGTGCTCACGGAACAATCTCCAGGATAGATCATACCTTGAGTCACAAATCAAGCCTTGGTAAATTTTAGAAAATTGAAGTTGTATCAAGTATCTTTTCTCACCACAACACTATAATACTAGGTATCAATTACAGGAAAAAAATGTAAAAAATATAAACACATGGAGGCTAAACAATACACTACTAAATAACCAAGAGATCACTGAAGAAATCAAAGAGGAAATCAAAAAATACCTAGAAACAAATGACAATGAAAACACAATGACCCAAAACCTATGAGATGGAGCAAAAGCAGTTCTAAGAAGGAAATTTACAGCAATACAATCCTACCTGAAGAAACAAGAAACATATCAAATAAACAACCTAACCTTACACTTAAAGCAATTAGAGAAAGAAGAACAAAAAAACCCCCAAAGTTACAGAAGGAAAGAAATCATAAAGATCAGATCAGAAATAAATGAAAAAGAAATGAAGGAAACAATAGCAAAGATCAATAAAACTAAAAGCTGGTTCTTTGAGAAGATAAACAAAATTGATAAACCATTAGCCAGACTCATCAAGGAAATAAGGGAGAAGACTCAAATCAATAGAATTAGAAATGAAAAAGGAGAAGTAAGAACTGACACTGCAGAAATACAAAAGATCATGAGAGATTACTACAAGCAACTTTATGCCAATAAATTGGACAACCTGGAAGAACTGGACAATTTCTTAGAAAAGCACAACCTTCTGAGAGTGAACCAGGAAGAAAGAGAAAATATAAACAGACCAATCACAAGCACTGAAATTGAAACTGTGATTAAAATTTTTCCAACAAACAATGCCCAGGACCTGATTGCTTCACAGGTGAATTCTATCAAACATTTACAGAAGAGCTAACACCTATCCTTCTCAAAATCTTCCAAAATATAGCAGAGGGAGGAATACTCCCAAACTCATTCTATGAGGCCACTATCACCCTGATACCAAAAACAGAGAAATATGTCACAAAGAAAGAAAACTACTGGCCAATATCACTTACAAACATAGATGCAAAAATCCTCCACAGAATACTAGCAAAGAGAATGCAACAGCATGTTAAATGGTTCATACACCATGATCAAGTGGGGTTTATCCCAGGAATGCAAGGATTCTTCAGTATACTTAAATCAATCAGTGTGATACACCATATTAACAAATTGAAGGAGAAAAACCATATGATCATCTCAATAGATACAGAAAAAGCTTTTGAAAAATTCAACACCTATTTATGATAAAAAACCTCCAGAAAGTAGGCATAGAGGGAACTTACCTCAACATAATAAAGGTCATATATGACAATCCCACAGCCAACATCATCCTCAATGGTGAAAAACTGAAACCATATCCACTAAGATCAGGAACAACACAAGTTGCCCACTCTCACCACTATTATTCAACATAGTTTTGGAAGTTTTAGCCATAGCAATCAGAGAAGAGAAAGAAATAAAAGGAATCCAAATTGGAAAAGAAGAAGTAAAACTGTCATTGTTTGCAGATGACATTATACTTTATGTAGAGAAACCTAAAGATGCTACCAGAAAACTACTAGAGCTAATCAATGAACGTGGCAAAGTAGCTGGATAAAAAATTAATGCACAGAAATCTCTTGCATTCCTACACACAAATGATGAAAAATCTGAAAGAGAAATTAAGGAAACACTCCCATTTACCACTGCAACATAAAGAATAAAATACCTAGGAATAAACCTACCTAAGGAGACAAAAGACCTGTATTCAGAAAACTATAAGACACTGATGAAAGAAATGAAAGGTGATACAAACAGATGGAGAGATATACCACGTTCTTGGACTGGAAGAATGAACATTGTGAAAATGACTGTACTACCCAAAACAATCTACAGATTCAATGCTATCCCTACAAAGCTACCAATGGCATTTTTCACTGAACTCAAACAAAAAATTTCACAATTTTTATGGAAAGAAAAAATACCTGGGATAGCCAAAGCAATCTTGTGAACGAAAAATGGAGCTGGAGGAATCAGGCTCCCTGATTTCAGTCTGTACTAAAAAGTTACAGTAATCAAGACAGTATGGTATTGGCACAAAAACAGAAATATAGATCAATGGAACAGGATAGAAAGCCCAGAGATAAACCCACACACATATGGTCACCTTATCTTTGATAAAGGAGGCAAGAATATACAATGGAGGAAAGATAGCCTCTTCAATAACTGGTGCTGGGAACACTGGACAGGTACATGAAAAAGAATGTAATTAGAACACTCCCTAACACCATAAACAAAAATGAACTCAAAATGGATAAAGATCTAAATGTAAGCCCAGACACTATAAAATTCTTAGAGAAAAACATAGGCAGAACACTCTATGACATAAATCACAGCAAGATCCTTTTTGACCCACCTCCTAGAGAATTGGAAATAAAGACAAAAATAAACAAATGGGACCTAATGGAAACTTAAAAGCTTTTGCACAGCAAAGGAAACCATAAACAAGATGAAAAGACAGCCCTCAGAATGGGAGAAAATATTTGCAAATGAAGCAACTGACAAAGGATTAATCTCCAAAATATACAAGAATCTCATGCAGCTCAATATCAAAAAAACAAACCCAATCCAAAAATGGGGAGAAACCTAAGGAGACATTTCTCCAAAGAAGATATACAGATTGCCTGCCAACAAACACATGAAAGGATGCTCAACATCACGAATCATTAGAAAAATGCAGATCAAAACTACAAGGTATCACCTCACACCAGTCAGAATGGCCATCAACATAAATTCTACAAACAAATGATGGAGAGGGTGTGGAGAAAATGGAACCCTGCTGCACTTCTGGTGGGAAAGTAAAGTGATACAGCCACTATGGAGAACACTATGGAGGTTCCTTGAAAAACTAAAAATAGAACTACCATACAACCCAGCAATCCCACTACTGGGCGTATACTCTGAGAAAACCATAATTCACAATGAGTCATATACCACAATGATCATTGCAGCTCTATTTACAATAGCCAGGACATGGAAGCAACCTAAGTGTCCATCGACAGATGAATGGTTAAAGAAGATGTGGCACATATATACAATGGAATATTACTCAGCCATAAAAAGAAATGAAATTGAGTTATCTGTAGTGAGGCGGATGGACCTAGAGTCTGTCACAGTGAGTGAAGTAAGTCAGAAAGAGAAAAACAGATACCGTATGCTAACACATATATATGGAATCTAAAATTTTAAAAAAAGGTTCTGGAGAAACTAGGGGCAGGACAGGAATAAAGACGCAGACTAGAGAATGGACTTGAGGATAAGGGGAGGGGGAAGGGTAAGCTGGGACAAAGTGAGAGAATGGCATGGACATATATACACTACCAAATGTAAAATAGATAGCTTGTGGGAAGCAGCCGCAGAGCACAGGGAGGTCAGCTCGGTGCTTTTTGACCACGTAGAGGGGTGGGATAGGGAGGGTGGGAGGGAGACGCAAGAGGGAGGAGATATGGGGACATATGTATATGTATAAGTGATTCACTTTTTTATAAAGCAGAAACTAACACACAATTGTAAAGCAATTATACTCCAATAAAGACGTGAAAAAAAAGTAAAACTAATGTGCAACATCACATTGTAACAACATTTTGTATGACACCAGATATTGTTTAATCTAATTCTAAAAGTTTTGTTATTTTCCTTCCTTAATAGGTGTTTCTGAATTTATGAGATTCTACAACTTTAGAACCGTGACAAAGACCTAATTTTATCAACAGAAGAAAGTGAAAGGTTTATATACAAAGGAATATTGAGTAGTCAATATTTACAAAAAAGAACGTGTTTTTCAATTTAACTTTCTGGTTAAATGAGAGAAAGCCAGAGAATCTTCAACTCATGTTATTATAACTTCTCTATAATACATCTTACAAATAAATATTTAGTCTAGCATACTATATTTAGTTTTCCATTAGCGACTGAGGCTTTTGTGATACATGAACTTCAGCAATGTTTTGCAAAGAACAATGAATACAGTGGCCGTTGATCAAGATAAAGGGTACTGTGAAAGGGTTGTAATAGTGTTTGCAAAGGTGATGCAATAGTTCCTGCCATCCTAAATGCTCATTTACATTGTTCTTTTGGCAATCCTCCCATGGAAAGGCAGAGTCTGTTTCAGTACTGCTTGACTCTGGACTAGCCTGGTGACTTATTTTGATCAATGGAGTACAACAAAATTGAAATGTCTGACTACTGAGGTTGAGCTTTATAAGGTCTTAATGGCACCTGCTTTGGCTCTCTTGGCACTCTGCCCAAAGACTGCCACAAAAGGAATCTGGTCTATCCTACCAGAGGCTGAGAGGCAAGACAGCTTCCACCACCTGCCAAACATGGAGCAAGGCACCACCACAAACTTTCCACCCCAGCTATTAGCAGCAGTATGTGTTCTGCAATGGAATGATTTAGGTTAAATACATATCTGCTTAATTGTGTCCGTATTTAACCTCTTTTTGGTCTCAGCTTTCTGCTGTGTAAAATGGGGTTAACAATATCTTCTGACTTGCAGGGTGAGTGAGAGTATTAAATGAGTAAATGCAATTAAACATCTTAAAATATTACCTGGAATAACACACACATGAATAAAATGTAATTTATTCTACAATATTAGTATTGCTGTTATTGTTGCTGTTGCTGCAATTTTTATTTGTCTTTTACAGAAAAGGAAACAAGACTCAGAGTGATTAAATGTTTTTGCCAAAGCCACAGAGCTGTGGAACCAGGATCCAGACTTTTTGGCCCAGAGTTTAGCTAGCTATTGACCACCACAACTTTTTGCATCCACTCTGTGACTCTGATTTATTCAGAGATACTATATGCCAGCCATTGTGGTCAATGAGTTTACATATATAATATCATCAATATTGTAATTAGCCTGTTGTTACTAAATTAACCATTTTAATATGACTTTGTACAACATGCCAGGCCCTCCCTACCTGTCCAGCATCATCTTCCATGACTCCTTGCCTCCTACACTCCCTGGATTTCAGCCCATCTTTTCCATGTACCTCTGTGCATGCCATTCTCTTTGGTTACGATGCCCTTGCCCTCCCTTTTCTTTAGAAACTTTCACAGTTACTTTTACTACAGGACTCTGTCCCAACATCTCCTCTGTGAAGATTTTACTTCCTTACTCTTAGAAGGTTCTCAGGTACTCTCTCTGCTCCCATAGTCTACTATTTGAGATTATAGAGGAGAATCATGGTTTAGTGTAAAAAGCTGGATTTATAGAGAGTCAGACCTGGGCTCAGATCTCAACTCCATCACTAGTTTAGCAATGCAAACTTGAACAAGTGACGTAAATTCTATGCTTCAGTGTACTTCCAAACAACCAGAAAAATAATAGCTATGTTGCAGAATTCACATATGTATGTGTATATAAGAAGTGTGAAGATGAATTTCATTGTGATATGCAAACTGCGTTGAGTATGTAGTGGCTCAATCGTCTGTAAAAGTTATTATCATCATTAAGGAAGATTTTATGAGTGAAGGGCTGCTTTGCTTTAATATTTTCACATAGGTGAAAGAGGTAAAGATTTGTTCTGTTGTCCTGTGGACATTAGTTAAAATGTAAAAACAGTACATTCATTAGAGAGCCCAAGAATTTATAAAAATAATGAGATGTTAGAGGACTCAGAAGATAGGAGAATAGAGCATCCAGATATAGTCATTCAATTTTTAAAGAGACAAAACTTATTTTTTTATAACCAGAGCTTAATTTTTCGTATACATATTAGCTCAAGCACACCAAAACAGAAAACTTCTGACAGTACAGTTACAAACAATGCAAATCTACTAACAAAGACCCAAACTAACAAACACCACCTAAAAAGTATTTTTAGATCTTGTTTCCCCAATATTTTATTATATCATTATTATTGCTTTTTGTTCTTGGATGGGTCTGGTCTTTCAAAAACATGGCATACAATCAACTTAAAAGTTAAAATACTATAAATAGAATTTAAAGTTTATGTATCTGTATGTATATATGCAAATACATGCAGGTATATACGTATATATGGAGATGTATAGGTTTATGTATATGTATATTTTGAATGTATTATAAACTAAATTACTAAATATTTATGTTTGAGAAAAAATAAAGTTATTTGTATTAGCTTATTGATACAGGAATACTATTGCTATTACATCTCTTACCTTCATGATTACAACCTTTACTTTGCTGACACTTTATACAACATTAACTGCCCTTAAGAAATCTTTTTACCACATTTCTATCAACTATTCAGCTACCTCAAATTTCCGTGCCTTTGTTCAATACAATTAAAGCCAACAGGGATTCTATCTAAAGGTTCAAGCCTCTTTGTATGGAGAAAAATCAGTACATCTCTTCATGTATCTTGTGCTTCAAACTATATAAAAAGATCTATGCATCTTTCCAGACTTAATAAAAAAGCTGTATGGCTGAAATTGCAGAATATTGTAAGACACTTTTTTCTTCAAATGGAAAAAACACTTTGAAAATAAATCCAATAGATAAAAGTTTAACACTAGCTTTTGTAGCTTATTTTAAGAAGCCAGTATAGAAAAGACAATATTGATTTTTGGAGTAGTAGTATATAGACTTTCACTTAACTTGCCACACACACAAATACAGAAAATTATAGTGCTTTACCTTCGCTGGCATTGATTACTTCATTTTGATATTTTATTGATAATTAAATGATTTCCTACACAAATGAAATTTTTATTATAAATTTGAATTGAATTCATATCTAAAATATGGTTCTCTTAACTATCTTATTAGTTAATATACTCTATTCTACATTGAGTTTGTCTCCATTACCCCAGGGATTTTTAGAAGGTGGAAAAGAAAATAGTGCACTTGATTTGCTAAAAGCATTTTAACCAGCAACAGAAATTTTTCCTATATCATAAGAATCAAAAAATGTAGCCAGGCTGTTTCTGGCTTTGAGTTGATTACCTATTGAAAAAAACAGGGAATGATAGTGACATAATATGTAACTCTTTGCAAAGGGAGCATTATAAACATTTAAATTCAAAGCCTTCAGTAAGTACAATACTTCAGCTGATGTACTAATTATTTTAGTTTAACTCTTCAGGAAAGTTGCCAGGCTGTACCATTGGATTTTTTACTATAGAAAATAAAAAAAATATTCGTTTACTACCATGTTAGTTAAAAATGCTTGACTTAGTGCCTTTGTGTGAAGAGGGTACAGAATAGTAAAAACAGAGATAGCCCAATGAGTTTAGAAATAAGGATGATTTGGTGATAAATGAGGGCTCTACTTAAATCCAAATTAGATGTTGTAATCACAGTTTTAGCAGAGGTCACACCAAAATCCCCAATCTCTCTTTAAAACTGTGTCATTCTTAAACAGAACAAAACAAGTATATGAGGATATAATATAGAAGTAGAATCAAGAGTTCTCCAGGTTTGTTCACTTTGTGTGTGTATGTGATAAAACTCCCACTTACCCAGAATTCTTCCCTCTCTCTCTATTTTGATTGTACTGTCTTGGGCTTAATTCATGTTATCCTTGTGGTGCAAGTCAGTTTCCCAATACAACTTTATTTAATATATTTCTAATACTGCAGAGGAGAAAATACCCTGTAGTGACTTGAGAGAATTATTCATTCTGCTCAAGTGTCTAATACATCCTGAAACAAACTTATGGCTTATAATAGAAACATTCAAAATCAGAGTCAATCTACACCATTAAAAATATATATAAAAGTAGATTAATTAAAAAAAATTCTGTTTTCATCATTTACAGACTAAGAGGCAGTCTGAAAATAAGTGGGACTAATCAGATCTGAGTCAACCACCTTTAGAAAATAGGAAGATAACCCTCCCCAGGAATAAAATCTCTCAAGAGCTGTCAAAATATTTTATTTTTACTACTAAGGAAACTTTGGGTTATACATTGCCAGACTTCACTTTCACATTAAAGTATAAATATTCATAGGAAGTAGTGATATGTTAAATTGTTATCACACTTTCACGAAGTGTGAAATTTCAAAAGACAGCTTTAGGGTGTTATAGGCCTACATTCAGATCTTGATGATACAACTTATAGATAAATGCATCTGAGTAGGTTATTCCTCCTAGGTGAGCCTCCATTTTCTCAACTGTGAAATGTGTTTATTAAGAATACTTGGCTCATCAAATTTCTTGGCTCAATTGAGATGATACATGGGCATTTGTTTTATGACTGTAAATAAGTATATTGGTACTGTTTTTAATAGTTTTCCTAACAGAAAAGTATTGAATGATTTAGCATTAGCATTTCGATGAAAAACATAAAGAGTAGCTCTCAGGAAATATCCAGTGGAGATCCATAAGCACATATGCATGGAAACCTCTGATTAGTAGAATTGTGGGGAGAGTGAGAAGGACAGGGATGAATATGGGTGATATGGAGAAGTACTGAAAATATTTCTTTCATAATTCTCCCAACATCCTTATTGATATACAGTTCTGTCCATAAGATTTCCCTTCTTTCCTGGTTAGGATTTCACTTGGACATTCTATGTATAGAGATTTAGATGAGTTTCATTTCTGTGCAATTATGGTGCCTTGGATACGTCTTCAATAAGATTATTCTTGAATTTGCTTCTCTTACAGATGCCTCTAAAGGAACATTTCTGGTAGTTAGATGGCTACGTGTGGTTCAAGAGACAGTGCCTGCATTATGTGGGAACCAAGTCCATGCTCTTGCTCTTATTATTGTTTTATACTCTAAACAACAAAATTAAATATTTTTAAATTATAGAAGATATATTCTGATATACATGACCTGGAAGAGGGTGACTGATGCATTCTGTTCTCTGGTCTGGGTAAGTCTGAGATTTCCCTCCCCTTACTCATGCACAAATTTATTCACTGTCTCCACACCTAAGAAACCATTTGAGGCTGGTTCACACTGAACATGACCTGGACCAGGTTGTATCACCTGGTTCCATACCATTCTGAAGTTATTGTACATTCCTTAAGCAAATCCAAATGATGCATTAGTCATTCGTTTATTCATGCAGTCAGCAGATATTTGAGTGTTCACAATGTGCCAGACACTGTTCTAGGACAAGGAGACAGAGCAATGTGTTACAAAAAGAGAAAGACGTGGCTCTCATGGAGCTTACATTTGAATTTTCCTTTGTCTTTTCATGAAGATGTACAAAACATCCAAACATGGTGCTTCCCAAGACCACAGCCTCTGAAGAAGGTGTACCAATATTTTATACTATGTATCTTTCTGTGAAGATCTGATGGGAACTTGATCTAGGGGAAACCAGTCCACAGTCTGGCTAATGATCTGTTCTGTGATGTACTGAGTCAGTTAGATTTTAATTTTTAAGAATATGAATTTAAAGTACAAATACACAATGCAGAGAACACAAGAAGAAAGACTGAAAGGAAATGAGGTAAAGAGAGGTTATGCAAGAGAGCAGAGGTCATGTTAGAAGAAAGTAGAGAAGACAGGAAAGAACGAACCATGATACTGAGAAGAGTAGAAGTTGAGGAAAACAGCTGATAGAGACATGCTTCTGAGACACCTAGAACTGCCTGGGATTCTGCAGCTAGGCTTCAATTGATTCAAACTTAAATCATTTCATCTACTTCTTGGCCTTCATGTTATCTCTGCTTTTCCTAAGGAGTGTTCCTGGGAAACCATGTGTATGTACTCTTGCAATAAACTCTGATTACTGTTGCCAACTTGGGGTGAATTTCTTTATCTTGCAACAAATAAGGAGCCTAAATTAACCATAGGGAATATCTGCTAAAGATGCATATGACTCCTTCCTTCAGTTTCCACTATGTACCCTCTCACATTTTATTCATTTATTAAGATGTACATTTTTGCTGGATCATAGGGAGAACAAAGTCTTGGAAAGAGACTTGTTAGTAAGTGAACAATGCCTCCTTGGTAATACAGAAGCCAATTTTAATGATAATTTATTTCAACTGGTCTATTCAAGAGGTTAGCAAAGCTGCTTTATGAATAAGTATCCTTTATGTGACACTAAGAACAAAATGCTTAAACATCCCTGATCTATGGAAGCTAGGGGAAATATTGAAAATGTCATGATAGTTCAACATTTAGGATTCTTTTCAACTTATCCCACAATAGTACAGTGTAGTAGAAATAGAGGTGGAGAAGACCAGAGGCTGGTTAGAGATTCCAGATTTTCCCTGGTTAGCACCAAACAAATAGACACAAAAAATCCAAGACAGACATAAAGTCTTATGCAGATAAAGTCTACAGAAAGAAAAAAAACTTGAAATCTCCTGAAACAGTAAAGACCATGACACAAAAATAAGAATAAGAATGAGAATTCATAGAATAAGAACAGCGTGGGACAGACATACACACACACACGCACACACACACGCACACGCACACTCAAGAGTTTCGAAAACTTGAGTGATGCAGACCAGACCATAAAACTGAGAGATCATGTTCCTGGCCACAATCTGGATAAAGAAAAAATTAGAAATAAAAATCTGGCTTCCACACTATGTTGCTTGTTGTTAGAAACTGAATATATTTTGTTCTCATGCCATATTGTAGCTTCAGCCATTCTCAAAGAAATTTTTTTAATCTTCACAGAGATTTGAAAATCATACAGGAATCTGGGCAGAGTGGCCCCTCTTCGCCTACATTTATTTAGCACCCAGAATGACCTGAGGAGGTAAGTAGCTGCCACATTTGATATAATTTCAGTCTAGACACACTATGTGTTATATAAGCACATATTTGAACTTCCACTCTGAATGTTTTAAAAAAAACAGTAAGGGTAAAAATAACACTGTATCAACACCTGATGAAAACATTAAAGTAAGAGAGAAGATGCAAAGCCTTCTTAGATGCAGTGGCTTAACATAAACAATATACACAGTATAATAAGCCCAGGTCCTTTAGAAACCAACATGACTGTTACTTCTTTCCTTCTTTCTTCATCAATTTCTATCAGGCTTATCTCCAAAAATGTGGTTACAGCGAAGTTTGTTAGAACCAATTTCATTGTCTTTCCCTTTGCATTCAACTAAATGACAAGAAAACCATTAATGAAGCTTGAGAAAGATTTTTTAAAGTGGTTCTATATACACTGTCAAAAAATAGGCCTTAAAATTTTTCCAAAATAATTAATGAATATATAACCACTAATAATTCTGAGCAACATAATACTGCCAAATTATTTAGTATCTGTCAATTGCCATGAGCAGTTTTATGTAATCTGCAAATAAAAATAAAAAGTCTATTTTAATTATTCCACCAAGTACTTCTCTTTTTATATAATAAAAATATATCATGTTCTATTTATTTCTCAGATTCAATAGAATTTTGTTTGTGTATTGGAGTCTGACTCTTTCAAACTTTGTTCTTATTCTCAAAGATTAAAGTTATTTTCTTTTCTGATTATAAATGTAAAATTCCATCTAAACCTCCAATCAGTTTGAAGAAAACAGCTCCCCTTTGCAAAGGGATTGTGTAAGTGCAGAAAAATAGGGCAACTTGTATATATGAATAGCTATTGTATGCACATACTAATGACATTTTTTTCAAGTTCTTGGATACTAACTTTTTCAGTTCATGTTCTGCACATGATGGCTTTCAACACCCTCCTTAAGAGTGCAATTTTTAGAATTCTTCTATTTTTCTTTAGGGGAGTCAACTCTGTATTATTCCTAATGTCTATTTAACCAGTAAATGAAAAGACAGTAGAACACTGTATTTAGGGGAGGCAACCCTATTGACAGATTGTCTAGGTTAGGATATCAGCTCTACCACTTGTAGACTGAGACAATTTGGGCAAGTTACATGACATTTTACTGGGTTTCAATTTCCTCATTTTAAAACTAATTGTAAGAGTATTCACTTCATGTATACCTGTGATGATGAATTAAAAATATATAAAGTGCTTAGCATAGTGTCTGTTATCTGGGAGATTGCTATTACTGCTATTATTGCTGCTGTTATTATTATTAAGCAGTACACACTCTGATACATTGTTGATGGAAATGCAAAATGTTAAAGCCAGTACGTTTAAGTAATGTGACCATTTCTTATGACTTTAAACATACTCTGATCCTAAACCCGGCAATTCTAGAAAAGAAAGCTTATGCTTATACAAAAACTGTATGTGAATATTTATATCAGCTTTATTCAGAACCACCTCAATCATCAAACAAACCAACTGTCCATCAAGTGGTGACTAGATGATGAAGTTGTGGCATATCCACACAATGGAATACAAATCAAAACTTAAAAAGAGAATGATTACTGATGCAAGTAACATCATGGATGGATCTCAAAAGCATTATGCTAAATGAAAGAATCCAGAAAAAAAGAAAGAGCCATTTATTATAAAATTTGATGTTGATGATATTCTAGAAAAGGCCAAACTATAGGGACAGAAATCTGATCTAAGTTTGCCAGGGGGGACTGATTACAAAAGGACATAAAGAAACTTTTTGGGGTAATAAAAATATTCTGTCTTTATTATGGTGATGGTCACATTACTATATTTTTCAAAATGTAAAGAAATATACAACTATAAAGAGTAACCTTTAGTGTATATCAATTATACCTCAATAACATGACATAAAAAATGAAAACAGGAATATGTACATGTCAAGTTACCACATAGGAATATGTGGAAATATTAATGTTGGCTTCTGAGGACTATATACACACTCCCGTAAACTAAAGGCTAGGCTATGATTGGAGATTCTAGTTCATCCTAAAACGTTATGTCACAAACAAGCTATGTCCACAGAGTTTATGGTTATGCCTCTATGATGTCGCTTCCTGAGCCAAGATATAAAGTTAGCTCTGCTTAAATTCTAAAGCCCATCTCAGCCCTCAGGTTCTGGGCCAGAGAACTTGACTCACAAGGGAGAACCGTGAAATCTACACAGTCTATTTCAATTTATAGCTATTGATAGAGGTCAGTTCAACAGCCTGAAGGGGTAAAAGAATCAGGATTAACTGGCATTGAGCCAAGCAAGGAAGCTCCTGGCAGCAAGTGACAAAATAACCAACTGGCACTGAATTCATAAACTCTGCAGGTTTGGAGCCAGAAAGTTTTGTTGGCAACATCCCAATAAATATTGTTGTAGTGGCAATTAAAAAATCAACAATTTGGGGGTCAAATACTTCTCTGAACTGACCACTGCATTTGGCACCAATTCTCCATATTGAATTATGTCTGTTAACTTCAGCATTTTATTAGTTGGAAGTTCTGTTTAGTAAGCAATTAGCAAACTATATAGCATTCTTTGATTTAATTTGCTCTTCAAATTTCATTTTTCTTCTTAAATACAAGATATATATGATTATTTTATTATTGTTATATGCCAGATGCTCCTGTAATTGCTTTTGTATACTTTCTGAATTGTTATACTGTTCTTTCTTCATTCCCATTTCACTCTTTTCTTTTTCTGTTACCTCCTTACTGGCGTTTGATGTTCACAATTAGCCAAAGTTTGCTTTGTGATGTAATTTTAAAATTGATGATTATAATTTTTAGGGATAAAAAGTGTTCTATAATATTACAAAACAAAAATGAATAAAATTTAATTAACTCATTAAGAGACTATAGGCCATGAAGCTTAAAATAACTGATTTCAAACTATCTTGATCATTCAATTATATTTAATAGTTTGGCTTAAAAAAGACTTATTTTGATATTTTTCAGCATCACAATAAAATTAATTAAAAATATGCAATGCCCATGTGAAACTACATTACCATGTGCTAAGAAAATCTGTGGAGTCAAACTGAAAATTCCGTTGAAAAATGATGATAAAATCGTTCATCAGCTATAAATACTAAATTAACTTATTGAATCTTAAAAATTATTGAGAGTACGAGATTCTGCTTTATTTGGAAATATTTGATATAGAAAGTGATTGAATTCAAAATCCTTTAGCATTATCACCAGATATTTCAATTTTAAATTTCACTTTCAATTCTGCATTTGTCAAGAAGGAAATGGAAGAGTTCTTAGATTTAAAAAGTAATCACACTTTATGTACCATTTAAGATCAAATTAACTGAATTCTTGTCATAAGTAAGAGTTTTTAGGTCCATCCATGTTGAAACAAATGACATTATTTCATTCTTTTTTATGGCTGAGCAATACTCCGTTGTATATATATGACCAAGAGATTATCAAACTAAGTGAAATAAGCCAGACAGAGAAAGACAAATATCATATGATATCTCTTATATGTGGAATCTGAAAAAAAAGATACAAATGAACTTATTTACAAACCAGAAGTAGATCCACAGACATAGGAAACAAACTTATGATTACCAAATGGGAAGGAGGGAGAGGGATAAATTAGGAGGATGGGATTAACATGTACACACTACTATATATAAAATAGATAACCAACAAGGACCTACTATATAGCACAGGGAACTATAGTCAATATTTTGTAATAACCTATAAGGGAAAAGAATCTGAAAAAGAATATATATATAAAACTGAATCGCTGTGCTGTACACCTGAAACTAACATGACATTCTAAATCAACTATCCTTTAATTTTAAAAAAAGTAAGAGTTTTTGTTAATTGGAAAAAAAGTGAAAACATTTTTTCCTGATATTTGCTACCATTTACTAATTTAATGTTTGCCCATAGTGACTACAATGGCTTTGAAAGATCATTATCAAAAACTCTCTATCTATGTGGCACATATATACAATGGAATATTACTCAGCCATAAAAAGAAATGAAATTGAGCTATTTGTAATGAGGTGGATAGACCTAGAGTCTGTCATACAGAGTGAAGTAAGTCAGAAAGAGAAAGACAAATACCGTATGCTAACACATATATATGGAATTTAAGAAAAAAAATGTCATGAAGAACCTAGAGGTAAAACAGGAATAAAGACACAGACCTACTTGAGAATGGACTTGAGGATATGGTGGGGGGAAGGGTAAGCTGTGACAAAGCAAGAGAGAGGCATGGTCATATATATACTACCAAACGTAAGGTAGATAGCTAGTGGGAAGCAGCCTCATAGCACAGGGAGATCAGATCGGTGTTTTGTGACCGCCTGGAGGGGTGGGATAGGGAGAGTGGGAGGGAGGGAGATGCAAGAGGGAAGGGATATGGGAACAGATGTATATGTATAACTGATTCACTTTGTTATAAAGCAGAAACTAACACACCATTGTGAAGCAATTATACTCCAATAAAGTGGGAAAAAAACCCTCTTATCTAGAATTTCTCATAGCTATTTCAAGGATTTATAATATACTAAAATATTATATATATAAAAGTAAGCTCATTTTTCATTAAAAATGAAAATATTTTACTTGTACAGTTTATACAATTTAAATATTAACATTTCTCTAATGTTTTATGTTGTATTTTAATAATATCAATGTTACATAATGTTATTTTTTACCAAACTGCATATAGATACTCCAAATTCTCTCCTCCTTATTCCTTACTGCTAGATAAATATTTTTATGTGTTCTGTGTGAATGGGTTTAGATGATTTGATCCAAAGGGTAGGGAATAAACTTGACAACACTGAATTGTTCATAGGGATTGCACACCTAAATGGAGATTAAACCATCTTTTTAAATTGATAGGTTTCTACTCTGAAAAATAATATTTCATATTCTTAGTACACAGCCCTAATCTTGATGCACTTAAAAATATGTTGGGAAATAAAATAGTTGACATGAGGAAACCATGATAACTATTTTGAACTACTTAATTCTATTGCAGAGAGTTGTCAGGTGCTTACTAATGACTGTCACTAGCTCCAATCATAACCTGAGCAAGAGAAACAAGAGCATACTTGTCTCAGTCTCTGTCTCCCCAAATATATGTCCCCCCAACAAAGTTCTGATTACTGTCACACTGCTTACTGAACCACGATTTTTTTAAAATGAATGTTAAAACAGTTATTTTTACTCAGCCTTCATTAATGGCATCCTGGTTGATTAAATATTACCAACACATGTATAATTTAATTAAGCTATATATTATTATACTGGCTTTGAAATACTAGAAAGAGCTATCTTTGATATTAAATTTAAAGTTGTTTCCAAAGAATTAATATATTCCAAAAATAAAAGTTCTGTAAAATAAAATTAATTATAGTAATATTTTTGTTGTTTTTAAAATTGTTTGGAATCATACATCTACATTTTTCCTCTAAAAATCTGGAATGTCTCCTATTAATCTGAGGCAACCAGAGTGGCAGACACATTCTTCTTCAAGTATATTCTTCTCTTTTACTTAGGTACAAAGAACACGTTTTAGAGCACTTGAGGTGAAATCCATGTAGGAATGACAATATATATACAGAATTATAGTACCCAGCAATACTACTGAGTTTCTAGGAGGAAAAGTCAAAATTCCAGCTCTGTAAAATATTGATCAAATTGAATAAAGGAATTTTGTTGAGAGCATCTTATGACATTCTTTATAAAATTCTGGCTTTCTGACACTGTGGATATCCTCTTAAATGGAGCAGACTTCCTGTTAAACTTGTATCAGAGGGTGGCCCTTCTTTTGAGAACTCCTATGTAGGCCAAGAGTAGAGTGAATGTAAAATAATTGAACCCTCCTTGACATAACTTTTACTACATTTCTGAGCTTATTTCTCTGAGGGGAGGAGATTCCTCCTTAAGATACTTCTTTTAAAAAGTTGATTAATCCTAAATTCTGAAGCCTAAAGAAAGGAAGAAACTATTGTGCAAGTCAGAAGAACTCATGGTGAATTCAAACCACTCTAGAGATAAAACTTGATGTGAAGGTTAAAAGATTTATATTTCAAAAAACATATTGGACCCTTGTAAAGAAAGTATAGCACCTTCTCAGTTAAAAAAAAAAAAAGCTACTTTTAATTCTCTTCTACAGATGATGGTTTCATTTGAACCAAGTCTTAATAGTATGTGCTAGTGAATAAGATGCCATTTAAAAAATATTCAGTGAAACGAAACAAATCACATATGGTTAGCTTGCATTTATAGAAGCCTAAATTATCTTCCATAGCAATGTTTGGATTTCTACAACAATGCATAAAACCTTTTAGTTTTAGTCTACCAATCTGTACTACATTTGATTTGTACTTTTTGATGAACATTAAAATTCTATATCAAAGATTATAATTCCCCTTTGCCAGGGACTTTTATTTTCTATCTTCAACGGATAGTTGCAGCATCTTCAGTCTTCCATTTCAAAGTATTTATATTCAATGTTTATTCCCAAAGAAATAGAAGGCTTAGTCGACTCCATGTTATTTATTTATTTTGCTTTGATCTGTAGGTTGTCATGTAAACTAAGCAGCACATTTCTTTCTCACTTACATACGGGCTTGCTGACTGACAGAGCTCTCAGATTTCTTTGTGGCTAAGGAAAGTTATTTTTGATACAGTGTGAGATATTTTAAAAGAGTGTTTGAAGTGTTAAAGCATATATCTGGGCCAACAAAAATGAAGATCGTGTTCTTAATCTTGATCATTCCAAAAACTTCAGGCTGAGCTTCCTGGTATCAAAAGAATCATTGTGAAAAGTGAGGGTAGTTATAAAAAGATGCTTATAGCATTTGGGGTTATAAAAATTAGCTTTCAAAATTAAAACTTTATCCCATGCCCTTAACGTGATATTTAGAGTGTTTATTTTTTCTCTCAAATTATGCATATTGGTTTCACCTCTTTTGTCTTGTACCCTGGTTTCCTGATCAGGTAAATCTCTGAGTTCTCTTATTCTGGATCCTTATGTGTCTTAGTGTAAAGATTTTAATTTTGTGCATTTAAAGCATGCATTATAATGGTTAATCTACATGTCATCATTAATTTCTAAATCGTAATATTGGCGTACAGACTGCCCCTCTCATGTTAGTCACTGCTAATAAAAGTCAAAGTGAGATCAGATTGAGAATCAAAGGAAAGCGGATCTACCTTATAAATGATACGAATAAAAGTGACTAGTGTGGGGCATGAGAGGTGCTTCTGGGGAGCTGTTAATGTTCTATTTACTGAACACAAAAAAGTGTGCTTACTGTGCAAAAAGTCAGTGAGCTGTACACTTGGGATTTGTATACTTTCATATATATATGTTATACATCAATCAATATATATATATATATTATACTTCAGTAAAAACACATGCCCTTACAGAAAATTTGGATCATATTAAATGTAAAAAACAAAGCAAAAAACAAAAAAAAACCCCAAAGCCTCATAAATATAATTACTATGAACCTTCTGGTGTTTTTTCTTCCAGTTTTGAAATAAAATAAATTCTAGTATAACACAGGGACATAAATTAGAATATCTATTTCCTATCTATCTATCTATCTATCTATCTATTGCTCACTGTTTATTTCCCTTAATGTTGTATAAACTATTTATACATGTCTTTTAAGTATAATTCTTGATATTCCATTATATCAATGTATCATAATTTAAGTATCTGCCTTTCTATTCTTTCCTTTTTATTCTTCGAAGGATAATTATGAGCCAAAGACTTATCCAATTTTAAGAGTCTTGATCTTTCAAGGCTCTTGATATTGCCAACCAAATTATCTACTCCAATTTGTATTAACACTAACATCATATTATATTATTTTTTAAAAAATCATTACAAAATAATGTTTCTTCCCCAATGCACTTTTAAAAATTTTAAAATTTAAATGTGCAATATTTTAAAATTTAAAGGTGTAATATTAAAATATGATGTTCCCAGGACTTCCCTGGTGGTCTAGTGGTTAAGACTCCATGCTTCCAATGCAGGTGGTGCAGATTCAATCCCTGGTCGGGGAACTAAGATCCTACATGCTGCGCAGCATGGCCAAAAAACAGAAAAAAAAAATGATGTTCTTTAAATCAAATATGGATGATAAAATAAAAATTGAGATATTTATATTTTAAAATATTCTTATCTATATAAAATAAAATATTCTGACCTATGGCCATTGGTACTTAAAGTATAGATGTCAAATTGCTTGATGTGAATTCTTAACTACCCACATATAAACCAGTGCAGGAAACTCAATAATTCATTTCTCATTTTTGTAGAAAGGAGTGACAGTAAGTTGGTTCCCCGCTCCCTGCCCAAATTATCACCATACATTCATCACGTACATTATGATGATCAGAATCCTTCGTTTTCATTTAAATTAAAACAAAATATTTAGCTATGTAAAAACATTTTCAACCAATTAGATCATTTTTGTTTTTTCTTTCCTTCAATAAGAGTCCTGGCTCCTGTGGTTCTACTTGAGTAAATAATCAGTAGCTGAAAGTAATGCATTTATTAGGCAAATTCCACTGATGCCTGCCAGCTCTTTTTTAATATTCGAAATGGCTATGAAATCATTAACTTTAAGCATCAATTTATTTGCCTCATTAAGTCGCTGCAGACTCAGGGAGCTTAGAACCCAGGAGGGTCACTAGGATAGTGAGGCCACCAACAGTTTGAACCAAAAAGATGGAAGAGTAAATGGAAAAATCTGTCCAACATTCTACATCTATACCATCAGAGTCTTAATGTTTAGATGGGTAAAGGAAAAAATATATTTGTGTTTTTGAAATATTTTTCTAAAAATAAATTAAGAATGTTGTTTGAGTTAGACATGCTTGTGAAATAATAATTCATAAATATTTTTTTAAAAAACTAAAAATAGAATTACCATATGAATTACCATAGGATCCAACAATCCCACTCCTGGGCATATATCTGGACAAAACTATAAAAAGATAAATGCACCCCTAAAGAAGATGCAGTACATATGTACAATGGACTATTATTCAGCCAAAAAAGAAAAAAAAAAAAAAAAAGAAAGAGAAATAATGCCATTTGCAGCAACATGGATGGAACTAGCGATTATCATACTAAGTGAAGTCAGTAAAAGAGAATGTAGAGACGTGGATGGACTTCAGTCTGTCATACAGAGTGAAGTTAGTCAGAAAGAGAAAAACAAATATCGTATATTAATGCAAGTATGTGGAATCTAGACAAATAGTACAGGTGAACCTATTTGCAGGGCAGGAATAGAGATGCAGATATAGGGAATGGACTTGTGGACATGGGGGTGGGGTAGGATGAATTGGGAGATTGGGATTGACTGCAATGTGTAAAACAGATAGTTAGTGGGAACATACTATAAAGCACCGGAAGCTCAGCTCGGTGCTCTGTTAAGACCTAGATGGGTGGGATGGGGGGCGGTGGGAGGGAGGTTGAAGATGGAGGGGATATATGTATACATATAGCTGATTCACTTCATTGAACAACAGAAACACAACATTGTAAAGCAACTATACCCCAATTAAAAAAAAAAAGAAAAAGAATGAAAAATATCATATGAGATCACTTATATGTGGAATGTAAAATATGACACAAAAGAACCTATCTACAAAATTCTAACTGTGAAAGAGAAACAGACTTACAGACATAGAGAACAGACTTGTTGTTGCCAAGGGAGAGAGGGTTAATAGATGGATGAACTGGGAGTTTGGGGTTAGCAGATGCAAACTATTACATATAGAACAGACAAACAACAAGGCCCTACAACATGCAGTGAACTGTATTCAATATCCTGAGATAACCATAATGGAAAAGAATGTAAAAAAGAATGTATATATATGTATAACTGAATCACTTTGCCACACAGCAGAAATTAAACAACATTGTAAATCAACTATACTTCAATAAAAAATAGTCATCTGTAATAATTCATAAATATTAATCACTTCTAGGTATGGAACTAATACAACTTAGAAAAATATGTCTAAAATACTTATATAAAGTCATGAATCTGTTTTACAAAGTGAAGGCAGGAAAATTTAGTGCTGTAAAATATTACAAATGATAGTTAGCTTAAGTCAATAAAGCCCTAGATACTCTTTTTCCCCCTTTAGTTTTAGAGAAAAATGCTTCAGAGTAAGCCAGCCTTTTGGGGAGAATCTATTTTTGGTATAAAATTCACATGTCCCCCTTAATCTCAAAAAAAGTATTTAAATAATTGACAGAAATTAATTTACAAGAAAGCATTATTATCTAAATCTATTTTTAGGCATGCTTATGTTCTTCATAGTAAATTGAAGCTGAAACTAAGTAAATTGAAGACACTTGTTTTTTGTCTTTGTTTTCTAAAATCAACAATTATCTGACATAAAAGGAAATTCTTTCCCCAACTGGTGGACACCAGAGGGCTGATGAAGTAACAACAGAAACAAAATTAATAGTTACAATATAAGCAAGATTTAAAATTAATTTTACATACACAGTTTCCAAAACCTCTCCTCTCTTTTATATCAATGCATCATTTTCAGATTTTACTGTTAATTTGTCTTTTAAAAACTTAATTGCAGTTCTGCAAATATTTATTGAGTGGCTATTCCCTTTTTATGTTCATTTTTATTTGGAGAGACAGCCAACATATGTCAATTCTAATGCAAGAGCTAAAATGAAGATTAGAGAGAAAATGAGAGAAGGAGAGAGGTAGAGAGAGAGAGACAATATTTTGACCGGCAAAAGATCTAGGAAGACTTCATTGAGAGGTAACATCGGACCCAGACCTTGAAAGGTACCTAGGACTCCAACATCTTGAACTGAAAGACAGAAGGTATTCCAGGCATGGAGGAGTGAATGGAAAACATCTGTCTAATACTCTGTAACACCAGGGTCTTAATTCTGAACTCCATCCAAGTTATCCTTCACACTGTTGTGAGAGTGATCTTTCAAGGAGGCAAATAACATCAAGTCACACTCCCCAGTGGTTCAAAGCATGATAAAAACGCTTTACTATGCACGGAAAGGTTTATCATCAACTGGGCCCAGTATATCTCTCTAGCCCCGTCTCTTGCTATTTGCTCTTCTCCTCCCTGCCCCACTTACCCCAGACATACCAAACTATTGTAGTTTCCCAGAGACACCATGATCTGCCATAGGCTTCATCTTCTGTTTGGAAGGATTTTCTGCTCATTATTTATGTCCCTGATTTTAACTCATTTTTCAAAACCAGCTTGAATAATACTGCAAATACTAGGAAGCTCTTACTAATGTAAGATTAAAATTGCTGATTCTGTCACCTGTGAGGACTAGGAGAGTCTTTGTACTCAGATAAATCCTCCTTGTTTATATGTTACCCTAAGTGCACTTCTTAGCTCTATTGAAAATTGCACTTGACTGCTTGTTTGTTTCTCCTCTGGACCGTAGCTACTGGGTGGCCTGGAGTTTTTTCCTTTATAACCTAATACAAAATAGGATTTCAATTGTTTTGACTGTTGTTAAATTAGACTGAATTGAGCAAAGGCATGGAAATGAGAGAATACAGACACTCTTTGGGGATCAAGAATTGATCCTCTCTGGTTGGGCTGCAGAAGAGAAACAAAGCCTTTAGAATGCTGAAGAACATGGTTCGTGGAAATAATGGCATAGGCATGCCATCATAGGCATCAATTCTATTGTCGTAGGTTTTCTGGTAAATGTTTTCAACAGATGAATGATCCGATTTATACTTTAAAATCTTAAACAGAGAACATTCCTATCAAATTAGAGTTTTGTGCAGAGAACGATTCATATTGCATTTATTAACTAAAGTCATGCTTATTATTTTGTTGTCAACCATAAAACATATATGCTACAGGGAAGTCTCTTTAACTGTGGTTGTTAAAGTCTCTCAATAAGAGATGCTGAGATTGAAATTTGCAAGAGTGTAGAACCTGTTAGAGCATATTACACTTATTAGTAACAGACAACCTCAACCATTCTTTAAAAAGGCAATGGTTAAAATACTTAACACAAAATGCCATTCAATGAGCCTTGACAATTTTAACTACAAACAGAACTCTAAATAATGAATTAGTGAGTTGTAGTTCCTTGGTACTGAACACTAGGTCAATTTTGCTCTTCTGATATTTTGTGTATGTTTATTTATATTTATATGATTTCAAGTATCTATGTGTTCCTCTACGTTTGCCCTATTAACATTTCTTACAATCATGCCCAATCAGAATTATGAATTTCCTGTAAGTGTATTACTTTTGCAGCATCTTTTGTAGTGCTGTTCTATGCGCTAAACTATGGAGCTGGAATAGATCTGTTTTAGACATTTTCACAGCAAGAAAACAGAATATGAGCATGTGCAAAACTCATTATTACTTTCCTTAGTCCCTCAAATAGCCACATCTTGAATTACTATTCTCAGAAAAAGGCAACTGGTCATCCTAGATACAATGATATCACTCTGGTACACCTACATGTATAGTATGTCAAAAAGAAAAAAAAATGGATCTCATTTCCTAGAGTCTGCAGATTGCTAGTGTAAAGGAAGGCTAAAAGAAAACGAAAATGATTTAGAAGTAGTAATAGGTAAGACACTCTAAAGGACTGAATCTGTGCTCCAGAGATTACTTCAAAATTGATTGAACTTATAACCACAACATAAAATGATTTTGTATTTAACATAGCAATAGTTCTATAAATTTATCTGCTGTAGACATAGCAGAATTTGATTTCACCAAGTAAGCTATGCTGATCACAGTGGTTTCAGAGGTTGACTTATAGGAAAATGAAAAGATCAATTTTTCCAAGAGGGAAAAAAATGTAATTGAACTAGTTTTCAATCATTCATTATTACACTTTTAATCAACAACAACATAGAATGATGGCAATCCTGGTCCTTATAAGAGAATATAATTCTTAAGCTGCCTGAATCTTATTTTTGATTTTGCCCAGATGCAAAAATATAAATAAATAATTAACATGAATAGAGAATTGCCTGCATATATGCAGTCCATCCTTATCTTTATATGCTAGATGATATCCATGGATCACCTCAAACTATTAAGAGTTATTCATGTACCATTCTTTAGTCTTCTCATAGATTTTCTTTCCCTAGGTTACATTTTGGTGGAATACTATTAACCTGTCAAGCATAGATAGAAAATTCATGTAATGTGTCACTGTACTTATTGTAGAGATGATATAGAAAACACAGTCCCATATATTTCAGAGTATCCTTTTATGAGGATTTCTGTAGGAAATTTCTCAGGCTTTTCCTGCATATCTGGTTTCTATTTACCTCATAGACTTAAAGAATCATGTAACTAATCATGGTTTCCTTTCTATTTTAATATAAGATTACTAAGAGGTCAGTGTGATCTACCTATTGTTGGACTTAGGGAATATATTTTGGTGGTGGGTACTGTTTTTTCTGCACCCAAATCCCTTTTCCCCAAAGTGCATTCATATTCCAGTAGCAGAGAGTTGTGGCTGCTCCCAACAAGGGCAATAGTACCTTCTAGAGAGAGGTGCTTCTTGAACATTTTGGGGAGAACTTTTTGGTTATTAAATAATAGGGAGATGATATTAAAATTTAGTGGAAGGAAACCAAGGAAGAGAGATGTCCTACAATGTGTGTCAAGAATCGCTTGAGAATGTCCCACCAGCCACTAACATAGGAAAATAGACAGTCTTTAAATAGTATTACTTACAACATAACTTCATTTCACTTACCAATACAAAACATTTGTATTTGCTTAAACGTAACTAAATTGCAGTACTATGTAAATGGGGAGGAGTTTATAATTTCCCATGTCTGAAATTTATCCTGAGCTATTAACCATTTTAGACAATCAGATTGCCAAGAACCACAAAGTTTTTTGCATTTAAGTCATCAACACAAAACACCACTATCTGTCAGTGTTTTAAGCTGTCACATATATGGCACTGGATTCACAAGCCTAAGGGTAAGCATCTTATTACTTAATTAAGTTTTCTAATATATTGTGTTTGAGAACTTATATATTAAAGTAAGTGCATTTATTATTGTATATAATTTTCCATTCTTTTGTTTCTTTTTCATATTACAATTTTGGCACTGAGTTAGATTTTTTAATACTGTAATGCATTTCAGTTGTATGAATTATGAATTTCCTTTAAGTGTAACGAAAGGGATATTTTTCTTCATATGATAGGGAGACTGGATTAGATACATGTAAGGAACACTGGTTTAAGGAAATCAAAATCATACATTAATACTTTTGTGAAGCAGAAATATGTGAACTTAAAACATTGTATGTACTGGTAACATTTTAGAAAAGTCTGAAAGGCAAAAGATTCTATGAATAATAATATAATAAATGAATATTTGGATAGAATAATAATAGTTAACAATGTTGCTGAATTATTAAAAAGTCACGAGTTAAAAAATGTTAGCAGCACCAGTTAAAACAATAAGGAAAATCAATAAGGATCTAGATATAATTTTTAAAATGATATACATGACCTTTAAGGAAAAAAAAGAAAATGTTTTATAGAAAGATATTAAAGTATACCTAAATAAATGGAGAAATATACAGTGCACTTTTGTTAAAATAGTGAATATTGCAATGATATTGAATCTCAACAAATTGGTCTAAGATTCAATACAATATCAATGAAAATCCTTTTATCATTTTCCATTGAACTTGACAAGCTTATTCTAAAAGCTACATGGGCCAAGAATATAACAAGGTGGGGACTTTATCCTACTGAATAATAAAAATTTATTCCATCTTAGACAATGGTTTTGTTACTGAAGTAGAAAAATGTACATATGGAGTGGGATAGAGGACATAGGAAAAAAAGTTAGGTTCATATGGGATCTTGATATATGATAGTCAGTGAAGAAAAAGATGTACTTTCCAGGAAATAAAGGCAGTATAATTGACTGTCCACATGAAAAAAATTAAATTGAATCCCAAATTCACACCAATAATAAAAAATCTGCTGTGGTGGATTAAGTATTTGACTATAAATCTAAATGGCAAAACTTGAGGAGACCATACAGAATATCTTTATCACTATAAAGTGAAGGGCTTTTAAAAGGGATCACACAATTACAAATTATGAAAAACAGATTGTTAATTTCAACTATATTAATAACTTATTTTCATGAAAAGACATAAAAAGAACAAAAAGAGAAATCTAAAATCAAGAGAAGATTTTACAGAAATAAGGTGAATGTAAAGGTTATATAAAGAACTGCTAAAAATCTAAAATAAAATGGCAAAAGAATTTTTAAATTTTTTTAGATATTTAATTTAAGAAAATATTCAAATGGCCTATAAACCTATGAAGAGCAATTTAAAAAATGCACATTAAAACTATAATGGGCAATTACCAGATTGGCAAAAATGTAAAAGCCAATCAATATTGTTTGCCAGGATACTGAGAAGCTGACATTCTCATCTACTGTTGGCAAAAGTGTAAATTTAAACAAAAGATTTAGAAATGTTTTGCATTACCTACAAAATGTGAACATTCACATGTCCTACAACAAAGCAACTCCATTCCTAGACTTATATTTCAAAGAAACTCTTGAACATGAGCCCTAAGAGATACATATTAAATAATCAAAAAGCTTTGTCTAAACTTTATTATTTTAAAATAATGACAAATAAGAGCCCATGAATGATAAGATGGATACATAAAATGCAGTATTTTCAGTTAACTACTGTACAGCAATGACAGAAATTAAATTATGCTGCATGCATCAACATAAATAAATATCAGTGATAATGTTGACAGAAAGGAGTCATGGAAGAACACATAAAATATATTCTATTCATGTTACTTTTAACAACCGGCAAAATAAACTACCTTAAAGTTATAAGGAAAGGCAGGAGAAAGATTAATACACACAGAAAAATGATGACTGTGATGGCAGGAAGTCAGTGAGGAAGACGCTATCCAAAAACAGTGGAGCTGGGAGGATCCTAATTTACAGATGATGATTGTTTTTTTTAACCTCATTAGTTGATAACCTCAGTAATGTCTGTTTTATTATTGTCGGCCCTATTGTATCCCCTTTGCCTTTTCCAAGTTGCTTACACACATATAAAGGCCCATCTATTACCTGGTTATTTCAACCTTGGAGTCCCATTCATTATTTTTTATTTACATTCAAAATGTTGGGAAAGGCAGTCTTGTGCATGCAGTCTCTTGGCTCCCACCTGGCCATGTAAGACTGAGTATTAATTAGGTGGGTTTGCAACACTTCCTTACTAACAGATAAAGAGCTCACACAACCTGTGCCATGCTTATCACCTTGCATGGGATTATCTTCTCTGTTTCAGGCTCAATTAATGGTCTTTTGTCTCTGCTTGAAAAGCATGTGTCATATGGCACCTGGGCAACACCACTGTTATATCTGTCCTCCAAGGGGTATTGGCTGCGTTCTTCCACTGCAGCACAACACAAATTGCTGTGTGCAGGCAAATGCTGAGAATGACCTGCTGACTATGGTGGACTGACTCAAGCTACTAAAACTAATCTTGCTCTGGCTCTTCTCTATGTAAGCAAAGCATTGTTCCATCTAGTTTTTGACTACTTTCTTTTCCTTGGTGACTCAAATACCAAGGTACAATGTGCACAAGTGTTTAGAGCCCTCCTCCAGGATTGGTAACTGGTACAAGTACCCTACTTCCTTCAGACTGATAACTGGTGCACCACTCTCTGCTCAACACAAAACACCATATTTATTTACCTCAGATCCAAATTAATGTGTATAAAATTTTATAAAAGATATATTAATAAATTGTATATAATGCATAAATATATTGAACCTCTTTATTTAACCCCAATATGAACTTCTGAAGCTTTTATTTCAAAAAGCTACACTGGTGACACCAAAAAACTCACATCAATGGTCTTGTTCATCCTTAGAAACTCATAAGTAGAATTATGTTCATAGTAACTTTCATAGATCATATTCCATTTTTGATTTAGTTGTTTTCCCTAAACAATATAGAAATTGTTTTCTCTCATTATTTTTTCCTTTTCTCTGGTACTTATAAGAACACAAGCATCTCATCTTGCCTTTTTATTTTACCATTTGAGTCTCTTTATTCTAAACAAATCTTGAGTTAATGTAATTGCTCAGTTCAAAATTTTACTTCTGTTGGGTAACATCAAAAGCAAATTTTCCAAATCCCTACCATCCTCTAAAATTCCATTTCTCATAAATCAAATTATGAGTCCATAATTGCAGATCATCTTTCTTAAAATAAATGTCTGAAATTTTACTATGCAACATGCCCTATATAATAATATTTCAATACATTATTTGAATAGTCACTTGAATTTGGCATCATACACATTATAGACAGTTTTTAGTGCTTTGAAATAAATAAGATAATGATGCAATTAGTGTTGCTTGTAATAGATAAGTATGAAACTTAATTAAAATATGAAAGGAAGATTTTCCCCCACCAAGCCGTCACATAATTTTTGGAGAACATCTGTTTATTTACAAACCATAGTTTATGTCTTGTTCTTGATGTGCATGCTAATGATATAAACATATGCCCCAGTGAACTTGTACAAGATCAATTATAGCTATGTAACTATACATTTTGGACCATATCAGTATGTTTAAGTTAACATTTTATTTTCTTAATCTAGTCTTCTTGGCTTAAAAGTGAATACCTAACACTTTTTTACTTGTTCTATATTTTTTTAAATAAAGAAAATATGTAAACTTTAAATCAATAGGAAAATATGTTTACCTTAATAATATATATTTATAATTTCAAATCCTGTTACTATAATGCTAATATGATTTCGTAGTGACAAACTGATTAGAGGGAGGTATCAACTGGTAGTTACCCTGACCTATTCAGCAGGTCAACATGGAAGTATGTGAGAGAAAAAGTCAAATGGCAACTTGTAAGTGAAATCTTGAAAATGAACCTGAAATATGAACTGTCCAAGTATAAAAGAGGATAAAAATGCAGGTTAAATGAGCACAAGGGAAAAAGACTTAGAAGTTATTGTTGACTATAAATTTAATTTTAGTCAACAGTGTAACATAAATGCAAACATAAAATTAAACAAACAAAAGAAAATGAAACAAATATGATCTTGGGTTTCATTAACAGAAAGAAAAACTATTTAGAACAAAGAGTTGATAGTTTACAATTTAGTATGAATGCTCACAAACTGGACGGCTTCCAAAAAGAGACCAGTGATAAGTCAAAATTGTATCAGATGATCATTATGAGCCTCATCAAAGAAATGAGACTGTATGGTCTAGACTACAGAGAGACGTGGGGGACATGAGAGATGATTTCCAGTATTGTAAGGCCATTCCCATAGCCGAGTGCTTCACTTGTTTTCAGTGGCTTTAGAGGAAAAGTTTGACAGAAGTATTTTCTAACAAAAGAAACTGGTAAAAATGGAACGTATAATGATATCATCCATAGATGTTCAGCTTTACCTGAACAAAATCAGTGGCACTGAAAAAAGGGTTCAAGTATTGGATAAGGATTCAACAAAATAAACTCTTAGCTTCTCTTCAGACTTTAGATGCATTGCTTTATACAATAGATTGTTTTAAAATTTATTTGCTTAAGGCTTAACCAAAAGCAATAAGCTTCTGGAATCTAGACAAAGTGTAGAAGGATTAAATTCATTTGACTACAGTGTGAGTGAATTTGAAACAAATTATTATACTTGAGAAATGTAAATATAAAACTATAAACACTAGTCTTTTAAAAAACAAACAAAAACCAGTTGTGAAGTATGCTAATGTTATATACACATATATTGGGTCAAGTTGCTTATTATTTTATTCCTTAACACTAGGTAATATTAATTGTACTGTATGCAATATAAAAGATACAGCTTGGTGAGATTTTTCAACTTCTGTCAATGACAGAACAATGGGCTTGTGTTGTCTGGATAATCTATGCCACTGTACTACCAGTGTTGCAGCTTCTGCCACCACTACTACTATTACTACTAAGACTATTACTAACTAAAACCATTTCTACTATTGCTACTGCTACTACTACTATGATAATAGCTTCTACTAGTACTATAAGTACTATTACTAAGAAATTACATTTATTGAGTTGTTATAATATAATGTGCTATGTACTCTTATCAGAATGTTAGATAAACCAAGTGTAAGCAGCCCTATGAAGTAGGAACTATTACTAGCTCTATTTTAAAGATAAATTTAACGTAAGCAACTTTTCCAAGATCTTACAGGTTAAAAGTGGGATGACCATCATTTGAAATAAGGCAATGGTTTTAGATGTTATGCTCTTATTAATCTATATTCTAGTCAAAAACTCATATGAACTGTAATATGAGTATGATTTTTGACATAAAAGTAATATGCATCTATAGAGGAAGTTTTCTCCAAATATAGCACATTATTCTAATCACATCTTTGCACTGTTCTTAGCACCTGTAAATTCAATCTCTTTGGTAATTCGGTTAATTTATTTTCCTCGTGCTTTGTAAGTGTCTTTTATATAATCTAATATTTCATAGCATAGCTGTTACAGCTAAGTACCAGTTAATTGGTTGTTCATGCTTGGTATTTGTCCTCTACTACATTTCAGTATTCCTTGCCTATGATAGGGTACCCAAGCCTCCCACCATAGAACCCAAGTTTATGTTTTGCAGAGAGTAGCTCTCTCTACTATAATATGAGCTTGATGTCATTTAAATACCAAAGTTGATAGGGACTTTTTTCTTTGATTAATATCAAGAATAAAAATTAATGATTTTAAAAATCAGTCATTGTTGTCACAAAATTAAGTAGAGAGAAATTTAGTGACTTCCATGAGTATCAACATGTTACCACCTGAGAAGTTACACACTTTTGAAAGAAGCTGTGATTGAGTGAATTAGCCATCAGATACCTCGTTCGATGATAACTCCCCTCTTGATTCTTTTCCCTCATTTGTACCTAAGCTTTTGGAGGGTATGGTAATTTCTACTTACAAGCTTTATTTAGCACTATACATAGGGAGATCCCCAGACACAAATAAAGTAGGGAAAATCTTGTACTTCTTCAAACATTTTAGTAAACTGGGAAAAATCACAAAAATAAGTTATTTGATTTATTGGAAATTGGTAGAACATTCATTTCACTAGAGGAACAGAAAATAACATTGACTAAATATTAATTCAAGAATAAGAATTTATTACAAAGAATCTATTAATAGGTATACTCTAATTAGAACATGAGGGGAAAATTCCTTTGCTTACATACTGGATATACTTGGTAAAAAAAAAAAAAAAAAAAAAGCCAAAATCAAATAAATGCATACATTGATGATACAATAGAAATATTCAAATGACCATATTTGTCTCTTCAATCAAGGTATGTTTGAGTATCTTAATTAGTATTCAAAAAATAGGTATAAAATGTATTATTTAGTCCTTTCTAGAAGGAGTCATGAAAAGGAAAATCATGCAATAATCTGAAGATAAACACATAAACAGTTAATACATTTAGCCTAAAACCTATTAAAAAAAAGGAAAATTTTTTTTAAACAAAAGTCCATGTTGCTACTGAATTTAAGTCCCTCATTAGTAGTACACATATATGATGTTTATGGTGTATCAAATAATGCATGAGGGGCTATTATCATCCTCATTTTAGAGATGAGGAAACTGGGGCAGAGAGTGGTTAAGAAACTTACCCAAAATTGATTTCAAAGTCTGGACTGTGTATAAATACTTCAAGTAGATGATTTCATAGTTTCTCCTTTAAACTTCCTTACAGAGAAGCAAACACTCTCCATTCCAAGAGTCAGTTTATGACTTGAATCTTCCCAATGAATTTGCCAGTAGAGTTATCGAAAAAAAATGGCTGGTTTAGAAATGGGCATACGATCCAAGCCAAACCAACTAGAGGTAATAAATATCATTTCACAGACTTTTAGATTGTTGAGAGAGAACGTCAAACTGCTTTTACTGGGTCTTCAAAGAGAAATGATTGTAAGTCAGAAAAGACTCTCCCTGAGAATAGAACAAGAAGAGACAGGAAGGAAGGAAGAAAAGGTGGTGGCGGGGGTGGGGGGTAAGGGCAGGAGGAAGAAAGAAAGAGTGGGGGAGGAAGAGGGAAAGAAGAAAGGAAAGGGAAGAGAAGGAAAACAAAGAGCAAAGGCATGGAGAGATAGAGACAAGTTTCTTGAACATATCGAATCTGAACAAATAAAAGCCCCAAGACCTTTAAGATATATGAACTGTTTATTTTTATTAGGCCAATTGAGTCGGATTTCTGTTTCATACAAACACAAGCATATTGGGTACTTAATTTGTTTGGGACACAAAATTAAATAAAGCACCTGATAGCAAATATAATGCTGAAATTCTCATCTTGATTCTTTGTATTACAAAATACTACTCTTGTTCTCTTTTAAACATTAAGGTTTTATAAAATAGTTTAACTATATATAAAATAACTAATAAGAACCTGCTGTATAACACAGGGAACTCTACTCACTACTCTGTAATCGCCTATATGGGAAAAGAAACTAAAAAAAAAAGAGTGGATATATGTAGATGTATAACCTTGCTGTACACCTGAAACTAACACAACATTGTAAATCAACTATACTCCAATAAAAATTTTAAAAATAGTTTATATAAGAAATGTGAACAGTCACCAACATGTTTGAAAACTACAAATTTGAACAACCTTTCATGCTCTAACATTCTCTAACATTCTGAATTTCCTTTTTTTTTTAAAAAAGTAGAAGATCAAAATATGTCCATTGATTATCAGAAAGTACTTTTTCACACTGAAGAAAGAGGGAAAAATTCGCAATTATTCCACCCTGATTCTGTGCCAGACATTATTCTAGGTCCTTTGTATAAATTAACTTGCATTTTCTATTAATTTTTTAAAATATCCTCCTTTCAACTGGATATATTGAATTTTCTTCCAACAATATGAAAGTTATGTATTCCAGGTTTTTCTTCTCTCTTTTTCAATTTTTCAGCCCCTGTTTTTATAGGCATATTGTAATTTATGTGAAACTTATTATTATATATACCTTAAAAAAAAACCCAGATTCCTGAAAATTAGAAGAAGTTTACAATATCTAAAATCAATACAGAAGTTTCATTTTCACTGAAGAATATATTGGAAACTTTACATAAAATGTGGAAACACCATAAATAAATAACCTTACTTAGGGAGATGAAGCTCAAATGAATAATAACTATATGAAGAGATGCTCAAGGTCTCTAATAATCAGGGAAATGTTGATTTAAACAAGAGGTACTACATAATACCCATCAGAATGGTCAGCTTGCAAAGAGGGAAGCCTCACCATATGTAGGTGAGATATAGGTAGATATGCACAGCTGGTAGGAGTGTAAACTGGTAAATCTATTATAAAAAGTTTTCTGGATACATTAAGTGAAATTAATTACATACTTGCTTTAAATCCAGCTATTTTACCACAGAAAAGTTCTTATGTCAATTTGTAAGAGAACAGAATTCATTGCAACTGTGTTTAGTGGAAAGTTGGGACAATCTATATGTTCATGTCTAGGGGACTGAATAATGAAAATATGGTGATGGTTACTATGCAACACCATGCATCAGAATAAAGCAATGGTCTAGATATACATATAATAGCCTGCATATAACTGAAAACAACACAGAGGGAAAATCATAGGAGAAAACAATGAGATTTACAGCATAATATCAATTTTGTGAGTTAAACACACACAAGCACAACAATAGGATCAAAGACACACTAGACATTGAATGTTTGTGTCCCTTCATATCTTGAAGCCCTAATCCCCCATGTGATGATACTTAGAAATGGGAGCTTTGGGAGGTGAGTAGGCTAGGGTGTTATATGTCACTCTTTAATATAACATATATCATACTTTCAATTTTACATTTGTTTGTATAATTTGGTTACCATCCATACCACCATTATAATCTAGCCTCCACAAAGACATGAATTGGGACTTCTTTTGCTTATCTTCTCCCTGTACTTGGCTCACAGTAGGTTTTGAATGAGAATAATTGAAATATTCAACTACCTAAATAAAAAGTAAAAGCACTTAGTTATGTCTAAAACAGAGACTTTAATAAGCAGGTAGACATTACCTACCTGAAGATTTTTATTTAGGAAAATACTTAGAGTTTTACCTGAAATATATATCCATAAGTGTGCATTTTATCTACTTTATTATTTTTCCTCCCATATTTCTTCAAAACACACATCCAGGCTATGTGTCTCTAGTACTGGGGGAGATTTTTATTGTGGGGCATAAAACAGAAGTTATTAGTGGATAACATATATTTCTGGCTATTGTTTTCCACAATCTTGAAGGTTTTGTATAAAGAGGGAAGGGATTTTGAAAGAGAGAGGATTAGGGGAGCAACAGAGGACATAATAGGCAGACAGGGAGATATATACCTGTACACATATGGAGAGGGGTTGAATTTGACTTCTCAAAAAATGTAAAGAAGCAGATGGACAGGTGCCTGGTGTATCCAAAAGCAAGTTATGAACCCATGTCCCTCTCTCAAACAGCCAAGAAAGAAGGTAAGACCTCGACATTGCATGATGCTCTAACAGAAGCTAATTCTAAGTACAGGGCTTCCAGACTAAGCAAAACACTTGCCATCAAACTCAAAAGACCACTTGGCATTGCCCAATAGGATATCATTAGACACCATGATGGACTGAATAACTAAAACCCTTCTGCCATTTTCCTTACTTAAGGGAATAGAGTGCCAACAAAAAGAAGGATGATCCTTCTCAAAGGGTGGTTGTTGGATGACAGAACCATTCAGTTTTGTCAAAACACAGATTTCTGGGATCCAACTCAGACCACCTAACACCTAATCTTTGGGGTTGTAGCTCTAAACTTCATGTTTTTAAAAACTTCATTTGAGCATACTGAAATTTAAGAATTATTGAGAGAAAGACAGCTTGGGTAGTCACAAGGAGAGAGTCAGAAACTGCCAATATTAGTAGTTTCAAAGAGTTGTTCAGGATTCAGACCCACCTCAAAAGCTGAGTGCTGCAAACTCAGAACAAAGAGAAGCAGCAAGTCTAGAATAAATCATAGCCAGAGACATAAGATTGTCAAAGGGCCAGATCAGAGGAAGAAACCCAGAGGAAATAACTATCCAAGAACAAGGCAAGCTAGCTGCTCAAAAGACTGCACTGAATCTCAGAAACCAGTTCATCTTTATGTGAGAGAAAAAGTCATGATAGAAGAAGGATCAGACAACAGCAACGACGAGTGATAGATTTTCCAGTAGTTATGAATTCCAACTGTTTAGCCTCTTTTAGACTTTTCTGATGTGATAGAAACTCCTCCCAGTACTTGGTCAGTCTGAGCAAATAAATAGGAGTATGTGACTGGAGTGAAATATGACTTTGTGAAAAAAAAGGCTGACGCTCAGCTGTAAGTCCAGTTGGCTTTTCAAAAATAAGGTATTTTGGTGAGGAATTCTCTAGTCTATTTAACTATACTTAAGCTTGTTTTGCCAAAATATGAAACACAGTTTGCCAGAGAGAGTACACTATTTAGGATAAAACAGAAAAGTAACTGCAAATGATTTCATTACATGAGGAAGAAAAATTAAATATGACAGCATGCTATTATCAAGAAATAAAGATAGGAAAATAAGTGCTATAAGTGTTTATTTTCTATTCATTTGGCAAGGCATTTTTTTTCCTTGACCTACTATTTTTAGATGATTGCTCATTCAGTTATTGTGCTTCATGTTAACAAGGGAAACCTACTATACTTGACACGAGCTTTGATTTATAGCCATAAATTGAAGGAAAAAATAAAAACGCAAACATCAAACACACATAAGCAATTTATTCACCCTGTCTATCAGTTGACAGCTTCAAATTCCTAGTAATATATTCTAGTGTGAGATAAGGAGATGTCATTCAAAGGTAAAGGAAGAATAAACATCTTGGCAAAAAACAGTGGTCAGAAACTATACTCTCTATGAACTAATGCCCAAGAAAATTCCAAAGTGGATAATTTGTTTGCCCTTGAACTATTATTTTCCCTCACTTATTTGATTATGTTTTATTTTAAACTCACATTATCTCACATTCATTCATCACATACAGTTTTACATTTCTTTCATCAGTTTCAATTTAAAGATTGATTCTCTCAAAATCAGTTGAAAGGTTTCAACTAAAACATGCTCTTTAGAAGTGGTCAAGCCCAGATTGCTCTGGTGGTGTATCATAAGTGAAGTAAAACACAGAATCTGTTGATTAACATATTCTTTTCCTGCTTGACTCTTCAGTCAACCAGGCAGACACCCCTGGGAAAGTCATCAGACTAGTTTTCAGAGACTGGTAACAGTTTCTCAGGGAACATTCTAAGTATCCTATTTTCAAGAAGGATTACAGTTTAATATGCTCACTCTGAATATCTTTTCTTATTACCTAATTGGCTGAGTTATTAAAAACTTCTCAGTGAGTTGAGTTTCAACTCACACCTTGTAGAAAAGGCTAAATTATGCACACGGAAGTCTTTTGCAACAGAACAAGCAGTGCTGCTCTTCTGAGTGACTCACTATAATGCAAAAAGTAGGGCCTGAAGCTAGACTATGAGATTTAATGCTCACCTCCTTAGACCAGGTGAAGTGCAACATTTAACATCAATCTTTACTTTTCAGTTAATACAGCTCATTATGGACCATCTGGCTTGACTGTTCTGCCATTTCCTGCATAATTTTTTTTACAAGACTAGAAATGTACTTCTTTTTCAAAAAAGTAAAATGTCATACCAGTAAGGTGGTTTCAAGGAGAGATGCTAAGAGTAACTTTGGATTCATTCAAAAAAAGTTTCTAAAATACAGGTAAAATATTTCAGTAGTGCAAAGTTTTAAAGAGACATTTAAACACTTACCTGTAATTCCCTTACATCTATCATTGTAATTACTTCAACTGTAGGGCTCTGAGTAATTTCCCTGCACTTCGATTGTAGATATTGGGAAGAGTTATTTGATTCATGAGTTGCTCAAATCAAATCTCCAAAGTCCATAAACAGAGATGCATTGGCTATTTCTCTATGTTCTTGACACAACTGCTTGAAGGATTTAGTCCAAAAATGAGCTTTTTCCGCTATGATACTAATAATTTTCAATTATTTAAAAAAGCGCTCATATTTGAGAATTACATAGATATAGCTTTGCTGATGACTGCCGAATATCAAACATGACATTCTGTAAAATGTCCGAAGATTTCATAGAACTAAGCTTCCATCTGTATATCAGAAGTAAAGACATCCAAATAGCACAGCACTTACCTTCATGTCTTTTCTTTTTATCCTACAGGCACCATGTGCTGAGCAGCTCTAGTTAGTTTTAAGCTTCTTGTACCTAACCTTTTTGCATTCATGCTCTAGCATTGCATAAGTACGGGTTGAAATCTGCTTGACCATAGTTTTACAGTTTGAGTCTCTTAATTGTGTTATCTTTAATTTCTACTCCCTTCATTGTAATAAGAGATATTAATTAGAAGTTCAAATATATCTAATGGAAAAGTAAGATGGCCCTGAAGATGAACAGTCAGTCAAGCATTGGGTCCTTTATAATAGTTTAATCAAAAGCCCTTTGAAGATGAAATTTAAGCATTTTTCTGAGGCCTTTAGCTCAGTCTGTTGACTTAACAGTGAGCCTAACTTACTTGAAAACATCAAAACATTTACTGAGAAACAAGAATGTTACTATTTTACCCAAACGCAGCATGTCAAACAAAAGTTCTGCAGGCAGCGATAGAGTGGTTTGGAGGTGGAGACACAGCATGGTAAGTGGTTGTGTAGTTTTAAGTTTAAAAAAAGCTATAGCTGTTAGCTCTATTCAGTTCTGCTATTTCCTATTTTTAACCATTTTTAGCTGATTGTTATACAAAGTAAAGGAAGTTTATTCTACAAAAAGTACAATAAGAACAGACATGAAGTTTTCTCTATGTGAATCAGTTACAACTACCAATAGTAAGTACTCTTTAGGTTAACTTCTTAGCCCTCTTGCCCAAGTTAGAAAGTTATGTATAACCCCTAGTAAGCACTCAATAAGTATTTATTAAATAGATAGTTGCTTTAGTGATATTTTGTATCAACATTACTTGCCATTTTTTTTTTTTTTTTTCTTTTTGCGGTATGCGGGCCTCTCACTGTTGTGGCCTCTCCCGTTGCGGAGCACAGGCTCCGGACGCGCAGGCCCAGAGGCCATGGCTCACGGGCCCAGCCGCTCCGCGGCACATGGGATCCTCCCAGACCAGGGCACGAACCCGTATCCCCTGCATCGGCAGGCGGACTCTCAACCACTGCGCCACCAGGGAGGCCCTACTTGCCATTTTAATCCATATAGTATTCTGTCCCCTGAATATTTATAACCCTCAAGCTTCTAAATCTTACTCTAAAATTGCCACAAAACAAAGACTTTTCCAGGACCGTTCCTGCCTCATGATAGGATTTTCTTCTTTTTTTCTTTCTGTTACCTATATATCTTTCCCTTCAGGTAAATATATTCCCCAGAGTTAATTTTTTTCTCATGCCCTACAAATAATGGCTTAATATCTTTCCACTCCAAAGACTCCAAGTACTTAACACTGGGTACCTAGATTCTCAAAGCATAAATTCACAGATTCCAACAATACTGTTGAATTTTACTTTGGAAGAATCATCAGGAAGCCATTAATTTTCCTCATGATGTTCTAGACAGGAAGTCACAGCCATATTAAAATTTAGAAGTACATAATAATCAGTATAAACAAACTAAAAATAACTGGCATTCATCAATTGAACTTCTTTTGAAAAGTAATTCTTTTACCCAATTTATATGAAACATGAAATTACATAGTTTCTATTGTGCTATGTTATTAGTTCTAAATGTTGTTTTCACTTACAAATAATATTTTATTATGAAATATGATTAGCAAGATCATGGTGAGACAAGATGAAATCAAATAAAACCTCTGTGTGTGTGTGTGTGTGTGTGTGTGTGTGAATGTATCCCTGTTTCTTTTGCTTCCTTTGTCCTCTCAGGTCAGACCTTTGGCACAGGTGCTGCCAACACAATGCTAGTCATCTCCCACATTGTCTCCCACATGGGAAGGGCAGGGAAAGAAGAAGGAGACTAAGGTCAGCTCTGAACTGGTTCACAATTTGGGCCTTGAGAAAAAAACTGAATTATGGTTTTGTACCATTCAACTCTTCATGAAGGAAAGAGAGTAACTAGGTGATCCTAGGATTTAAGAGGCTTCAGAAGGAGGAAAATAATGCATCTTCACATCTTAGTTTAAATAAGAAAAAACCTTTTTGTTTGTTTGTTTACACATAGAAGAAGGTGAAAGGGAATAAATACAAGATAGATATAGCTTCCTCATGATTAAATTAATTAGCACTAAAGTGAAGGAAAAGCTAATGGGTAGAGAGATGGAGCTGACCACACAACATGAACCTGGAGTGGGTGTAGCAGTAAGGTAATTTTTGCCTGAGAATGTTCCTCCCTTCCAAGATACCAAGGCAACAGATCTTCTTATGAAGCCCCTTGATTTCTCCTCAGACTGTTGTAACACAATAGTGAGGGTGAAAAATTTGGAAGAATGATCCATTCTGAAGGGTTGCTTGAAAAACAGATGAAAGGATAGCTATATTATAAGTTCTATATGTACAAAAGGCAAATAAGGGTATAACAGTATCATATGTCCACAGGACTACAAAGATGTAACTCTGCAAAAATAAGTACTGGGGATTAAAGATTTATCATGGTAAAAAAAAGAGAAAGAACAGAAAGGATAACAAAAAATGTATCTAAAAAAGAGAATAATATATATATAGAGAGAGAGGAGTACTATCTAAGCATGACACAAAATGTAGAAATGTTAAGATGAAGCACTGTAAAACTTTCCATAAGGAAAAAAAATGAAAGGTAGCTGAAAGGGGGTGGGGGACATTTCCAGCATAACAAAATGTTTATTTTTTTAACATGGGAAAAATATATTTGAGTACCAAACCTATAAAAATAAAAAGACTATAATTTTTAAAAAATGAGAAAAAAGAACACATATCCAATTTGCCAGAGTATTATAGTAAAGATATTTAAAAATCTTATACATCTTTTTAGTCATCAAAAATGTATACTAAAAATACTAATTTCACCTATGAAAGTGTATTTTTTAAGTGGTAACAACCAGTTTTTTAAATAAATTTTTTAAATAAATATTTTAAATAAATATTTTTATTTATTTATTTTTGGCTGCCTTGGGTCTTCGTTGCTGTGCGCAGGCTTTCTCTAGTTACGGCAAGCGGGGGCTACTCTTTGTTGTGGTGCACGGGCTTCTCACTGCGGTGGCTTCTTTTGTTGTGGAGCACGGGCTCTAGGCACACAGGCTTCAGTAATTGTGGCACGCGGGCTCAGTAGTTGTGGCTTGCGGGCTAAGAGCGCAGGCTCAGTAGTTGTGGTGCACGGGCTTAGTTGCTCTGCAGCATGTGGGATCTTCCCGGCCCAGGACTCGAACCCGTGTCCCCTGCATTGGCAAGCAGATTCTCAACCACTGCACCATCAGGGAAGTCCCTAACAACCAGCTTTTGACTAAACATTCTAGGATATGTATTGTTTCACATACTACACATTCGTATTCCTACAAATTTTCTGAAAGAAAATTTGGAAGTGAGTTTCAAAAGCTTTTAAAAAGTTAATTTCTGGAAATCTTAAGGAAACAAAGATATGTAGAAAGACTTAGTTATAAAGTTGCATATTTTGGGGACTTTCCTGGTGGTCCAGTGGTTAGAACTCCACACTTACACTGTAAGCGGCATGGGTTCGATCCCTGGTCAGGGAGCTAAGATCCTGCATGTCCTGCATGGCACAGCCAAAGAAGAAATAAAAAAAAAATTATATCTTGTTATTACAAAAATTGGAAGTGACATATTTAAATATGGATATAATTTCTTACAAATAAAGTTCAATTATTATCAGAGACCTATCTTCTTAGTAATTCATGTTCACTGGATTATATCAGTTAAACTATAGACACCTAATGGTATAACTTATATAACATGTGCATAATATGTTTTGAAGATGTTACCATTAGATGAGTTATACTGAAAAGAAGAGTATGAGTTTAGCAAACTATTGGATTTGAATCTACCAATAACTAGATTTGTGACTACAGCTGAGTTATTTTTAATTAATAATCATCAATTGAAAATACTTTAGAGGGTTGTTAAGAAAAATGAGATAATAAGTGGAAAGTACTTGGAAATGTGCTCAGTACCTGCAATGGACTGAATGCTTTTGTCCCTCCTCCCCAAATTTATATGTTGAAAACCTAACCCTCAAGGTAGATGGTATTAGGAGGTGTGGTCTTTGAGAGGCAACTAGGTCATGAGGGCTCTGCTCTCCTGAGTGAGATTAGTGTCTTTATAAAAAAGACTCCAAAGAGCTCCCTCACCCCTTCCACCATGTGAGGTTACAGTGAGAAGACGAAAGCAGGTTCTAATTAGACACCAAATCTGCTGGTACATTGATCTTTAACTTCCCAGCATCCAGAACTATGAGAAACAAATTTCTGTTGTTTATAAGCCACCCAATATGCGGTATTTTGTTACAGCACTATAAAGGGACTAAGATAGTACCTAAGAACTAAAATAATATTGATAATAATAATAATAACTTAATATTGATGATAATAATAATAATTATAAAAATAATAACTTTTAATAATTAAAGGCTATTATGGCCTTCATCATTATGCTTATCAGACCGGAAGTAAAACTCTTCAAACAAAACTTTAAAGAATGTCAAATTAAAACCCAGATAAAACTCTCTTTTATACTATTTTTACTAGGAAAACAATAATAAGTTTAAATGAAATATCATTTCTAAGAACCGAAAATTTGTACTCTGTGACCCTTATGAAACCATATACAACTTTATTTAATTTATTAAATGCTTTTTAAGTGAGGAATTGAATTTTTCTTCTTATGATTATATTGTTTTTCTATGAAGTAGAATACTATCAGTATGCATCCTATTTATACTTTAATAATAGGGAAAATATATACCTTACTTATGATACTTTCCTATGTTCACTTTCCCCCTAAAACTACCTTCCTCATTTTACTCATTTTGTAGTTGCTTAATTATTACAAACACATTCATCTTGAAAACATTATCAATCCATCAATAGGTATCATGCATGGATTTCATGACCATACAAGAAGCACTGGAAATAGTTATTATCTACAGAAAATGATGACATATATATTTTTAAATGCCAAATGTATTAAGTGTGTGGCTCAGAAGCTCCTTTGTACCTGCATCTAATTTACTGTACATGTTGACTGCAGATTAAAGGAAATTAGTCCTGATAAAGGATTAGATGAGAAAGACAAGGAGAGGCCATATATAATAAAATTTTTATAGTGATTTACCAAGTCATTATGCTTCACTTCCCCCCACTGCTAATTAACCTATTTACATGTATTTCTTCTTTAAACCTACTGTCACTTTAAAAGTCTTTCAATTAAAAAAAAGCTTGTTTAATTGAACTCTAAATACTCTAAGATGTCTTTATAGACAGTGATGACTATATACATTTTAATAATAAATCCAGAATAACATAATCTACATTTGGGGACCCTTGCATATATAACTCATTATTACATACAACTCATTATTTTAAAAAGAAATATAAATAAATTATAAAATTTCTTACATAACATGTTAGAGGCATAAAACAATAAAATAAGGTACAGTGATTCAGAACCTGGCCACAGAGAAAGACAGCAAATGTTTGTGAATTCATGGTTGCTATAATTCTTCTTATGAACAATAAAAAACTGTAAATATTTAAAGTTGAATAAAGCCAGATTAGTAATAAACTTAGGTTTTCATATTTTTCCTTAGAAGTGATCTATTATAAGTAATGTATGGATATGACAAAAAAAATAAAATTAATCATTCATTTTGATCCAGAATTCCAGGACTACTTGAGATACAGTTCCTTATAAATTATAATTCTTACCCCTAGAAAATACAACCACTACTCTGGCTAGTTATCTTTCGCTTTAAAAAAGTGCCTGGTTAGAAAGAAACAGAAATGTTGATAATTTAGATATACATTGATAAATCTAATGTGCACTTCCCATTTGCTAAGAGTTTTTTCATTATTATATGGTAATTCTGCCATAACACTGATAGTAAATATCCAAGTGTGTTTAAAATTCACCATGTAACATGTGGCCCATTTAGAAAATCTACTACCCATCTAACACACTTTCTCCAAAGGGAAGAAAAGCTTTTCATGAGTTAAATATATTTTAGGTAGTGTTCTGATGTGACTGCATAGTAAATTTACAGCAATAAAGCAAATGCTTATAAATTCAAAATAGCCACACTTAGGACTAAACCAGATGACTTTGTGTGGAAGTCTAATGATCCTTAAGTCAAGAATATTTATAGATCTGAAAGAAAAATCAGAATACAGCAGCAGACAAAGGACTTAAAAATTGCACTGATTTTTCTGAGCCAACCAGAAAATTTAAATTTAGCCTTTTATAAACCTAATTGGGAACATTCTTTTAATGACTAACATACAACAATGTAAACAGCAAAACCTCACCTGCTTTAGTTGACACAGCATATTTAAATTGGATAGTTAGTAAAATACTAGCTGCACATTTACTTGGCTTAGCTACAGCAAAATCAATAAAAAATTAGTAAAATCATACTGAGTTTATCAGAGATGAAAGCATTGTATCAAATTACTTTATTAAAATAAAAACATTTTAGAAAGTTTTTAGTCTGACTGCAATTTTTGTTAAGCTAAATTTTAGCCCCAAATCTATTTTATTGATATATAAAATCATCATGTGGTAGACTAATAAGGTCACAATTTCTTTGACATTTTCTGGAGACTTGAGGTCTATTTCTCCTCTCTTGCATTTGGGCTGGCCTGCGATACTTTGACCAGTAGACTAGGACAGAAATGACACCATGCCTGATCCAGGACTACCCTTGAGGTGAATGGCAATTCCCACCTTGGCCTTTCGGAGTTGTCACATAAGAAGCCTTTTGGAACTGCCATATAAGAAGTCTGACAGCTGTGAAATGGAGCCAGACTCTATGGTACTTGCCCCCATCCCCCATGTCCTCAGCCTGCCTTTCATCTGTGGAAAAACTTTAGCCAAAGAATAAGTTTAATCAGAGAAGTGAGAAAATGCAGAAACAAAGTAAAACAGTCAAAGAAGACCAAATAATAATAGTTTAGTCATTAGCATAGTCAAAGATATTAGCTCCTTGTTAAGGGCTATAGATAATATTCTGAGCCATAACCTGTGAGCTGTCTTATAGATACTGAAAGCCCCACCAGGTGGAAGAAGGTAACTACATGATGACCAGACTGTAGCCATGACATAAGCTGCCACAATTCCGAGAATTGGCCTCAAAGAAATGGAAACAAACCGACCCTGGAACTGAAGATTAACTGTACCTAAAACAATCAAGACAATGCTGGTCAGACCACCAATGACCAATTTCAAGATGACTGTCAGAGCTGACTGTGCTGTTTCTGCATGTAGCCTCCTCCCTCTGTCTATAAAAGCTCTTACCCACTGATTGTCAGTAGGGGGGAGTCGGCCTCTGGACAGGTATCTGCCTCCCCCCGACCCCCTGGTTGCTGGCATCCAAAATAAAGCAAACTGTCCTTTCCACCAACCTGGCCTCTTTAATGGCTTTTGAGCGGTAAGCAGCCGGACCCCACTTTCAGTTACAACTCTGCTGGAGAGACCCACAAGAAGTGACCCTAAAAATATGGGAATAGGGAGAGGGGCACAGATGAACACAGTCTTCTAGCTATCTCCACCATGTCACCAGAAAGGAAGTGAAACTGTCTGGTGCCTCATCTATAGCCTATCTGCCCAGCTGCCAAGAGAATATACCAAGTGATTCTAGTTGACACCACATGAACTAGAAGAAGAATCAGCCATCCAAGCCCTGCCTGAATTCCTCAGCCACAAAATTGTGAGATATAATGAAATGGCTGTTGTTTTTAGCCACTAAGATTTGAAGTAGTTTATTAAACAGCAATAACTAACCACAAAACATAAGCTCTTAGAACTAAGACACCGTGCAAAGATAGCAAGAGTATTCTAACACTGGCACTTATCTATCTTTTTGACAGTGCATTAGTACATACATTTTGAAAAGAAGTGTGGTGAAATGTGATATGTTTCCAGAACCATGAAGATTCTCCTATGCTTTGTCTCAAAAAAAATTTGAAGAATTTGATCTAAAGAAGTTATTCAAAATAAGCAAAAAATATAGGCAATGATTATATATAAATATATAAAGTATATTATATTATATATAAATTATATATAAATATATTATGCATTGTATATATATATATATAATTAAGTGGAAAGTAGTGACTATGATTAGTAAAAATGAGGTATAATGAAATAAGTTATGGTGTATCAAGGAGGCCAGTATTATATATTAAGTAAAATAATAATTTTGAAGACTGTAGCTATTTGAAAAATATTTATGCATATATTGTGTAGTGGAAAAAGCAAACTATACACTTGTATCTATTCTATTGTTAAATACATATGCAAGTTACATACACTACTCTAGAAGAGAGCATGAACAAATAAAAACAATATACTTATAAAAAATTTTGGAGAATTGTAAACTTTAATATTTTTGTTATATTCCTTGGGTAGTAAAGTAGATTTTGAAAAGTAATAACTTAAGGATATGGACTGACACAACAAATGCTATATATGCATGACCTGTTAAACAGTTGGTAATTTCAAAGAGTTTTGTAGCATTACCAGACAATGAAGCAACTTCAGAAAGAAAATAAAGTTACCCATGAAACAATAAAAGGAATATATAACTCTTCAAATGTTAGTTCTCCTCTATGTAACTTTAGGAAATCTGACAGTTTGCAACAGGATTTATACCATAATCACCTTGTATTTCTTGTATCTGACAAATCCTAATACGTAGTTAGCACTCAGAGTTTTATGAATAAATGAAAATCTGTGGCAAATCATGTTACCACTGGAATAGTTATTAATGTTATGATTTGCACATATGGCATACAGTGCACATAGATGCACCATTCTTATACTTTAGAAATGATTTGTGATTCATCTAACATTTTTAAGACATAGAATGTTCTTTATGTCAACTTATTTGATTTACGAGTTATTTCTTGTTAGAGGATCATTCAAGTGCCTTTTTTACATGTTGGCTTTTTTTCTATTGTCTATTCTGTGTCAATATCTTTCAATGAACTTCAATAAAATAAATGATTACTCAAGTGATGTGACTCCCTCCCCCAACTGAAGAAACATTAAAAGACAGTTAAAAGAAAGAGGAACAAAATGATTTTTAAAATTTAATTCTTTCTCTGGTGAGTTTACATAGAAGAGCTTGAAGTCAACTTTAGATTGTAACTTCATTACTCCTAGCACATGGAGGAATCTACTAAACAAAGCAAAATAAGATAAAACAGATGAACAGAAAAATGAGTGAATTACTCTTATGTCCATATTTAATCATTGTTCTCATCAAAGGAATACTGAAGTAGCTGAACTGATGTTTGTCTGAAAATACTTGCTATAGCTTCTTAACCTTTTGAGGAAGTGCCAAATTGTTTTCCAAAGTGATGCATTACTTTATATTCCCACCAGCAGGGTATAAAGATTTCAATTTCTCTACATCCTCATTAGTATTTGTTATTATCTGAATTTTTGATTATAGCCATCCTATTGAATGTAAAATAGTACCTCATTTTGGTTTTGACTTGCAATTCTCTAATGACTAATGATGTTACACATTTTTTCATGTGCTTACTGGCCATTTCATATATTCTTTAGAGACGTGTCTATTCAGATCCTTTACCCATATTTTAATTGAATTATCTTTTGTTATTGAGTTATAAGTATTTGCTCCATTTTCGGGATACAAGTCTCATATCAGTTATAGGACTTGCAAATATTTTCTCCCACTATGAGTGTTGCCTTTTCACTTAGCTGATGATGTTCTTTGAAACACCAAAATATACAATTCTGATAAACTCCAATTAAGCGATTTTATTTCTTTTCTCACTGGTGTGAGATGGCTTTTTGAGAAGAGGATTATGATCAGTACTTTGGGTGAACATTTTTAGAGCCAGAGGCTATGAATTTTGTCCATAGAACACAGGTGCCTTGTGCATGACTCTAATCCTCCAGCAACTCTTCTAGCCTTAATCACATACCAGAGTCTTTTTGCAGCTGTAGACTCATGGCACCTCTATGGGATTAGAAAGCAAAGAGGAGACAAAGACCCTAATCCTTAAAGAATGTGACATGTTTCTTGTAGTCCAAAAAGCAGAATGCTCAGGGACCCCTGGTTAAACTTGAATTGCCTTTCAAACAATATATACATGGAATCCACGTTGCATATGTTAAACTGCTTGACCAACTAGTTTTCTTTCCAGTTGTATGGCATAAACTCTTTGAATAAATATATCATTCACTTTCTATAAAGATACTGTAAGTTATTAGCTATTTTATATGTAAAAGTGATTATTATGAATCAAAGAATTATCAAATACTTGATAATATTTTAACAATGGGTCTCCTGGAATGCCAGATGGTTCTCTAAACTGTCTCCATTCAAACTTATCACAAAATAAGATCCTTTCAAACACGTCATTTATGTCTTCCAATTTCATTTCTTAATGGTGCTTTCCTTTATTTTATTAGTTATACATTATTATCTATAATAGTAAACAGATTTTCAGAGGTTTCCATGTTGTTCTGCTTCAAAAGCTAAAGTTGGCAACTTTTTGAATTCCTAAATAATATACTATTTTAATAACCAGTTAAATATTTACTGTCACTGCTGGATACAGTATACTTGTTCAGAGATTTGGAATCATTTTAATCAATTCTTATAAAATATTTTCATTATTTATCATCAGTGGTCAAATATAGATTGCCAACTCCATTGTGACCCTGATTTTATACTGTTTCTAAAAACTTTAAATGATTTTCCACAATGCAACCTGGAGGTTCTTTTGTTAAAAATATATATGATCAAATTCTTTGAAGTCATAAGAAAATGTTTCTTCATATATCTAAGTATTTTTGCAGGACAAAAGAATTAAAGTCTTGGATTGTTTCTTGGTGGGACAGAAGACTGCCATTATCTATTATAAAAAGGTTAGTTTTTACTCCTTCATTACCTTTTCCTTAAGAAAATGACAAGCTTCCAAAAATTAACTACAACAATGATAACTAGATTTCTCTTTCATTTTTCATCTGGTCATTTTTAAACAATCTTGGTTCTAGGCAGCTTAAACATGTGATAATGAATTGGTGTTCATATTGTCAATATGCTTGGAAAGAAACCAGGCTTGCCTCTTACTTTAAAGGGTTGAGATCCACCCCAAATCCTCTCTAAAATGGCCATTTATTTCTTTTCTCTGGGGCCAAGAGATTGTCTTTGCTGCTGAAGGCTATGGACATATATTTCACAAAGTCTGTACTCTTAAAAAACACATAGTTTTATAAGAAAACAGATTTTTAAAGAATTCAGACTATAACTACTGACATTTAAAACAATCTACATTTTCCTTTAAAGAAATAAAGCTTTCAATATGATCAGACAAATGGCCATATCCCTCTTACTTCAAAAACTCATATGTCACTCTATTTGTAATTCCTTTCACTTGAATTTCAGCTGTTACTCTCTTTAGATTTCTTAAAAGACAAATAGCACTGACTGAAGCCTAATAAGATTGTACCTTTAAATTCCAAGGACAAAGAGATCAATACAGCCCATTTCACAAGTTAAATGAGCTACTTTTATTTAAGCGCAAAATGATGCTCAATTATTATGTTTAAAAAGAATTTCTACGAGATAAGATATCAAATCTGTAGTCAGGGAGCCTGATGTTTTGACACAACTTGTAGGTTCAAGTGGATCTTCATGTGTCGTTTTCAGTAAGTTAGGCACTGGAGTAATGAAGCATCTCGGACATTAGGCACTTAGGAGGGACTGATGGTATAATGAATACAGCATATAATGAATACAGCATATCTCTTAGTGTTTGCCAGGAAAGTGTTAATTCACTTAAATAGTTACTTACTGATTAATGCAGAGGAATAAATTATTACTATTTTATATTATTTTGGTGTCAATATCTATCATCAGAAGTAGTATATTTTTTCAGGAGTCAGACTATCTCAGGAACTGATTAGACGGTATACAGAGGTAGGTGGTCAGAATAACTAAGTGGGTGGAAACTCTGATATGACAAAAGGTGAAGGGAAGGGAAGGGAATCACTCTGCCTAAAAAAGAAAAAAAAAAAAAAAATGAAGACTGGCTTATAAAAACAGCCAGGTATTTGAAGGCATGGCTCATGGAAAATACATATGGCCCTAGCAGGAAAATGCAGCAGTTACATGAAGGGAAATGTTGGCTCTTTGTGAAGAAGTTAGAGGTACTCAGAAATGGGGGGACATCCCAGAAACAGTACAGTCCCTGGAAGTATACAAGCAGATCCTGGGGAAGGGGATTTTACAGTGGGTATTGACCTGGAGAACCTCGAGTAGACCATGATTCTAAACTTTCATTTTTCACTTTGGCATCAGTACAAAGAAGCAAAGGATTTACTGCATTCTTATTATATGTCTTCAACTGTGCTAAGCACATTTGGGAGGAAAATCTGGACTCTGTGCTACTTCTAGAAGTTTAAAACATCGATAAAAAGGCCTAGAAATCATAAAACAAATATATAATCATACAATCCAATAGCATTTAAGTTGCAGATTAAAAATTTCATGAAAAAAGGACTCTACTGATTTTATTCACTGTTGTAGCCATAGCACCTACAGTGCCTAATGCTAAGTACATGCTTTCTTTCTTTAACAAATACTTATATTGTGTCAGACACTACCCTGAGCAGACTAGAAATCATTACTGCTCACTTAATACTCTTAGCAATTCTATGAGAAGTGTACTATAATAATACATATTTTACATTTGAGGACACTGAGGCACAGAGAGATTAAATTTTCAAAATCACATGACACAATGGGACTTGAACAGTGGCTCAGAGTCCATGTTTTTACCAGTTACTTTGCCCCTTAATTCACAGAAATTAAATATGTTAATTATTAGAGGTAAGTCATAAGCAATTAAAAGAAAAATGTCTTTAGGTGGCAAGCTTGAAAAAATAAATAAAACTTGAAATTGGGGAGAAAGTAAACAAGCTACAGAGCAGAGTCAAAATATAAAGAAGGTGAAGGAAAACTGCATTCATTCATTTATTTAGTGAGCACTGAAATAACCATATACTATATGAAGCACTGGAAAAATATGAGAAAGACTTAGACAAGTTCCTGCCTCTAAGAAGGAAGTATAATGTAGGAAGAGCCTGGAATTGGATTTGGACAAACCTTGATTAAATCCATTTCATCTTTTACTTACTATGCCTGGGGAAGCTCTTGAACTTCCCTGATATCATCCTGGGCCATTTTGAGGTTTAAAGGAGATAATTTAACAAAGATCATTTAAAGTATAAGATGACAATAAATATTAATTACCTTTACCTTTCCCTCTGTTTCAAAAGAGTGTTGTGTACACTAAATGAGATTATACAAGTGTTGATAAATTTCATCTAAAGGTATTTGTTACTTAGCAAGTATTTGTAATCTATTTTAAAACATACTTAAAAGACAAAATGGTGAGACAAAAATCCTCAGTGCCTGCAGATGGGCCAACTTGGAGATGAGTCTGGTTACCAGTGGTGGATTCATGTTGGAAAATAATGGGACATACGTTTAGACAAGAGAGAAAGAATAGTTTATGAAGAATTCAGAAAGACTGGAAAGAGTATGTGAGTTTTCAAGGAAAGTTATTGGAAACTATACGACAGGAAAACTAAGTGGCAGAAAAAGTCAGACAGGTAGATTAATCTGACAGCAGCGTACAGAATAATTTGGATTTGATAAACTGCAATAATGACAAGTAACTAGGTTTTACTGCAGAAAACCAAGAGTGAATTAATTAGATAAGAGGCCAGGATGGTGGTGGGGCTATAAGAAACAAAACAAACAAAAAAAAATACCAAGCAAAAGCCAAAAAACCCAAAACTCAAGAAGAATAATTGGTATGGGTTTCCCCTAATTATTGAATGATGTCAAACACTTGTTTTACAAAAATGGAGAAGAAAAGTAGGTATAACATGCATATACATCATGAGTTTGAAGTGAAAAACAGCAATTAGATTTGAATCTCAGCTCTGCTACACAGCTGTGCTTGCCTGGGCAGTGTTCATGGCTATTGTAAGTTTAGTTTTCTTATTTATGAAATAGAAAAATAATTTTGCATAACTGTAAGAATATTTGAAAATAATATAAAATCAGTGCTTATGAGAACAAACCCTGGTAAAGTTGTACCTGATTCTAGACTGAAAGTATTCTTCAATAACTAAGAGTTAGGAAATACAGCTCAGCCGACTTGGAACTGAGACAGTGTAGACCAAAGAGAAATCAGACATACATGCTAAGCTTTCCAATATATGACAGTTACTGAACAATGTGCCTGGAATATTTCAACAGATGTGGTTTGAACTGCTTCTGCCCCCCATTTCTCACACATCAACTGTGAGGAAACTACCTTTCCAAACTCATGTTACTCAATTCCCCAAAACCCTCAGCTCCTCAGGAGGGTTATTTAACTTTCTCAGAATATAATGCTTACTTCAAGTTTTTATCCTTTTATTTTATTCTTTTTAATTTATACCACTCCCATCCCACCTTCCAACCATTTCAAATGTTATCTGTCTTTGTGAAGGCTTCCTCATTGTTCTCTCTCTTACCTGCCAGGTAGAATTGATGACTCCCCTCTTCAGTGCTCTCTGGAAACTTTGCTTAGTGCTTTATTTCAGCCTTCCCCTGATCAATGCCTCTATGCATGACTGTTTCCACCATATATTTTTGAGATTTCTAAACTCTTGATGTGCAATAGAGAAACTGACCTAACCTGGTTCCTATTATCAATGCACCTAAAATCTAGGAGGAGATACAGATAAATAACAACAACAAAAACAAAAGAGCATCATGTTGAGTACTTATATGGAGAAAATGCAGAGTGTTCTATAGACATATCAGAAGAGGATCTTAGACAGTCACACCATGCTGTAGCACTCATCTGTTTTAGTCCTTTCCAGCCTAGCTTGTAAATTGAGCTTAATCAACAATTATTGCACAAATCAAGAAATAAATGATGATGGAAAATCAATCACATTCCATAAATATCTATGACATAGAGTAGGAATAATGCAAAGGAAAATGGACCAAAGCTGGTGTCTGGAAGTCACTCTTGTAGAACTTGCTTATCTGTCAAGTCCTAAGATAGCTACCTCAAGATGAAGGGTAATGAATATAGGAAATCTACAGTATCAAAATAACCATATTTTAATGGAATTCCAAATAACTCACTGATCAGTTCTCATTAATTAGGTGGGATTATTGTCTCTTAAAATTAATCAAATATATTATTATGTCAATTGGACTGATGGTTAGTCCTCTGTAATTATATCATTAATCAAGCACCTTAGCATTATATTAGACCCTAAGCATAAGTAGTCTAAGATATTTCATAATATTATCATGTTGTATTTAGTTCAATATACATTTACCTACTCAGACCACCGAAACACTGAGGTTCATGTTGTCTAGTATTTTTATTAGAAAATGAATAGGAAATTAGCATTTATATTAGGTATTTTGACTCCTTTGACATTGAAATCTAAGCAAACTAATGATAAAGGAAAAATGAGTTTAAAAACACACAATACAAAGTATCCCAAAGGTTATTTTTGGTGCACAAATTCTAAATTGTTTCCATAGTCAGTAAAGTCTGGTTTTAGCTGCAATTGTTTTTTAAATCTTTGAAAGCTTTATTTTGGGGATGCCAAATACTCTTTTATTAACAAACACCAACATTATTTAGAAGACAATAATCCATTCCAAAGTATTTTGGCATTTTTTATGTAATTGGCACACTCAATATACACATTTTGATTCTCTGATGCAGTGAACTGGGTCTTATAGAATATGTTAGAATATATTATTCAAATGAATTCTAGCCCTTGCTTTAACCTTTATAGTACAATTTCTCATGTGTATCTATAGGGGATTCTATGAAATCAATCTGGGCCTAAAGATCTTTCCCGTCTAGATGGGCACAATTCATATGCAATTTTTCCCTTGATTATAGTCAAACTCTGCTGGGTGGGTAGGTAAATATTTTTAGCTCACTTAATGCACATTATTGTACATACCAGATTTTCTTTTGTTCAGTATTGCTGATACGCCATTTCACTGGCTAAAGATTTCCAGGAACTATACAATATAGTTTTTGTGTACATGTGTGCATGTGTATTTCTTAATCAAATCTAAATTATTAATATTTTCAATGTTATTTTCCAAAGTTAAAACTGCAAAAGCTAACTGTGGAAATTGATGCACGTTTTAAAAATTGGAGTCTGGTTTAGTGTGGAAGGGAATAGATGTTATCAACTTTGCTTTAACAAAAGAACCATTTACCTTCATGGGACTATGGTTCTTTTGTTCTTAGATCATTCTAAATCACTGCATTACATATGATTTTATTTTATTTCTAATAGGCTATACACATGCGTTTCCACAGCTATGCGTAATATAGCAATTTCTCTCCAGCACAGAGAGGACAAGTGAGATCAATTTTTTTCCTCCATACATTTCCTATTTTAACACACAGTAACCAATTTTACTTGCCAGGTTTTATGGCCTTTTATTGGTTATGCAGTTTTATTTATATTCTTGCTTGTGACTAATTATCACATTCTGCTAAATTTATAATGTATTCTACTGATGGTGAAGGCTGAATAATGAAATCCATCTATAGAAAGAAATCAACTGCCTCCCAAAGAAAATGCTGAGGAGAGTCTGAGCAGAAATTGTAAAAGACTTAGGAATTTATACTTAAAGTGAACTCACTTCCTTTGTTCCACAAAAGAAAAAGAGTCATTGGAGAACAGAGCCCTCTTGACTGTTGTCCAACACAATTTTACCTACTTTCTGTAAACTATGCGAGGCCTGTATTGATAGTACTTAGTCTTTAGTTCTTACACCCTGCTACCCTGGAAAGAATAATAAAAAATTAAAAATAATGAAAACCAGGTAAAAGTGAACATTTATTTTATCACTAGTTTCATCTGTTGAGCTGATTCTGTGAGTAGCCTAGGTGCACTTATATGATCATTATTCACATTATTGAAACACTGACATTTCAAAAAGGAAGAAATTGCCTATTAATGCATTCCTTTTCATTGTTTATTAACTTGTTCAAGCCACTAATACAAGAGGATGTATTATAAATAAATGTTTCTCAAATCTAATGGTCAAGTCTTTCTTGAATTGGCTTCTCTGTGCTACTGGAACTTCAGGACACTTTTTAAACCATTTTATTTCTTACTTTGTTTTTTACTGATCTGTATCTGTTATCTCATCCCCTGGTTAGTCCTCCTTTTTACCACCTTATCTTTTGTTTGCTTCCATTTTCGCTATTGTTACTTATAGTTCAGAGGAACTTTTGATATTTTTTCTATCAAACTCAAAACAAAAGTGCTATAATGCCTTTTCTTAATGTCATGAAAATTCAGAAACTTTTATTTATGCTAAATAGCAAGGATTATGTGCACAATCAGATAGTACAGAAATAGCAAATAAACTGAGAATTATGACTCCATATAAATATTACATAGAAAACATATGTTCTATGTTCTTTCTACTACTGCCTCAAAAAAAATCAGATCTGTATAATCTAGATTCATTTAAATCTCAGTTTATGAATATTTGGGGATTCATCCAATCATTCATAGACTTACTCATTCAAATACATATTTTATTCATTTCTTGTGTACACTATAAGAATACTGCAAAAAATATTGACTCTGTCAGTATTATAAGTAAAACTAAGCCCTTGTGCATAAGTCTGTTGCTTATTTTGGATAATACACTGATAGGCCTTGCCTATGCAAACAAGTATATAATGTGCTCCCTGGTTCCAAAAACTTAAAAATTGTTTGGGAATGTATATAAGTAATAAGAAGGATCATTTATGAAAAGCTTTACAGAGGCAAAATAAGGTAGTATAAAATAAATGGAAAAATGAATGGGAATGTAAATACTAGGAAACAGAGCTGCCAAGGACCATGAAAACCAGAAAAGGAGGCAGAATTGGGTTTGGTCTTGAAACCTCAGAATAAATGAGGAAAATCATGTTTACGGTCTATGTGGGCAACAGTGTGTGACAAGTAGGACAATGATTAATTGTATTCACAAATCCATTTTCCTTTTCTTTCATAATCATTATTTTTGCCCTGCCATCAGCTGCTCAGCTGGAGATTTCCCAGCCTTCCTTGCAGCTGTGTGAGCCAGGTGACTGTTCTTGCTAAAGGAATGTGATTGGAAGTCACGTGTGCAACCTCCAGAGCTCTTGTTTCAATCTTCCATAGCCTCTTCCCCTGCTTCCCCATAAGCTAGAATGCAACGTGACTGAGCCAGCTCCTATCAGTATCACTCAGTCAACAACAATCCAGGGGGTGATGGAGCAGCTAAAGAAAATCACGTGGTTCCTAGAGAATTTCCCATTTCTGCTCTGTCCACTGAAATTGGGCTGCTTCATGTGGAACATATAGGGTTCTAACTTGTTTGAACCAGTGTAGTTTTCCTTGTCTGTTTTTGTCACAGTAGTTTAGTTTTTGCCCCATCTAATATAACTCCTGACACGGATGATAGAGACACCATCCAGAGGCACTGCCACAAAGGGCAGATGGTAGAGATGAAGTGAAAAAATGGAAGAATGATCATTTACTCATAATAAAGAACGAGGGAGGAGTGAGCGGAAAGCGTTAGGGGTCATAGCAGTCAACTATGGATCTAGGGCTGCATGTCAAAGGGAAAGGCAGGGTAGGAATTCCAAATATGGGATCTGTTCATATAAGAGTGGTAGTGGTAAGCAGGAGAAGAGATGCTTTTTCAGCCAGACACATAGCTATCAAAAAGGTATCTCAGGGGCTTCCCTGGTGGCGCAGTGGTTGAGAGTCCGCCTGACAATGCAGGGGACACGGGTTCGTGCCCCGGTCCGGGAAGATCCCACGTGCCACGGAGCGGCTGGGCCCGTGAACCATGGCCGCTGAGCCTGCGCGTCCGGAGCCTGTGCTCCGCAACGGGAGAGGCCACAACAGTGAGAGGCCTGCGTACCACAGACACACACACAAAAGATATCTCAGAAAGAGAAACATGGGCCTGGCTGAGGATTGAGCCATAAGGTACAAGGCATTTAAGAGTCAGATGACCAAACTGCTTTCAAGGTTATAGTCAGCAATTAAAGATGTACATTTAACATCGCATTTGTTAGATGAGGTCACTGCAGGAAAGTAAGCAGCTCTCTGACCTTGATCATCTGCCATGGGCTGATGTTTGCTTTGCCTTAGAGAAGCATGGGGATCAACGGAGTCACAGGTCTTTCTGTGACTCAAAGTCCTCCTTTATAAAGTGACATGATATATGTTTAAAATGGTGATGAAGCGCTGGGCTGTTAATTTCTCTCTTCTCCGACTGATAAATTTCTAGTCACGGTTCAAGAAAACCTTTGGACATTGGCACCTCTGTGAAGCCTCCACCCTAAGGAAGAATTCACAGCTTTTGATTCTGATATATTTACAACAGTGTTTCTGGAGAGAAGATGTCATTGATTCTTGCGGATTAAAGTCGCTCTGCTGGTTATGTACTCACTGTAATAACAAAGTCTATTTATTCAGTAGATGGCACAAATAAGAATTTCAGACATACATATGATGATGCAATACAATTATAATGGTTATTATAAGAGGCTGGACTTTAGAAAGAATGCATTAATTTAGAGGCAATAATTTGGTGTGCCATCTACTGAAAGTCTGAAAAGCCTTAGTATGCATGTAACGTTTTATCATGTGTTCTACTGTATTTGAAGATCAACTGATGGAGATGGTTTAGTAGTATTGTGACAAACCACATGGTCTGTAAGCCTATAGCACTGCACTGGATCCCCTTACTCTTACACTAGATTCTGAACTCTCTTAGGAGGGAGAACTTTTCTTATTAATCTCACTAAGCACAGTGTTGAGCTGGGTGACTGCTATGTAGTAGATACTAGATAAGTTTTTTTTGAAAAACAGGATTTTTGAATAAGTGAGTGTTTTGGATAAAATGAGACAATGCATCAACTCTTTTGTTAGTACTTTAATTCAAAGAACCAAATTATTTTAAAATAATGTTAATCTGGTCCAGTTTCCCTCTGATCCATCTAAGGTAGTCATATTTACTATAATTTTAAATTGAAAAACATAATCACATATATTGAAAAATATTAGAAGTAATGGCACCATTACAGAAGATTCAAAATGAAAACCATAACTATTTCCTACATGAATAAAAGTTAGTAAAGTACTGTCAATTCAAAGTATCCTAACACAATGCACAACTTAGTATTCACTTCTGGTCTGTTTCAAGGCTGTTTAAAATTTATAGCTGTAATGTATTTTTTAACCAACACAGGTAATATATATTATTAATCAGATGCTATTTATATCACTTTAAAATCATTAACTCATTTAATCCTCGTAACAACTTCATCCCCACTTTACAGTTGCAAAAACTGAGGCACTGAGAGGAACTGTATTTTACCCAGGGTCAAACCACCAGTAACTGTAAATTGTAGACAGTGTTGGCAATTAACATGCCCCAAACTTACTGCATTTTCTTTTCTCTAACCCCTGACCCTACCACTCTATTCTGCCTCTAAAAAGGTAGCCACGTGCGACTCAGTCTTTGAAGACTTGAGCTTGGAAGTCATCCTCCAAGCCTCTTTCTCATATCCCACATTCAACTGGTTGCCTGACTTCAATGGGTCTCTGTTACCTAGAGAATAAAGAGTAGACTCCTAAGCAAAATTCTTTCCCACCTTGATTTCACCCCCTCCACATAATAGAGCATAGACACTGGAGCCACATAGCCTGGGCTTGAATTCCAGCCAGTTCTGATGCTTGGTAGCCATGAATCCTGGAAAAATTGTTACTCCCTCAATTCCTCAGTTTCCTCATCCATAAAACACCTATAAAACAGTGCCAACATTTTATAATAAGGATTCCGGGAAAGCTCTCAGTAGAGTGACTAGCATTTAGTGAAGAGCTTACAATGTATTGGCTCTTTTTATACGTTTATTCTTACATTATTATAGCTTCCTATGCATAACCCTCTCATATGTAAACAATTCTGAACTTCCTGTAGTTCATTAAAAGTATGTCTTCGTTAATGTACACAAGTAAATATAAGGTAATACCTTTATACACCATGCTTTCATTGCTTGGTAAACTCCTACTCTCCTTCAAAACTTTTCCTGAACACTCCAGAGACTGTTAGGCATTTGTCCTCCACTTTCCCAGGAAAAGTACCTCTATTATACTATCTATCATAATCTATTGCAACTATTTCATTATTTTCTGTCTGTTAACTCATGGCAAGTCTCTATTCCCAGGAAAATGCCTAGTTTTCCAATACTGCTTGACTAGACAAAATGTTAAAAAACTGAGCAAATGAACGGTGGAATGTCTATTTTTTATAGAGCACTTTCACAAGTAAGTGCTGATTTTGGGGTTGCTCAGAAAAAATTTTAGGTAGGGTTTCAGGAGCACACCTATCTTAATGATTGCTCCCAAATGTGTTTTTGCCAGTATGTACAAAATTTGGGGTTGAACGGATAATAGGGATGAAACGACAGGATGACTTTCTGTTCTCTTTGCTCTATTTTTTTCCCCACCTATAAAGGGTATAGACCAACAGTATAGCTAAGGTTGAGTTGACACCTTAATCTTCTTTATTTCCCTAATACTAGGTTTTGGGTCTGTGTTATTAAGAGAGGTTTAACTCTCAGCCTTCACCTCAGCCTTTTGGTGTCTCTCGGCCTACAGGCTTAATAGCTTTCCTAAGCCCTTAAGTAAGTAGTTTAAGAAATTTACCATTACTCTGTTGAATTAACTTCTGAGGCCAAATTGAGAGCATCTCATTTTAACACACACAACTCATTTCTCAAGATTTAGCAGCTGAGGAATTTTATGAATTCGAAATGATCATTATATTCATGTTCCTTAGATTAAAAAGAGGAAAATGAGAACAATTATTTACAATAAGTTCCCTCTTACTGTAAAGGCAGTGGTATTTAAAAGTGCAGAAAAATTATGAAAAATATTAAAAAGATAGCCAATGAAAACAAAAGACAATTGAATGGTTAAAATGAGCTACCTAACAGGCATTATTACTTTCTAGGGAACAAAATATTTATATTTAGGATCTGTTAAATCTCACTGAACAAAAACATAACTCATGCTTTCTTTTTTAACTAAAAAAGAAAAATGTAAACAAAACATGTTAAAATAAAGTTAAAGAAAAGGAAATAAAAAACTCTGAGAGTTATCTGAATTTAAATATATAAGACCAAAATGAATATCTGAATGGTAAAAAACAATAATCTCAATTTTGTTGACAATATAATTAGCATTAAAAAATAAACATCCAATGTTTTCTGTTTCCTATGGCCTCACGAATAGGAAATTTTTTCCTCAAGATGTCATCATATCACTAAAATATTTATAGAGTACTTTCACAGGTCATAACAAATTGTTGTTGTTTATGCTACTTTTGGCCAACCTCTATAAGAGAAAGTGTACACATGAAGATAGAGATGATGAGTGACATCACAAACACCTGTATTTTTGTGGTGACTATTGCTAAATGCTGTATTTTATGCTTTCCATTCTTTCCTAAAATAACCATGTCCTCCAAAATAAAAACAACAGAAATCATGATAATGAAACAAAAGTAACATTTCCTATGGTATTATTTTTAAAAATCGGAACTACTGTCTCAAAGTTACACCATACAATATTTTCAACTTGTTATTGGGAAAATAAAAATCCTTTTGGCTGGGAAACACTGTGTTGGATTAATATCCTTGGATTGTTTTACATATGCCTAATTGACCACCAGAGACAATGAATACGATTCTATGAATCTAATGGATAGACAGCAAATTAGGATAAAGCAAATACTAAATCTTAGAGACATGCACTTCAGACAAAATATATTTTTTAGTCTAGATTAAGATCCATATATGCATGTAAAGTGACAAGGAAATCAGCTTTAATTTTTTGTAGATCAGCTTCTGTCCTTGAATGCTTTATGCATAAGTTTTGGTGAATTCAATAAGATCTACTCTTGGGTCTTCAAGATCCAGACTGGAGAACTGGATCTCTCCCTTCCCATTTACACAGCAAATAATAACAAAGAACAAATAACTATAGACCTGAACATTTAGGCTCAATACTCAACATAGATAGGAAATTTTAAATGATTTTACATATATTATAAATGAATAAAAATTAAATCTAAAAATACACACATGTAGATGAAAGTATTAATATATATTTATATGGGTGAGAATATAATCAGATATTTTTAAAAGGACTACAGACTCTCAACTCAAAAGAAAAAATTGGCAATTACAATTGTGGAATTAAAAAGATAGATTTAGTTATTTCTTAACGTGAGTTTGTATAGCATAAACATTTAAAAAACAGAATGGCATTAATAAGAAGTTTAAAAATATTTAAAATTATAACATATTTTGTTTATCAGAAATAGTGTTGCTTAATGTTAAGAAACTAGATAATACTTTTCAAATTAAAAAAAATCTACTCTTACAAATTTAGAGCTTATCAAGACATTGATACTAAACAGACTTTGTAAAACCACAGGTTTCTTCTGGTTACACGTGGGTTGTGTTTTTTTCCGCCATGTTAGCAGCATGTTTTCTTCACTCCCTATTCTTCCAAATCACCATTCCCAGGGTGGAGGTACGATACAGTTCCATACACGATTCATACACACATAGAAATATACAATTCATAAGTATATTCCCGCATATGGGGATTTTATATACTATGTATTTCAAGGAAGTATTCACATGCTAATGAAGAAATTAGCAACTCTTCTAACAACTTGTTTGTTGCTCTTTGGAAATGTCTCTCTCAGGGACAAATCCCAATCAATTCTGCCTTGGTGCAAAGAAACTTTGGATTCTACTTAAACATTTAAATGTCTCATTATTTATTTTATACTCATTAGTATTCTGTTCACTACCTTTGGCCTGGAAATTTTCTGAAAATACAAATGTGATCATATTATTCACTATTACAAGCTTTCAATAGTTTTCTTTTACTAAAAAAAAAAAAAAACTTTAAATTTTTGCATGGTATATGTGGCACTTCATATTTTGGCCTCTTCAAGACATCTATTGCCTGCCCTTGCCTTATACTCTGCACTCCAGTCAAACCTAAATCATTGTAGTTCCCCTCGTTGGGTCAGAGCCTTTGTACATACTATTCCTCAGCTGTACTCCTTTCCTCCACCTTCCATAAGGTGGATTCCCCCTCATCTCTGCACAATAATAAATTCATTTCACCTTCTGACCATAAATGTCTGAACTATTCCAGTTGCTTTGACCACTGTCTCATTATGTTTAAGGAGAAAGAACCAAAACCAGATGCATGAGAAGTGAAGAGAGAAGAATGGAAAGAACTAGAGTACAGGAGATTGGTTAAGAACCTCTCCCTGGTTTTTCAGGCCTGACCTGAGTTACAATTACAAAGGCAATTACTGGAAATCCTCCCCTGGCCTGCCTCATAGGGCAAGCTGCGCTCTCCACACCAGACTTAGTGCACAGCCAAACACTGCAGTCTCTGAGTTGCAGTCAAGGAAGTGGGCCCCTCTGTCCAGGCTTGTGCTTGGTCATATTTGCATTCCTAGCCCAGGCTCCTTCATTCAGAAACCTCTTTAAGGGGGGTTTTTGGTGAGGCGTTCCTCAGGTGCTTCTGCTGAGGCTTCTTTACTGGGGAGGGGGGAGATTGGGGAAGAGGGGAAAGGCTTGAAGACACTTTTCTTCACTCTGACTTAGTGCTGACTAATTCTCCACTCCTATCCCTCCCTCCCCCTTCCTGCTCTCCCTCTTCCTTTCTTTGGATCTTGGGTACATAGAACAACAAAAGTTTTTTGTTTGGGGCTTCCTCAATAGTAAAGATGACCCCCAAGTCCATGCTGACCCCCTTAACCTTGATCCATGCCATTCAATAGGGAAACATGGAAGGAGAGGTGGGGGAGAGTGGCACTTTTTCAGGTTTTAGCCTCTTGCTTATGCGACTGTGGTAAGTGTTTAAAGATGGGACTGTTAACTTTCCCATTTGGCTTGATCACTCTAACACCTGGCAGTTCAGGTCTCTCCAGCTCAGCTGAGATCCTGACAGTGGGATGGCGAGATAGTAATGAGCTCCAGGGAGCTTCTGTGCAACTCGAAGATGCCAGTAAATGGAGGTGCAGAAATAGAACCAAAAATGAAATACTACCCTGGCTCTGTCATGAATCACCTTTGCCAGTAATACATTTGTAAAATTTGTGAAATCATAGTGTCTTCGGCATATACATTAAAAACTAAAGAGCAAAGTTGAGGAATGACAAAAAATGATGAAGCTGATAATATCTTCTGCAGTAAGAGAGGTACATTACATTTACTTTGGCCATCATCCTTGAAAGGGTGAATCTATTTAGAGTTCTGATGGTAACTTTCTTCCACATGGGAAGTAGGGTGGTAGGATCGGAGATATACAATATAATGGTTACATTTTCTTGGCAAATGACTGAATCTGGTATTTTACTGTTTTAAAAGCCTAAAAAGGAAGTAACCAGATCCTTGGGCAGAAGAGAGGAGGAGGTATAGTGATCTGATCTGTGAGTGGACAGTTGGCCTGCACTGTCACAGTGTTTTGAGGATGGTCTGTAGTTGGAAATGGTTGTTTCATGTGAACAGGGGAATGGGCACTTGCTATAAGGCATCTGACAATACGTACAGCAGCAGTCAGCATAGAGGACCATTAAATTCCAACCTAAACACTCTAGGCCAGCTGTTATTTTTTGGCTGTCACTCACATTTGAGGTTTATTCAAGATATAGGGTGTACTAGATTTCCTACATGTCAAAGGGACTAAGGATTGGAGAGCCCTGAAGTTGAATTGGGGTAAGGTTTTACACCACAAAAAAGGCAGTCGGATGCAATCTAAAGGTACATATTTAAACTTCTGTAAACCATTTATGAGTTATTTTTTCCATAAGCTGAGCAAAGATATTTATCTCAGCATTGCATGAATTAGCATGAGACCCACAATTTATAAATTCTTTAATTCCACCTGGAATTAAGGTATATATTTGTAAAACTGATATAATAGTTTTACAATAATTTCTTACTGAAAGTCACATGACAACATCCTCAACACTATTGTAATTAAGGTTCCTATCACATATCCATAATAGTCTTTTCAAATCAGAAACTGAGAGCACAAATCAATATTACTTTGAGTAATTGAATAAGATCCAATTTTAGATGTTAATGTATAAAAGGAAGCCAGAATACTAATAATTGATAAGAAGCAATTTAAAATTTTTTGGAAGACAAGAGGTCAGGTATTATTTAAATCAAAGCTTTAGTAAAAAAAAAACCAGGGCTTCCCTGGTGGCGCAGTGGTTGAGAGTCCGCCTGCCGATGCAGGGGACACGGGTTCGTGCCCCGGTCCGGGAAGATCCCACATGCCGTGGAGCAGCTGGGCCTGTGAGCCATGGCCGCTGAGCCTGCGCATCCGGAGCCTGTGCTCCACAACAGGGGAGGCCACAGCGGTGAGAGGCCCGCGTACCACAAAAAAAAAAAAAAAAAAAAAAAAAAAAAAAAAAAACCAAAAACAAAAAAACAAAAAAAAAACAAAAAAAACCCCCAAAAAATAACCCTCTAAAATAAATGCCGGAGATAGAAGAGAATTATTATAGATTAAAATGTAGGATATTATTAATATTTAAAATTTAAAAACATATTATTCTTGGTTTTACTGTCTATTCATACTCCCTCTTAATTATTGGTTAAACTTCAAGAACATATTTCCTACAAAAACATCAAACATTATAATGGATTTGGAACTTTACAGGTCCAAAATTTAAAAAAAAGTAATTATTGTTATATTTTGGAATTTATAATATGTGATGAAACTCCATACTGAATGTATGAAAAAAAGGGATAGATGTTAAAATAAAATTTTAAAATAATTGATTCATTAAGCAAACTTTTTTTAAGCATCTGTGTTGTCAGATACCATGCTAGGGCCTGATGACGCATATTTCAAAAATGTAATTTCTGAAAGGATCAAATTGAGGTTAAAATTAACTGATGCTTTCTGATTATTTAAGTTTTTTTTTAATTTTAAAAATATCAGAAAATTTATTAGAAAAATGTTTGCTTTTCCCCATTTATTTAATAGATGATTCGAAAATCAAACTAATTATAAATTCCATACCAAGATAAGTTTGATAATCATGGCAGAAATTATGAAATTCTGTCTTATGTACATATGGTCTTTTGAATTCATCACTCTAAAAGTCACATAAGAGCTAAACTTTTGATTTAAAAAAGCCCATGAAGAATATCTGCCAAATACTAAGAAAGTCAGATTTTGTACTGCTCCAGAATATCCTTCCCCACACCTTCTTCCCTCCATGCCTTACACTTCTTTTCAGCAAATAGACACCCACTTTCAAAAGTGAGTTTTAAGCAGAAGAAAGTCAGCATGAGAATGACATAAAGACCCAGAAAAAATAATAAAAGATGAAACAACAAAAAAACACATTATGACTATATAGCACTTAAAAATCACAGAAATAGAATAGGTCCTTTAGATAAATAATTTCCTTTAGCCTCAATGAAATTTTTTTTTTTTTTTTTTGCAGTACGCAGGCCTCTCACTGTTGTGGCCTCTCTCATTGCGGAGCACAGGCTCTGGATGGTCAGGCTCAGCAGCCATGGCTCACGGGCCCAGCCACAGCATGAGGGATCTTCCCAGACTGGGGCAAGAACCTGCGTCCCCTGCATCGGCAGGCAGACTCTCAACCACTGCACCACCAGGGAAGCCCTAGCCTCAGTGAAGTTTTATACATTAAAAAAAAAAAAAAAAAGAGAGCAACAATAAGAACCAAAAGGCCTTTAAGAAAAAGTACATTAAGAAAAAAAAAAAGAAACTAGAGAAAGAAAGAAGGAAGGAAGGTAGCGAGGACAAATTTCAAGACAAAATAAGAGGATGAAAAGTGAGCTGACACAGTTTGGAGGAAGAATGAAGAAAAAATAGCTAGCTGCATTTCAAGGGCAGGAGGAAGAGAAGGAGAAAGAGGGGAAGGACGTGAAGGGAGAAGGAGAAGAAGAAATACAACTTAACACAGATTCGGGGTACTCAGGCATGAGGAATTCATGCAAAACAAAATGAAACAGAACGAAGATGTACAGGTATACATAATAGTGTAGACAGTCGACATTCAGTTGACTGGTTTTCATATAGAAATGTACAAAAATAAAAAGGAACAGAAAATAATTCAAAATCATAACAAGCAAAACATAAACATTGATTAAATGAGTGTTTGAAGCTAGAAATTGAAAGGAAACATTTATTCTAGGAAAAATTTATATGAAATGATCACTTTGTGGGTTTATGTCCATAAATATCCTCATAGCTAATTCATTCACACATCCCCTAACAGGGAGGCTGCGCTAATGACTCTGCATCAAATAACATCACCACTTATACTTGGTCCATGAATCCACACCTTGACTTATGTATTTTTTTCTAAAGCACTGATCACTGTCTGACATTAGATGGATACACAGATAAACAGACAAATAAATAGATATTCATTTCTTGCTTCTCTCCCCAATTAGAATGCATGCTCCAAGAAGGCAACCTTTTTTTATACTATTTTATCTCCAGTGACTACACAGATACATGGAAGGTATTTAATAAGTATTTATTGAGCAAACAAATTAAATTTAATAATTTTAATATATAAAGAATCATTTAGTAATATGGGCAGCAAAGAGCAGATCACATTCAAGAGGCAAAACCTTATTGATCTGAGTTCTCCAAAGCAAACACACTTGCTTAAGAACAGAGGGACAAGGAAACATTTATTCAAAGTGTATCCTGACAACTAACTTCTAAGTGTAAAGATAATAGACAGGAATTCACAAGAATGTTTGGAAAATACATGATTCTTTCTTGAAAAAATATTTTTGAAGATACAAGAAGGTCAAGAAATTAAACATTTCAACAATGAAATCCTGATAAAGAATGGGCATGATCTATTTAATTCAAACATAAGGCTAAACAACCTTGCGAATTCTGGTCACAGAAAAGTCCAATGACAAATGAAAGGATAAAGAAGATGTGGTACATATATACAATGGAATATTACTCAGCCATAAAAAGGAATGAAATTGGGTCATTTGCAGAGATGTGGATGGAGCTAGAGTCTGTCATACAGAGTGAAGTAAGCTAGAAAGATAAAAACAAATATTGTATATTAACACATATAGGTGGAATCTAGAAAAATGGTACAGATGAACCTATTTGCAGGACAGGAATAGAGATGTAGATGTAGAGAATGGACATGTGGACACAGTGTGGGGGAAGGGCAGGGTGGGACAAACTGGGAAGTTAAGACTGACATATATGCACTATCATGCATAAAAGAGATAGCTAGTGGGAACATGCTATAAAGCACAGGAAACTCAGCTTGGTGCTCTGTGACAACCTAGATGAGTGGGACGGGGTGGGGTGTGGTGGGAGGGAGGTCCAGGAGGGATGGGATATAGCTATACATATAGTTGATTCACTTCATTGTACAGCAGAAACTAACACAACATTGTAAAGCAATTATACTCCAATAAAAAAAAATTTAAATACAAATTTTAAAAAAAAGAATGAAATGGGAATGCTATAAACCTTGAAACCAAGAAAATATTAATAAAATTACTGATAATTAAGATATAGGGGAGGTCCATCCACCTCAATACAAATAACTCAAGTTCGTTTCTTTTTATGGCTGAGTAATATTCCATTGTATATATGTGCCACATCTTCTTTATCCGTTCATCTGTTGATGGACACTTCATTTGCTTCCATGTCCTGGCTATTGTAAATAGAGCTGCAATTTACATTGTGGTACATGACTCTTTTGGAATTATGGTTTTCTCAGTGTATATGCCCAGTAGTGGGATTGCTGGGTCGTATGGTAGTTCTATTTTTAGTTTTTTAAGGAACGTCCATACTGTTCTCCATAGTGGCTGTATCAATTTACATTCCCACCAACAGTGCAAGAGGGTTCCCTTTTCTCCACACCCTCTCCAGCATTTATTGTTTGTAGATTTTTTGATGATGGCCATTCTGACAGGTGTGAGATGATATCTCATTGTAGTTTTGATTTGCATTTCTCTAATGATTAATGATGGTGAGCATTCTTTCATGTGTTTTTCATACAGAGTGAAGTAAGTCAGAAAGAGAAAAACAAATACCGTATGCTAACACATATATATGGAATCTAAGAAAGAAAAATGGTCATGAAGAACCTAGGGGCAAGACGGGAATAAAGGCGCAGACCTACTAGAGAATGGACTTGAGGACATGGGGAGGGGGAAGGGTAAGCTGGGACAAAGTGAGAGAGTGGCATGGACATATATACACTACCAAATGTAAAATAGCTAGTGGGAAGCAGCCGCATAGCACAGGGAGATCAGCTTGGTGCTTTGTGACCACCTAGAGGGTTGGGATAGGGAGAGTGGGAGGGAGACGCAAGAGGGAGGGTATATGGGGATATATGTATATGTATAACTGATTCACTCTGTTATACAGCAGAAACTAACACACCATTGGAAAGCAATTATACTCCAATAAAAATGTTAAAAAAAAAAGAAAGAAAGATATAGGGGAGGAATGGTGTGTGCAAAGATTCTAATTTCTCTCATCCATTGCTGGGAACTGACACTATTTAAATTTGAAATACGATGTTTAACTAATTCAATTTTTTAAAAGATTTTTATAATTTTGTTTTCTTAATTTTAGAGGTATCACTGGGAGCTTAATAATATTTTATATTTTTATTTGTGTATGTTTATGTATCTCATTATGTACATCTCTATAATCTTCCAATTATACATATTATTAACATAGATGCCTCCATTTTCTCATCTATGAAATGGGGATAAAAATAGTATGTATTGAATAGGGAAGTAGAAGGATTAAATAATTGATACACATTTAAGAACTTAAATCCTGGCCCAGCTATCACATATTTGCATAACATGCATGTTAAAGATGATAGTTTATCAGGGGGATGATTTGATAATAGTGAAAATAAAACTTTGCTGCTTAAATTTTTAAAATAATGAGCACTTATTATTTCTATGAAAATAAAAATAACCTTTAATACATATTGTTATTAACTGAACAAGAAATATGGGGAAATATTATCTTATTGCAATAGGTGACAATTATGTCTATTTCTGTATAATATCGGTCTTAGAGTTTTAAAATTCACTATCCTGGATGTACGTTTTTTATAATTTTTTGTTTCTAAATATGAATCTATTAAAACCCACGTAATCATTTTCCAAAGCTGGTTATGTACATCCTCCCCCTGCCTTTCAATGTTGCTTTGCTCTCTCCTACAGAAAACTTATTTGGAAATAAAGCATGATGTTCTTGCTAATATCAGTGCCTTAGTGACAACTACCTATATTTAGAATTCTTTAGTAAATTTTAATGGGCAAGTGGAGAAGTAGGGAACTGAAGAGGACAGCCTGTATACAGTAGTGCTTGGGAAGGCTTCTAAAACATGGCGATGCTGCCAGCTTTAAGCAGGTTCCATTTCTCAGCAAGGATTAAGAAAGATGACACATACCATTCAACTGGTCTTCCTACTCATGTTTAAAATAATCTCTGAGGATGCATAATGAGCAAATGCTTTTATTTCTTCAAAATTGAATTTCAAATTTATGACCAGTATCTCCTATGGGTTTTACTTTATTTTTCTTTAACCTAGAATTGTTTATATATATTTACAATTTAAAACACATATGGCATTAAATACCTCACCACATGAACTCATTACATATAAAATAATGCCTTTTTTATTTGGTGTTTATTCTAGTAATTATGATAACTGAGAAGTGTTGGTTATAACTAATTAAAATCAGGTGGAGTAACACCCATACTATCTTTTATAAATGAGATAGCATTCACTGAGACCACATGTGCCTCATAAAGATAACCATTCAATACTGAATCATGGTAAATATTAAATCAATGACATTTATTCATGATAAAGAATAAAACTGGAGATTTTTCCCTGTTGAAATTACAAGTGGACAAAAATCTTGGTACATGATGCCCTCTAGTGGAGTTTTTAAAATAGGCAGTTAAATTATGTTTTAGTACCCTTTCAATAGCTGCAGTACAAAGTTTACTTAACAGATACTTTTAAAGACAAATTAACTTATTTCTTTTAAAATGTTAAGAACTATAAAATAATTTTCCATTAATTGTTTGCAGGTTGTTAATTGTTTGATAGGTTTTACTTTTAAAAATCAAGAATTGTATAACAAAAATATCTCTTCTAGCCATTAAAGACCAAGAAGGTGTGATTCATGTAAAATGGAAAGTAGAAATACAGAACTCAGGCATATAATTTTATTTCTTTAGGATCTTTGGAAAGAAATGTTATCAAAGCTGACTCTATAAAACTGTCATCAAAAACCTTTCTCTAGGGCTTCCCTGATGGCGCAGTGGTTAAGAATCCACCTGCCAATGCAGGTGACACAGGTTTGAGACCTGGTCTGGAAAGATCCCACATGCCGCAGAGTAACTAAGCCTGTGCACCACAACTACTGAGCCTGAGTGCCACAACTACTGAAACCCATGCACCTAGAGCCCGTGCTCCACAAGAGAAGCCACCGTAATAAGCCCGCACACTGCAACGAAGAGTAGTCCCCTCTCGCCACAATTAGAGAAAGCCCACACGCAGCAATAAAGACTCAACGCAGACAAAAATAAAAATAAATAAATTTATAAAAGAAAAAAGCTCATCTCTACATCTAGGATGACTAAAAATGTATTTCACTTTCTTGGTGGAAAACAATAATTTGAAAAGCCCATCACTAAGTCACTAACATGAATTAGAGTTCTATTATTCAAAGTGTGTTTTAGGAAACATTTATTTCATTAATCAATTTTTAAAGTGGGAGGGCAGGAAGGGATGATATTAGTGAGGTCTACATACAAATATGGTTGAGAAACCCCAAGTGCTTAACTACAATTTTCTACTTATCATACTTTTAGAAAGGCTGAACATTAAATGGGTTAGTAGAGCATCGATTCAAGGTCCTAGGCATTTTATAGCAAGGTGACCCTAGCAACTGAATGGGGCTCTAAAGTGAAATTTCAAGTGACTGGGTCAAAACAGCCATTAATACTGGTAAATTCAGATCCTCTTCCCTCCACTCCCCCGCCCCGCACCTTTCTCTCACCTTCCTCACCTCTCACCACCCATGCAGACACCCTAAATCATGACATGCATCATACATTTTGCTGACTAATTTCGGGAGACACCATACCTCCAAAGCAAGGTTTGGCAAAGCACGGATGGCATAGCCCTCCATCTCTTTTGGTAAATACATTTTTCCTGGAACACTGCCACGTTCTTCTGTTTCTGTGTTGCCTGTGGCTGCATTCCTGTTACAATGGCAGAGCTGAGAGGTTGTGACAGAAACTACGGCTCACAAGGCCTAAAAGATTTACAGATAATATTTACCCAGTTCTGCTCTAAAATATTTTTGTTTTCTCAACCAATTCCATGAAGCTCTCCATTGATGACTTTGTCACTGACCCATCACAGTTCTAGAGATCCTGCCTTTCATCTTTCAGAACAGAGTAGGGCAGAAAGTTAATTCGAGGCCTTGATGTCTTCTGAGGGGATATAGTATGAAGTGCACGTCTGATCCCACGACTGCTAAAGCTGATAATGCTGATGACCCTTAGAAGTGAGTGTCTCTAAGCCAATTCACCCATTCTGTCAGTGGACAGAGCAGCCCTGCAGATCAAATGATGTAAAAGAGAAGCAGTCAGCTGTGTTCTCTCCCTTGCCATCAGAACTTTTAGAATAAACTAGGAAAAAAATTTTATGCACCAGTCAAACTCATTTAAAGGGTTAGATTTTTAGCCTAAACACGTTACACATTCTTTTTCATATTGCTTTCAGGTTAGTCAGGCAAGAAATAATCTTCATCCTATCATTGCTGCTGTAAATTTTTTTTTTTTGCAAACCCAATCTCTATGTTTCTTAAGTCTCTCAAAGGTATGTTTCCAAGGCCATGAGACTTCCATTTACTAATAATGGTCATTATCACTTTTGAGTATATAGAACAATGCCCCTTTTCCCTTTAGTTGAATTTAGGAAATATGTAGAGTTGTTTTAGGTAACCATGACCCTATGTTGACTAAAAAAGGTAAGGTTGACTTAGCTATTTGAGTCAGACAACTCTAACTGTAACACACGTCAGCTGAGAGAAAGCACAGTCTTTTGCTTACCTTATATGGAATGAAGCCACTAGTAAGGCTCAGGGGAATAAAGCACGATGCTGTCCAGTGATAGAGCAGCTCTCAGAAAACTCAGGTCAATTGAGGCTGAGTACCCTCAGGTAAGTTACTTCAACGTGTATTCAATTATCTGCCCCTCTATAAATAACAAAATCATAAGCCCCCTATAGTGGATGGTACATGTGTAGATGGAGTGACATGATATAGTCAGAGCAAGAAGTAAGTGAAGAAGCAGCAACTACAAAAGCATGTTTATAACTTCATAATTTTCTCTGGGAAATCTGTTTTCAATCTACTGTATAAAATCATGATAAATGGAAGCATGTTTTTCCCATCATATTTTAAAACAATGGCCATCGTCTGAAGTTGTCTATAAAAAGTCAGAAATTGTTGCAATTTATTCAACAAAGACTTCTCTCAATTGGGATTAACTCTCACAGAATGGCCATCTTACAGTTTGCGAAGGAGGTTTTATGTTCTTACTGTTTAAATTTACCAGCTTTACTTTCACAAGGCACAGAAGGAATTTGATCATAATTGATGGAACTTCCAAGGTCTGGGCTCTCTTTGAGGTTCTGTAAAACTGTCTTTACATTAACCAAAATGTGATGGTGCACTAAAAGTTCATTCTCTTAATATCAAGGAATTAACAAAAATTATAGCAATCACATTTGAAAATCTATAAGTTGAATTTATATATAACATTATAATGGTATTGAACTTGTTATATTAATTCTGATAAACATTCATGTTAAAATAACTTTCTATATATATCTTTTTTATCTTTTCCTTGATTTTGTGAGGTAAAATCATTGTCCTCAGGGCATAAACTTTTGTTTATGGAAATACTTTTTTGTTTTGGAAATATTTTGTGCTTAATAAATACCTGTTAAAATGAGAAAATATTAGCAAACTTCAGATTGTAACATAAATGTGTAAACATGTATTCAAACTTTTTTAGAAACATAATTTGTATTGTAAAATGCTATAAATAAAAGACCTATTTTCTGATTATATTTTCTGTAAAGAATGCCTAGAGGGGCTTCCCTGGAGGCGCAGTGGTTGAGAATCTGCCTGCTGATGTAGGGGACACAGGTTCGAGCCCTTGTCTGGGAGGAACCCACATGCCGCGGAGCAACTAGGCCCGTGAGCCACAACTACTGAGCCTGCGCATATGGAGCCTGTGCTCCACAACAAGAGAGGCCGCGATAGTGAGAGGCCCACGCACAGCGATGAAGAGTGGCCCCAGCTTGCCACAACTAGAGAAAGCCCTCGCACAGAAATGAAGACCCAACACAGCAAAAATAAATAAATAAATTAATAAACTCCTACCCCCAACATCTTCTTAAAAAAAAAAAAAGAATGCCTAGAACCTAAAGCTAAAGAAATTGTAAAAATAGAATTTAAAGCTATCTTTTTTCTAAACTTGAACACTTGAAAGAAAACTACATGAAGAATGGTTGCATTTTCTAAAGAAGCAGTTGAGTGAATTAATTTAATGAATATTATGATAGATTATTCTATTTCAATATTGTTTAAGGTAAAGATTGAAGGACTCATAATTTGAACTGATACTTATCCCTTAATTATTTTAGCACACTGGAATGGACAATACAAATTTCACATTCCATGCTGTCTCCCCAATGTCTGTTTAAATGCTTTGCTCTTATTTCCTGTTTGCCACACAGATATTCACAACTGCAACAATTTTACCAATAATACAAAATCTTTAATGAGAAAAAGTAGCAGTAGCTTTGTGTATGTGTGTTCATCTCTCTTTTTCTGTGTGTGTGTGTGTGTGTGTGTGTGTGTGCAAGAGTTGCTTGGTAAAGCATGTGAAGTTCTGGTGTAACTTTATTCAGTAAGGCAAATTGTCATATGATTGGAATGGGAGGCACATTCCATTTTATAGCTCTTCAAACTCTTTATAGATGCCACATGTGCCTCCCTGTAATAACCTTTTAAATATGCAATTCCATAAAAATTATGTTCTTACTTACTCTGAAATGAACTCCTGTGTAATGCACTGTTGAGGTGGAATTAGTGTGAATTTGCTGTACAAAGAGTCATCATTAATGGAAACATTCATCTCCAGACAAAGACATTCTAGTGTATTAAACTTCTTTCAATATATGTTTCCTTTCCTTTAATTGACTTACTTGTTCTGTCCAGATCCTTTTCAGTCTTCTATCAAAGAAGAAGAAGAAGAAAAAGGAGAGGGAGGAGAAAGAGAGGAAGAGGAAAAGAAAGAGTAAAGAAGAAGGAAGAGGAGGAAGAGGAAAAAAAGGGGGCTTCCCTGGTGGCGCAGTGGTTGAGAGTCTGCCTGCCGATACAGGGGACACGGGTTCGTGCCCCGGTCTGGGAAGATGCCACATGCTGCGGAGCGGCTGGGCCTGTGAGCCATGGCTGCTGAGCCTGCGCGTCCAGAGCCTGTGCTCCGCAACAGGAGAGGCCACAACAGTGAGAGGCCTGCGTACCGCAAAAAAAAAAAAAAAGAAGAAGAAAAAGGAAAGAGAGGGAGAAAACTAGGGGTGTGGGAGCTTTACCTTGGCAAGCAAAAATTGGTGGTTTGGAGAGAAAAATGTAGTGGCTGCCTAATAACAAGGAAAGCTACCCTAGTTCAGAGTAGTTTGCAATATCTTGTTCATCAAGTTAACAGTCTATCTACTAGATAAAAGGCATAAGAAGGGCAATAAAGATGAAGGGGAGACATACATTATGTCTCCATAGATTTACTCTCTGGTAAAGTAGATCAAACAGGTAGACAAAGGATGATAACAAAAGAGAGATTGCTGTCAGTAACACGCACAGTGCTGGGTTTACAGAATGATGGGGTTATTTATGGTTGTGACTTTAAGATACAGTTTCAGGGAAGAGTTAGCATTTGAGGTATGTCTTGAAGGATGGATATGGCATTAGGTATGGGTAAAAGAGGGAATTCCAGGCCACAGGAACAGTGTGTGTGAGTGCACAAAGGGGCATTTGGGGAACAGTAATTGGCTCAAGCAGGACAAAATGTAATCTCGAGTAAGAGGGTTACTGACTGGAAATATATTTAGAGGAGAGCTTGGAGAATGTCTTGTTGAGTAAATAAAGAATCAGCATTTCATTAAGACAAAAAACGGGGTTGCAGAGGGCTTTGTTTTTATTGTTAATGTTATTATTATCACACAACTGTTCTTAATATGCAAGTGTGTTGAGATTTCATGATTAGATATTGGCTTTACAAAAAAAGTCTCTCATGGCAGTGAAGAAGACTTAAAATAGAAAAAGACTGGAGGCAGTACTAGTAATTAGAAGATTAAATATATGGGTGACAAACAGTAAGACCCCTAATCAGCATGCAGCAAGAGAAAAGAAGGTGGAACAGAAGCGATGCTGAAGATAGAATAATTAGAATTTATCTGTAGATTGAAAGTAGGAACAAGGAAAATGGGTCAAATAACCTACAAGATGCCAGTACTAAGTTCAATACTAAGTTTCAGATAAAAGAAATAGGAAAACAATGAGAAAAAGCAATTTTAAGAAAGAATTGATGAGTTTGGTTTTGAATATGTTGAGTTTCAAGTGTCATGGAGACCTACATGCAACTCTTGAAATTTAGGTAAGTGAAAATATGAAACTTGTGAGTTATGAGGAATTTGAATTTGTTATCCATTAACCAAATATCTAAGCCTCACACCTGAAAAGTTACAGAGTTCATAGGAGGTGACTACGAGGCATTTATGTGGTAGGTGAGTACACACTGCCAGTACTTTATGCAGCACCATCACCGACATTCTGGGAGTGTCAGTTATCTGACCCATCAACTCAGACTTCCTAGAGCTCCTGTTGAGACCTGGCACTGTTTTAAATAATGAGATGAACGCTTGTGTTAGATGGAGAACCCACTAATAATGCTTAGAGTCTGTTAACCAGCTTGTTAAAAATAAGAGAGTGAGATATATGATGGTGTATGAAACTAGGACTACGTCATTTGAAATCTAATATGACAGCTTGAAAGTGGGCTCCTTGATAAAGATGTAGCTCAGAAACAGCCACCTACCAACGTCTCTAAAGACCCTGAACACAATTATGCATGAGCCCCAAGTACATACAATGCAGGTTTTCCTGGACACAGTGGGCTGGGGAGATGACTTTGTACAGCTTTAGCTCATCATCTTAATTCTACCAGTGGATTTTCAGTTAGCATTTGCATAGCTATATTTAAGTTGTAATTTAAGTAATTTTAGATGAATTTGGTCTCCAGATATTACAAATACTACCCAGGCTACTAGAAATAAAGGTGGGTAGGGGTTTACTTACTTATCTCTCCATTCAAATCGCTGAATAGCAATTCTTCAAGGAAGGGTGAGAGCAAGAGGATATAAATTTGTAGGGAAGGTCTTTACATCCTTTAAGCAATCTCTCCAAATGTACATTCCTTTTTTAAAACTAATTTTTATTGGCGTATAGTTATTTTACAATGTTGTGTTAGTTTCTACTGTACAGCAAAATGAATCAGTTATACATATACATATATTCCCTCTTTTTTGGATTTCCTTCCCATTTAGGTCAGCACAGTGCATTCAGTAGAGTTCCCTATGTTATACAGTATGTTCTCATTAGTTATCTATTTTATACTTAGTATCAATAGTGTATATATGTCAATCCCAATCTCCCAATTCCTCCCACCCCCCTTCCCCTTTGCTATCCATATGTTTGTTCTCTATATCTGTGCCTCTTTTTCTGCTTTGCAAATAAGATCATCTATACCATTTTTCTAGATTCCACATGTATGTGTTAATAAGATATTTGTTTTTCTCTTTCTGACTTCATACATTTCTTATATTGTGAAAATTAGAAGTGTAGAACAGTTTTTGGTAGTCCTTTTAAACACTTGATAAAGTTATCATATTGTTTGTCATCGAGAAAAATTGGTCTCAACATTTTTAACTTTAAAAATCTGTGTACAGCCAAATCTCAGTTTCTTTGCAGCAACGTGAGTGTGATTCTGTTGTATAAGCTGGTAGTGTCATGGATTTACCAATCTATAATTTTTCTTCAAATAACATTGTTTAGAAATACTTATGAAGGTACTTTAACAAAATCCATGGTGTTATGGGCTGAATTGTGTCCCTTCCAAATTCATGCGTTAAAGCCCTAACTGCCATTACCTCAGAATGTGACTGTACTTGGAGACAGAGTCTTTAAAGAGGTGATTACATTAAAATGTGCTAATATAGGAAGGGCTCTGATCCATATGACTGGTGTCCTTATAAGAAGTGGAAATTAGAACATAGACACACACAGAGGAGACAACCATATATAAATCAATGAGGGAGACCTAGTGGAAGCCAAACCTGCCAACACCTTGATCTTAGACTTCTAGCCTCCAGAACTGTAGAAAATGAATTTCTGTGTGGAAGCCACCCAATCTGTGGTACTTTGTATGGCAACCTTAGCAAACTAATATACATAGCAACAACGATATAGCCTTTGAACTGCCACTGCTCAATAGAATGAAAGCAATATGATCAATGCTTTTATATTGTATAAATAAAAGCAATTTCTATAAAAAATATAGTTTTTCATTACCCCAAATGAGAATTCTTAGAAAGTATGTTCTTTTTAAAACTTGTGTTAGTATAACAAAACAAAATGCAGTATCTAGTACCAGTTTTCTAATTATCTCTAAGAAAAAAAATTCAAAGTTATAAATGAAGCAATTGGATTCTGCTCAAAAAATGAGTGAGTTTGCACAGAGCATAGTTTTTGTTGGAGGCTGGTCAAGTATTACATAGCATCCTCTCATTCAGTAAACAGCCAGGGATTCATAATAAATATGCTTTATGGACATATGATAGTTTGGTTTACTTTTGTTAGAATCCAAATATTTCATTTAAGGAGGAAGTTGATAAAGCAAAGTGTAAATGTCCCACAGCATTGTATTGTTGAAAAGAATACACATTTGAAGAAAAGAGTAATTTTTTTCTCAGGGTACTTTTAATATCTTTCAGCATTTTTAATAATACATTTGTAACTCCTTAGCAAACGTAACTTCTACATGTAGGGACACATAGCTGATTTATTACGAAAAGATAAAATGCTATTTTGGGGGGTCATTTCTATCATGGAGTAAGAATTATCTTGAACCTAAAGCAATCACCTAGACTTTTTTTCTTCTGAAAGAACTCGCCTAACATACCTTGTGATTATGGCTGGTTCTATTTTACTTTTTTTCCAGGAAAGCAGCCAAATTCCACTAATTAACAATATTTATAGCTGGGTTAAATCTCATTGCTGTAGTTTAAACACTTTTCTTTTTAAAGTCCTTGTTTATGCTCATTTTAAATGTGGTCTCCTGTTTACTTCAAAGCTAATCTACACGTTGTGTCCTGCCTGAAGAAGCTTCTGGGATTTGGGGCTTTTAGGAAACTCAGAATTTCAATATTTGGAGAGTTCATTCTCTGCATGATCATATACAGCATAAGTCTAGGAACAGTGTTGAATTTTCCACTATTTCATCCTTTCCCCTTTAGTGCATATGCAAATTTGTAATTATATATTCATTTATGAGATTATTTGATTACAGTTTGTTTCCCTTATATACCAGACTACACGCATTTTGCTTAACCTTGCTCAGCGCTTAGCTCAAGATGGACGCATAACAAGCCCCCAGTAAATCTTGGTTTCTAAACTAGGTTGTACAGTCTAATAAATAATGTTGAATAAACTCTTCTTTGATCTTAACCTCCCTCTATAAACCACATTAACATATTTCTGTGAAAAACAGACTTGAATTGTGGATATTTTGGTAATCTTTCTTTTTGTTAATCATAAATCATCTGATTCCACTGTAGGATGTATGCTTCAGGGCCATAATATTCTTCCCATTTATTGAATATTTACTATATATCATGCATTGTGCAAAGCATGTATCATGACAAAAGCATCTAAGGTATGAATGATTAGAATCCCTAATTTAAAAAAAAGCAAACAAACAAACAAAAAGGCTATTCATGTTTAGAAGGAATAGGTAATCTTTAAGACAATATGTGTAGGAAATGAGTACAACAAGATGGGAAATTGGGTCTGATAAACCTACATCCCTGGGATCAACAACCAGATATCCATGTTTGAGTGCATGGTTATTTTGAACATCCTCTCTTCTTCCTTTTATCTTTTGAGTGAGTGGGGTTAGAGAGCATCTTAAACTCCTTTATGATCCCAGCCATCCATAGCCAGTTGCAGTGATAGGGTAATTCCATTCTAGGAAAAAATATCACTACTGATTTCCAGATCCACCAAACAGAATCAAATGAGCTGGGAGAAAATAAAATCTTTGTAAGGTCTAAAATGTCTAGGTAACAAGAGAAATTAATCGGTTTATATCACATGTATGTGTGGGCAGACTTTAATTTATGAAAAAGAAATGACTCCAACTGATACTGCTTTTATGTGAACATGGCTAACGTGAGCTGAAAAGTCCCACCAAGATTTTATAAACTATGAAAAACAAAGAGAGATTAAGCTTATTTAAGATCACTTATGATTATTTTGGTATCTAAAATGTTTTTGTTTTGTGATTATACCTTAACCTTTAAAATTAGAATACCTTACATATTTATTTTAGTTTATTTTTCAAGGGGGTTTACCTATACTAATTCACTTGGTTCTCTCAAACCTGTGAAGTAGCTTGGTGCTCTGGTCCTATTTTCAAAGATGAGGAAAAGAAGTTCTGAGAATCTTGGTAATTTGCCCAAGGTCATTCATAAAAAGGAGCAATTAAGGCTTCTGCTGCTAGAATTCTTTGTGCTATATCTCACTCCTTTTCTAAAATTTGAGTGTTATTGTTAATGGACCTTACCAAAGGGAATAAACCAAACAAATGCTAATGATAATATCCTTTTCCTAAACAGGAAATATTTTATCACATAGACTTTAATTACTATCATCACATAGGATAATATATTCCAAAACAAAACAAAAAAAATTGGCATCACTCTGAAGAAAGATAAACAAACAAAAGACTGAGAACTTACAGGGAAAATCTGGCGTTAGACATTCAGAAATAAACAGTCCTAAACTATAAGCAGTACCATAAAAACAAAATATACAGTGCAGGATTTTAATCCAAGCCTTTCAAAGTTTTCCTTAGAAAATATGATATGCCTTTCTTCAATAATGCAAAAAGCAGATCTTCCACGTTAAAATGCCCATAATGTACAAGAAGAAAGAAAAAAAATAAAGAAATCATGATTTAAAGGGACTGAAAGCTGCTGTTTGTATCAAGTACTATGAATCAACCCTAACCTGACCTTCACATGGAATATTTAATATCTAGCAGAGGACTTGGGCTTTGAACATCAAAATCTCATTTCAGGTTACTCATCTGTGAAATTCTAGGAGACATTAGAAAATCCTATGGAAGATAACAAATAACCAAAAGGAAATATCAGCAAACAAACCAACAGTGTCTTTAATGGAGCATAAGAAACCGTTTTGAAGTGTTCTGACTGATCTATGGAACTTAAAGTCTCATATTTTATAAGAAAATATTTTAAAACATGATAAACTATTATATATTATACCATAGAAAACTAGCAGATGACTTAAAGTAACCAGAATATGTAAAAATATATCTATAGATCTATAAACAAACATATTTTAATGTATTTTCTTCCAGAGGTATAATAATGCTCAACCATCTTTTAAATAAAATAATTTTTAAGTTTCAAGGAACATCAGTAGAGAAAAAACACTGCACTAAAATGATTATCATGGGCTCAAACCATACCGTCAGTTACAGGGGGAAAAGTAATCAAATTACTGTTCTCCTGCAAGTCAGCCCCCACCCACCTTCTAGTAAAATCACAAGACTCACTATATAACTGAGAAGTAATTCAATTCATAATGACATCTTTATAGAATGATTAGATCACTTTTTGACCTACATAAGCTAAGAAGAATGTTGCCTTATCAGAGTCAGCATTTACATTGAAGAAAACTTGATAACGATAACCTGAATTAACCATGGTAAGAGAGAGAAATCCCACTCTCTGGGCCCATGATTGCTCATGGTTGGATTTATTGGTCTGACAACTTATCAATATGTATAGTAGTGATTTTTTTAAGATAGTGTTATTGTCTAATTTACATGAAATGAAATAGCAAATTTGAATACCTCTCTGGCAAAATTATGTGGCTAAAAGAGCCCAAAGAGATGAGTTGTTTTCCTTTTTTAAATTTTATTGGAGTTGATTTACAGTCTTGTGTTAGTTACAGGTGCACAAAAAGTGATTCAGTTATACATATACATAGATTCATTCTTTTTCAGATTCTTTTCTCATATAGGTTATCACAGAATATTGAGTAGCTATACAGTAGGTCCTTGTTGGTTATCTGTCTTATATATAGTGGTCTGTGTATACTAATCCCAAGCTCCTGATTTATCCCTCCCCCAACATTTCCCCTTTGAGAGATGAGTTTTTTTTTAAATGGTGGCATTTCAGAAGCTTTAGGAGAAAATACTCCTGTACAGCCCAATAGTAGCTATAAGTCTCACTGAGAGCTTCTTCCTTCTCTTTTCCCCGGTGAACACAACTGAGATCAAAGCCTTTGGTTTTCGAGGCCATGACCTTTATCCACCACTTCTCATCAGGATTCTATGTGCTTGACGATTGTTTTTCAGGACAGCGGGACCCACAGGGAAGTGGAACTGGAGGGTGGGGCTGACGCAGAGAAAGGTGAGGTTTGTAGGATGGAAGCAGGGGGAGGCTGGAAGATGGAAGGAGGTAGGTCAGGCCAACGGCATTCGTAGAGAAGGCCCGCCTGCTCTTTTGGAGAGGAGAGGAAGGGAACAGAGCCTAGCATTTATCTGTAGCTTCCGAAAGGCACATTTAACTCCGAGATCCATGGGGGTGTGTGTGGGTTCAGTTCCTAAGAATATCAGTTCCTCTGATATTCTTACAGCCTGGTTTATAGCCCGGTCCTTTCAAGGTGTTTCTGGAAGAATTCAGATAAGGAAGAAGTGTGTTCAATCTGTGATAGCAAACTGGTAGACCTGATTGACCTGTTAAAAGTTCAGTTTGGCCAATACCATGTTTTGCCTTTTTTTTTTTTCTTAATACTTTGGGTTTGCTAAGGTCCACACATCCTCTGTTGTCTTATACTTAGTCCTCTTCAAAAGGGCATGAGGGGGGGGGGCTTCCCTGGTGGCACAGTGGTTGAGAATCTGCCTGCCAATTCAGGGGACACGGGTTGGAGCCCTGGTCCGGGAAGATCCCGCATGCTGTGGAGCAACTAAGCCCGTGCACCACAACTACTGGGCCCACAAGCCACAACTACTGAGCCTGCACTCTAGAGATTGTGAGCCATAACTACTGAGCCAACGTGCCACAACTACTGAAGCCCGCATGCCTAGAACCCATGCACCGCAACGAAGAGTAGCTTCCAGTCACCACAACTAGAGAAAGCCCATGCACAGCAACGTAGACCAAATGCAACTAAAAAAATGGGGGGGCATGAAGGCATGTGAGTTTTCAAGCCCTTTTCTGGAGCACTGGACAAGGAGTCTAGTGTTAGAGGCTATTAACTCCAGAAACACTATTATCACTGGAAAACCTTTAACCTATTGGTGTGTGTGTGTGTGTGTGTGTGTGTGTGTGTTTATGAACCTGTAGTAATTTCCATGTAATGTTGGATGTTTTGTCCCTAGAAATATATACTCAGTGCTAAAGATTGAGAAATGACATTTTTGGTTTAATTCATATGTTGAGCAAATTCATATACAGTGACTAAAATGTACAGATTTAAAATAGACACATAATATTTTGAGCTACTCACTGAAATTGTATAGAATGTAAAGAAACACATCTTTGTTCTTAAGGTTCCTTCTCTCTATAGCAAAAAAGTTTCATTATTTAGCTAACTTTTAAAGCTACGTTATCACATTTTCAACTGCATTTTCTCATTTTACTCTGTTAGAGAAAGGTTTCTGTATAATTCATATAAATGCTCGGCCACCGTCTTACTATTCCTTCCTGGGCATTTTTTATTGCAAAAAAGATTCACTCTATTAAATGTAAAGTTCTCCAAGTCTTGTTTTCTCACTTCTTCTTCCAAACAGAGCCTGGAGATGGGACACTTGGTGGCTCAAGGCAGCGTGCACATGGTCAGCACAAGAGCCTGAAAAATAGCCTAGATCCATCTTCCGCCATCTCCCGCCTGGCCTCCTCATGTATTATTAAAGCCAGTAGAGCTTCCTGGACGGCTGAATAAAGCTGACCATCCTCCACCAACGAATTCCATCCGCAGGCTTCTGAATGTTCGCCAATGCTCTGTGTCACCTGCACATGGCAGATATAATAGGCAAACTGAATGAAGAATTTCCTATTCTTACCAGGCAGTATTCGAGATAGAAGATAAGAACAGCCTGAATAGCTAAGCTGGCATGTGAAAGGGGTTCTTCTTTTCATGTAACACTTATTATGAAGATGCAAATTTCCTCTCAACCAGAAGCTATGTTTGTGGCTGCTCAGCAGACATTCCTTTAGCTGGTAGCAATTTGTGTCCCCAGTGTCTTATTTTTCAATATTTTCCAATTCCATTTGGAGATGATATAATAACATCTTCTCAGAATTCTCTATAGACATATATTCACAAATATTTGTAAATTCTATCAAATTATATCCTTTGTGTTGTATTATTTGTATATTCAAAATGCCATAACCAGGGATTTGTCCTACTCCATGCTCACTTCACTGAAACCTAAGTTAGTAAAACTGAATAAAGTCATTTGTTCAGACCCACATTTTGATTAAGTAATATCCCACAAAAAGAGTCATTAAGGATCTATGCATCATTCTGGCCACTTGGTACGTAGCTATTTTTAAAAGGTATCTGGCTGATGTGTTTACACTGTTCACATAGGTTATTTTGTAATTTTGTTCCCATCAGTATACTTCATTTACTAAGTCATATATGCTGTGCATATATGCTCTAAAATAATCATTAAGCTTTTACAAGGAAAAGAAAATAACCTTGGTCACACATTTGACTCTCACTCTCCAAATTTCTTCCCTTGGTGTTTCTAGATACTTGATTTTCCTTCTAGAAATGGTCAATGCATATAAAGAAAAAGAAAAGGTCATAATTATAGGACCCTATACTAGGTTTCCACACCTTAACTTTTCACCATAACTACTTTTGAAACCTGACCATTCGTATCAAGTTGACAACTAGATTTACTATCAGAATAATTACTAAATTTTAATTTGTTAGTAGATTAAAAGCAAGCATATAAATATGAATACAGGGGACACAGAAATTCTATTCACTCATTCTTGTACTCACTGCCCATTCAAGACCGCATGTGTTGTGTGCCAACTATTGCAGAGCAGTCCACTAACCCTGCAGATAATACCCAGTTCTACAGCTCACCCTCTGCCATCCAGGACCTCACAGCCAGAGGAGCGATGCCTAGCTTGCTATTTAGCATATCAAGTGTCTTTTTAGGCCATCTGATCTTTCACCTCCCCCCTCACACCCTCTGTAAGTCTCTTTGCCTCTTTCTGTCTCTCTGAGGGTGTTCGTTTCACATCCTCAGTGTGGCTCTGTACCCACAGGTAGATGTTTCCTCTCTCTCTTGCCTCTCTGTCTCTATCTTCCTTTACCTTTTTCTAGCTTCCTTTCTCTCATGCCCTCTTGCTCTCTGACCACCATTTTCTCCTTCTCTACTCTTCTTACCCCTTCCTTCAACCTCAATCTTCAGAAATACACCATCTTTCTATCCTCTTCTCTCTATTCCTGCTGTCCGTCCAGTTTCTGCTGTCTGTCCAGTTTCCTATGTCTGTACTTCCCTTTCTCTGCCTGCCTCTCTCTTCTCTTTGTAAGTGAATAGCCACTTGCTGGTCACAATCCTGTCCCCCCTCACCTGGTCCACTGCTTACACATCAAGCCTTAGTATAAATGCTACTTTCAGAAAGCTATCTCCCTTAACCAGATTAAATACTTTTTTTTTAACCTATAATCCCATACTCTTTCATTCTTTCTTCAAGGTCTCAACTCATCTACAATTATGTTTTTAAAATGGATTTTTAAAATTTTTGAAAGAAAACACATAATTTTAAAAGAGAATATAGGGCCTCCCTGGTAGCGCAGTGGTTGAGAGTCCGCCTGCCGATGCGGGGGATCGCGGGTTCGTGCCCTGGTCCGGGAGGATCCCATATGCCACGGAGCGGCTGGGCCCGTGAGCCATGGCCGCTGAGTCTGCGCGTCTGGAGCCTGTGCTCCACGGCGGGAGAGGCCACGACAGTGAGAGGCCCGCGTACCGCAAAAAAAAAAAAAAAAAGAGAGAGAGAGAATATAAAGTAATACAGTAGAAAGTCTCCCACCTACCCCTGTTCCCCTCCAGCCAAATTTCCCCACAATTCTCCTTACCACCATCTGCCATACCTAGGTGGCCATTAATTTTAGTTACTTTTGAATCTTTGCATAGTCCCTCTGTCTATTTACAAACAAAAATGAATATGTATATTCTGATTCCTTTTAAATTATACACAATGTATCATCAGCTTATACATACAATTACACACTATTTTTTTATCATAATATGTTCTGGAGGTCTCTGTATATTAGTAAATAGACAGCTTAATCATTTGCTTCTGAAAGCTGCATTCTATTTTATTGTTTGTGTGTATCATAAATTGATTAAATCACTGCCTATTGATGGATAAGCCAGTTGTGTCTGATACAAACAAATATTTCTGGAATCTTGAGTATACATTGTTTCACATATGTGTGAGTTTAGGATAAATTCCTTAAAGTGGAGATGCTTGATAAAAGATGATGCACGTTTTTATGGGCAATATTCGAGAGTAGCTGTTTCCCCACATTTTTGTCAAGAAAGTATATAAGCAAACTTAGAAACTTTGTCAGGCCAGTGAGTGAAAAACGGCATTGCAGTATATTTATCATTCTCTCTAACATACCATAAGAATTTCCCACTCTCCTGAATTCTTTCTTAGCCTAAAACCATGCTTAGTCTTTCCTTACTTTAAATGAAGGAAAATATTTCCCCAACTTGATTATCTCTCCACCTTGTTATCACTCTCTTTCTCATTTTCCTTCACGTCTTTACAATCAGTGATTCTTGAGCCCGTTTTAATCTGACTAGTATTCTTATCACCCTACTGTTAATGCTCTTATAAAGGTTACCAACAACTTCCTAATTTCCAAATCCATGGAGGATTTTCTGTCCTTATCTCACTTGATTTTTCTGGAATATTTGAAACTTACCATCATGCTCTCCCTTCTAAAAATTTCTTACCATTGACTTTTGGGGAAAACCTCTTCTGATTATTCTATAATCTCTTTGGTTAAAGCTTTGGTTGCTCTGTGTCAATCTCTTTGGTAGGCTTTACATCTGCTTTCACCTTGCTCTGGGTATGTGTGGAATAGAGAACGGCACAGGTGTAAAATATTAAGTTAAAATATTCAATTATGGACTTATGGAAAATGGGTTGTATAAATTATTAATAATAAGTAACATTTATGGAGTGGCTTGATATGTGGCAAGCACTAAAGTATGAGTTGTAGACATTTTGTTATTACACTATGAAATAAGTTCCATAGCAGAGCCTCACTTAAGCCTTCAGTTGTTGAGAAATGAATGAGGGAACAATGATTGAATGAATATTTAGTATTCTAGGGAATGAACATCTAATCTCTTCCAGAAAACTGAAAACATGATCTTCTGGAAATACTGGAAATATATACTGAAAAGATCTCTTGTAGGATTTATTGAACTGGTTGTCTTGGAGAGCCACCTGGTGGTAAGAGAATATGTGAGGAAAGGTGGAGCTTGCACTGAGCCTAAAATCGCATCCCCTGAGAAGTATACTGCTTTACCTAGAACGATTCGGGCCAGAACTGTTAGGATCTGACTAGATTTCATACAGGATTCTGCTCTTATAACTTTGCTGTACCAGCTTATCTGATTTTCCTTACACGTTTTCAGAAAAGCATAATTATTTTCCTATGGGTTTATTTAATTTATCAACCTGGCAGTAAATACTCAGAATTGGGAGAAGAAATGCATGAGAGTGAGGTATGTAAAAACAAAACAAACCAAAATGACGGTTGAGCTTATCCCATCAGAGGGTTAGAGATGGGGGCAGTAATGGCACAAGTTGCTGCTAAGAGCCTCCTTCCCTCCCTTGTCTCCCATCTTTCTACTGTCTGATGTGGTTTCAGAGTTAACTATTGCCTAAAAACATGCAGCTTCTTGGTGTATGCCAGAGATAGCTTCAGAATTGTCCATAAAACAAAGTGAGTCAGGAGACCTCAGAGGATTTCTTTTAAGATTTAAGAATGAAAGACCAATAAACAAAGAAACTTTTGCTACATTATGCTAAGATAATAAAAAATCCCCAAATCTCAGTGGTTCTCAATAGTATACATTTCTCATTCATGTGACATGTGGATGGTGGCTGTAGCTCTATTCTGTTCAGAATGGAATGCTTCTCAATCCAGAACTCAGGCTGAAGGGAAAGTTCAACTATGAGACAGGTTATTTCCTGTGGCAGAGGGAAAAGACCAAGAGATCTCAAAGACACTCTCACTGGCTTTTAAAGCTCCTTCTCAGAGCCAGCGTTGGTCTCTTTCCCTCATATTTCATTGGATAAAACATGTCACATGGCCAAGCCTGATACTGATGGAGATGTACATATACTCTCACTTAAAAATAGATATATACTAAGTGCAACATAATTTATTGTCCAAACCAGGACAATGTTGAGAGTGAAAATATTTTTCAATAATTAAGCCAGGACAATAGGCATAAATTGGGATTGTCCTGGCAAACTTGGATATATTGTCACCTTCTTATAATCCTCTTACAGGGGAAAAATGAGCAGGTAATTGAGAATAATTGAGTCAATCACAAGCCTTGATTAAAAAACCTGGCAAATACATATGGATACATACACTTGGGACGAGGAAAGCAAGGGAAAGCAGGCAGGAAGAAAGACTAGATCAGGTGCATCAGGAAGCTAGATATTAGTCTTGGGCTGTGAGATCTTTCCTGAAATAGAGGTCAAGACAAAGGATGATGAACCCAGAGTAGTTCGATTTAACTGTCCTGCTTCTCAAAAGATCAGCAATGGTAAGAAAAGGAGAGCCTGGGTGCCATTTCTCTGGCCTCAGTGGTTGAGTCACCTGCCCCGGGGCTCAAGGCCTTCGTGGGAGAGGACAAGAGGGCATAAAGGATCCAGGTTGGTTAGTTCAGAGATTGCAAGTGTTTAATATGTAAAACAAAAATGTTTATTCAATTACATTCCCAAATGAGATAAATTGGAATCATTTACAATGAGAGAGATTGAAGAATTAAGATAAATATAGAAAACCCCCACAAATCTTATGGGTCTAGGCTATTTTTTTTTAAATTAGAGATTCAAAATATAACAGAGATTAATTACCTGGATGATATACAGATTGATATGGAGTGGAATAGTGATAACAACATGTGAGGGAAGATCAATTAGCCAACCAATGAATTAGAAGTTAACATATTTCTATGGCTAAAATTTGATTTTAATCAAATTAATGTTTCTTAGCTCAGAAATACTTTTAGAGCATGAACGTAAAAGCAGTCCTGAGCCATTTAAAACAAGTACCTTTTTGTGACAAAAAATATTTTTGAGTGACAAGATTAAAATAAAATTTTTTCTTTTAGGGTGTAGTACAAAAATATGTGGTTTAAAGAAGAGACACGTAGTTAATAAATGAAATTCTCTAGAAAACAATTCACAGTGTTAAAGAGAGAATATGTATTTCAGATATTCTCTAGACATTAGCGGTTGTCACCGAACAAAGTGACACACTTTGTTGTCACACTTTGATCTTAATAGTACTGTATCATTTTTTTGACCCCATTCAAAGAGCAAACCTAAACAGGTGGTCGCTTTGGGAAAGAATCACCCCCTGTTTCAATTGCTCCTTTACTAATTGCAGTATTTAACTACATTAGTTTTCTTTTTTTTTTAAATAAATTTATTTTATTTTTGGCTGCGTTGGCTCTTCGTTGCTGCGTGTGGGCTTTCTCTAGTGGTGACGAAAGGGGGCTACTCTTCATTGCAGAGCACGGACTCGAGACGCGCAGGCTTCAGTACTTGTGGCGTGCAGGCTTCAGTAGCTGTGGCACGCGGGCTTAGTTCCTCCGAGGCATGTGAGATCTTCCCGGACCAGGGCTGGAACCCATGTGCCCTGCATTGGCAGGAGGATTCTTAACCACTGTGCCACCAGGTAAGCCCTAATTACATTAGTTTTCTATTCTTAAATGTGTCCCAAGAACATGTGATTTAATTTTTTTTGTCATTTCTTTATGCACTTCAAAGAAAGCACTATATTGCCTTAAATATGTACATGTTTATTCAGAAACTATATTTAAAAACAGTGTTCTTAGTGATTCCTATTTATGAAATAGTGAAAATTTCCTGAGGTAAAAAATACTTAATTGGAAATTGTTGGTGTAATAAAAGTTTGCTGTTTAACCACAAGGTGGCAGAATAAGCTAGGTGCTCCATGTGTCTTTTCCAAATTTCTCAAAGTATCTTCAGACACATAGTTCTATCAAATTCAGACGAAAGATGCCAAAATAAGTGTACGACGTGCCTTCATTGACCTGGACACGCGCATAAGACAAGTGACTATATAAATAACAGCTTTTGAAAGAAGTTAAAACAACTGAATGTTCTTTCATATTGTCAAGACAAATCACATTCAAAAGGTATTTTAAAGTTTCTAGTAAACATTCGGGTTGGTTTCAAATAGATACTTTCTCATAGCAGACTTTTTAACACTGTGACAATATTTGGCCTCCTGCACTGTGAACCCAGGGACTTGTTCTCTCCAGAGTCTGTTCCTGAGATCACACAGAGGATGCCCAGGGAGGTGCCACTAAAAGATGCCTTGAACCTCTGTGCCAGTAGAGAGAGGCAGCTATCTTCCTCCCTCCCCCTACCCAACACTACTGTTTGTGGAAACATAAAACACACATTTACCTTTGGAAACTAATCCAAAGGAAGTAACATAGTCATCCTAAAATAATAAAAGAAACTATAATTTATCATAACCTCCAATATGGCTAAATATACAAAGTTAACAACAACACTACAGTCAAGATGTCATCAACTAACATATTTCAGTGCATCTGAGGCAATGTTACTCTGAAGGAATCATAACTGAATGGTTGTCTTGATATAATAAATGCTGAGTTCCGTATTTTAATAACTTGCTGGCAATTGTATGGCTAGAAGGAAATCCAACCTTCTTCAAATGGCATGCAAGACCCTTTGTTATCTGTTATTCTTAGGCAATCATTCTCTACATTTATCTAAGCAGACCATGGCCTTTTACACTACTGTCTTTGCCAAGACTCTTACTTCTTGGAATGCCCTTTCTTCCTCTGTTCCTGCAACAGGCAAGTTGCCATTTTTCCTTCAAGAAATGACTCAAGATATCATCTCTCTGAAATCTCTCCTGAATTGTGCTTTGAAAGTGGAAATAATATTTTCCTCTTTTGCAATCTTAGAATCATTGTATCTATCTTCATCACTTTGATCATTTAATTCTACTTGCTTTTTGTACATTTATGCCTACCCAAGGAGAGGAATCTGATCTCATCAGTTTTGTATCTCATACCTACTGGGGAGATGTAAAACAGAAGGGGCACTCAATAAGCCCTTCGGTGAAGGAATGAAGGAGCCAATAACACCTATAAATTCATGCAGCAATTAGCTCAATGTAAATCTACATTATCATTTCTATTTGAAGATGGCATTTATATTCAAAGAAGAGTATGTTTTTAGAGTTTATCTTTAGTTGATTTATTTTTATATTAAATTCAGAAAAAAACTTCCAACTGTGTTTAAATTGTAGAGCACAAATTTTTTGTGCCATTATCTTTCAACTCCTCACATCTTCTGAAGTCATATATATATAAAAATTCAGCATATTAAAATTGGAATTTGAATAACATATCCTGTGGAGATTATTGCTCCTAAGTACAAAACTTTAGTATTTCCTTAATATTTTGAGTAAACAAACACCTATTAAACCCATAAAACGATAAAGATGATGTGACAGGTATACCTTACATCAAATAAATAACATTTTGTACTTACTCTGTGGACAGTAGACCTGACCGAAATGGTTTTAAGAGAAAATTATCCAATGTTTATGTCCTTAAAACAACAAGCTCAGCTTGACCATGATGGGGGGGGGTCATAAAAAGTAATTAAGCACAACATTTATCCAAATAAACTGGATAACATTAATAATCTTTTAGTCAAAAAAAAAAGTCTCAATGACATTCCTTTTAAGATAACTGAAAACACAGACCTTGCATTTTTCATGCAAAAGTGTCCAGGAGAAGAGACTCCACCAAGAGAATGTTACAACACTGACTCTACAATCAGAAAAGCAGTCAGCATTACTTCAGAACTATGGGTACACTCTGCTGTCCAGGAAATCGATGACTCTCATAAACTTATTTCAGTATCTGGGGATATGTGGTTTGATATTTAGATTTCTGGAGGGGATTTAACATTTTGACAAGGTAATCTACACCATCGATGGCATCAGTTACCTGCCTGAAAAGACTTTTTCATGACAAGAAGGAAGAGGTACCTAGAGTCACCTAACAGAAAAGGAGTTTGGGACCAGCATTAGAACGTTGGTAAGGGTAGGATTGAATACTCCCACTAAATTTCCTCCATTTGATGTGCATGCATGTATGTGTGAGTATGTATCAGCATTATTTAAACCTAATAAATAAATGAATATGTAATAATTAAACGTTAATTATATATTTCTTAAACAGAATTTTAAAATTCCATTTAGAAAGCATACTTTAGGCATAAAATTTAACACTCTACATATATACACATCTAAAGCATCAAAAATTAGCTCTTTAATTTTTAGTAAGCGATTGAGTGTATATAGAAAAAAGTAAAGAGTTGATAGTTCCCACTTGAATCAGACGAAATACTATCATAAAAATGAAAAATATGAATAGCTGTGAATGGGTATGGCTACACTTTGTTGAAGATGAATTCTTTTCTATGTTACAATTGATAAATACTGTTCAAGTGACAATTCTAAGGGATTTCCAGGTTTTTTTTTTAAGCTAAGAACAGCATATGTCTTAATAACATCAAAATTATTTAAAAACTGGGAACAAAGCAAAGAAGAAACTGGATTCATCTTAAGTTAATCATATTTTGTTAAATTGATCTATGTATGTTAATCTATGTATATGTATCTCTCAAACCAGACTTGAATGGTCTTCAAAAATGGGGAGCATGTCTTATTCATTTTGTATCATAATGGTTGGACATAAAGGTGTATAATATATTTTTAACTGAATTAAAACAAAACCTGTACCTCCAGTAACACCAAGGTACTAACTTCTGTTATTCCTCTGGTCATATATGACATTCTAGAGATTTCTACTACATTCTACATTTCTACATTCTACTAGTAGCTATTAAATCTATTTGGACATCTGTCATAAAAAATCTCAAGCACTGAACAGAAAAATATGCTTTTTCTAACTTAAATTCTTCATTTATTGCCAATGCAATCCCAATTTATTTAATGAAAAAGATTCATATTATTTATCATAATTGTCAATATAATAAAAATTGGAGAAGGCAATATATTTTTATTTATTTATTTATTTATTTATTTATTTATTTATTTTTTGCGGTATGTGGGCCTCTCACTGTTGTGGCCTCTCCTGTTGCGGAGCACAGGCTTCAGATACGCAGGCTCAGCGGCCATGGCTCACGGGCCCAGCTGCTCCGCGGCATGTGGGATCTTCCCGGACCGGGACACGAACCCGCGTCCCCTGCATTGGCAGGAGGACTCTCAACCACTGCGCCACCAGGGAAGCCCGTAATATTTTTTAACGTTTTTAGTGGAGTACAATGGCTTTAAAATGGTGTGTTAGTTTCTGCTTTATAACAAAGTGAATCAGTTATACATATACATATATATCCCCATATCTCTTCCCTCTTGCATCTCCCTCCCTCCTACACTCCCTATCCCACCCTACTAGCTGTTCACAAAGCACCGAGCTGATCTCCCTGTGCTATGCGACTTCTTCCCACTAGTTATCCATCTTACATCTGGTAGTGTACATATGGACATATATACACTACCACTCTCTTACTTTATCCGAGCTTACCCTTCCACCTCCACGTGTCCTCAAGTCTATTCTCTAGTAGGTCTGCATCTTTATTCCCGTCTTGCTATTAGGTACTTCATGACCATTTTTTTTTTTTTTTTTTTTTTTTTTTAGATTCCATATATATGTGTTAGCATAGGGTCTTTGTTTTTCTCTTTCTGACTTACTTCACTCTGTATGACAGAGTCTAGGTCCATCTACCTCAATACAAATAACTCAATTTCATTTCTTTCTATGGCTAATATTCCACTGTATATATGTTCCACATCTTCTTTATCCATTCATCTCTCGATGTACACTTAGGTTGCTTCCATGTCCTGGCTATTGTAAATAGAGCTGTAATGAACATTGTAGTATATGACTCTTTTTGAATTATGGTTTTCTTAGGGTATATGCCCAGTAGTGGGATTGCTGGGTCGTATGGTAGTTCTATTTTAGTTTTTTAAGGAACCTCCATACTGTTCTCCATAGTGGCTGTATCAATTTATATTCCCACCAACAGTGTATGAGGGTTCCCTTTTCTCCACACCCTCTTCAGCATTTACTGTTTGTAGATTTTTTGATGATGACCATTCTGACTGGTGTGAGATGATATCTCATTGTAGTTTTGATTTGCATTTCTCTAATGATTAATGATGTTGAGCATTCTTTCATGTGTTTGTTGGCAATCTGTATATCTTCTTTGGAGAAATGTCTATTTAGGTCTTCTGCCCATTTTTGGATTGGGTTGTTTGTTTTTTGATATTGAGCTACATGAGCTGCTTGTAAATTTTGGAGATTAATCCTTTGTCAGTTGCTTCATTTGCAAATATTTTCTCACATTCTGAGGGTTGTCTTTTGGTCTTGTTTATGGTTTCCTTTGCTGTGCAAAAGCTTTTAAGTTTCATTAGGTCCCATTTGTTTTTTTTTTTTTTTTTTTCCATTTCTCTAGAAGGTGGGTCAAAAAGTATCTTGCTGTGATTTATGACATAGAGTGTTCTGCCCATGTTTTCCTCTAACAGTTTGATAGTATCTGGTCTTACATTTAGGTCTTTAATCCATTTTGAGTTTGTTTTTGTGTATGGTGTTAGGGAGTATTCTAATTGCATTCTTTTACATGCATCCATCCAGTTTTCCCAACACCACTTATTGAAGAGGCTGTCTTTTCTCCATTGTATATTCTTGCCTCCTTTATCAAAGTTAAGGTGACCATATGTGCGTGGGTTTATCTCTTGGCTTTCTATCCTGTTCCATTGATCTATATTTCTGTTTTTGTGCCAGTACCACACTGTCTCGATGACTATAGTTTTGTAGTATAGTCTGAAGTCAGGGAGCCTGATTCCTCCAGCTCCCTTTTTCTTGCTCAAAATTACTTTGGCTATTCGAGGTCTTTTGTGTTTCCATACAAATTGTGAAATTTTTTGTTCTAGTGCTGTGAAAAATGTCAGTGGTAGTTTGAAAGGGATTGCACTGAATCTGTAGATTGCTTTGGGTAGCAGAGTCATTTTCACAATGTTGATTCTTCCAATCCAAGAACATGGTATATCTCTCCATCTGTTTATATCATCTTTAATTTCTTTCATCAGTGTCTTATAATTTTCTGAATACAGATCTTTTGTCTCCTTAGGTAGGTTTATTCCTAGGTATTTTACTCTTTTTTTTGCAATGGTAAATGGGAGTGTTTTCTGCATTTCATTTTCAGATTTTTCATCATTAATGTGTAAGAATGCAAGAGGTTTCTGTGCATTAATTTTGTATCCTGCTACTTTACCAAATTCATTGATTAGCTCTAGTAGTTTTCTGGTAGCATCTTGAGGATTCTCATGATATAGTATCGTGTCATCTGCAAACAGTGACAGCTTTACTTCTTCTTTGTGATTTGGATTACATTTATTTGTTTTTCTTCTCTGATTGCTGTGGCTAAAACTTCCTAAACTATATTGAATAATAGTGGTGAGAGTGGACACCCTTGTCTTCTTCCTGATTTTATTGGAAATGGTTTCAGTTTTTCACCATTGAGGATGATGTTGGTTGTGGGTCTTTATTATGTTGAAGTAGGTTCCTACTATGCTTACTTTCTGCAGGGTTTTTATCATAATTGGCTGTTGAATTTTGTCAAAACATTTCTCGGCATCTATTGAGATGATCATATGGTTTTTCTCCTTCAATTTGATAATATGGCTTATCACATTGATTGATTTGCATATACTGAAGAATCCCTGCATTCCTGGAATAAGCCTCACTTGATCATGGTGTATGATCATTTTAATGTGCTGTTGGATTCTGTTAAATAGTATTTTGTTGAGGACTTTTGCATCTATGTTCATCAGTGACATTTGGCCTGTAGTTTTCTTTCTTTGTGACATCTTTGTCTGGTTTTGTTATCAGGGTGATGCTGGCCTTGTAGAATGAGTTTGAGAGTAATCCTCCCTCTGCTATATTGTGGAAGTGTTTGAGAAGTATAGGTGTTAGCTCTTCTCTAAATGTTTGATAGAATTCACCTGTGAATCCATCTGGTCCTGGGCTTTTGTTTCTTGGAAGATTTTTAATCACAGTTTCAATTTCAGTGCTTGTGATTGGTCTGTTAATATTTTCTATTTCTTCCTGGTTCAGTCTCGGCAAGTTGTGCATTTCTAAGAATTTGTCCATTTACTCCAGGGTGTCCATTTTATTGGCATGGAGTTGCTTGTAGTAATCTCTCATTATCCTTTGTATTTCTGCAGTGTCAGTTGTTACTTCCCCTTTTTCATTTCTAACTCTGTTGATTTGAGTCTTCACCCTTTTTTTCTTGATGAGTCTGTCTAATGGTTTATCAATTTTGTTTATCTTCTCAAAGAAACACCTTTTAGTTTTATTAATCTTTGCTATTGTTTCCTTCATTTCTTTTTCCGCTATTTCTGATTTCATATTTCTGATTTCTTTCCTTCTGCTAACTTTGGGGTATTTTTGTTCTTCTTGGTCTAATTGCTTTAGGTGTAAGGTTAGGTTGTTTATTTGAGATGTTTCTTGTTACCTAAGGTAGGATTTTATTGCTATAAACTTCCCTCTTAGAACTGCTTTTGCTGCATCCCATAGGTTTCGCGTCTGTGTTTTCATTGTCTTTTGTTTCCAGGTATTTTTTGATTTCCTCTTTGATTTCTTCAGTGATCTCTTGGGTATTTAGTAGTGTATTGTTTAGCCTCCATGTGTTTGTTTTTTTTACAGATTTTTTCCTGTAATTGACATCTAGTCTCATAGCATTTGTGGTCAGAAAAGCTACTTGATACGATTTCAATTTTCTTAAATTTACCAAGGCTTGACTTGTGAACCAAGATATGATCTATCCTGAAGAATGTTCCATGAGCACTTGAGAAGAAAGTGTATTTTGTTGTTCTTTGATGGAATGTCCTATAAATATCAATTAAGTCCATCTTGTTTAATGTATCATTTAAAACTTGTGTTTCCATACTTATTTTCATTTTGGATGATCTGTCCATTGGTAAAAGTGGGGTGTTAAAGTCCCGTACTATGATTGTGTTAGTGTCAATTTCCCCTTTTATGGCTGTTAGCATTTGCCTTATGTATTGATGTGCTCTTATGTTGGGTGCATAAATATTTACAATTGTTATATGTTCTTCTTGCATTGATCCCTTGATCATTTTGTAGTGTCCTTCTTTGTCTCTTATAATAGCCTTTGTTTTAAAGTCTATTTTGTCTGATATGAGAATTGCTACTCCAGCTTTCTTTTGATTTCCATTTGCATGGAATATCTTTTTCCATCCCCTCACTTTCAGTCTGTATGTGTCCCTAGGTCTGAAGTAGGTCTCTCGTAGAGAGCATATATTCGGGTCATGCTTTTGTATCCATTCAGCCAGTCTGTCTTTTGGTTGGAGCATTTAGTCCATTTACATTTAAAGTAATTATCGGTATGTATGTTCATATTACCTTTTCTTAATTGTTTTGGGTTTGTTATTGTATGTCTTTTCCTTCTCTTGTGTTTCCTGCCTAGAGAAGTTCCTTTAGCATTTGTTGTAAAGCTGGTTTGGTGGTGCTGATTTCTATTAGCTTTTGCCTTTCTGTAAAGGTTTTAATTTCTCTGTCAAATCTGAATGAGATTCTGGCTGGATAGAGTAATCTTGGTTGTAGGGTAGAAAGCAATATTAAATGTAGAAGTGTTTTATTAAAACGTCCACTAGAAGGAGATGGCATTGAAATTTTCAGGCTGTAATACATAACCTAGAGTGAGTGATTATTTAAATAATTAAAAACCTTAATTGCAGTGATTATTATTGAAGTTACTGTGAAAGATAAGAATTACCAGTTGTACCATGACAATACAATAATTATACACTTTGGTAGGTATATTTTCTGACAGTTTCATACTTGTATAATTTTATTTTGCATACATATTTTATCAATAATCACATTTATTTTTCTTCATTTTTTTCCTAAGTATCAGAGACAATTTTTTTTATTGAAAAAATAAGTTTTATGTGTTGAGTTTCTTTAGAATCCCATGTTCATTTCAATGATTTTACTCTCTGTTAATTTTCTCAGTTAAAATGTGCCACTAGGGCTTCCCTGGTGGCACAGTGGTTGAGAGTCCGTCTGCCAATGCAGGGGACACGGGTTTGTGCCGTGGTCCGGGAAGATCCCACATAACGTGGACTGGCTAGGCCCGTGAGCCATGGCTGCTGAGCCTGCATGTCCGGAGCCTGTGCTCCGCAATGGGAGAGGCCACAACAGTGAGAGGCCCACGTACAGCAAAAAAAAAAAACAAAAAAGAGTGCCACTAATAATAAAGTGCCTCCAAAGTTTTTGCATTCGTCCCAATGAAATCTCAGAGGTAATTTAGAAGAGTACATTTATTAAAATTCCATTCCCCTAGATAATTTCAAATGCCAGAAACCTTAAGAGGGCAGCTGTTGTATCTTTTAATTGGAAAAACTTACGTAAATGCACAATGTTTTAAAATATCCTGAATCTTATTGTTTACTTAAAATTTAAAAATCATGTAATGTTTAAAAGTAATGTTAGTTTATATATATTGCAGAAAGAACTTAACTAAAAGGGGAAAAAATACACTTTAAGAGTTACTATGCTCTTGGGCAATAAAGGCACAGAGAAGAGATATACATGGGTTTAAAACCTGGCTCTGTACTAGCGTTGTGACCATTTCGCAAGGGCTTATATGTGGTAACTGAGATGAATATGCCATGAATTAGGTGCAATAACACCTTGTAGAGAGGCCTGTTAGATTCAAAAAGAACATAAGTAAGGTTAATAGCACAGTGCTTACCAAGTAGCAGGTATTTTAAAAAGTGGCAACAAGTATCATATGCTCTCTATTAACTGAATATATATGTCATTTGATTTCAATGATTCTATTAAGAAACAAAAGTTCAGAGATGATGGTTTACTTGCATTTAATAACAAATTAACACCAACTTTGTATCTCAGAGTTTTTGATTTAAAACCCACACCACGAATGCCTTTAAAATTTATGAGAATGCTATTTTTGTCTAACTATTCACTGATCTAGTGACTTAGGTAGATTTTCTACTTTTCAGAGCTTTAATTTGTAAAATAAGGAGATTTGATTCAGTAACCTCTTGCAATTATGATTCTAAAGAATTAAGATAAATCTAGAAGATAAAAACAAACCCAGTTGTTAAAAATGTATGAACCAACATTACAGATTTTTCCCCATGTTGCATTCTAACAGGTTGTCTAAATATGACAAAAATTTTACCTAGTCTAAGTATGAACTGGGGTTTACCACTCTTCCTATGCATTGAAATCAATTTTCTTCTGAATCCACAGGACGTTCCCATGCATAACTTTCATGAAACCTAAGGGTACTTATTTGAAGAAATCAGTCTTATAGTTGCCTGGGAATATATTCCGAAACCAAATTGAATAGATACTGCATTTTTTACTCAAATAAACCCATTCAACAAGAATCACATTTTTCCCATACAGGTAAACTGAGGTCTATAGCTCAATGTTCATTTCATCATTTGATTTTTTGTAATGTTAGACTAAATTTTCAAAAAATTTTAGAAAGGCTTTACCAATAATTAAAAAGAACACTTTGCTTAAAGTACTGTAAAACATCTTATTATAATTTGATTCAGGTATGGCAAGTATTTACACTCATGTGTGAGTAAAACAATGGGGGCCCACTCCACACATGGTTAGAAAATAAGGGATGTGTGAGAACTGACTCTCAACAACCGAACTGAAAAGATATTTTACTGTCCAAAATATAAGAATAATTTTCTGAATATGAAGTTTCAGATTCCATATCTCAAGGTTTTTGTTGATGACTGTTGAAGACTAGATTATATGAATCTTTCTATCATGATATATGAATATATATCCAATTATTTAAATCTTATAGTAAGTTAATAAAACACACATAAAAACATTTTTGTCATTTATATTAAAACAAATGAATGAATAGCAACAGATTAATTATGCAAAATCATAAAGTTCTTTTGTATCCCATTTAGTAATCAGAGATCTTACTGACCTTATATCTTTTTTTTTTTTTTTACTTTTTGCTTTGCTTGTTTTCATTGCTTCACTTTATGGAAAATGCTTTCCGGGTTATCATACGAACTTTAGTTTTCATAACATTGCCGTGAGATTTGGATTAAATAAATTCAGATGAAAATGTATTAATCCCTATTTCTGGCAATATAAAAGACCACTGTACTTGCTTCATCTACATTTTTCACTGTTTGGAATACCTTAGGTAGACAGCAAAATAAATATGCATATACAAATAGGTGTGGTTTTATCAAAATATTGCACATTCAAATATTGAAACCGCTCTGGTTATTACAACAAAGCAGCTACATCCTTCAGTCTCAGCACTGAGAATCTTTCATATTTTTAATGGGAATTTGAGACCCAAAGATTAGTATTTACTATCTCTATCAGTATTTGAATCATTTCAACAGTTACTGTCTGTTGAAATAAAAGAGGCTCTTGCTCCTAGATAGCTTCCTAGACCAAATGACAAGGCTCAAAATGATGCTCATTTATAAACATGTAATTTAAAAATCGATTAAAAGAAAAAAGCCTCATGTTTTTCCTGATAGAATTCAATGTCTTTTGGAAATATTGTCAGTGATACAGTTGAATGTCCCAATCACAGGAATGTGGAGAAATATCTTGATATTATAAAGGAGAAACAACTATCTTTCTGGAATATCCTATTTAAAAAAATTTATGATAAGCCTTATTTACATATTATGTATTTAAGACACATAATACCTCCATTATGCATGATTAAATGCATAAAATTATTTCTGCAACACATACTTGAACTCAATGACAGTAAAGCCATTTCATAACACCTTTTGTTGGTTTTTAGATAATGAATGCCTCATAGGACTTAATCTACAGTTTAATATTCTGTGGTCTCTATTTATATGTCATATATAGCAACAAGTAGGCTTTTTAGCTTTAATAATGTCTTACCTAAAGATATTTTGAGAAAGGTAACTTCTTATAGGGACAATATTTAAGAAGAATGAATTCAAAGTTTGGGTAAGATTTAAGGAAAACTGAGCATTGGATCAAAATGAGTTAACTAAAAAATCATCAAAATTTCTATAGAAATCAAGTCATAGTAGGAAAAATGTATTATTGATTGTAATATAATAAGTTAATATATTAAAATCTTCCAATAATAAATTTTAATTAATAGATTTGTGTTGTTCCTTTTTATTTGCATTCATAGAGAAAATGTAATTGTTTGTCATTTTAAGGTAAAATAGTTTAGGACATGGGGTGGATACTTGGAGAATCCTCCCTTCCTTACCAACCTAACCAAGGAAATATCTTTGTTCATGTAAAGCTAAAACTCTCACGTTATACTTTGCTTTAACATAATAGTATAAAATAACATAACACATAATAAAATTGCTATAAAAGTAACAAAATTTTTCATTCATAATCTCAAACTTTCTCTAATCTAAAACAGAACTATTTTAATATTGCATTTTATTATTGTCAAAGCACTCACAGCACTGATATTTTTTTCTGGTCAATTTTGCCTCCTAGGCACCTTTTAAATCCATCCATTCTTAGTAAACTCTCTCAAGACTACTCTGGTCAAAGCTGGGTCATGTCTATAGTAGTTTCCTTGATGACTTGGCCTCCACTCTAACCCCTTACTGAGCAGTCAGAATGATCTTTTTGAATTGCAAATGTCTAACTCACCCACACTCACACCCTCCAACCACACATACACAAACATCCTTCCATGGATTTTCATTTTTCTTGGAATGAAGATAGAAGTTCTCTACATAGCTTACCTGATCTTGCATGATATGTCCTCAATTACTCTCTAACCTCATTTTGCAGAACACAGCCCTTCCTTCTGCTCAGCCACACTAGCTAAATTTCACTTCCTTAAATGCATCATTCTCCCGCCTGCCAAATGTTTTTTTTTTTTTTAATTTAAAAATTTTTGGCTGCATTGGGTCTTCATTGTTGTTCAGGATTTCTCTGGTTGTGTGAGCGGCAGTTACTCTTCATAGTGGTGTGTAGGCTTATCATTGTGGTGGCTTCTCTTGTTGCAGAGCACAGGCTCTAGGCAAGCAGGCTTCAGTAGTTGTAGCGTGTGGGCACATTTGTTGAGCTGGCTTCAGTAGTTGCAGCATGCGGGCCCTTGAGCACATGGGCTTCAGTAGTTGCACCACACGGGCTCAGCAGTTGTGGCTCGCGGGCTCTAGAGAGCAAACTCCGTAGTTGTGGTGCACGAGCTTAGCTGCTCCACGGCATGAGGGATCTTTCCAGACAAGGGATCAAACCCATGTCCCCTGCATTGGCAGGCAGATTCTTAACCACTGTGCCACCAGGGAAGTCCTGCCAAATGTTATTTGTGTATGTTGCTACCTTTACCTGGAAACTCTTCCTTGAGCAGTCACCCAAACTTTTTTATTATTCATCAGATCAGAATTCATATCTCTAGGAAACCCTTCCTTGACAGCTCCATCGTGGTTGGTGTCTTTTGCTTTCTACTTACATGTCGGCAGACATGCTCTGCAGTGAACTGAATGTTTGTGTTCCTCCAAAATTCATATGTTGAAATCCTAATCCATAATGTGATGGTGTTAGGAGATGGGACCCTTGGGATTTTGATTAGGTCATAAGGGTGAAGTCCTCATGAGTGGGATTAATTCCCTTATAAAAGAGACCCTACAGAGCTCTTTAGCTCTTCTTTTCATATGTAAGGATACAGTTAGAAGGTGATCATCTATGAATCAGAAAGTGGGTCCATACCAGACATCAAATGTGCTAGCAAATTGATCTTGGACTTCTTAGCCTTTAGAACTGTAAGAAAGATACATTTGTTGTTTAAGCTACCTAGTTTATGGATTTTTTGCTCCACAACAGGCCAAATGGACTAAGCTCCTCTTCTTCATAGTACTTATACCTCCAGTTGAAATCAATTTGTATGATCTATTAATCGATTTTTCCATAAGTCCTAAACTTTTTAAGAATAGGAACCAGTAGTAGTCATGGTAGGTACTCAGTAAATATACTGAATGAAATTAATGAAATATTATCTAGCAGCTATGTAAATGCTTGACATAAACTGTAACAATCGAATTGAAATAATGTAAGCTTTTATCTATGTCTTAATATTTAGATGTACACACACAACATGAATATAAAGGTACGATACTCAAAACTCTAGGAAATATAACAAATTGATCCTTGACCTCTGTTTTGTGCTTTCTACAGGAATTTATAATCCCAGTACCTAGCTCAGTAGATTGGCAGAATTAGACACCCCTTTATTCAATATGTAAACACTTTATATTAAACATGGTATTTGCCTTAAGAATGGCATATTGAACTAGGAAAATCAAACTCCAAGCATGAAACATTAACCATGCCATGGGTTTGAAAGCATAAATCAAAAGTTATCACTAGGGAAAGACCAGAATTATCATCAGATAAGTTGCATAGACAATAGGCACAGGAGAACTGAGAGGAAATAAAGAGTTTTAGAACTTGAGAAGGTGGTATGTTGGAGAGAGACCTCGAGATCTGTTCTGAAATACCAAGACGTTTGACTGGCATTGGATTTTTAGTTAAGGTGGATGGTGTATGAATAGAGGGTTTGACCAGAGCTAAGGTAAGGAGATGCTGGTTGACTCTGGAAGGGAATTTGAGTGATATAATTTGACTTTGTCCTGAAGGCAATGAGAGTTCTCCAGGGGTTTTTGGTTTGGATAGTACAAATTAGATGAGAGAGAGAGACTGACTTTAGGCTATTTCAATAATTCAGTATGAAGTGAAGGTCATTACAGTATAGCAGGATGAATGAAGGAGAGGGAATAACTGGAACATACTAGAACCAACAGGAAAAGGAGAATGATATCCACTTAACCCTTAAAACACAAGTTGACTCCAAAGCTTTATGCTTACTATATTTTTCCAAATAAAGGTTAAAGAAAGATAAATTGCATTATAGATTTATTATAAAATGACAAGGCATACAAGTAGAACCATATAGCAAGTAACTGAAAAAATGAATCCAAAAATTGGTAAATAGGTCAGGAGTGACTATTATTAAACTCAATATGAATCCAGAATTTCTCAAACATTAGAACTGTTAAAGAGAGAAGGCCATTGGGCAGTGTATATTTAAACCACTGATATTTTCTTATATACTTCACAAACATAACCAAATACAAATGCACAGCTCTGATCTTCTCTGTTTCCTGAACTACCATCAAAGAAACTTAGAATTTTAAGAGTCTACAGGTTCAGAGAAAGAGGAAACAAGGAAGCAAAAATCAGGAACTGTTCAGAAAAGAGTTTGCTCTCAAACTCAGCCTTAAAATGATTTCCTTCATCCCAGAAGCCATTTCATGCCATTATCTTACATTGTTAGAAATTCTATCATTAGTGGTTTCTCTAAATCCTTTTACATTGAATTAGGTTTAGGAGATTATCACTCAGTCATTATCTGTAATAGTTAAATTAATCGGACTGCTTTTTAAAAAATACATTTTAATTATTTTGAAGGATTAAGCTCCTTTAAATATAAGGAGGGAGATTTTCTTCCACAATAAAATATTTCCCAGTGCTGGGTAGGCCTGGGCCATGGAAGGGGCACATGAAGTCGATGCTGTGATATCTGGGTGGGGGGCGGGAAGCAGTGTACAAAAGAAAAGGGAAAGAAATAAAATACAATTCCTTTGACTTTACAATTCCAATCTTTAGGGACTACATTGATTATTTATTTTTGTGAATATTTAAAACATTTTCTATGTCATCCATTTGATCATTAATTATGTAGTACCTAGTAGTTTCTTTTCACTTGCTTTATAAAACTATTTTAAAACCTTTATCTTAATATTATTTCACTTTTCACATAATTTCTAATTCAACATGATGACTTAATGGGATAAGAGTAATTAAATTTTCTTACTTAAAAATTTTTTCTTTTGCAGTAAGTCAACAGTTGAAATATCAAATTACTAGTAAGTATTTAACTACTTATGGGGCGATATTCTTGCTACTCTTTTTGTATTAGACATCTATAGGTAACTGGAAACATATACTTTTGTGGCCTCTAGAAAGTAAGAATAAAGGCTCCAGATAATCAGAGAGAGAAGATGACTGTCTAGGAATCAGGAAATGGGTTCTTGCCAGACACCAAATCAGCTAGAGTCTTGATCTAGGACTTCCCAGCCTCAAGAATTTTGAGAAGTAAATTTCAGTTGTTTATAAGCCACCCAGTCTATGGTATTCTGTTATAGACGCTCAAATGGTCTAAAACAGAGGGTGTTTTTTTCATATGTTTTGTCTGTATACCTATGCATTTATGATATACTTACAAATACTTTATAATATAGTGAGATTAAATAATACCTATCAGTCCTTAGTTCTGTGCCTTGATTTATCTATTAACAACATATCCTGGAGATCTTTCCATCAATAAACACACTCACACACACTTTTTAAACTGCTACATAATATTTCAAAATAACTTTGTATAAATGTATATATGCAACAAAATATTTTTTTTGTATAGGTGAGAGTTCTTTTTCAATCAGGATTGTTCTTAAATGTTCTTCACATTTTCACATTTCAGATATATATCACAGAGAGCTTTCCAAATTCATATGCCTGTATATACTAATACAAATACACACCCATGCATACATCCGCACATGTATATCCACAAACACACCCGAATAGATATACATGTATATGGTAAGCTAGTCTAAGTCCTGTTTGTCTATGGGTCTAGTCTGGTGTCAGTACCATGCACTGTAGCTTTGTGAAATGTTTCTGAGGGAGTAAGTTCCATGAACACTATCACCAAAACATGAATAAAAGTCAGATATTACACACATTATATAATTTTCGGTAACATTCTTACATCTGTGTTTGATAGCCTTTGGACTTTGGATACTTAAAAGTTTCATGTCTGAAAGAGTTAATACAGATTTAATGTATCTGTCCAAGTCATAAGGAGTAGCACAAAAACCAAGAGTGTCTGGTTCACTTTCCCCTTCTTTGAAGATGTTAAAGTTTATGGCAACGAAAATATACTTCACTATTGCATTACCAGGAGATTTTAAAAGAATAATATTTCATTTGATAATTCTAAATATACCCCAAATTTTGTCTATATGAAAAAAAGGAGGGCATATTATAATCGACAGTACCACAAAAATGTATGACCCCAAATCACGTTGTGTCATCTGTGCTCAAATTAGGCAGTTACCTTCTTGCTTCTAAAATATTCACTGTTGGTCAATTGCAGCCCAAAATGTACATTATTGACTTTGGCACATCAGTGACAGTAAGACTATACATTGCATTAGCAAATCCTTATCCGACAGTTTTCCAGGATCTCCCCTTTCAAACTGCTAACATTCCAATCAATTTCATCCCTCTTCCCCACCACTTTGTGAAAGTGTTTCATTGTTTTAGAAACTGTTGTCCCCATGCTTTAAAAAAGTCTTTATCTCTTAAATGCTTAAAACTTATTAATAATGTTTCATCTTAGAGTCATATGTAAATGCCATGTTAGGTTTATTTTTTGTAATGTCTTTAATCAGAAACAAGGGAATTAGCCCGCTGTTTGGAACTCATGTTAAGATGTAATTAAATATCTGATTGAATGTCTGTACACATCATATAGGAGAGGCTAGTGTTTGTAGACAAGACAGACCATGCTCATTAGAATGAAAAAAGGCCCTACCAGATGACAATGGTGGAGTGTTGGTGAGGGTTTTCCGCTAATATTTTGTCTGTGATAGTGTTAGTCAAAAAAAAAAAAATCCCATAGTTTGGCAGAGATTAGCATACTATGTAAATCATGGCAATCAAATTCTTTATCAGCTGAAACATATCTTTAAGCTGACTACCAATGTATTTTCTATTATGCAATCTTTTCAAAAAAAGATTGCACATTTTGCAAGTTTTACAACATAGAGTTATCAGATATTTTGTTATGGAAACACTCCTCAACACCTCATTCATTTGAGAATAAATAGAAAAATGAAAAAAAATTTTGAAAACACTTTTAAGTTAACATTTATATTGGTTGTTTTAGGGAAGATATATGGTATGTTATCTTTTTAAGGCTTATGATGAATATGCTGTGTCCAGAATAATTATCGAATAATTTAATATATTTTTAGGTATTTTGCTAAAGAACCATGCTGCAATATTCTCTGCATTTTAAAGTATATGTTTTGGTAGATGAATATGAAAAAATGAAAATAAAATATGAGTATTTATACTAAGTCTTTGCTTAATTGATATCATGCTTGGACAAGCAAGGGCTGTTTACTTAAATCATCTGAGGCTTGGAAAAAAATAAAGATGTTACATCTTTGAGCTTTATGTTAAGATTTGCATAGTACATCAGACTATTAATCTTTTTAGTCCAATATCACATATAATTTTTCATGCTAAAGATGAAGAGAAAATCCTACATAACACATATGCCAAATCGTGCAGTGAAATTTTATTTCCTGGACTTCTTCAGAGTAAAAAGTGTCTATTCATCATTATGTTTGATTTTATGATGTGGGCTATTGCCCAGAGGAATTCTGCAAAGATCTGAAGATTAATCTTACATGTGGCACCAACTTGGACTTAAATCTAGGCTTTGAAACATGTAACAATTCTTTCACTAATATGATTATTTTTCATAATTCCTTGGAGTTTACTGTAATTCTAGTACATGAGCCAACACTGTTTGAGACGTTGCAGTAATGACATATTTCAGGGCACTGAAATTTGGCATATTTTACCGAAGATTTTCAAAGTCTACTCTTACAACAGCTGATAAAATTATTATAACACAGCAGTTCAAAAAGTTGTTATCTTACATTTATATTGTAAAATATAATGGAAAGGAGAGTTTAACAGTACTCGGCAACATTTTCATAAAACATGATTTAGCTTATAAGCCCAGAATTTAGAGCGTTACATATTGACTATAAATTGTCCATTGATTATAAATTTAAAAAGTTGTCTAAATAATGCAACACAGGTTCAGTTGATAAAATAGCCATTGATTAAAATTATTTTATTTTTACAGGTTACATTTAAACCATCCTAAAGGTGAAGGTTTTCCAGGGTCTTTGATATCCTCAAACCTCTCTGACTGTGTGACTGTATCCAATTTTTTACTTATCAGCTCAAGGTCCAATAAAAAAATAGTATATGTTAGCATGACTTTTAGAATGTCTATTTCTTCTAGTTCTTCAACAATAAGATCAAGTAAGTTTTTGTACCCAACTAGGTTGTCTAGGTCCTGACCAGGTTGACGAGGGGGTGCTGAGGTTCAACAATAAGAAACTCATTCCTGATCGACTTTACTCTAGTGAATACTGTCATCATGTTGCATTTTAGAGTCTGTCAATATTGATGAGCTGCACCTGAGGCAGGTTATGTGGGCTCCAGCACACATCCTACCTATGTAAGTCTGGGCTTGGGAGTGGGGAATAGATAAGCTTTTGGGAGGTCTGGTATGACCCTTCTTCTTCAGGGATATCATCTGCAACAATGTGCTGATGTGACTATTCCTTGAGTGCACTTTTTAAATCTGTAAATGTCTAATGGGAGATATTCTTGTCTGATTTGTCTCTTATAGTCTGAGCCTACTACTTGACATGTGTCACTGTAGTAATTAAGCACCAGTGAAACATGTACAACACCCAAATTTAGTTCCCTGGTGCCCCTGAGTGTGTGTGTGAGTGAGTGTGTAGTGTGTGTTTTATGTTACAATTTCAAAAAGTTTAGAGGACTATGTAATAAGCCCTCATGCATCCATCCCCCAGTATCAACAATTATCAACTCATAATCCCATCTACCACTCCAACCCCACCAAGAGACATTCATGCTCTAAACATAACAATCCACTCTCTGATAAACACATGCATTTCACTCATTTCTTACACTAATTTCTGTCTGAAGTTCTCTAACAATCTCAGTCCTTTATTTTCAGCTCAGCAGACTCCTTCACTGTCTAGTTTCACTTTTATCTTCTTTGAGAAGTGTGACCTGAAAACCAATTTTTTTTTTAGTATGCCCCCTCAGCATTTTTAAGTTATCCATAAACTTTTTTTTTTTTTTTTTTTTTTTTGCCGTAGGCGGGCCTCTCACTGTTGTGGCCTCTCCCGCTGCGGAGCACAGGCTCCGGACGTGCAGGCTCAGTGGCCATGGCCCAGCCGCTCCGCAGCATGTGGGATCTTCCCGGACCGGGGCACGAACCCGTGTCCCCTGCATCGGCAGGCGGACTCTCAACCACTGAGCCACCAGGGAAACCCCTATCCATAAACTTTTAAGTTATACTTTTTGTGTGCACATCTATGCTCTTATTAGGTAGTGCTTACTTAAAGCCATGGAGATGATATTTTCAATGTGTTTACTCTCTGTTTATAGCTCTTAAGGTTCAAAAGTGTTGAAATGAATATTATCACAGACTTTTAATAATTACAGTATTTATTACATTTTGTATAATAATGTAAATGAAATTTTCTACTGCATTTCTCTTTTAGATGTAATGGATGAAATATACTTCTATCTGAGTATATTTCTCATGAGTAATTTTTCATCTTAATATCCTGGCTAAAATAAAATTATGAAACAGTGTCAACTTCATATTGGTTATAAAAATACATAGGTAATCATATGCATATTTGCCTCACTTTAAATCGAAGCTTATGTCTGAAACTGTACTAAGTCTAAAAACGGCATCAGCAATACCAGTTACAAATTCCTATGATCTTAATCCACCCACATTCACCCACATTTCACTACCTGGTTCACAGGGTTATTGAACCACTTGTAATTTAAGTGAAGTGAGAGGTCAATTCAAGCAACTGATTTGACCTTGTTTCTGCCCCTTGATTTTGGTTGAAATTACCACAATAATGTTTCAAACATGCCTCCTCCCCTTACCCAGTGATTTCTCTGACAAAGTGCATGGTAGAAATTCGGAGAGTTTTTTGGGTATGTGTGTGTAAGAATGGGGGTATTGTAGTTATTTCACAGTTTCAAGAGAGATACAGTGTTCATTTTAGGAAAGTGAAATAGTTGCAGTCACACATCTGCATATATAATATGCTTCTCTTCATAATATATCTTATCAAATTTTTAAAGTTGAGATTAAAACCCCACAAAATACTTTGCTAAAGTTCATCCACTTTCTTTTGCCTCCCCAAAATTCATCTGTGCATTCTCTAGAGGTAATATATCTTTACATGCAACTTCTATAAATATCTATAATATATATGATATATTAATTTAAATATTACATTAAAATATATATGAATTTTATAATTAAGAATAATTTAACCAAAAGAATGATGATTTTTAGTGGTTGATTTCCTAAATTACATTTAACTCTAATAGAATTACTAAGCATATTGATCAACCAGGTCATCAACTCTGATTTTATAGGGTTTGCTCTTCAGTTAAATTAGATCATCCACTGGTAGGGAATAATATTTTTCCACAGCCATTGGGCTAAACCTGAAAATATAATGATTTTTCATCTCTGAAGGACTGTCAGTAGCAATTAATGAGATTTATTATTAAAGTGTCTAAGATCACAGATTCTAATTTTCTGCTTCAGTGTTTGAGTCTGTACTGTTACATTGGCTCATGAATTTACATAATTTAGAAGTATAAGATATTACCAAACTTAAAGTATTTATTCTCTGTCTTAGCGAGTGTATTGTCACATATTTCTCATTTGCTTTTCCAGGTTACAAAATTGTGCCAAGAAAAAGTCTCACTGTAACTTTCTGAATAAAGTTATTCACCAGAGGTGCATTAAAAAACACAAACATTTTTTTAAAGTTAACTTTAGCTAATTAGCATTAACAGAAATTCTTTCAAGGTTCACCTACATCAATACATAATATATATTCAGAGGTTTGTAGTGGATCCACATATTAGAAATAAATAAAATTACTAGTAATAATGCATGATTTTGATTATAAAATTAAAATATCTGCTTCTCAATTAAATGGCATGTCTCATTTAATCCTCACAAAAAACTCTATTATTTGCATTTAATGGATGAGGTAACTGAGATTTAAAGCACCTGAGCTCCCAGTCACTCAGCTAGTAAGCTGATGCTCCAAGATTCAGACATCGCTCTAATTTCATAGCTTACTTCTTCCCCACTGCTTTATTTTTCAGTAGTCAGGAAGGTGCAGGAGTGGCCCTTCAGATAGTTCTACATGCCAAATCATCAGCCTATAATTTTAAAAAATATATCAATATACATTAACTAAATAAGATACATTTAAACATAATGGCCTTTCACAGGAATATGTCACATTACAGAGTATGACAATTCATATCTATACATGAGAATGATGTAAAAATCTAATTTAAAAGTTTTTAATATTTATTTGATTAAAATACCAACCTCTATGTGTATTTATTTCAGACAATGAACTGCATAATATGTCTGACTTGGTTGGAAAGCATTTGTTTATCACACATGCAGGAGGGAGAGAAGTTATTCATTAGCTATCATCTTCTGGAGATACACGTTTGGAATCACTTTGGGGAATATTTTTCTAGGGGAAAATATATGTATACGTAACAGCTAAGCAATCCTCAAGGGTGAGATTCTCCAGATTCACTTTTTTCAAGGCTTTAAGTTTAGTCTTAGGAACTGTCGTTTCTCTTGTTCTGCATAAAATATGGCATTAAACCAGGCATACTGTTCCTTTCAAGTTGATTTGTGTTCCCTGACACAGGGGCATCAAATTACTGTGGGGTACCCTCTGTCCTTGATTGTTTGGGAGAATAAAATTTGTAAAGAGATAATGCATCACTGTAGAACCCAATTGAAAGAAAGCTTGGAGCAAAATCATTGATTTGACCTGTTAAATGGATTATTCAAGTTGCATATACAATTTTATCATATTTTAAAGTTGTCACTAGATTGATTTATGATTAACGCTGGGTGAATAGTTCAGAATAATAAATCTGGACTTAATCCATACAAAAGCATACATAAGATTTTGTCCCCCAACAGAAGCAAACCCTTTTTATTAGCTGTGTTCAGCTCTGACTTGTGAAATCCTTCACTCTAAGCAACTCATGATTCAAAAAGGGAACTCATCTAGTTCCCATTCTATTCCTTTGGAGTCCCCATGAGGTTTTCTAAATGCATTTATGGAAATAGACTCTAGGATTCAAGGTAGTCTTGTGCATGTAAATGTGTTGGTGAATTTTACAGTTTCATCATCTATTCCTTCCGTGTATTTATTGTCTTTCCTTTTAAGCTTGATGGAAGCAGAAATAAGCAAAAATGGCTAGAATAAGAGAAAAAAATGATTCCAGAATGCATGGAAATTACACACAATAAAGTGAGACCCCGTGGTACACACTGCAGTGAAGAATATTTAATACAACACAATATAGTATTCAGTTGGGTTTTCATTAGACTCACCCAACTGAAGACTGCAGAATATAAGCAATATTAGTAATTCAAATGAATAAAAAATTCACATTTAATATAAAACCTTTATTTCCTTTAGCCTAAAGACTACTTTGAAGAAGCATAAATTTTTTTTTATCATATTCTCTTTCAGAGCCCTTTATCTAGATAAATAATGTAAGTTTTTTTCTAAGAGGAATATTTTAAGTCTCATTTTGAGGTTTTAATCTATGACTTATTTTTCCTTTTTATGTTTTGAGTCATTTAGATTATTTCAGTCTTCATGAAATTTGAATATTTACATGAACATTTTGAACACTCAATCCATAGGTTATAGTTACTGAAAATTAGATCAATTTTAGCCCACCCATATAGATTAATTTACCTTCAAAATTAATTTGAAATTAATCAATTAGATAAAATGTTTTATATAAAGTATGCCACTTTTAAACAGCACTGCAGATACCAATACAAGTGCAGAGATGGTTATATTCACAAAACCTCAGTATCTGTTGTGGGAAAAGTTTGAAATGCTATATGTTGCTATGTTGGGTATAAATTATAGGCTGTGTGCTTTCTAAATTTTTTGAATATATTTTTCCCAATAAGCAAACAATATACTTTCAAGTTGAAGAAATATTAACTTAAAAACATACACATATTGAATATTGCAAATTATATTTTTTTGGCCAAAATCTTGCATCTAAATAACCATTCATGTTAGGGTACAGAGTAAAGAGTATGGTAGGAATTATGAGCTAATTTCTTAGCCTTGGACTTCGTATTGTTAATTAGCATGAACTTCGAATTTCTTTTTATCTCTAAAATGACATGATATCTGCCCAATTTGCATAGTAGGCTTTTTCTGAAACACAAAGGAAACTCAACAGAAATGGTATAATATACGTTATACCATTTTCTAATCTCTAAAAAGCTATTTGGTGATGGCTTCTTAGAAATTGATATTTAATATGTTCCTAACATACATAGATATCTAAAAAGCGGCTCTCTAGAAATGGATTGAAAAAGCAAGTTTTACTCAATGAGCAGCATGTGAACAGAAACCAAATAAACTGCAAAGTTCCAAGAAAATTGCTAGTTGATACTGAATGAACTCACTGGTACCTCAGAGAATGCAATGATAACTGGAAAGAGTGATGGATGAGAAGCATGCATCAAATAAAATCATCAAGTCCTGAAAATCATATACATATATTCTTCCAATCTGTAATTTTCTCAGTTAACTAAAGCAGTCTGCATGGGAATGCCATTTTCTATTTCCTCACAAACAGATGGGCTGAACAGATTAGACAGTAGGAAGATGACATCTACCCCGTCCCTGTTACTATTTTTCTTCCAAGTCTTTATATTATATAACTTTAACCTGATTTCATGAATATACAATATTTGGGATACACGAAATGAGTCATTTGTCTGCTTCTTGAATACTCTAGTGATGCCTTAGTTTTGGGGGGAGAAAAAGAGGTGGAGGAAGATTGAATTATAGATTCTGAGAATGAGGTAGTGATGGGAAGATCATCTAAACATGTCCAATTGGTAGTTAAAGATAAGGCTTTGGACCTGAAATAAGAGAACCGACTAGGCTTAATTCATTATCTAATAAATAGTTCTACCTAGCTATGAGAATTACATTCAATTATCTTTTTTGTTTTTCACAGAACACATGTACTTTAAAATAATTACATTTTCTTATTGGCAATCAAAACAACTCAGGGGGGCTTCCCTGGTGGCGCAGTGGTTGAGGGTCTGCCTGCCGATGCAGGGGACACGAGTTCATGCCCCGGTCTGGGAAGATCCCACATGTCGCAGAGTGGCTGGGCCCGTGGGACATGGCTGCTGAGCCTGTGTAGCCTGTGCTCTGCAGCAGTGGGGGCCACAGCAGTGAGAGGCCCACATACCACAAAAAAACAAACAAACAAGAAAACCTCAGGGGCATCAACTATTATATTTTGTTTTTAGTGTCCAAATAAATAGAACAGAGGCTCTACTTTTTCACATTTCCATGGGACTGATTACTGAGGAACAGAACAATTCAATCTACATTATGAATGACATGTTTGATTTAGGAAGATTTATCAAATAATGCTAAATTTACAAAAGTGTTCATTTTTTATTCTTGCAATTTTTATACCTTTTGGAACATTTATTCGTTTGCAATGTAAATTAAGAACTAAGTAATGTGTGATTGCATTTAACGAACATGGAATGACAATTTTTTTAATGAAAAAGACTGAAACACTTTTCCAGCAAGTATTTGAGCACTAATCATAGTAATAATAATAATAACAATAATAACAACAATAGGTGCTATTGAACTTTTAATGAAAATCTAGAAATTCAATCACAGATTGGCTTGTGTCTCAGTCTATGCTCCCCATTTGCTTAGAATTGTTAGGGTGCATGAAAGTTATTAAACCAGAAACTCATCATGGAGAATGTATTCACTAACTTCTTTGCTACTTATAATAAAATACAAATGGCTTTAATATGGTTTTGAAGGCCCTTGTCTTAGTTGCTAGGGCTGCTTTAACAAAATACCATAAAATGGGTGGCTTAAACAACAGAAATGTATTTCTCACAGTTCTGGAGCTTGAAAATCTGAGATCAGCATGCCAGCATAGCTGGGTTCTGGTGAGAATGCTCTTCCTGGCTTGTGGATGTCTGCTTTCTCACTATGCCCTCTCATGGACAAAGAGAGTGATCTGCTGTCTATTTCTCTTTGTATAAGGCCACTAATCCCATCATGAGGGCCCCATCCTCATGACTACATATAAACTTAATTATGTCCCAAAGATATCATCTTTACATTTCATCCCATTGGCAGTTAAGGCTTCAAGATACAAATTTTCAGGGATATAATTCTGTCTATGGCAGTCCTATAGGATTTAGACCCCAAATACTTCATCATGCACTACTCTCAATTTTGCTTAGTAGATTTCCAGCCCCTTTGTTTTTTTTTGTTTGTTTGTTTTGTTTTGTTTTGCTTTGTTTTGTTCCAGGAACAGAAGTTGCTCTTTTCTGCCCCCTTACCTTTGTATGTATATTCCCTTTGCCTAAAACTCTTCCCCCAGGCCTGTGCTTGCTTGGTCCCTCTTCTTCATTTGGTTCTCTACTAAAACAGCCTCTTCTGCCAACCTTGCTGACCCCTCAACCTCCTCCAGCCTCTTTCATACCATATTGTTCTGCTTTGGTTCCTTCACAGCACTTATGAATATCTAGAACAGGCTAGCTTGTACACTGCCTTACTGATTTTTTTTCTATTTCTCTCAGAGATGTGAATTTCATGATATCAACCTACTCCACTGCCTTGTCCTCTGTTTTTTCCCCAATGCTTGGTACCTAGTAATCACTCCATAAATGTTTCCTGAATTAATTAATAAATGAATAATTTGCTTATGAATCAAAAACAATAATGACATCATTCTGGACCTTAACATTTTAAATTGGCTCCAGACGCAAAAGTGATTTTCCCTTCCATATCCCCTCAAAAAAGTAAAATGAAGCAGCACTTCCTATGCCTTCAGCCACAGCAAGCATGGAATTTTTAAAAAAGGTATTAAAAGAACAAACTTACACTCAGTATTGTGTGAGAGCTTGTTTACTATGCAAAGGGAAATGAATTCTCTTATTGGTAGATACTTTTAAACTAAGCATTTTCTTGTGAAAATGGAAAAGAATGAGAAAAGTGAAATATGACAAAATGTAAAGAAAAAGAAGCAGAACATGAAGAGGAACACCTCTCTTTGTGCTGGGGATGGTTAGAATGGATTGGTGGGCATACATGTTCCTATACCTGAGAAGAAAAGAGTGAGAAACAAAGAAAGGCTGAAACTTTAGCTTGTGAGAGAGGAGGCAGAGTCCCTCACTGTCACTCTTGTTGCCCTTGGCAGAAGCTGTCACATGACACCAAGGAGAGATTATGGTCTCTTGTCGAACAGGACTGATTTCAGTCCCAGCCCAGCCACTTACTGTGTCACTTAATCTTCCTGAACAAGTGTCTTCAATCTGTGAAATGGAGATTTTATCTTGGGGGGGCGGCCATCTTAATGAATTTTAATCCCAACACTTCGTAGCATTCAATAAGTGATTTTTTTTGAATTTTAATCCCAACACTTTGTAGCATTCAATAAGTGATTTTTTTTGAATTTTATTTTATTTATTTGTTATACAGCAGGTTCTTATTAGTTATCTATTTTATACATATTAGTGTATATTTGTCAATCCCAATCCCCCAATGAAGTGATTATTATTTTTAACAATATTTAGTCAATTATGAATAAAGAACAGGGCGATAAGTGTGCTCTACAAGATTACAAAACTTGAGACAGTAGGGTTTTTATAGCAATTATACAGCTGCCACTGATATGAAAATGAGGTTGTTTATGATTTTTATTTATCTGCTTTCAGAAAACATCTGCATTCATTAAACACAAGCAGAGTCTGGTAATAAGCCCTGCATAGTGGTTTGCATAGATGGCCTGGCCAGATTAAGAGGTAAATGTATGATAGAACTATCCTAGGATTATATACAGTGAAAGAACCCAGTCCTCCTATAGGAAGAAAATGACAAGAGTTGGAAAGTACAACCAAAAAAATGGTTTTCATTTCTGATCAAAATGAATATTTGCACATGATTTGTAAGAGTCAAAATTGGTTAAATATTTAGAAAGTTTGCATTGCTTCATGACTAGGCGTCCTGCTGCTGCACAGGGCACACTCCACTTTTCTCAGGAAGAGAAAGATGACTGAAATTCTTATTGATAATGGGAAATTTTTCTTTGAAAGCAAGTTCCAGGACAATCATTACTGACCAAGTCCACTCAGCATTATGTCCAGTGTATTGACAGTGGCTCACAGTAACAGGTTATTTAATGATGGCCTCCAGGCACTGTGAACACATTATGATCAGAATGTTCTTTAGAACAGTTATGTTTTGAAATACTTATCAAAGGCAATTAAAATAGAAAAGTGCTGATTCTTGAAGTGAAGTAACTGAACTAACTTGGCGCGATTTTATCATGCAGTGTAGAAAATACTAAATAATTTGGGATTAAAACCAAAGCTGTTGAGTTTAGAATTTAAGGTAAGAAACACAAACAGTTTATTATGGCAATTGCTAATGTAGATTTAAAAGGCAGTGAACGATCAACAATGGTGGGTCTTGAACTGGATTTGGAGGGGTTTGCAGAGTATTTGTTTATATAAAATGGAGGAAAATGAGAACTAAGTTTACTGAGCATTGATCCAGGTCCTTCTACATGTTCTCACATTTCATTTCTTCTAATTCTGATGTAGTTAATTTTAATTCTACCTTGCAAATGATGAAAGCGAGATTACAAAGTTTTAGGAATTTTCCAAGTATATATAATTTAGCCTGACTGCAAAGAACTTGTTCTATACTGTGCTATTTTTAAGTTCTTGATTAGTAAAATATTATGAGACAATGTTTAGGTGTGGGAATGTATGTGATATTTGTTCAGACAGAAGTATACAGAGGATAGTATGTATTGGGGATACAGCATAATCCTCAATGATTTTTTAGGATTCCAGGAATGCTTCCTAAACATGTTAAGATTTCTAGAAAAAAATCCTTTCCAGGATGGTGGGACCCAAGGAAATGGGAATTTGTCTTTTTAATCTCATTCCTGAATTAATGTTTTATAATGAAAATGGCACGTCCCATGGTGTCTTCCCAGGGCTACGCAGTTGTTTTAACAGAACTGAAGTTCAGTGAGGACTAATATCTAAATCTCAAGATGATAAATGTCTCATGTTGTGAGAGTTTCTTCCCATCTGCTTTCCCAGTGGGATGGAAACTTCCAGAGGAAGAAGCATAGTGATTTCATTGATGTTGAAGACATATGAGTGAGGCTTCCCCATATCAGTGTAGAAACAGTTTCAGATATTCACTGTCACTCTTGATTGAATCACTAGCAAAATTCCCAATGGGTGAGCATCAAAACATCTGAGAGGAAAGCACTCATCAAGTGATGGTAGCAAACACCTTTCTCATTCAAGAGAAGGTTTCCCTACCTCCCCTCTGCTGATCCTCACTGCACAAGTCCATGAGCCTGTGGTGCTGAAAGTGAGACTCCATCACCAGGTTCACCATTGATTCGCATTTTTGCTGGTCTGTTTTGCTTTCACTAAATCTCTTACAAAATGCTGGCTTGAGTAGTTAAAAGACAGAAGCAGGACACTGTGCAATGAGTTTCCCATGCCCCAAGAAGTGTGAATACTCAGCCTAGAGCATGTATCATAGAGTTTCTCTGGGTATGAGAAATCTACCAACATGGTTCACATAAAATTAGACAACTAATGTAGAACCAAGCTGTTAAGAGCACTGTAAAGATGAGGAACATAGCACTGATCTGAGAAGAACAAACACTTGCATATTATACCCTAATGGCTGTATTCATGTAGTAATGAACAGTACATCAAAATTGGTACTTCTTTCTCACTGACAACTTTCAATATATAAAATAAAACAGCAACAATGTTAAGACAATTTTTATGGTGGTAAGGTTCAAGATTCATTTGATGTGAATAGGATTGGGCTGTGTATAGATCTACATATAAGCACTAGATTCTGTAAAAAGAAGCAGCACATTCTCTAATTCTAATGTGGCCATTCCTGAGTATGATTTTGTGCTACCCTCTGAGAGTGGTAACTAGACTTGGATACCAATACTCATGCTTGGCAACAGCAGAATTTTGAATCACTGCCTGCCTCTGCCATGGAGGGGCAAGCAATCAGCAAGGTGAGAGTACTGGTTAGTGCACAAGTAGAAGAAAGTGTGTGAAGAGGACCTTTGATGCTCTTCTTTTCTGCTTGGTGGAGAATCTGGGGTCATTGCCAGTGGATAATGAGGCAGGGTTTTTGTACTCACTATTTCTAACTGAATTGCTCTTTGCAGGAGACATTTGCTTTAGAAAGTATTCTGGTCTCTCACTGGCTAAGAAATACTGTAAAAAACAATCCAGTTGTAACAAAATAAATGTGTGAGGGGGAAAATAAAGATTTCAAGCAAAGCAATTTTGAGCAGATTGATTTTACTTGTATTGAACTCATTAATTAATTGTACTTTTACTAAGTGCCATTTATACTTAGACATGAAAAGAATGGAAGTGAGGACAGAAAGAACATACTGCCTTCAAGGAACTTACATATAATTTTTGATATTTTATATATATATATATATATATATATATATATATATATATATATACGATGTACACATAATACATATAAATGAGTATTATTCCATTATGTATATATGTGTGTATATATCTATATCTATATATGCACACATACAGCACATCTTCTTCATCCATTCATCTATGGATGAATGGATGGGCACTTAGCTTGCTTCCACATTGTGGCTATTGTACATAGTGCTGTAATGAACACAGAGGTACATGTATCTTTTTCCAATTAGTATTTTCATTTTCTTCAGATAAATAAATGTTATGGGGATGAAATGTACACATAGGGAATACAGCCAACAATATGACATACCAGCTTTGTATGGTGACAGATGGTAACTGATCCATTTCATAATTATGAAAATATTGAATCACTATTGACATACCTATTGATATATTGTACATCTGAAAGTAATATAGCATTGTATGTTAATTATAATTCAATACAAAATAGGGTCTCAGAGTTAAGGATCTGTCTTCCTCTTCAGCTCATATATAAGAAGCACTATTCCTCGGTTAACACTAACATATTTCTAACACATTTCTAGAGGCAACCTAACTTCACTGAAAAGCTATTGCTCTCTGAATCAGCAGGGTTGATAAGCCAAAGTACATAATAAGCATGGTTTTTACAGAGCTCTCTCACAGGATGAAGAGAATGGGAAACACTTTAGAAAATGGCTCTATACAAGTCATGATGCCATTTGGAAAATGAAATAACTTTTATTCAACAGCCAAGTCTGCAGTCTTTGTAATATGAACAGATTTAATTGTTTTAGTAGACAAAAAAACATCTTTTTCCTAAAGTTATGGCTTATGTTTCAACATATGCTTAGAAAATTTGAATAATTTATTGCACAATGGTGAAATATTGGGGAAAACTCATTCCTACTATAGGTCAAGACCAGAATGAATAGTTTAGTCACTTTGTTTTTTTAAAAATTCTTTTTATTAATTAATTTTTATTAGAGTATAGTTGCTTTACAATGCTATGTCAGCTTCTATTGCTGACATATACATATACATATATCTCCTCCCTTTTGGATTTCCCTCCCATTTAGAACACCACTGTGCATTAAGTAGAGCTCCCTGTGCTAGACAGTATGTTCCCATCAGTTGTCTATTTTATACATAGTATCAATAGTGTATATGTGTCAGTCTAGTCACTTTAAAACAATGACTCTTGGAATAAGAATTAGAGGAACACATAAGAAAATCTTTCTAAAGGGTTGATAGCATGTAAATATTTTCTAATCAAGAAATGGAATTTGGAGATAGGGGTGGCAAAAAGTAGATCCACTTAGTAAGAAATGTATTCACTTTGCAGTTAAAGAGTGAAAGCTATTCTAGATTTATACTATATATTTTATATTGTAAGTTTTGTAAAATAAAAATGTGTTGTTGCTGAGTTTTCTTTATTCTCTACCTCTAGTCAAGACTGGAAATTATGCAGACCCATCTGGCTGTCAAAACAAGCAAAGTATGGGCAGGGGTAAAGAAAGAAAATATTAATCAAGACAAAGAAAACGTCTTAACTATTCAAGATTTATGTCCCCGCTTGAGTGGTATCCAGCTATTGGCAGAACAGCAAGTTCTTGGTGACTACGATATCCCTGAGGTGGTACTTAAACATCTGGTCTTTTATGTGACAAAATAAATGTAAGGGGGCTTCCCTGGTGGTGCAGTGGTTGAGAGTCCACCTGCCGATGCAGGGGACCCGGGTTCATGCCCCGGTCCGGGAGGATCCCACATGCTGCGGAGCGGCTGGGCCCATTCAGGCATGTAAAGTAGAATCACCTCATTTTATAGATGAGCAAACTAAGGCCACCTAGGAATTAAAATATTTTTTCCTCTTTTTGCACTCATGTGTTCCTTTAAAACTAACAATATATGGATGATGGGGGACTTCATCTTACATCCTATGATCCCTCTATAGACTAAGAAGGAAAGGGTATGAGTATTTTTCCATAGAGTGCTACTAAAAGTGAGAAAAAGAGCCTTCTTTCATCTTAAAACTGTACTCTGAGTTAAGAGGCTACCTACTGCAATAGAAAAGTTACTAGACACTATCACCCAAAATGTCTTCTGCAGAACAATAATTCCAAACACATACACACACACACACACACTCCACGCACACACACTAGACCTCTGGTTAAACGTGTTTCAACAAGAATACATACTGCCATGAATATTCACTGTTAATATTAACATATTTGAGATACAAAAAAGGTGCACATATTTTCTTATGTGATTCAAGGTATTTTCAGTTTCACATGTAAGATTCAATGCAGCATTCACACAAAGTAAAGTAGAGATTCTTCCTTCCTGTGTCTCGAGCAATAAGAGCATTCATCGCCTCACTCTCAGATCAGTTCTTATGCATTCTATCTTTTTAAATTGAATGTGGGCTTAAAGAGGAGGCTGTCCTGATACTAAGTTTTATACAAGCAACCTCTAGTCTCTTACGGAATGGTAAATTCACAAATTTAACGGGTAGAAAAACAAGCATGCATTTTAAATATGCAAAGTATAACCATGTGAAACACTCCGATGTTCATTCCCAACTGAATTCCCTGAACCAAGAAAAATTAGTTTCTAATTTAATAGTTCATTAAATTAGCTTGGCATTGGCAAATAGTTGGCAGTTTATATAGGAAATAAGAAGCAGATCATTTCTGTTCGTTAGGCTTCAGTTCCTGCCTGGATGTGTTAAATCCCAAGAAAATGCAGCAGTGCTCAATACATGCATTTTGTAAACTTTCACACTGCAATTTTCTAGGGGCTCAGGTATTTATTACTGCTACAACTGGTACTTAGTTACAAGGATATAATAACAGATTGGGGTGTTAAATATATATTGAACATTCACTATTGCTAGAGCTATTATAGCTTACATAAACAAATGGAAATACAAACCTCTGCATTATTTTTCTAACCACCATAACTACAGAAACAGACTGCTCTTCAGTAGGTGTGAAATTCCGCTTTAGGTACAAGCTACTCCAATTTCACAGTTGAATCCTAGAGTTGTCACAGAGCCCCACTGAGTAAATCTCACATTTGCATGCATTCAAGGTCATTACTGAATGTGATTGCAATGAGATGCGACACCTCCATTTATTTATTGTCAGGGAGTGGGTTTTAAATTTGAACAAACCTTAATTGTGCTTATTTCATAGCAAGCTGGGGTGATTTCTCTCCTTATTTGACTTGTCAAAACAAAATTTCCACTTCTAAAACACTGTCTTTCAATAATTCTCCTCTTTGATCAGATTTCCAATGCGGTATTCTGACAGATACTGAATTTATATCATGCCACATAAATGTACAGGGCACAGGTTTATCATTTCATGTGATTTCTTTCTGAGAAGGTAAGAATCTGAACATTTTCTATTAGAGTATGCATAAAATGCTCATTCAAAAATGAATCTTAGTACAATTTCCAGGAATTTAAAATAGCATATAAGGAAAATTTTCTCACTCTATGGTCACAAAATGCTGTATACCACCAACAGTAATTTTTTTGAACAGTACAATGGATGATGTAAATATGGTCATCAGTAAGAAAGTAACTACTATTCAAAATTATATTAAACTCTACATTATTACTAAATACCATAACATTTAAAAGGGTAGTTTCCTTTTCAGTGTCAAAAATTAAAGAATTACAACTTCTTATAATATTATGGTCAACCTAATTTTACATATTACAATATTAATTCCAATGAAGATCTCAAACAATGCAGAATGCATCTGTGACATAGGCATACTGATTATTATTCTTTTTTATGTGTTGAGGAGGGACTAGGCTGTTGCTTTTTGACTATTTTAATATAGATTCGTTCTTACTGCATTACAATTACAAAGGAAAAAAACAACTGATTTCCCATTACTCGTTATAAAATTTTATGTTGAGCTAATAAATGAACAGTGAACTGATGTGTGAGAAATCAATAAACTCAGAGTATTTTAGCATTTTTGGTTGCACAGATAAATAATAATAGTGGTGATAAGTTATTTTATACCAATAAATTTAAGTGTAGCTTCACTCTAATCTCTAATTTTAGTAATTAAATAATCTAGGATATCATTAGCTCAAAATGTCTCAATATGTACAGTTAATTTCAGAGAACACATTTGCTATCCCATATGCACTTATTCTGTGAAATTCTGTGATATTGAGCTAGATATCATGGAACCTAGAAAAGGGGAATAATACTGGAAAAGGAGAATTTAATACTTAAATTGCTTACAGTGTAATGGGTGATAACTTGTAACTATATAAATGATAATTCTTTCTGAATAATATTGTATTAAGTCCCATAAGCGTTGCACATATAAAATGTTTTGGAACTGCACAAAAATAGATATTACTAGCTGGTGACGACAAAACAAGAGGGATTAGAGAGAAAGTAAACATTTAAGCAGTGTATTAAAGGATGGTTCAAATGTATGCTTAAGAGAAATGCACAGAAACTTATCCCAGGCAGTAGAAGTGATATTAGCCAAAATCATAGAAAAAGAAAGATATGGCACATTTATGTGTAATTGTGTATGTTCAAACTTAAGATACATAGTAAAAGATTTGAAAAGATATGTCAAGCAAGACTCTAGAAAAACAGAATGACACTCTAGGAAGAATTAGTTTATTTATAAGGCCAAATTGCTGAAAAAGGAAAGCTCTGGGTAGGCTGTTTGATATGGTGGAAAGAACATTGCACTTGGATCCAGAAGATGTGCACTGCAGTCATCTCAGAGATCTGGAAAGGTTGCTTAAACTTTTATTATTATTATTATTTTGGCCACGCTATGCAGTATATGGGATCTGAGCTCCCCAACCAGGGATCAAACCCGTGGCCCCTGCAGTGGAAGTGCAGAGTCTTAACTACGGACCTCCGGGAAGGTCCCATCCCTTAAACTTTTAAATGGCACAGTTCTCATCTGTAAAATAGAGCAACTCGGGGCTTACTGTAAGAGGTAACTGAGAGAATAAAGGTTGGAGATCCTATGAACATGGCACAAAGAAGATATATCTCAAAAGGTATGAGAACTTAGCCTTAAAACAGTTAAACTGGACTATAGGGTATGGAATGGCTGAATTTGTGTTTAAAAAATTGCTGAGGTAAATTGGTCCTAAATCTTGGGGTGACAATGGGAAAAGAAAATAAAAATACTACTATTACGTGTCTACAAAGCCTTTTAGTCACTACAGTCCCATGTTGTTTAAAGAGAGGTAATTTGTGATTAATTATATTGACATTTGCAATGTTTTACATATTTTTAAAATATAAATTAGACTGTATTTGAGATTACTCCTTATATTGCCTCATGTTATTTGATCCAGCTTCAGAATGCTTGATGAGCTCAGAACCTCAGTTGGGAGAAATGCCAAGGTTGGCCACATTCTTGATGACCCTGGCCAAAGCTATATGAAGCAGGAAGAAAACTGATTCCTGGGCAGTCAAACTATAGCATGAATAATCATTAATTAAGCTAGTAAAGCTATTCCTATTAATGTCCAATGTGAAATACAGAGCTGGTAGGGGAAGAAGCAGAAAGACAGAGAACGTTTTGTTGATTTACATTAATGGTGCAGTAGAATAAAGATGAGTGAAATTCTGGCAGCAATGTAAATTGACTGCCAAAGTTGTGTTGAACGTAGACAGATCTCCTAGTTTCTGAGCTGCATTTTCAGCAGGCCTTGTGACCAATAAGAATTGAGATTTCAGCTTTGTTATGGAGCCAAGCTTTTCCTGGTTTTCTGTCAGGCTTGGTTCTATGATTTACATTCTGCTCTTCTTTATAGACATCACATTTTTTTTCAATAAAACCTTAAAGATTTCACATAACCTGAAGAATTTCCTTAGCAAAAGAATGTAACCAACAGCAAAATTATAACTCTCTCGACAAAATCCATTCTATTATCTACCTTGAGTGACAGAATCATGATGTTAGAGCTAATATACCAGGAATTGCATATAACCTACAATTTATCCAATCAAAGGGTAGATCCAGTGGAGTGCACCATGCATGCTAATATGATTTGTCATATGTGTTGAAGCAGATCAAAACATGTAGCTTCTATGTTATATAATTCTCTAAGAATTAATCTTGTTGTTCAGTGGATTCGTGTAGGAGGATGTGTTCTACATTTGCTTTCATAAATTTACATATCAAAGTGTCTTTCAGTATGGTAATGCATATCTGTAAATCTTTATCTTTAATCTTTTGAATACATAGAATCAGACAACTTCAGTTCTTAAAGGGATTTTTAAATACCACATTTGATCAAATCTAAGTTACCATCATTTGTAAGATACAATATGTATGTATGTCTTTCCCAAAGTCACCACTGCCAAATATGGTTGTGAAAGTCATCTGATATCAGAAATGTTAATACGTGAAAAAATGTATATCTTAGAATTGTTGGAAAAGTATGTAAATAAATCTTCTTGTTACTCAACATGTTCATTCTGATGATGATTAAAAACTAACCATCACAAAGAATGGACTAGATGCTGGCAATTAAAACTCAAACTTGAGTCTCCACAACCGTAGTTCAATATAATTTCCACCCACCATATTGCATGAAATTATAAGTAATCTATAAAGAGGTTAATTATTTTTACTATTTACTCTGACAAATTAAGTTGTATTAATGTATTTATTCAATAGACTTCAAAAAATATTTTATATCATATATGCACACATGTAAGATACATATACACTATACATACTAATATAAAAATTAGTAACACACCATCATTTCTATAACTAAATGAAATGTTGCTTCCCACCTCTGTTGATAGTTTTTATGCCAGATTATTCACATTTTAATAAAGTTTAGAACATATACTTTAATTTCCACTAAATTATAATCAACTGCTTACTTTGATCCATACATATAAAATTTAGCCACATTGTCATCCACAATTATACTCAATGCAATATTTTTATTTTTTAAAGAATAAATTGTTTTTCTCACTTTTTTGTTACTATGGACTCTTAGTTATCTCTTGTCTTGTATAGAAAGTTAATCATTTTCATACAAAGATTTTGCCATTTAACCACTTCCATAGCTCTTTAACAACTCTCCATGACTTTTAATTCAAAGAGTTCCAATAATTTACTTCCCTGACATTTTATAGGAACCAGCAGGGTTCCTATAGTTGAATTTAAGCTCTTTTATTCTATATAAAACTCTGTAGAGTTTTTGCCTCACTTGGCACCCATTGCATTTTCTGTCTGATATCAAAATCTTTGGTCAAGAAATTCCAGCACTTTAACAATTAACAAAAGAAACACTAACTTTAATAGGAGTTTTCTTATTCTGAAAAGAGAAAAAATATTTTTTATTCTAAAAAAATTCAAAATCTGAAAAGAGAAAAAATAGCCTGTAATGTCAGAAAATGTTTAAATAAATAAAGCAACTCAATTTTCAAGCAGTATCTTTGTACATACCTTAATCAAACTATTTGAGGATCTTTTCGACTAACGTTTAGTCTAGTATCTAATCCAATTACCTGTGTATATATAGAGAAAATCATGTAGATTTAAAAAATGCATATCCACTGTCATTTTCATTCACTTCAACTTTAAATTTCGTATTCACATATGAATTAGTGGCTGTAAAATCTTTAGATACATAATTTAGAAGAATAATTTCTGCTGCAACTTTGTCTATATTTCCCATTAGACTTTGAAAGACAATATTTTTTTTCTATGAAAAGTTGTTTTCCAGAGCCCTCAAGCCAGTGACAACATGACAAATGAGGGAAAGATACACAGCTCTATTAAATCTCATCTTTGATGAGCAGGCCATGGGAGTCATGCTTTGAATCCATAAACTTTAAAAGACCTCGTGTTCTTCATTCAAGCATACAGTCAGCGTTTGATTCATTGTTATTTAGTTGTGTAATAATGAGCCTGATTAGAAGAGCCTGTCAAACTTGTGAATTGTTTTAGTGAATTTGCAGCTAACGTAGTTTAGCATTAGCTCTAATTTAACCAGTGTTTGGGGATAAATATCATTGAATTTTCATATCTGAACCACATTAGATATGTTAAAAAATATTCCTTCAAATTATATAATCATACTTTTCTGTTACAAATATGGTCTTGGTTTAAATTAAAACTCTATAATACAGTTACTTAAATATAATTTTAAATAAAATGTGATCACATTAGCATAACATGTGCAGAAGAGAAAAACACACAGAATACCTAAGTTATACATCTTTCCAAATACTATTTTCCCTCCTTGAGTGAAATATTTGTTTGGCACACAATGGAAATTTATGTCCAATCACAGATGACTAATCACCTGTGGGTCATATTATAGTATAAATATACACCTTGAATGTACACAATGCTACATTACAAAATGAAAATAGATTTTGAGCATATAAACAGATTTCAAGGTACTAAAAATTAATACTTCATGATGCAGGCCTCCTGAAAGAAAGATATGGCTTAGAGTAAGATTTCCTGCAATAAGAAATATCTGAGCTTAGTCTTGTGACAATGGGGGCGTGCATAAGGTTTTCTAGGCAGAGCATCAGCTTATGGGAAGCCCTAGAAGTAAGAAACATAAAGTTGGGATTGAGGGCTTTCGCCAGTGTACTGCTGTTGAGGCTCAGACCGAAGGCAAGAGTGAAAGGTGAGGATGTAGATTTAAACATAGATGAGATCAGGACACTGTAAGCAATGCTGTGGATGGTAAATTTTATCCCTGAGGTTCCAAGAGGCCAGTAAGTGATTTTGAACAGGAAAGTAACTTGGTCAGATTTATAGCTTTAGAAGACTGTTTGTGACATTGTTTGGAGAATGAGTTGAAGTTAAACAAGACAGATGGCAGGTTGCAGTAAATCCAAGTAAGAAAGAATGAAAGACTAAAGCAAGCAAACAACACAGTGAACAAAGAGATTTGGACCATTATGTTCAACAACAGCTAGATGAAGACTGCAGCGAGGCAACATAATACAAATCACTGGGTTTAGAAGAATCCCACTTGTCTACTAGATATAAAATGCCTGAGGTGAGAAGAAAGGGGTAGATGGAAGAGAGCACAAGGATAATTTCTATCATCTCAGGGTTATTTGTTGATCTCCTGAGGACAAACGTCATTTCTACATGATTAGAATTAATAACCCTTAGGTGACAACTGGCTTTACTTCTTAACTTCCCAATCTAAAGTCTATACATGTGGCCTCCATAGATAAACTCAGCCATTAATCTTTATCCTTTGACAAATGGCTACTTCTTGTCAAAAGGCTCAATGACAAAGGTCAGAGGCCAAAATGCTCTCTCTGGATATAGTCTCTGAACTATGTCATGCACTGTTGTCATAAGATGTCACTTAACCATAAGTAAAGCTTACTTTTGCCACTTTAGTGTACCTAAAATCATTCCCATCTTTAATGTGGCAAACATTCCACATATGTACATATATGCATGCACACAAAAGGAGTAAAAGAAAGAAAAAGAAAAAGAAATAGCACAGGAGAAAACACAAAGATTTGAGTATTAACTATTTTTTCTTGTATGTATCATTTAAAGATCATCTGACAAAGGGTAATATAACTTTCTCTGTCCTGATGTTCAGGTGAGATTTAGGTTGAAATATGTCCAAGAGAACAAATTTAAGACTAGAATAATGCTCTTCTGAGTTGAGGGATGAATATGTTCAGTGAATATTTAGTTTTATTAAATAGTAATGAGGTGCAACCAAAATAGTCACACAATCAAAATGACAACATGCTGTTCCAACAGATTACTGAATTGGTTATTTTTAACTTGCTAAATTTATTTCTCATTGATTTTCTCAATATAATGTGGTAAGTAAACAACTCCACATTTACACTGAAGTTTTCATACTAATATAAGGTGATATTCATTTCAAAAAGCAGGTCAAACAAAAAAGCAAACCTCCAGTGGGTTTTGCCCTTCTCATGTACCTCAAATAGTTTATTTTTATACAAATATCTGTAGCAGATTGGTGATAAGTGAAACATTTGAAGAAATTCAGTTTAAAAATAACAAAGTTATAAAAGTGTTTGAGATTGTATTTCCAGTATCCTATTTATTTCATCAGTATGTGGTATCTAGTGGTTCAGACACTTTTCCTTGGGAATACATATGTGGCTAGAGTGAATTACTATACTTACTGTCAGAGTATGATCATCTATGAGCAAGAGATTGTGCCTGGACATTTCATATCCTTTTCTTTTTGGTATTGCTTATTTTGTTCTATTGTAACTCCCTTCTACTTGTAGCATACAAACCTGATCTTGAAAAGTATAAAATATATTAAATAAAATTGACACCAAGAAGTTTCATAAAAATGATTCAGATAATTAGATCATGGTTTCTAAAGAAAAGAGATGAATGTCAACTATAAATGGTGTAAGGTACTCAGAAATACCTCAAAAATCAAGTCCATCCATTTAGGCCTACTGCCTTGCTTTTGCATCAGTGTTTATTGCTTATACCTTTGTTTATAGTAATTTATTCTTTTGGCATTGAAGGTCATATTGGTGGTAAGTATGCTTATGCCAAATGGGGTTTTACTATCTTTATTCAAAAAATAGCTAGGCTTGTCATAGACTTTTGTAAATATAATGCAAATTAAAGAATAGAGGTGAAAAATAGTAAAAATCAGTAAAATCTATTAGGATATCCAGTAAGAAATAAATTACTGTTTGCAGTTTAGAGCTTAATTATAAAATTTAAAAAATCCATTGTAGAAAATGAAATCATTTTTGTTCATGTTATAAAATTACTTAAATTTCATATATTGCACAGTATATCAGGGAGCCAAATTTGGACAATTTTACATAAAAACATCTCATGTCAAAGTAAAATAAATAAATTAAGCTCATACTTAAATTTTTGCAAAAAAGTAGAATTTAAAGTGATTTAGTAACATTTATTATTCTTTTCTGCCTTAAACATTAGTTGACATATTCAGATTTTTTTTTCTTTTTTTTTTTTTTTTTTTTTGCGCTACGCGGGCCTCTCACTGTTGTGGCCTCTCCCATTGTGGAGCACAGGCTCTGGATGCGCAGGCCCAGTGGCCATGGCTCACGGGCTCAGCCGCTCCGCGGCATGTGGGATCTTCCCAGACCGGGGCACGAACCCGTGTCCCCTGCATCGGCAGGCAGACTCTCAACCACTGCGCCACCAGGGAAGCCCTGAAATATTCATATTTTTGCTAAAAAATGTCTAACAAATGGAACTAGGTTTGTCTTGATATGACATTTTAAAAATTAAGATTTACTTTATGAACATTTATTCCATAATATAGATCTTAGAAAATTAATACTGAATTTTGAAATAAGAATTATTCAGTGGAATGTCATTCTAAAGATAGACATAAGACAGAAAAAATAATGAAAAGTGGTAAGAATTTGCAAGGACTCCAGTTCCACAGTAAACACTCTTAAGTGGAAAATTATTCTTATGTATAATTAGAAAATTCAGGTAGAACAACAATGGATAAAGGAAAATTGAAAAAATATTTTTTTCTGCAATATTTCATGTGAAATAGCACACTTCTAGTAGAAATCTGAGGTTTCTGTGGTGAACTAATTCTGCCAAATTTCCCTTTACTAAGAAGAGTGTAGGCCATCCCTGGTGTAACTCAGAGCATGTGGATTTTCAGTATCAAGCATGGTTCACTGCAATGCATGATACTCTACCTCTTTTAGGAAACAGTAATCATATGGCATTCTGTGATCTGCTGTGTTCCGCTACTGGTTACATAAATAAAGTTGAGAGGTCATTTCCACCATAAATTTCTGTTTGTCAGAAATTTTCAGTCAAAAGAAAATATGTAATGGAGGATGGAAAGCCAAAGTCAAACACCAATTATCCACCAAGGTGACCTTTTATATATTTAATGCTGGTCAGTTTAATTGTGAACTTGCAAAGACTGTATCAAAAATTATTTCTGTCATAATTTTGTAAATTTATAATGTGCTTTCAGAAAGCATGTATTAAGATGCCTTTGTAAGAAAGTTTAAAAAAATCTTTTGTTGGTTAAAAACATGCTGCTTTGTGTAAGAGTGCAAATTCATGTAAAATATATTGCCAGAGATTTGATAACATTGATATATTAGTAAACTACCTGAATATTTCATGCTTTTAAATTTCACAACAAAAGATATTTATCAAGTGATATTAGTCTGCATGTAGAAGAAGAATGCCCTGATAATATATCTGAAGGCAAGCATAGCCAGTGGGATACAATTCATATCATTACCTAGTATAAGTTTCCTTCAGGTTTTTTTTTTTTTTTTTTTTTTTCTTTATGCGGGCCTCACACTGTTGTGGCCTCTCCCTTTGTGGAGCACAGGCTCCCGACGCGCAGGCTCAGCGGCCATGGCTCATGAGCCTAGCTGCTCCGCGGCATGTGGGATCTTCCCAGACCGGGATACGAACCCGTGTCCCCTGCATCGGCAGGCGGACTCTCAACCACTGCTCCACCAGGGAAACTCTCCTTCAGGTTTTTAAGTAAATTTTCAGTAACGATGAAAAAGGAGTTGTCAAGTAAAATGCTAGCACACAAATTTCAAAGTTGCTAAAAAGAATCATTAAGTTCATATGAATGTATTTATGCTCCATAATATTTATATATGAATGGCAATCAACACTAATTCCTATAAAAAACTGTAGAACTTTAATCACAGAGTTGGCATCAACTCCAAAAACATTAACTGCTAGAAGAGACTGAAAAGTTCTATTTTCAAGTCCTAGAGTCCAGCCCATCAAGATACTGGGTTAGAATCACTGTTAATGGTAGAGAAGAGCATTGCACAGGTATCTTGTTCACCACCAAGAACGCGAAACTTGAGAGGCACATAAGTGCAGTGGGATGAAACACAGGTTCAGCTATCAGAGAAAACTGATTACATTTTACTACTCCATCTTTTCTACATGTGATCTAGGCAAGTGACATATTGTATGACTTCAGTTTCTTTGAGTGCAAAATTGAGAGACTAATACTTAGTACATAAAAGAATTTGGAAAACTAAACTTGAAAATGCCTGTAAAATGCCAGTTGGAACACATGGTAAGCAATTAAACAAGTGTTAATAATAGTTATTAATATGATGACCCTAAAATGAAAATTTTGAGATGGATGAAGTATAGGCTCACAAACCCACATCTGCTCAAATCCGCTTCATTTCTTCAGAGATAGGTCTTAGAGAATAAATCTGGAAAGTACTTTTTATCAAAGACCATATCATACAATGAATATAGAAAAAAAGGAAAGACACCTCCAAGGTCAAATGAGACTCATGAGAGTGAAAGCTGATTCTCTGCTCTGCTCAGCATATGTCACATCAGTTGAGAAGTCCCGAAATGCTGGGCAAGCTCCTGGAAGCTTTATATTCTCCTACCAGCCAGCACAGAGCACTGTGCATTGGGATACACTCATAATCAAACCACACCTGTTACAACAAATTTCCAACTGCTAGTAGAAAACATCATAGGGCCATTTTGATATGGAGGTATCTTGGAATTCTCACTGAATTGGCAATATTTCCTCCAAATTCTACTTAATTCTAGACTGAGTAAAGTGAAAAGACATAAGAAAAGATAGAAAAAAAAATTCTCACAGTAAAGAACTCTCATAGAGCTACTTGACTTGAGCCCTTGTCTCCTGTTCCATTTAAGTAAATATGAATCCCTGGGTCTTCCTCTGAGTATTAAAAGTATTTGAAGTCTAGAGAGCACTCTTTGGCTCTGAATTTACTCTCGAACAACAAAACAAATTGAGTAACACTGACCAACAAAGGAAAATATTTTCTCTTTTGCAAGGTGATCAGGAACAACTTAATCATGTTAGTTCATTCAACTTAGATCATAATGCTACCCACTCTAACTTAAGTCTAATCATGTAGTATCATGTATCTCATAGCAGACATTAACAACTACACATCTGGAAAAAATATAAGTAGATTAACAGAAAAGCAGAAAAAATTATAATTTGCATTAGTTTTTAAGTTCAACTGTTTCACTACTAAAACTAACCTAGTAAATATATTTGCCAGATCTGGCTTTAATTGAATGTAACAAACCAAAACTATTTGGTTTAAACAGATTGACGATAATTTGCAAACTCTATGACACAAACCATAATGAAAAGGGGAACTATTTACTCTCTTTTCTCATAACTAATTTGGAAGATCTGAATATTGAAAAAAGTTAACTGTGCTCATATGATATTTTCTGCAAACACAAGTAGCATCGAATGATATGTACCTGGTATTCTTACCACTTTAAAATGTATTGACAAACTAAAATGGTTATTTTGGTCTTGCTTCAAGTCTTTTCATTAAGTCCATAAATTATTATAACTTCTTGAGAAGCTAGGGCAAAGGATTTGATGCACTTCCTTCTAATGTGTTTCATTCAGAATTTTTAAATTAAGAAACTGATCAAATATTTCTCCCTGTAAAAGTGTGATTTTTATCCATATCAGTCTACATAAATATATTTTAAACATTAAGTGGCCCAGGACTTCTTTCATAGCTAAGAAAAATGTTTTTGGTAAATGTAAGGTTTGATGCAGTGAACATCAAGCCTGATTCTTTATATTGTGAATTGTCAGCAATTCCACCTCTCTATATAGATGTGCTTTGGAAAGTAGATCAACTCTGATGTTATTGTTCCTATTTTAAAAAGGAAACCAGCAAATCTGTAGTTAAACAGAAACAAAATCTGTAAATAATTCATGTGCTAAAATTTAATGGAAAAATAAACTATTTCTTGTCAATCAGCAAAGTAGAGGCCAACTAGATAGATAATACACTTACAGGTGGGCAAAAGGAAAATTATTTGAATGTTTTAATGAACCATAATCAAATGATCTCTCTCCATTTACAAGTCTTCAAACAATTAGAAAATGAAAAAGTTGGATCTGCTGATTGTTGATGCCTGAACTTCATTTTCAGCCTTGACTAATCCATAAAATTTTTTCGCCTCTGTTTTCTACATGAAGAAAAGCAGACCAACTGCATAACTTTTTTATAATTTTAACTCTTTATTTCTTTCTGTCTCATCATTGAATAAATAGGGGGTCCATGAATCAACTTTAGGACAATCTCTCATCCTCCAGAAATTATATGTAAAATTGTAAAAGTTCATGCCTGCATGCCCTTTGTTCTGGGAGAAAAAAACCACAGTTTCCAGAATTTACATAGAATCGACCCCTTCCCAAAAGGCGAAAAGTTGAAATGACTTGCCATGTCACAGTGCAAAAGTAAACTTTAAATAATCCCAAATAGGGAATTGCTTTTTAAAGTAAAATAGTTATGAATATAGTATGTTACATTAATATTGTTTTATACTCTGAGTTTTAAAAACAGAAAGTCCAGCTACAATCTCAGAAAAGGAGTTTACAATCTACTTATAATTTTGTTATACTTTTATTGTATGTAATGTATTTAACTCAACTCTTTGGGAAATATAACACATTAAGGGGAGCTAGGTGGGCCACATACCTGGCTATTACCTCTTTTAGAAGAATGTAGTATCACATTTAATTTTTTAATTTTTATTGGACTATTGTTGATTTACAATATTGTTAGTGTCTGCTGTACAGCAAAGTGAATCATTTATACATATAAATATACCTACGTTTTTTTAGATTCTATTCCCATATAGGTCATTACAGAGTATTGAGTAGAGTTCCCTGTGCTATACAGTAGGCCCTTATTAATTATCTATTTTACATAGGGTGTTATGTCAACCCCAATCTCCCAATAGTATCACATTTTATTAAATTTACCCTCAATAGATTTGTATTTGGAGATCCAAATTCTTCTCTACCTTATTAACCAGGTTTACCCCCTAACATTCCCTCTCTCTCTCTCTCTCTCTCTCTCTCTCTTTCTCTCACAGACACACACACACACACACACACACACACACACTTAGTTATTTTGAAAGAAAAAAATGCATGTTGGGTCAGCTGGGCACCCTTTTGATCGAAGTGTTAATCAGATAGTTTACTTTGATTGGACTATTTATTCAACCAAACCCCAAATAAATTTTAAACATGTTGATTTCTTTTGCTAACAATTTATTAAATGTATAGTCTCTCAAACTAATAAAGCTAATGCTGAGTCAAAAGCATTTTTATTAAAACTACAGACTAACATAAATTGAAAAAGTTTGGAGCTTAAGCCAGCAAATATAAAAGCACTACTAATAGCCTTTTATATCTATGCTGACAAGTGATTAAACCATTAAAATTCTCATAGAATAATAATTCAATTTATACTATAGTCTTCAGTCATATTTTTCTATTTAAAAATTATGTTCTCTATATCCACAGAATTCAGTTACTGTATGAACTCAAGTCATATAAATGCCCATGTTTCAATGTTTACATGTACACTATTTTGCCCAACACAGAGCACATTAATAAGGTGGTACAATTAAAAGTGAAATATGTCAATGCAATCAATGAAAGAACTGGTAAATATTAATAAGATCAAAGCAACTCACCTGAATGACCTCATGTAGATAGACACTTCCTGAAGCTTTGCTGTACCAGACTTCTGTGAGGTAAACTGAAAGCTAAGGAAGCAGCCAAAACTGATGGCAAGCACTCACCTCAACTACATAACTGCATAACTAGGTTCACTGTCTATCAATAGATGACCTATTCTCTATTACCTCCAGAAAACTGAACTATTAAAACGTGTGGATGTGTGTCTGTGTCTTGTGTGTCTGTGGGAGTGAAACTGATTGAAAATTACAGATAATAGGATTAGGATTTTAATGAGCAAAAACTATTTTCTGATTGCAGCTATTTTTACATCCATGCTTAGTCTCCCAAGAGATAAAGTTTCCATTTTTCAATCAGTGTCATGATGCAAACAAACTGTGGATCACTAGAAGCACTCACATCATTAAATATTGATGGTCATAACACATCAAAAAAGCAAATGTTGACACTGACAAGTAACGCACAGACAAGAGGATATGACTAGGGGAGATCAGAGCATGTGTGTGTAAAATTAAAGAAAAATAAGGAAAAAAATCTCACAAAAGTAAATTAAAATATTATGAAAAGGGTGAAAATAAACAACTGTAAAAATATGATAGTTAAAAGACAAAATGTATATAATGTGCATCACACATTGTCTTGATAAAGAAAATGACTACATGATAATAATAAAATAATTATAGTCAGAATCAACACTGTGTTTTATATTAGTTTATAGTGTTCCTTAATAGAAATTATTAGTACTAGATGTGCCTTATATTTAAAATATACTAGTGATTATCTTTAATTCAAACTACCCTTTGAAAATATAATAAAGTGACTCATGTTTAGAATAATTTGAATCAAAGGAAAATTTAGATTTGATTATTACAGTGCAAACCCATAATGAGTTACTTCTCTGGCCTTGAATAGAACTGAGTGATAACTGTCAGTAGCATTCCTAGCTATAAATTAAAGAGGATTATAATAGTGCTGAAATAAAATCATTCAAGCAGAATCTTGTTTCATAAACAGTACCACAAGCTGAGGACTAATATCACATGCATATTATTGTTATGTCTGCACTGTTGGGTGATAACGATTTTGACTGTAATTCATGGTGTGTTTTAGGTTGTAGAAGCAATAAAATATTGATCTTCAGCTTGTCCAGCCATTATTCAGAAGATTAGATCAATTTATGAGAGGCAATAAACTGTAAACGAGTGATTTTCCAAAGGCCAAAAGTAATTCCAAGGTAAAATCATCGCATATCTAGGGCTCCAGATGAAACCTAAGTTACTAAAAGTCAGATATTGGAATAATATATAATTTTGAGCTCAAATCATATAATAAGTTATTTAGAACCATTACTCTATAAATATAATATTAAATATGTTGCCAATGTTTGATAGCATGTGTAGAAAGTTAATAGTTTATAGAAATTTTAAAAACTTTTTCATAAATTATTTTTATACATCTTTATTGGAGTATAATTGCTTCACAATGCTGTGTTAGTTTCTGTTGTACAACAAAATGAATCAGCTATATGCCTACATATATCCCCATATCCCCTCCCTCTTGAGCCTCCCTCCCACCCTCCCCATCTCACCCCTCTAGGTCATCACAAAGCACCAAGCTGATCTCCCTGTGCTATGCTGCTGCTTCCCACTAGCTATCTATTTTACATTTGGTAGTGTAGATATGTCAATACTACTCTCACTTCACCCCCTACATGTAAAAGAATGAAAATATAACACTCCCTAACACCATACACAAAAATAAACTCCAAATAGATTAAAGACCTTAATATAAGACCAGACACTATAAAACTCTTAGAGGAAAACATAGGAAAAACACTTTTTGACATAAACCACAGCACGTAAAACACTTTTTGACATAAAGCACTTTTTGACATAAAGCACTTTTTGACCCACCTCCTAGAGTAATGAAAATAAAAACAAAAATAAACAAATGGGACCTACTGAAACTGAAAAGTTTTTGCACAGCACAGGAAACCATAAACAAGACAAAAAGATAACCCTCAGAATGGGAGAAAATATAGAATTTTTTAAAGATAAAAACCTTTTTAAAGTCAAAGGGTAAACAAACCTAATAAACACAGCATTTAGTGCAACTCAGGTTCAAATAGTAAAGTTATAAAAGGAATCAGTTTTCTAAAAATATGAAAATAAATGCCTAAGTTGATGTAGAAAAATACTACCATTACTTCATTTATAAAAATGGAAAAAATGGCAGTTAGTTTCAGAAAATAATGTGATATAAATGCTCCCTACATGTTTTGATTTAGTAAAAATTTCAGTTTAAATTGGTTCATTACACAGTAGACTACTTTGAATTATAATTAATTCACATGTCTATGTGATACATGCTCAATTATTAACCCTCAATGGAAGGACAGTCTATTTGATTTACTTCTAGCAACAACACTATGATATCTGTGGACAAAAAATCCATTGAATATTCTGGAAAATCATAGAAATATTTTTGCAGGTTTTCCAAATTTAACATAATTTTCTGAGCCTTTTATACTGATACCAGAGATTAAATGGCTCAATACAAGTTTGAAGATTAAAGAAAAAAAGAGGTGGAATTGAAGAGATATATTTTAACATGATAATAGAATTGTGAAATAAATTGTGCCACTCTAATTGTAAAGTCATTCTTGATGGAATAAGAAAATGATTTACAAAAATATGTCAATAGCATATGTTGAACATTAAAAAGCTTTATTAGAAATAATGTGATACCTCAAAAAGATTAAACATGCAATATTCAATGAAAAATCTTATTATGTGTCAGTATGTGTATTTATAATACACTCATAACACAACGCTTTTTTGATTAGATGAAACACATTAATTTAATCCATATAATCATAAATATTGAAAAAAATATTTGTGACATAATTCTAGAAATGTTAAACTATAGCTGTTTGACAAATATACTAACATTACTATGGTTGAATTTTTTAAAAAGACTAAGAAAATATATGATTAGGTAATGAAAATTGTATGTAATGAAAAGTTATTATCTATTTATAAAATTTTAGCTAAAACTATGCTGATTGTTTTTCTCTAAAGATAAGTTATTACGTGGTATCTAAGGGAAAAAACATGGCATTCTGAAATGATACAGTGCTATCTTAAATTAATAATAAATTATTTTATGGCATGTGTATATTATACTCTGAATTATAATACCCATTGTCCAGCTAAAGAAGAAGTAGTGAAACAAAAGAGTAAAAGTTAGAAACACAAAAGTAGGTTTCTAAGCAAGAAAAACACAAATAAAAAAAATCCAGTTAAAAATCTGAAACATGATTTCCTGGCAGGAAAGAGAGATTTAGTCCAGGGAGTCTTTCACCTTTCAACTTTCCTAATATAGTGTGTAGACCATTTCCTATCCTACTCACAGTTAGATATACCAAACAAGATTGGGAAGATCCTGTATTACATACCACCAGTGAGGTGGCAGAATGGACTGACATAGGGTGAACAATATCATCATGAATTTTTGAGTCAGACAGTCCAAGCCAGGTTCAAATCCTGGCTCTACTCATTGTTAAAATGGAATTAATTCTCTTTCACAAAGATTTTTCCATAATTAAATGAAATCAGTGCAGAGAAGAGCAAATAGTGAGTGCTCAGTGAATGGTATCCATTGATGATAAATGTATTATTTGTTACTCAGGAATTAAAGACACAGTAAACTAGATATATTACAGTCTTTAATTATATTTATTATTAATATTTAAAATTTGTTTATAAAATTTATCCTCAATTACCAATGGCTAAACATTGTAACAATAGAGATTATTCATGTAAATAATTCTTTTAGAAAAATGCCACAAAGTTGTCATTTAATTAAATTATCAATATGAAATTATTGATAATTTAAAGAAAAATGACAAACTACCAACACATTCAATCAAATTTAGCTTTTAGCTTTCATTTCAGATAGTTATTTTTTATTTCTGTAGACCACCCAATAATCTTAGTCACTTCATTAAAATTGCCTTAAATTCCCACTAATTTCCAAAATATCTTTTAATCAATCAGAAGCCAAGATATAATAATTAAACACCTATCTTATAGCAAATTCTACTCTATAAAAACCAGATGAAGAGCAACACATTGTCCAAATATGCTACATAATTGGTAATTGGTTTTGTTTGGTTAACTTACAGTGGAGATATAAAAGCAATATAATAAATATATAATGTTACATATATAGTGTAACCTAACATATAAAATATATATTATGCAGGAACACTAAGCATGAAATGGGGACTATTCAGAGAAACCTGAGACAAATGGTTGCTTGTTTTCTCTGAGTCCACAGATTTTTTTTGTACTAACAACACTGTATAAAAGATAAGCTTTTTTGCTTTTTCTTTCTTCTTTTTTCTAGGGTGGTTATGTTGGATCAGTTCTCATAAATTTTGTTGTCACATGACTTGGCTTCTCATGTAACTTGCTATATTTATATAAAATAATGACATTTCTGGGTTCAATGTTTCAATGATTTTACTATAGCATTTTCTATATTTTAACTGAATTGGTCAAACTAGTTCCTTTGATTCTAGTTTTACAAATAATTTGTGCATTTAGATACACTCTCTTCATCCATGTTACTATGTATCTTTTTTTGTGTTTTGTGCACTAAACACTTTTCTCAGCCTTTATTGAAATTTGACAACTCTAGTAATTTTAACTAACTGTTTTAATTCATAATCATATTTTTACCTTAAATTTCACTTTTCTTCCTCTTTTAGTAGCCATTCAATTAAAACATACTATTAATTTATTATCTATTTCTTATAACTAATAGAATCATAAAAATTAAGTCAGTGGCAATTCTACCAATCAAATAATTATCGTAGTCATTTTACTTTTACTTTTTATTATCTACTTTAATCAGACTGCATATATATATCAAATACCATGTTGTGTTTTTTTCTATTAAGAATATTTTAGTTATTTTACTTAAGATTGGTGGGTCTGTGACTTTTACATCAATTAGACCACTCAGGTTTACCATATAATCAATTTAACTAAAAAATGCCATTCTTTTTTTTTTTTTTTTTTTCACGGTACGCGGCCCTCTCACTGTTGTGGCCTCTCCTGTTGCAGATCACAGGCTCTGGACGCGCAGGCTCAGCAGCCATGGCTCATGGGCCCAGCTGCTCCATGGCATGTGGGATCTTCCCGGACCGGGGCAGGAACCCGTGTCTCCTGCATCGGAAGGTGGACTCTAAACCACTGCGCCACCCGGGAAGCCCCAAAAATGCCATTCTTGATAAATTATAGTTTATTTCCCATCCGTTAAAATCAAAGTGTATTATGATATACCACTAAAGTGAATCAAATTTTATTTTAATAATTGAACTCCTCCAAAACTCAGAATGGACCAAACGCAAACATAAACAGTACACATTGATAAACAGGCAAAATAAAACTAAACATTTACGTCCTACTAGACAGCAACTGACTAAACTTTTCCTTGGCCAATTCTAGTCAACATTTTGATGTTTCATTATATGCTTCTCTAGTTTCTTTAGACTAGTGATTTTCAAATATTTTCTGCAATTAATATATATTTTGTGTCTTTGTGTGCTTTTTAAAAGAGAAAATGCAAAGAAATACAAGCACAAATGGTATATGTTTATAGTTTTCTTGTTGTAAAATACTTCACTAAAACAGTACAAAGTTATGAAATTTCTTCTGTCACCAAGACACCTAAGAAGATAATTGTTAACTTGAGGGCATTCTCTGTTTGTTTCATGCCATGCTTTCAAAAACTAGAATTTTGGGTGACATATTTATAACTTTAAATTAGTCATCATGCTAAACAATCCAGTTATAATTATAACAAAATCACCACTGTAGTCTAAAAATATGTCGCAGTGTCCAATAAAAGCATTCACAATTGTCACATTTCCCTTTTTGCCCTGAGGCATTATGTTATGTTTGAGTAGAACTAATAGCTATGACTTAACATTCTTATATACTTACAAGCCAAATTCATACATATCCTGTTAAATTTGCATTCTTTTTGATTTTTGTTGTAGTGAATTTGTGTCACATCTGTTTGTCACAGCAAATTATAACTTCCTTACACTACTTCATATTTTCTGCTCACTGAATACTCTGATATTACACACTGCATAGTCTGTTGCGACATCCGAAAGGGGTTCAAAGCATTGCATAAGATCCACTATTCTGAAAAAGTGATTATTCTCATATCCATTATCCACATTAAAATCCACCTCTTTTAGGCCACGGTGTTTTCTCTTTTAATTCCTCCATGCGTCTGGAGCAACTCTCCAAACACTGTTGGTTTCAGTCATTGACATCATCATCTAGGCTCAAAGTTATCTGATAATCTTTCCCTCATCTATTTCACCTGTCCCCTTCATATTCCAAAGATTCACTAGCAATACACGCTTTTCAAATTATAGTAGCTACCATTTACTGAGTACCTTCTATGGATGAGATATTGTATTAGATAATTTATAGTCTTTATGTAATCTTTACAACCACACCACAAGGTAAATATTGTATCCTTTAAAAAAACAAACAAGTAAACCAAAAACCAGTCTGCAAGTTCCCCAAGTTCACACATTTCATACAGAATCCAAGTAACTTTGACACTAAAGCTACTGCTTTTGTTTAATATCATCTAGCTTATTTACTATAATAAAACAACCTGTTAAAATGACTGATTCCTACATATAGTTGATAAAATTACATATTTACTTATAAAAGTACATATATACTTAGAAAAGTATACTACATATACTTACAAAAATGAAATAGGAAAAAAAGGGCAGCTCATCTTGAAAGAGGCAGGATGATACAGATAGTTAGAAAGTGAATTTAGAGAAAGATTAATGTTAAACCTTGTAGTTGAAACTTGAATAAACCATCTACTTTGTAATGATTAAAAATCAATTTCCAGAACTTCCCAGAGTGTGCGGAACTGCTTCCTGTGCATCTGGAGCACATTAATAAACACTTGACCCACATGAACTTGTTCTACCCAAGTAACACTTCTGAATTTGTCCCCCTGTCTCCACTAAAACTACTAGTTTCTTAAACAAGTCTTTCCTTTTCACATAAATTGTCTCTGGTCTTTCTTTTCAAACTTAATTATTTTTTGTCTTGTCTTCAGCTGCATTTAATATTTTAAAATGCCAAAAAATTATTTTGTGATAAGACAATCATTTCCAATTAATGTGTAAATTAAATTTTATGGTTATCTTGACAAAAATAACATTAATATTACCATTTTCACATATGATTCTGATTTCATATATCAATGCTACAGAAGATATTCTCTGAAATATCATTTCTTTACACTGAAAATATTACAGGGGGACTATATATTTAAAATACACTATTTTATGTAAAGCAGGGTAATGTCACATATTTAAAGGTTCTTACAAGAAAATCTAGGGGACTTTCGATTTGGCAATGGGTTTTCAGATACAACATCAAAAGTATGATCCATAAAGGAAAAAAATGATAAGTTGGACTTCATTAAAATTAAAAACTTCTGCTCTGTAAAAGACAGTGCTAGGAGAATAACTAGATAAGCCACAGACTGGGAGAAAATATTTGTAAAAGACACATCTGATAAAAGACTGTTATCCAAAATATAAAAAGCACTCTTAAAAGTCAACAGTAAGAAAACAAACAACTTGATTACAGAGTGGACAAATGATCTGAACAGACACCTCACTAAAACAAAACAAAACAAACAAACAAACAAACAAAAAAACATGGCAAATAGGCATATGAAAACAGGCCCAACATCAGATGTTAATACTGAACAGCAAATTAAAGTAACAATGAGTTACCACAGCACACCTATTAGAGTGGCTAAAATCCAGAACACAGACAACTCCAAATGCTGACAGGGAAACGGAGCAACACCAAACTCTCATTCATTGCTGGGGGGAAGGCAAAATGGTACATGGACAGTTTGGCATTTTCTTACAAAGCTAAACTTAGGTTTACCAAAAAAGTTCTTTGGTGGTGATGTTAAACATAGGATTCAATAAAATAAATTTTATTCCATTGACAAATTGATTAAGTGAATATAATTAAATATGAGTTAAAGATTAACATTACCTTCTAATCAGTATTAACCAATTTTTTAATTATATCCACTATTTAACTGATGAATACTTAGCAACTACTCCTCTGTACATAATTAAGTTTTAGTATACTTTTGAAAGTAAAGGATTATAAAGTTGTTCTTATTATTCAATTGACATTACTTAGAATCTCACAAACTTGTGGGAAAAGAGCACAGTATCAACTAAAGCTATTTTTTTTCTACCTAAGAACTTCTGTGAAAAAATTACACAGCCATGTTAATTAAGACATGTTACATTCATTTCAGCACTGTGCATATACTGCTTAGGAATTTTAACTCTCATGATAGTAGTAAGATCGCAAGTGAATAGGCTTAGCTTTCTGATGAATAGATTTCTAAACCTGAGAAAGACATTAACATCTGGAAGAAAAAATTGAGCCTCTGAATGAATAAATTTTAATCACGCTTGTATTCTTATTATACTATTGTTTTCCTTTACGTTCGCTAAGCTTGTGGCTTTAAAATAAGGATCTATTAAGAAGACCTGGGAACCAGCAAATATTTGTACCTTTACATAAAATAGCTTTGAGGAACATGAGGACTGCATCAGGCTCAGTTTCCCTCCATATATCATATTTCATTGGTTTGAAGTAATTTTTTTCATATTTTGGTTCTAAATTTTTATAGTTGATGGCATCTTACAATAGCTATGAGCCAGACAGCAATTTTGATATGATTGTCATTGACTGTGATGTGAATCCTTGGTTGTAACTGCTCACATTGCTGTCATTCCAGTTAAGTTATGTACATTATGGGGGATTTACAAGTTGAGTTTAACTATAATTTAAAATGTCTTCCACAATTCCTCTACAATTGAACATTGTTAGTAAACCTTATTTTTATTCGAGGCTTAGAAACAAAAATTCAGGCATAGATTTCACATTGTTGAGGAAGTATTTATTGTTGGAGAAATGGCCACAAAACTATGTTTTTTGTGAAACAAAAATTAAGCTACTTAATAAAGGAAGGAAGACATGCTTAGGTAGCACAAAGTGTCTGCTTCCTGAGATATTTCAAAAGGATTGTTTGTCACCACCAAACTAAAGGCAAGAGAAATTGGCTACTCCTTTAGAAGGGCTGAAAGAATCTTCAAAGCATTAAGAGGTTGGTCTGACTAATGCATCACACAGGACTATCCTTAAGACATTGTGTCATGGCTTAATTGGTAGTTATATATTTTTCTTTGAGATACATAATAGAGATACCACTGTCACCTTATATTTGGTGAAATTCAGTTTATTTAAAGAACATGAAATCAGCTGTAAATTGTTAAAGAGAAGTAACACTTCCTCTTCTGAAACTACCTAAAAACCACAATTTTCTCACCATATTAGAAAATAAAAATCCAAGAAAAGAAAAAAATATGTGTAGTGGAAGAGATAAGAGTGATTAGAGTCACAGAGTTATAAGAAAAATCTATGAGCCAGTGAGTAATGACACGTCATGAACAAAAACAACAACATAGGTTGTAGGGCCCCTACCCCCATCTTATTGTAACAGCTATGCCATGCTTATGACTCTGATTGAATTGCATATCAAGCTATGAACCTATATTAGGTGAAACGTTAAAGACCATTTAGATAGAAAAATGAGAAATTATTTCTACAGAATTATTTTCATGTACAAATAATTCAGTCATTTGTATAGAAACCTCACACCAGTACCTTAGGAATTTAGAGAACGACTATTAACATAGATGGAAAAAATGTCATGTCATGATAAATTTTATCTTACTTTTAAGAGGATAAAAATTATTTTTTAACCTCTATAGCAGCCTGTATGTATTAATCAGACCTATATGAATAATTCAGAATAAACATAAATACTGCTTTATATGTACACCTGTGTTTAAATATATGTACCAAAATACAAATATTATATATGTATATATACATGCATACACATATATTTATATTGTGACATTTATTTCTTATACATGTATGTATATACATATATAGTTATAATATGTCATATCATAAAATGTCATGTCTTTCAAAATTTGCAGTGTGGACTATTTTTTAGGAAGAATGTCAGGTTTTTATACTTTCAAGACCCACATGCATTCAAAGTTTTGTGTTGAATTATTTATATGTTCTTTTTAGTAGTCCAACATATCCATTTTATTTACTATTCAATCAACAAAATAAATCATTTGTAAAGCAATTCTCCCATGTGAAAACATGGCAGAGGCTGGGTATGTTCATACAACAAAGGACACAAGTGTGTCAACATAGGAAACCTGCAAGTAAAGAGAAAGAATAAATGAATGCTCACTAGGCAATCTAGGGAAAATAGTTGAATGAATTAATGACAGTATCTCTGGCAAATAGAGAATTTTTTATGAAAGGTTTTCTCTACCCTCAGGCACAATTACAACAGCTGTACCATATAGCCTCTATCAGTCATAATCTAGAACAGAGCCTCTTTCTATTAACCAGGCAATAGAGGAGCAAAAATTACTTAGACTAGTACATATGAGGCACTCTTTTGGCTGCAATGCATTCTGATGGCTTAATTAGGTGAAGCATGGGGCACATGGGGTTTTTCAAGCCAGGTTCATCACAAAGGCCATATCATCAAAGCAGAATGGTCCTGGGCTCTACAGCTAGATTACAAAGATGAGCTTCTTCATTGAGTGCAGCTAACGGCGCCTGTTAGTTTGCTTCCATCTACTTAAACAATTAGATGAAGTCTTACATTAGTAGACCAAGGCTAATGAAGAGCCATGGAACTGAGTACAGCTGGCAATTCCTCTCTTAATTAACATCTCATCTGTAACTGAGTGATGTTCTCTAGAAAGTAAGGAATGCATTTTATTTTTTTCTTTAAGTATTTCTTCTTTTTAGAGACTTGACACTTCTATTGATAAGGTTTCCAATCCTATTTAACATCCACAGCATATATTATAAACAAAAAGTAAACAAAGATCACATCATGATGCCAAATGACATGTAATCTAAGAAGTTTAAAAATGTGTTTGTGTCCATGAAGGAATATGAGGGAAAAGCCTGAGAAACACAATTACACTGAGAGACTAAATCATGTGTACTAGATATTTTAACAATGATTTACTCCATAATTTGATTGTATTATTGATCTTATGAACACTAAGTTTAACTTGGTTAATTGTCCAGAAAAGTTTGAATGACATTAATATCCATACAAGAGATAATAGCAAATAATACATATATATGAATATATATATGAATGGTGACTTTAAATCACATTATAAATTCATTCTGAATTTAAATCCAGCAAACAACATACAGCAAATATTGGTTCTAAAACCAAATGGAAGTATACTATTACCCAAATATTTTTTCTACTTGATCTTATAAAATAATTATATATTGTAAATCATCAAGCAATAAATATATAAAATCAAATCACAGTGTAGCATGCTGTGCCTGCCTAATTTCATTAATGATGTCACCATGACCTACCCTCCAGCAAAGAATTTTGGGGTCATTCTTGATGCCTTGCTCTCATTCTCCCTCCACTTCCCATCATCACCCAGTTTTTCTGGCTGTATAACCTACACATTTTTCCAAACCTATCCCTTTCCTATCTCTGTTGTCCCATGGATAGTGAGGCATCTGCTGTATTTTTTAGCAACCTCTTCCTCTTGTTAATTTATTCATTTATCAAGAAACATTCCATGAATCATTTCTATGTACTACTTACATTTTTAGGTATTGATAATACTTTTGCAAATCTCCAACAGTGTTTTCTTCTCTTCTATCATAATGATAACTTATGATAATTTAAAATTAGAAAATTAGGTGTGTAACTGATTTTTATTATTTTTCCTCCACGAGAAAGAGAAAGGAAGAAGATACCAAGACTATCTTCATTTCCACCGTCTCCTCCAACCTTACAACAGTACCGTTCAGTATTAGATGTCAAATAAATATTTGTTGAATTAATAAATAAAAAATAAAAGAAACAATTTGATGCACCACATTTCCACTACATTACAGTTAAAAAAAATCTTACTCGGCTACTCCCCACCTTTAACTCTCTCATTGGCTCCTTTTTGACCAGAGTTGACATTTAAAGCTGCTTAGCTTAGTATACAAGGCTCCTCAAGATTTGAACTTCAAATTACTCTCTGGACTCATCTCCAAATATCCCTTAATATGCAATTTTCCTTTCTACCAAGCCAAACAAGTGTTCTCACAGTCATCATAGCTGTGTCTCTTGGCACAAACCTGAGATTTTTTTTCCTGCTCACTCCTTTTCAACCAGAGAGAACTCCTAAGACTCAAGTATCTAACCCATAGTAGGTGCTTAATAAATGCTAACTTTCCAATGGACTCTTACGTTCTTGTTCACCTGCTCCATGAAGACTTCCATGTGCTCCTCAAGTTGTTGCTGTACAGGACCTCATCCTTACTTATAGGACAGGCCTGTTTTCCCTCGGTGACACTTGTAATTAGCTACTGTCCCACTACAAACATATAGCACAGACTATGCCAGTGACACTCATTTATAAATAATAATGAGATTATTATCAATGTTAGTAAGAGCAACTCTATACAGAAAATCCTCTCAGTGTCCCAAATTCTTTGATTGTTGTATCTATAATTCAGATACAAATAACACAAGGTAATTCTGACATTCTTTCTGAGGAGTAAACTGACATAGGGATAGATTAAGTTATTGACCAAAGTAACAAAACTAATATATAGAAGAGATATGGTTCAAATATAGCCCTTTTGAACCAAAAGCCACCTTTTCTCCACTAAGACCTTCTGATAATCTTGATGTTTCCTGAGTAGTCTTTCTTCCCCTTCCTTCCTTCCTTTCTTCTTTTCTTGGTATGTGTGTGTTCTTTAATATTTTTGTAAAACTTAAATTCCGAGAAGTAACATTCAGAAAATATCTGGTTTCTGTCATTGCATGATTTTCTTCTAGCTTTCTATAATGCTTATAGAAATGTGTAAAACTAAATTTTTATTCTATTTCATTTGTAGTGAATATTGTTTCTAGATATCATATTTAAGCATAAGTCATAAATTAATACTTTGTCTTTTCATGGTCCTTAACAGAACTGACTTACCTACTAGACACAATGATATAGGGTCAGCTAACAATACAGTTGGGGCCCAAGAAAATACTTTAATTCATTTTAAAATCAAAAGAATAAAATAAACATTTATAGCCAAAGATTATATTCATGTTGATGCTAACACAATTTTAAAATATAATGCTTTATATTACTTTATAGCAAAAAACCCAGAAAGGCAGAAGTACCCATTAGTCATAATGCAACCTGATTCTTAGTCCTTTTATACAGAAAATTTGCATAATTGATACATTATTCTAATTTGGATATAAATTCCCAGCCACTTAGTGTCTAAGTCAATACTTTATTAACATTTGGACAAAGTTTAGGAAAAAATTGTACCCATTAGGCAAAACTAAGTTAGAATCCTGTAAAGTCATTTTTCATTATACAGGTTAATTTTCATTGATCTATTCATTTGTTCAGTGGCTTTTTTCTTGAGCTATTGCCTTTCAAAATTATGTTTTTGAAACTGTAAATATTATTATGAGACAAAAATAGCAAGAAACGTAAGTAAAAACAAGGCAAAATAAACCAGCAGTAGCCTTAAATCTGCTCCCCAAATCCCTGCAATATATAAATGTCTTCAAATACTTTCACCCCTTTCTAAAGGAAATCTTTCCTATATACTACATAATTTTGAATGTATTCAACTATTTCTTATATCAACCTAAACTTTTGTCAAAAGCTGTAGTTCTTAAGTTTTCTGGGTATTACATTAATTGGGGATATTTGTAAAACTGCAGGTTCCTGGGTTCCAAAACCAGGCTCTCTGTTGCAGAGATTCTATCATGGGTCCTTGGAAGCTTTATTTTTAATTAACATTCAAAGTGTTTCTGAAAAAAAAAATCATGGAAGACATGCTGAGAAACACTTCTCTAGTCATACAGATTAAGTAGCATTTATAATCAAATCGTATTTTTTTAATAGTAAAAACTCTATCAATGCATAATTAGAAGAGTTAAATAACATTTTAAAGTACTTTTAAACCTAAATATTATATTCTAATAGAAGAGACAAGTAACCTTGTAAATGTTTTAAATTAATTGATAAATGTCTGAATAGTCAGTGCAATTTAAAAAAAAGCAAACTGTCTTTGAACAAGCAACACTATAGTTTCTAAGTAATATGCATTTTTCTTATCACTGCTCATGGCTACTGTGCTTACAGAAACTAATCACAACTATTGAAAAAACACTTCTGTGGATAAAACCCTTTGTAGAATGCATATATGCAATATTATTAGTTAAATAAATTTGGTGAATAATGAAAGAAATGTTTAAAGAGTGTATCACATTTCAATTTCAGAAATTTACTTTCGATTTTTTTTTTGGATAGCAGTTCTTAAAAATTTGAAATAATTCCTCAAATCTATTCAAAATCTGTTAGGCATGGAAAAAATAAATCACAAAAATTAGGAATATATGAGTTTTGTATGTAGATACTTCATATTATTTCTAGAATTTTACATAAAGAATACTCTTGTTAAAATGTACAGCTTATCTGTGGATGATTCAAACCCAGATAACGCTTAGCTCCTTGCAATTACCTTCCTTTGGATAAAGCAGCAAGGTATGGAAGTGGTGGGGTGGGTGGGGAGGGTAAGCAGTAAGTCATTTCAGACAATTTCACACTCAAGGCTTGTTGACATGAGGCAGGGCAAAGGAAATAACCCTGTCAGCTCCTGCATCTTTAATGAAGGACAGCGCTGCTGCACATTTAGAGAAGAGAGAGGGAAAAATAAATTACCTTTAACTTAAAAGGGGACTGTTGGTTTTATTCAAACAGAAATGCAACCTTGTATGCTTCCCCATCCCCACATGTTGCCATTTAAAATCTTACAATATACAGCTAGAATTCAACATTTTTTTTTACCATCGAAGTTCTTCAAATTTTCAATTCAATTCACTATGTGTGAAATGTATACTTTTAAAACATATCCTTTAACATTTATCATTTATTGTCTTTCTGACATCTGTTGCAATCAGAGGTAGATGTTTAAGATGGAAAGATAGGTAACTGTCAGATTTCTTTGTAGCAGATTAGGTAAAGATTTGACCTAGCCAAGAAACAGCATGCCTCAAAGATAACCACAGCTGGTTTAAGAGTACTTTATATGTAGGGCCTCCCTGGTGGCGCAGTGGTTGAGAATCCGCCTGCCGATGCAGGGGATACGGGTTCGTGCCCCGGTCTGGGAGGATCCCATATGCCGCGGAGCGGCTGGGCCCGTGAGCCATGGCCTCTGGGCCTGCGCGTCCGGAGCCTGTGCTCCGCAACGGGAGAGGCCACAGCAGTGAGAGGCCCGCATACCGCAAAAAGAAAAAAAAAAAGAAAAAAAAAAAAAAAAAAGAGTACTTTATATGTGAATAAGAGTTGAGAAAAATTGACAAGATGAGCATCTAACAGTGGTTTTACTACAGAGACTTTGATGAGCTCTATATGCAAGGAAGGCAACAACTCACATGGTTGGAGAGGCTCAATCTTTCTTAGAATTCAGTTCTTAATTATTCCTTTTCTCTTAAAAAGGATCTACTTTGCACCAACAAGAGTATTTCTTCATTTAAAATGTACAAGTAATTTCTAGCCATCTCCCTAATATACCAACCACTTCATATACAATATTGTAAAACATAACAGCAGTTTTAAAAATGTATTATACAGGGGAACAAAATAGAAAATAAACAAAGGAAGTGGGTAATCCATCAATTCAAGCATTGTTTTAATATTTAATTACACCAAGTAACCACATCACAGTTTGACTGAAAACCTCTTTATTATTGTGGTAATAAAATAATCTACATTACACTGGTTATCTTCATTGCTCCCTATTTGGTACCCTGAGGCATCTTGTTCTGGTAGATTCTCTACTAATAACTCACCATGTTCTATAGACCATATATTGCTCCTTAGTTTTTTAGAAACATGGTACATTTATTTTTTTTAATTATCTGACTTTTGAAATAAATTTCTGATGAAGGAGGGTATTCTTTCCTCAAGGGAAAGACTGGAAGTAAATCAGCTGAATGAGAAACTATGTTTTTGAAAAAGTCGCTAATATTTGATCTTCCTGTCTTTGATCTTCTGAGCTATGCTAAACTCAGTCCAGGTCAAGGGCCTCTACTGAACATAATAAAGCTGTAACAGCAACAACAGAAAGAATCAGGATCTCACTTCATTCTGAGATTAATGTGAAGGAGAAGAGATTCTGAGGCTGATGACTCCTTTTAGCAGGTTTTCTAAGCTCCTTAGTCTGAAACCAATGCTCTTGGATGGAAGGCAGTTATGAAAATGACTTCCACTCCACAGACGTTCCTTTTGAAAAGCTAACAGCATATTTCTTTTGACAGGTAAATTGCTTTGAAATAATTCTTGAACTCTTTGGCCCTGAACAGGAAAGATATTTAGCTTTGTAAATCCCATTTTTGGGTACCCTTATTTCTTTTCAAGGTGTTGCCCCTAGTTACTAATCCGTTTGACATATTTTTGCTAAATGCTAACCAACTGATCACCTATGTACCTGATCTACACACTGCATTAAGCAATAAATTCATGTATTTTAAGCTCTCTTTAGTGTTAAAATGCTTGCATGTAAGATAGCAATTGCAGAGTTTTGACAAATTTTGGAACCAAATGTTCAAGTTGATATGTCTTCTCTGAAATTATACAGTATCTTCTTGAATGAAAAGGTAACTTTGTATTCCACAGATAAATCTTACATCCCTGCCACACACTGTATGCACACATTCCTTCTTCCATATATCTAGATAAGTAAAGATGATTCAAACCACACTTGACCATTTTGAGATTTGATTACCTGCTCAAGAACTAGATCATGGACTGAATTTGTTGACCTGGAGCAGTTATGAGCTGGCAAGACAGTTTAAGGACAATTATACCTAAACCCTTAAAACTATATCTATATCTAAAACTATAATCACAGTTTCCAAAACACTTTCATATAACCTCTTTATCCTGATGATCTGAAAGACAATGAACTACTTTGTACTTATATTTGCAATGTTTCATATAATCAAAAATGCTTAGCATTTTTTCATATTGTCATTTTTTGATATTGGGTTCATTCATTCATTTTAATAAATACTCAACAGAGTAGTGGTAAGAGAATAGAATGTAGGAACAGGTTAAAATTAAAAACTTGTAGTAATTTCAGAGTGTTAACCTAATACAGTACAAAGCAGCTAAATGAACTCTGTTACAACAGAATTTAAATTTTCTATATACTACCACCCTATGGAAATATTTTTATCAGACCTAAACATACTTTTTGTTCACAACTCCCTTATCTTCTAAATAAAATGTCAACCCAACAGAGGAAAAAATTCAAGCCCCAATATTATTTGAAAATCCTGATTTGTGTGTGGATACACATAAGTTACAAATAGTTGCTGAATATTAAAATAAATACAACAATAAAATAAACAAATAAAAATCAAGCTTCACATTTTGGTTTAACAAAACACCAAATACCATTCTTTTATGAATAACTTGGCTAAATTATTATGATATATTAAATATATCAAAGTTAACTACAATTTTCCCATAGTTTTAACTAAGAGGAGAGTTGAAATTACATTGTGATTAGTGTACCAACATATTTTTCTATTTTCCTCTACCATAACATGGGATTTAGTCAATTTCCTATAAAAGAGTTTAAGTAAAGCTTTGTACAGCACCATTAATGAAATTATGATGTCAAGGAACCAGATTTCTAACATCACCAAAAACAACAGTAACCACGGCAGCAACAGAGCAGCATGTTGCATTTTTATTCTGACCTTGTTCAGACAAATTAGCATGTCACTAATCCAAAGGAATTTCAGTTTTAAATATTTTACTTTTTTTGAAGTTCCTTTTCCATGGTACTAACACGTATTATGACCTTGCTCTTCTTTTTGTGTTACCCATTTTTTCCTATTACAATTGTCCTTGCACTTAATATTGTAACTTCTTACATGTTTCAGTAATGGTAAATTTTTCTGAATTTTCTCAGTTTCTCTAGGGAATTAATAAAGTCCTCTGTATTCAAGAATAATATTTAATCCCTGAAATTTATCAGCACACATACTTAAGAAACCATTCACATAGACTTACAAGGTCTAAAGAAAATGAACAAATTCAATTTACAACACTCACAATAAAAAATGAATTTAAAGCAAAGAACGAATACTGATCAAGGTTTGATGAAACAAATACATGGCACTTACCTGGAATAAGCTGTGCCAGGAACACGTGGCTTTTTGACAAGCTGAGGAGTGATATTATGACCAAAAAAGGAACATGTTTCCATTTCATCTTTGTCCCTTCCTTGCATTACACCCAGCCAGTGATACAGATATGTTTTATCTGCAAGAAAAAAATCAACAGAATTTTTTTAATGTTGAGATAAAGACAATATTAAAAATATTTTGTGAAAAATCACAGTACAAATGCATTTAAAATGTCATTTTTCAAAATGATAAAACAAATAGTTAAAATGAATATAACAACACAAATTATATTTTAGGATATACATTTTGAACAAATGTAGTATTTATTAATTTTGAAAATTCCTTTCAAAGAGATATAAATAACAAATGATTCCTTTGTTTTAGGATATACATTTTGAACAAATGTAGTATTTATTAATTTTGAAAATTCCTTTCAAAGAGATATAAATAACAAATGATTCCTTTGTTTTCTCTACCCTTTAGGGGATGACAGTTTCTGATTTCCCACCAATTGAGTTAGAATGCTCTCATCAGGTCTAGAAAACCCAATGGTTATTCATTTAATAAATAAATATTTACAGACTGTTCATAAGGAGACAGTCACTATGCTACTTTGGGGACACAGCAAAAAAAAAAAACTAAATTCTTTCTTCATTCAGGTACATAAGCAATTTGAGGCCATTTTAGTTACATCTCTTTATAAACAGATTCAAAAAAAAAAAACAAAAAACCCAAACAACTTCTGTAGCTGTTCTGAGAGGCACTGTGTATCAATCTCAAAGGGCCCAAGAAACACAAGAAAGTGCCTTGTAGGCAACAGAGTCTTCAGTCAACAAGGCCTTTGACAAGATGATGACTCTAACAATGGCATAATAAAACTACAGGTATTCAAGTAGATGACTGATCAGTTTTGCCTGGGAGGATTTGAGACAGGCTGGGACCTGGGACCCTTTGCTACAGTGTTGCAATGTTTGCACCTGGACAAAGAAAATACAAAGAAACTGTATGAGACTAAAATAACTGCATGCATGAGCAGTTGGGGCAAATTCTGGACAAAAGATACTGCCACTTTTGAAGAGCCCCAAGCAAACACAGGGACAAAAGCAGGGTACCGTGCATGCTACCTGTAGAAAATACTCTTCAGAATTAGAGAACATAATAACCAAGTACCAAATTATATATAATATGTATATATAATATGTGTGTGTATGTTTTTCCCCTAATAGTATATTTGTATTTTCAGGAAACTTTAAGGGGAGCTGTTTGCCTGGGTGATAGTTTGCCAGGATATAATATGATTGAAAACTGAGAAGATAAAACAGGTAATGAGGAGTCAGTGTAGAGTTTAATGACAGATGATAATATGATCTAAATTACACTTGTCCCTATGTATCCACAGAGGATTAGTTCCAGGACATCCCGCAGACACCAAAATCTGCAGATGCTCAAGTCCCTTATATAAAATAGCATAGTATTTGCATATAACCTACACACATGCTCTCCTATACTTTAAATCATCTCTAGATTACTTATAATATCTGATATAGTATAAATGCTATGTAAATAGTTTAAATACAATATAAATTCTTTGTAAATAGTTGCCAGTACACATAAAATTCAACTTTTGCTTTTTGGAACATTCTGGACATTTTTTTCAAATATTTTTGATCCGTAGTTGAACCCAGAGATGAAGCCCACGGATATGGAGGATCAACTGTTATTTAGAAGATAAATCTAATGAGCATGTGAAGGATAAAGTCATTCTGAGGAAAATTAGCACAGAGGTCATAATAATAGTGCAGAAAAGTATAATGAATGCTTACAAAGGACATTGGCAGAGGAAATGGAACAAATGGCTGGTGATAGGGTAGGGAGGCACATAAGTGACACCAAACAAATATACTTTTCAAAACTTGGCAATTGATTAGATCTGGGAGATAGGAAGTGGAAGGACATTTATTCATCCACCCAAAAATACACACATAAATCTAGCACAATATAAAATATAATTTAGCCCCAAAGGAAAATAAAATTCTATCTCTCATTTTTGTGGCTCTCAGAGTTCCAACTTGAAAAAAGGATGACTGACTTCATTCTGCCGGTTTATCTGCGCCAAGCTATTGTCAATCTGTCTACTTGAGCTGAACTGTCCTTACTTTATTACTTATCACTGCAGAGTTAATTGCCAACTTTTCCTTTAGCAGAGCTGCCTAATCCTCCTGCCAGACAGCTATAATCATCTGACCTCACTGAAGATATATGAGGATTATTTCTTCTCTCTTAAGAATTCTGCAAGCGACTCCTGTCTAGGCAAGAACTTTGCCTCCAAAGAAATATTCCTGGTTATGATGGGTTCATATTTGTGGTCTGTCTTCCTTGTTTGGGGCTAATGTCCCTTTAACTTTCTTTTTTTTTAATTAATTTTTATTGAAGTATAGTTGATTTACTCTGCAACTTTCTTTATCCTGGTATAAATGACACTCATAAATGACATTATATACCCACATTATCTTTCCTACATTATCTGTCTTAAGTGTCAAATGAGAATAAAAAGTAGATTAGATTTCTACAGAAAAGTACAAGCCTAGATGGACAGTTCTACTCTTCAATTCCTACTAGGCAGTTGTTAGTTTGTCTAGAGGCTCTTTTCCAGGGTTATCCATTGAATGTTCTGGCTTAGAGTCACATTTTGCAGTGATGTACCCATGATTAGCTCTTCCAGAGATAATGTGTAAATATACTGTATTCTAGTAATTTCTGCTTGACTGGGTTTTGATATAATAGCTACCCTGTCTTCTTGGATCCTGCTTGCCTAGGGATTTTGCACATTCCTCCTCAGTCTGTTTGATTATTGTGTGCACTAGACACTAGAGTCCCTGTTTTGGAATAAACCCTAGACCTCTGATTCCTTAAATGTGCATAAGCAGTTTTGTCTCAGTTTTTGATATAAATAAAATCATGTATGAATCTAGAGGCTGTTTATAATTTGGTTATTATTTGAAGATCTAGAATGATTTTATTAGTCAAATGACATTTTAAAGTCTATTTATAGAAACTGAGATTTTCATATCTGGGGTTAATTATAGTCCAACAATTGCATTAACAATTATATATAGCCTGTTAGTAGCAGTCAGTCTTGATAAAATAAAGGCCCTTATCAAACATGTACATTCTTCATTTAAATCAATGCAATAATCATAAGATCATAAGAAAGTAAAACTGAAAGTATAAACATTTATTATAGTTGGTTGAACTGCTAGAAGTTATGTTAACAGGAAGATATTTATTTCAAACTTCTATAATGTTTTAGTAAGAATATTCATCAAACAAATTTTTATTATCTAAGGACAATTTTGTGACTTTACATAGTCAGTGGCTAGTAATATAACATGATTTTGAGTTAGGATCCACAAATCAAAAGTGGCAATTGCATTATTTGCTGTGTACACACATCACAATACATTGAAGTTTTGATCTTCGAGTCCTCTCTGAAAAGGAAAGTAACCCAAGATAAAATATAAGCTTAATAGCAGAATCATTTGTTTAAAATCACACCTTTTGACATATTAACAACAGGACAATTGATGTTAGTGAAGAATGTGATGCCACTGTGCTTAGATTCTGAGTATTACAAAATAGTGAACTCAACAACCACAACCACAACCCCTTATAAGAACACTTTTCCCCATAGATGTGTATATATACACAGTGCTGCCTACTGTCAAAGTATTAAAAATGAATATCTATACAGTTTTGAATTAAAAAAACTAACATGATATGGGAAAAGAGAAAAACAAGCTACAATATCCCTTTTTATTGTGAAATATTAAGCTAACTAGACATTACAGAATTATTTAGTGCAATATAAATGCTCTGAAATATAATTTACTTGGGAATGATGAGTATATAGTAGTAATATAGTGTAGTGTATTGTTTTAGAAGCATAGATGGTAGAACCAAATTATTCAGGTGTGAATCTCAGCTCCACAACTCAGATGTTGTTTGATGCTGAACAAACTATTTAATCTCTCATAGTTTCATCTTTCTCAAATATAAAACGTAAAGTAATAGTAATAGTCACAACATAGGTTGAGCTAATATACATGGAGTGTTATAAGACTGTCTGTTCCATCATTTGATATCTATAAATATTAATATCATCATGACACCCAATTTCAAATAGAATCCAGTGAGGTTCCTCAGTGATGATGGACCCAATCTTAGATTTGTATTTACATGTTGCTTTACATTTTATTTTATTTTATTTTATTTTTTGCTTTACATTTTAATAGTGTCTATGCTAGGTTTAACTTGCAAGATGTTAGCAGTCTTGATTTATTTTAATGAACTTTATTAAGATGAAATTTATATATGATAAAATGAACCAATTTAAAGTGTAAGGTTCAGATTTGTCACACATAGAGATCCATATGACTTCCACTCCAATCAAGATGCAGATGCTTTCTACAGGGGCCTTGGTGTTGAAAGTTAATATGTTATATGCATATGCTGTGTATATGTACATGTTGCTAATGCAGATTTTCAAATAATAGACTGGTCTATATCCTGTTTTTAAGAGGATGATTGCTCAAAGAGAATTTTTGAAAATATATTTTGGGATAATCATGTTCCACTGATTACTAATGAAATTTCTTACAAAGTAAAAATGTTCCACATGAAATTAATTTTGGTAAACGCATGGATCAACAAAATAAAAATATTTCTTTAGGCACACATTTTGGATTACTTAAGATAATATAAACATTTCCTAAGCTTATCAGTGCATCATGATGACTATTTTTCAGCTTCTTCTGAAACACTTCATCATAGGTAGCTCCACCCCCTCCTCCTCTTCCTCTTCTCCCTTCCCCCTTCCTTTACCTCTCCCCCATTCCTCTTCCTTCTTCTTCTTTTTTTCATATTTGGAAGGACAGAAACTGTATTTACTGAGGCTTTCCTCGTTATTAACCAAAACTTATTATCTAAGTTACAGTACTCTCTTGCTCTAGAGAACCAAAATATTTTTGGAGTCTTGTCTTCTCAGCCTTTTCATTTTATTCAGCTTAATTTATAACTGCTGATCATTCAGTGGGTCAAAAGTTAGGAAAAAGTTGGAAATTTTCAATAATACAACAAAATCAACAACTGTTGATTATTTCTGCCCTAGTCTTGGATAAAAGAAACAACAGTGGCAAATAATAGCTGTTTCTAAAAACCATTTGTCTTTGTGAGATCAATGAGATGAAATGGCCAGCCTCATTTTGGATATTGCATGTAACAGATGAATCAGTCATCAATCTACATATGGAGTAAAGAGATATTCTCCACCTTTACAAATTGGATAGACTGAAGCTTGGTCTACCCTATAGGACTATCCACCTAAAGCTCATAAAAGAAAACCAATCATCAGAAATTGAAGGTCTCTGTTTAAATCAGTCTTTGGAAAATTCTGGAACTTAAAAAAATTAAAAATCCAAAATTAGGTTTTGTAAGAGAATTATCATTAAACAAATAATCAATAAATACTCTTGAATAGTTAATATATGGAGGCAGTGGAGATTCAAATAGGTGTGAAACAAATCTACTTTCTTAATGTAAGAGCCAAAGATAATTTATTATATACTAGTGACAAAGATAAAAATGATTAAGTTGGACATGGTGGAAGTAGTCTGAAGGTGGTCTGGGGATAGGGCTGGTCTAGCCTTTAAAGAGTCTGTTGAAGTTACACAACTGCTGAAACTGGTAAAAGGTATTCAGTGAGAGGACACACTCAAGGTGTAGATAAATATGGCAAAAATGGAAGGTTTGTATAAAAAGGTAAAATTAAATAATACATAATATATATGCAGTACTTCAAGGTTTACTTTTTTACTAGCCCATCAGATTTAATATTAGGAAAATAAGTCATTAAATATTACCTTCACATGAGAATATAAGTTCAGATCTTTATGAGACTTGTTCGTATGAATACATGTATTAGAAAATAAGTGAACTGGAATCAAATCTACGCTTTTTCTTATTACAAAATCAAAATGTCAAAGAATTGCAAAGTCTTGAATACAAGACTAATTCAAGGCTTTTCTTTATCCACAGTGTGATGGCGTAAGGAAAGATAAAGCTTGGTAACAAATATATAACTTGGAAATGAAAGTGAATCAAGACAAAAGAAACCATGTAGAAAATTATTAGTATGTTCTGGTATGTATGGTTAATAGGATTTTACATAAAAGTCTACTAAGTGGATGAAAAGATGGAATAAATATTAAGACATTGCAAAGGAAAGGCAATGGAATTTGATGATGCACAGAACACTGGAGGTTAAAAAGAAAAAAAGAAAAGAAATAAACATAAATGTATAGTGCCATTCCCAAAATTTCAACCTAGAAAATAAAAAGCTTAATAAGAAATGTGTGTGTGTGTTTGTGCCTTTGTGTGTGTTATCTTTGTAAGTGATTGGCTAATCTACTCTTACTCTGGAGTTCTCTAGAATAATAATATGTATATAAATCTATAGTTAACTCTACTAAGAATTTATTATTACTCTATTTAGTTGCGATGCATTTAATTTGAAATAATAAGAAGTCAGAGGTGTATAATACTTCTAAAAATGTAGGCTTAATGTTTTTAAATCGACAAGGCAAACTGGAAAAATTTCTACCAAATTCTTAAGTTTTCACATCTCCTAGAAAGAATGTATTATTTGAAAATAGCATAGTGCATATAAAAGCCAAGTACTTAAACCACAGATTTAGAGCACCTATGTATATATTATAATTAATTTATGAAACATTTAGCTTCTCATATACTTAGAGAACCCTTCCCTCATAGAAGAAGTGAAATACTATATATTTAGTCAAATGTTTAAATTATCCTAAACCCCAAATATTAATATCCTAGACTTATTAACTTATTGTCACTATTAACTTTCTGACTTCATTTATATACATAGATTTTTGTAGAGCAAAACAAATGGAAAGGAAAGAAACTAAGAACAAGAGACTCTGGAAAGTAAGTTTGAAATCAATACTGAGAATAAAATACATTAAAAAAGTACAGAAGTGAAGACAAGATTAAGACAACCCTGGAGAATTGGGTAGAGAGCTAATCAGGAGAAGAAGAAATAAGAAAATTAGCAAGTTTTTCAGTGGTTTGTCACCTAATTTCTTGAAGATCCTGGATATGTATGCATAGCTACATTACAGTTTTATCTGAATGGATCATGGACCTTATATCCAATTAAGACTTCATTCATTTCACAAAAGATTAATTAATTCTTATCAGGTTTCCAGGAAACACAACATTTTAAACATACTGTGAAGAAACTCTGGGAATGCTGACAAACCTCAGGTTGTATATAAAGAATGAAACCTTTATTCTATGTCCAAAATGTACTAAAATAGCTTATCAAGTCAGGATGAAGACTCAAACTAGTTTTTTATTTAATTAGTTCACTTAACATAGTCCTTCTACGTGTGCCAGGTAGACAGATATGTCACCATAATTAACAGTCAGAGAGAAAATAAAAAAAAAAGTTATCTGAGACATACTATTTTTAGAATTCTTACTCTTCAGCCTATATCAAATTCAGAGAAACTTCCATAGACTCTTTGTATCTGCTTAAAATTTTTATGTCGAAACCTAATCCCCAGTGTGATGTTATTAGGATGTGGGTCCTTTGGGAGGTGATTAGGTCATGAGGGTGGAGTCCCCATGCATGAGATTAGCATCCTTATAAAAGAGACCCCAGAGTCACAGTGAGAAGAGAAAATGGCCCTCTATGAACCAGGAAGTGGGCCTTCACCATACACCAAATCTGCCTTGATCTTGAACTTCCCAGCCTCAGGTCTGTAAGAAATAAATTTCGGTTGTTTACAGGCCACCTAGGCTAAGGCATTTTGTTACAGCACCCTGAACTGACTAATACAAGAAACACTTTGCCATATAGAACTAAATGTAAATGTAATGGATCTGCTATACTTCTAAAGACTTCCAAAATCTTGAACTTCTGCTTTGGTACATTTCACTCATTAAAATGTTTAAAGACATAGCAATAGAATGGATTATTAATATTTCTTAAAAGGAAAACATTAAAAGAAATGATATCAACGAGCAGTAAAAATGAACATCATCACCTCACCAACACATTTTGTGACCTAAAGATGTTACTATGCTATAATTTTAGGAGAATCATCACAAAGAAAGGACATATAATTATTTTATTGTTACAAAATGAGAATCAGAAGCATCAGATGGTTCTTAAAACACTGCACATAGCATATTCAAAATACTAATTGACACCTTCAGAGAAAGTACTCTGAGCAGCCTGAAGACAGCCAAATTAATGGTCACTAAAAGTTCTACTTAATGTTTGGTCTCCTTTCAGCACGTTGAAGCTGCTACTTCATCAGTGGTTTAAAGCCACGGTGGCATGACTTTTGGATTGGATATATTTTAATGTAGTTCATTCCAAGAATTCACATATGCATTTCAAGAATAAAATATAAAATCAATAATAACACTAAGATGGTTGTCATCCACTGGCTAGACTATGTTATCAAAATGATGGAAATGAAGTTATGTATAAAAATAAACATAATGTACTGTCCACAGGGCATGATGAAGATAAACACCAGTTTCTCTACTGTAGCTACCATAATTATTAAAGAATTGATGGCCAATTAAACTGCACAAGTCCTTAGGGGGAGAGGGAAAAAAAAAAGCACAGCAGTAAATGCAGAAAGGTTCAGATCAATTTTTCACCCTAAACATAGTGAAGTTCATTAGTATTGCTAATATAAAGGCAAAGGTAAAGATAGCAAAACGAAGATTTTATCTTCTTTTCACTTTAATTATAGGGTTGCCTCAGGCAACCTAGTTTTCTAACTCGTTAAAAAAGATTGTATTAATATACTAGTGGAATTGTATTATGAATAAAAAATTAAAAAGATGATTTAATGCAAAGAAATTCTACATGTAAAGATGTAGAATGTAAATATTTGATATGAAGAAGATTCTACAAGGTTTTTTGTTTTTTTCTTTTTCTTATTTTGCAGCTAAAACAAAGGCTGTCTACGTCAGGAAATTTTCAAAATGAATGTTCAAATTCTCAAAGATTGTTCCTTAAAAGTATACTCATGCACACAGACAAAAAAAAAAGCAATTTTCAAACAAAAGCAATTTTCAAAATGGTGTGCTCACACTGAATCAGTCAGATGAATTCTATGCCCACTTGACCTTCAATCATATTTTTCATTTCATCATTCTGATGAAAATTAGTGGGACAGATGATATTTGGTCATCCTAGCTGAAAGTGAATCCAGTTGCAGACCTATGTTTCTGGAAAATATCATCTTTCAAGTAATGTAGCATGGAAATAAACATCAATAGATTCACTATTCTAAAATGCGTTTTGCCTTTGATAACTTACATTTATCCGTGCACTGATAACAAAAATAGAGGAAACTGTCCGGGCATTGGTTTGGTCAAAGGAAAGTTACATATGAAGCTGGTCTGGCTTGACACCTATGTTGAGAGTGAGAAATGTAGGTAGTAGAGAGGGCAGAGGATGAGAGCGCACAAAAATGAGAGAAGTGAACAGTTGATTTAGCAAGGATGTTCTACTGGCAGTTCCTGAAATGAACAACAAACCAATTGTACAACAAGTGAGGTAGTTATCCTCTGAATATCTTCAGCTTTTAGAAAGTGCTGTCCTGATAATTCTATTCTCTGTTTAATCTAACTGAAAAGGAATGACTGGTGACGTTATTTTTCACTTTAGGGACCAAGACTTCAATTAAAGCCAGGTACACTGCAAGTTAAAATATCTGATGAGGTTAAAAAAAGTATATTTAACAGAATATGATGTCACTATTAGATTACTTTCTCTAAAACCAATACAAAACAAGAATATACCCAAAAGTATATTAAAATGACCTTATTCATGAGCCTATAGTTCATCCTTTTAACACTATTTCTCCAAGAACCTATTATGTGGCATCTTATAATTCAAAAATTAATAGGACACAGTCCTTGCCCCAGAAGGGTTTATATTATGTCAGGGGGAAGCAGACCCACATAAACTAAATACAGAATGGTAATTTCCATAACAGAGTTTAAATTTTGTTCCATGAGATCAAAGAAAGAACAAGGCAAGCAGGCTTCTGGTAAATTGGAAAATGTTCATCACAGAAGTAAACATTTCAGATGGATCTTGAAGGAATAATAGTTGTTGATCAAGCCAAGTGAATTTAGGACTGGAGAAGAATGTAATGCTAAGCAAAAATACCAACTGTGCAAAAGTATGAAGCAAAGAGTCTGTTTAAAGAAAAATAAATGATTTTATTTAAATGGATTTCAGTTGACCTATATGTGTGAGGCTGTGATTGGACAGGATGCTGAAAAAATAGAATTAGGCTGAAATGTAAAGGGCTTTGTGTGCAAACATAGATGTTTAATCAGAAGAATGAATTGAACAAATGTGGTTTCTAGGCCAAAAACTCTGTGAATCATGGCCATGAAGTAGGAAAGTCTGGAGACCACCCATGAGGCCACATAGGTCACTACTGCAATATTCTGCAATCCAGCACCATGCCTGCCATGTAGCAAACACTAAATATTTGTTGAATTAATGATGGGTGAATGAACACAATGATATGAACACAATGATAGTCATCTGAACTAATGTACTTGTAGAGAAGACAGAAATACACACGAAAACTATAATATTCATGAAGTCCATGTCTATGAAAATGGCCATTATGTTAGGCAAGAAATCATAGTGATTAAGACAGAGGATGCTTACAGAAAGCAAAATTACTTACCAATATTAACCAGAGCAAAATGCCCTCAGTTTTCAATGTTATGTGCCTTTATTTTCTAAGCAAATTGATTTTAAACACACTGCCTTGAATGTGAATGGAAACCTAAAATTGGTTCAATTCTATTGGGAGATGAGTCACAGCATCATTTTTAAATGGATGTGACATTTAAATTCAAATCTACTACTTCGGGTTTGATTTTTTAGTGCCTAAATAATTATGTTTTTTACAGCTATCCATATTAAAGCTCAATATTAATTTCCAAACTGTGAGTGCACTGCACATTAATAGTTAAATGAGCTGCAAATTTTTAGATTGCTTAAGAGCAAATCACTCTAGAAATATTATTATCCAAAATGCACATATAGCCCAGTCAATCTTAGCAATTGCCTTCACTTTTGTTGGGTTAGTTTATGAAGATATAGCAGCAGAGAGGGGGCAGAAGGAGCAAGCATTAAATCTCAGACAGAATATCAGTAATGCTACCTTAAAAAAGACATTAATGGGGCCTCCCTGGTGGCGCAGTGGTTGAGAGTCCGCCTGCCGATGCAGGGGATATGGGTTCGTGCCCCGGTCCGGGAGGATCCCATATGCCGCGGAGCGGCTGGGCCTGTGAGCCATGGCCGCTGAGCCTGCACATCCGGAGCCTGTGCTCCGCAACGGGAGAGGCCACAACAGTGAGAGGCCCGCGTACCGCAAAAAAAAAAAAAAAAAAAAGACATTAATGAAGTAACAGAAGAGCAGGCCAAAAGTCATTTTAATATGTCAACATGCACAAATACACAACAAAAAAGAATCACACACAAAAGGCTGTGCATAAAAGATGTAGGGAAAATTCTGTGGCTGGCGATTGTGTTGCATGCATTCTAGAAGGTAAGGGTTTTTGAAAGGCATTTAGCTTTAAATTACTCAGTGTTCCTTTGAATGTCCTCAGCAGGGCCAGAAATGGAGGATTCAATTTTCAAAGATAATTGTGTCAGATAACTGTCTCATGCTTTTTCAGCAAGAATCTGATAAACACCTAATTACTAACCAAGTGATTTTAGAGCTACATTGCTGGGCTGATGTGAAGGCTACCTAGAAAGACCTGGTCATTCAATGTATCAGAAAGGAAATGTAGTTGGATTGTAAATTAACTTCATTTATTTGGCCAATGAAATCTTATCAACTATCCTAAAGAAATAATTTATTATTTTTAAAAAAGAGCAGAAATTTCATCATAAAATCAATTATAGCCACAAAAATAAACTCTCACCACAGCACATCTAAAACAAGCAAGTGAAAATAAAAATAGATTCAGTTGGAGTTTCAGGCAGTTTATCTTCTTTGGGCAAGCTTTGTGCAACTATACGGATGCTATCTATTACGCCGGAAAAAAGCATAAAGTTAATAATTTTAGATATTAGAATTTGGTTCAGGGACTTCCCTGGTGGTGCAGTGGTTAAGAATCCTCCTGCCAATGCAGGGGACGTGGGTTCGAGCCCTGGTCCGGGAAGGTCCCACATGCCGCAGAGCAACTAAGCTCGTGTGCCACCACTACTGAGCCTGCGCTCTAAAGCCTGCGTGCCACAACTACTGAGCCCATGTGCCACAACTACTGAAGCCCGTGCGCCAAGAACCTGTGCTCCGCAACAAGAGAAGCCACCATAATGAGAAGCCTGCACACCACAATGAAGAGTAGCCCTTGCTCACTGCAACTAGAGAAAGCCCGTGCGCAACAACGAAGACCAAATGCAGCCAAAAATAAATAAATAAATTTATTAAAAAAAAAGAATTTGGTTCAACTCTTTTAATAAAAGATGTTAGCCATAAATACATGAGTATTCACCTTCAAATGCATATGTATACACACTCAGCTGAATTCTCCATTATTTCTACATGTGATTCCGTATCATACACCTGGCCTTTACTTGTGGTTTCATGTTGTCATATATAGTGTAAGGCCTAACATTAAGGCCAAATATTATGTGCTGCCTTGACATCTGGTGAAACTGATATGGCCCCAAGTGACCTAACTGCACGTTTCCCTTCCCACTCTACTCCTGTAAATAACATCCTTTATCCAAACAGCTTCCTTAAAAGCCACAGTTTTTGCTTATATTTGAGGATGAGGTTTCATTACCCAGTCAGCCTATGGAATTATTCAGACAAGCCAATCACACTCTCCAAGGAGAACTAGTGCACATCACTCTCTTGATAATACAAAGCTTACCTCCCACAGACTCTAGTTCTTTCCTCTATTCCAGAATGCAACCCCCATGTGACCCTATGGGGCACGTGGTGTCCTCTTCCCCTAGGCTGTGAGTGTGAGTGATAATTTCCTGTTGGTCTCATCTGTCCAGTGTTGGACGCCATGGGATCAACCATCCCTAAGTCTCTTTGGTGAGAATCTCTCCCTCACCAAAGGGGAAAATATGAGGTGATTAAAACATCATAGGACAACTCAGATTGGTCTAAAGCACAGACTTTCCCTTTCTTTAAATAAATATGTCATTTGATTGGTATATTTCCGGGTAACTGCCAAACTGTGGAGATCAGGAGAGGCAAATAAAATGATTGGAGGCTTTGAGTAGAATGCCTACCTATGTCAATGAATAACATATACTGAACATGTATTGAACACTTTCTCCCATTCCCTCAGATAGTTCCTATTGGCTTAGTAGCTACTTATGTAAAATGACAGAGGATAAAATCAAAAGAGGACAATATTTACAAAAGAACAAAAACGAGGGGGTCCATTACCAAAGGATAATCAGAAAAAGGATTCATCCACAGAAAAGTTAAAGCTCACTGCAATCTCAGCAAATTATGCATAACAGATTAAAGAACAGGTTGCATTCTTTAACCATTTTCATCTTAAAGATAAGCAGATGGGTGCTTGGCAGTGACAATTTTGTTTTCTTTTCATTGCTTTTACATTTTGCCATACACTGTCTCTATTTGTCATTATTTCAAAATTTTTGGTCCTCAAGGTACCCCTATTTTAGGCCAGTTTGAGATCAGAGGATAAAAGCCTAATTAGTGTAAAGGTGGAAAAAAATTAAAACAAAAATAGCTACAGGAAGTAGAAGGAAAGTATATATGCTTTCCTGTTAAAATTAGGTTATGATAATTATTTGAAGGTAATTGTTACGTCTCCACATCTATACATTAAACTAAAGCATTTGAAAGATTTCTCAGTTTTTCAAATAGTGAAATATTACAAAGCAATCAAGGGTAAAATAGTGAATTTTAGCAATTGCAAGATCATAGAAATAGTAGGTATTTGGTTAATTATTTTTCTATCTTGGTCACTTTTAAATCCAGGAACTGGTTTGAGATGCAAGGTATAAAGAGTATTTTTTTGTTGCAAGTAAATACACAGTTAAATAGAATTTGCAAAATTAAAGCTCGAGTCCATGATCCTTTCCTGATAATTACATCGAAGATTAAAATTTATGCTTAGGGTGATCCCCCATTCCCCAGTACTAGACAGAATTCATTACTTTCCACATACTTTGTCTTTTGCATAGTAAAAAAAAAATCTGAAAAATCATTACTTAGTCTTTTCATTTTATGGTCCTTTTGCTAGAAAATGCTATCCTAATATAAAAAGCTATTTTTCTTATTTTATTTAACCCAATCTTATCATCTCTGTCTTTTTTATCTTTTCCTTTTGAATCAATTATTTCCACCAGCCTTCAAATGTGTTCTACTATCTCACGACTGCAAAAATAATACAGAAGACAAACGAAAGTCAAAAGTATTTGTCTTTCTCTATCTGACTTATCTCACTTCACATAATGTCCTCAAGGTCTATCCAGGTTGTAGAAAATGGCAGGATTTCCTTTTTTTTCTCATGGATGAATAATATTTCAGTGTGTGTGTGTGTGTGTGTGCGTGTGTGTGTATGTGTACACACACATTTTCTTTATCCATTCATCCACTGATGAATACTTAGTTCTTTTCCATATCTTGGCCATTGTGAATATTGTTGCAATAAACATGGGGTACATATACCTCTTCAATACCCTGTTTTCATTTCCTTTGTGTATATACTCAGAAAGGGAATTACTGGATCATATGGTAGATCTACCTTTAGTATTGTGAGGAACATCCATATTGTTTTCCATAGTGGATGAACAAATTCCTACCATCAGTGTACAAGGTTCCCTTTTGTTTACATCCTCACCAACACTTACCTATTGTCTTATTTTTTTAAAATTTTTATTGGAATATAGTTGCTTTACAATATTGCATTAGTTTATACTGTACAGCAAAGTGAGTCAGCTATATGTATACATATATCCCGTGTTTTGTTTTGGATTTCCTTCTCCTTTAAGTCACCACAGAGCACTGAGTAGAGTTCCCTGTGCTATACAGTAGGTTCTCATTAGTTATCTATTTTATACATAGTATCAATAGTGTATATATGTCAATCCCAATCTCTCAGTTCATCCCACCCTCCTAACTTTTCCCCCTTGGTATCCATACATTTGTTCTCTATGTCTGTGTCTCTATTTCTGCTTTGTAAATAAGATGGTCTATGCCAGTTTTTTCAGATTCCACATATACTCATTAATATACGATATTTGTTTTTCTCTTTCTGACTTACTTCACTATGTATGACAGTCTCTAGGTCCATCCATGTCTCTACAAATGAACCAATTTTATTCCTTTTTATGGCTGAGTAATATTCCATTGTATATATGTACCACATCTTCTTTATTCATTCATCTGTTGATGGACATTTAGGTTGCTTCCATGTCCTGGCTATTCTAAATAGTGCTGCAATGAACATTGGGGTGCATGTGTTTTTTTGAATTATGTTTTTCTCTGGGTATATGCCCAGTAGTGGGATTGCTGGGTCATATGGTAGTTCTATTTTTAGTTTTTAAAGGAATCTCCATACTGGCTGTATCAATTTACATTTCTCCACACTCTCTCCAGCATTTATTGTTTGTAGATATTTTTGATGATGGCCATTCTGACTGGTGTGAGGTGATACCTCATTGTAGTTTTGATTTGCATTTCTCTAAAAATTAGTGATGTTGAGCATCACTTCATGTGCCTCTTGGCCATCTGTATGTGTTCTTTGGAGAAATGTCTATCTATCTGAGTATGCCTTCTGCCCATTTTTTGATTGGGTTGTTTGCTTTTTTGATATTGAGCTTCATGAGCTGTTTGTATACTTTGGTGATTAATCCATTGTCAGTTGCTTCGTTTGCAAATATTTTCTCCCATTCTGAGGGTTGTCTCTTCGTCTTGTTTATGGTATTGTCTTCTTGATGACAGTCATTCTAACAGGTGTAAAGTGATATCTCATTGTAGTTTTGATTAGCATTTCCCTGATTAGTGATGTTGAACATCTTTTCATGTACCTTGTATGAATGTCTTCTTTGGAAAAATGTTCACTTAGTTCCTCTGCCCACGTTTTGATAAGATTTGTTGCTGTTGTTATTAAGTTGCTGAATCCCTTATATATTTTGGATATTAACCCCTTATCTGGTATAAGGTTTGCAACATTTTTCTCCCATTCTCTATACTGTCTTTTCATTTTGTTGATTGTTTCCTCTGCTGTACAGAAGTTTTTAAGTTTGATGCGTTAATAGTATGATATCACTTATATGTGGAATCTAAAAAAGCCAAACTGATTAAAAAATAAAAAGTAAAATGGCAAATTCCCTGGCAGTCCCGTGGTTAGGACTCCACACTCTCACTACCAAGGACCCGGGTTCAATCCCTGGTTGGGGAACTAAGATCTCACAAGGCTCACTGTGTGGCAAAAAAGAAAAAAAAAAAAGAAAGATTAAAATGGTGGTTACTAGGGGCAGAGGGATGGAGGAATCAGAGAGATGCTGTTTAAAGGTACAAACTTGCAACTAGCAGACAAATACTACAAATTTAACTGGAGATATAATGCACAGTATAGCAAATATAGTGAACAATATTGTATTATAGTCATATAACTTACCAGGAGACTAGATCTTAATTATTCCAACCCCCCAAAAGAAATTATAATTATGTGTAGTGATAGAGGTGTTAACTATCACTACACTGGCAATCAAATTACAATATACTGATATAAATATATAAAATCAATATTTTATATACCTTAATTTTATACAATGTTATATGCTAAATTTATTTCAATTAAAAAATATATATATTAAATCTGAATCTGTGACCAAAAAGAAAAAAAATAAAGTATTTGTTGCTTGACTCCTTATTCCAGTTATGGCTAAAGCCAGTTATGGCTCTTTTGCAGTTAAGTTTCTTTAGAAGAGTCGTCTGTTTTCACTCTCTCTGTTGCCTTAACTTCCTTCACTTTTCCTGACACTCTAATCTGGCTGCTACTCCCATCACAGTGCACAGTGCTGAATTTTTATTACTGATGTAGCCAATGACTTTCTTCATGCTAAAGAAGAACTGTTGGAAATATTTAACACTTTTTCTTGCCTGTTCTTTGGAAATCCTCTCTTCTCTTGGCCTCTGTTTCACCACTTATTCTTGGATTTCCTCCTGTCATCTAGCTAGTACATTTTAGGGTACTCTTTTTGGATCCTCCTCTTCCTCTTTCTCTACCTTATTCCTAAATATTGAAGTCTCTAAAGAGACAATCCTGAACCTTTTCCCTCTTTCTGGAGAATTCACCTATAAATACTCTCTATGTGCTAGTATTTCTGCAGTTTAGCCCTCTATCATGACATTCAGGCCCACGTATCCAAATGATTATTTGTATCTTCACTTGCCATCTTAGAGACATCTCTCATTTAACATGTCCAAAATTGAATTATTGATTAAATCCCTCCTCACCCCACCTTTCAACTAAATATATGTATTGCCCAATCTCTCCCAGCTCATCCATCCAGGTCCTCATATTATATACCTGAGAACCCTTTTACCCTTGCCCTACTTTCCATACCTCAACCATCATTAGTTTCTACTGATTTCACTAGGTATTCATAGAAACTTGAGTTCATCATCTCCCCTCCTTCCCTGTCATATCTAAACCATTACTAAGTAAGTCCTATTGATTCTATCTCTAAATTATTTATCAAATCTTCCAATTTCCCTCCATTTTCATTATATCCATTCTTGACAAAAATCACCATCTTCTCTGGCCTGGATGTGACAATTGCCTTTTAACTGTTTCCTCTATTCCTATCCTAGCTTCCATTATCCATGCTCAAATAGATAAACAAAAACAATAGTTGTTTAAAAATATTTTTGAGTAAAACATATGTACTATAATATATATAAAGTATATACTTAAGTACTGATCTTAAGTACACAGCTCAATAAACTTTTACTATTGATCAAGATATAAGATATTTCCTATATTCAGAAGTCTCCCTCATGTTCTTTTCCAGTCACGTCCCCTATCTGAAGAAACTGCTATTTTGATGTCTCATAAACAGTTCTGTCTTTTCTTGAATTTCATATAAACTAAATCATATGTACTCATACGTGATTTATGTCTCACAATACAATGTCTGCAGGGTTTTTTTCAGGATGTTGTCGGTAGTGGTAGTTTAGTGTATTTTAATACTACATAATACTCCATTATATGACTATACCACAATTTATTTACCCCTTTTCCTACTGATGGGCATTTGGATTGTTTCCTATCCATGTGGCTATACTTACACATGACTATTAGATGGGCTTCTTTACAGCCTTATCTCCATCAAAATACATATATCTCGGGCTTCCCTGGTGGCGCAGTGGTTGAGAGTCCACCTGCTGATGCAGGGGACACGGGTTCATGCCCCAGTCCGGGAGGATCCCGCATGCCGCTGAGCGGCTGGGCCCGTGAGTCATGGCTGCTGAGCCTGTGCATCCGGAGCCTGTGCTCGGCAACGGGAGAGGCCACAACTGTGAGAGGCCCGCTTACCACACACACACACACACACAAAAAGTCTCATAAATTCAGGGAAATCTTTATAAAAGCTTGATTTTAATATGCCATTTTCTCTCCAAAAACTTTTTACAGTGTCTGTTAAGTGTTCATCCCAGTCAAAGGCTCCCATAATTGACCTATCTTGTATTTTTCCAGGTTCATTTGCCAACACTCTTCCAGAAGGACCCTTTGCCTAACAGACCAGCTTGTACTTCTTTTTTCTCTTTACACTCTTCTTTTTTTCTCTTATTATTTCCTAGCAATATATTTTCCTAAATGTTTCTTTACTCAAGGATAACCGTGTATGCCTTCTTTTCCTATTCAACTTATGCTGTCCTTTCATTGTCTTTGGTATCTTACTCAAGCCACATTTGTGTTGAGACATTTCCTCTGACTGAGAGTATGGGCAAAACTTCAATTTAGTACTTGATTGTCTGCATTCCTTTTTCTATTTTATAACTAATCAACTACTAAAGCTAGATAATGAGACCAAACCTTCCATGTACTTTTTAATGTTAAAGAATTCTCCCAATCAAGTCTACCATTTCATAATATTTTGATGGGCATGTTAATTTTGAGCTTATATGTCAGTACAGTTTCGAATAGTATTGAAGGTTACATCAAATAACATGGTATCATTTTATGATTTGTATTTGGTTTTATAAAAGTAGGAATAGAAAGCAAGACCTTGTGGTGTCAGTTCTAGATCTTATGCTGAGGGCCTGAAATAAAGAATCAAGAGATACACCATACCAGAGAAGGTAGTGGCAAGTCCACCGAGTACTGCAACTGAAAATGAGGACACTGTAACTGCTGAACTTGACTGAACAGGCACACTTGGAAGCAGTCTGTTACTGTGGCCACTTTTCCTTTCAATAGAATTGTAAAAACAGAACTGACATGGGATCTTCACCTAGAATTTACCTACCACCACCTTCTCATAAGCACCACTACCTCACACTCAACACCAATTTCATGGTCCATTCTTTAATCTGGAGGTTATATATATATATATATATATATATATATATAACTGAAATTTTGAGAATAGGTAACTGTTATCAGAGTATTTTGTAAAATCCTAAACAAACTTAAAAATTTGGGCCTCTTCAGAACAGCATTTATTCTTGAACCAAGCCACAGTCTTTTCTAAGGCTTCAGTTCCCTCGTGTGTTCTCATTCATGAAATAGTCTCTTTTGAACACTGTAACTCATGAATATAAGTCATTTTTTAGTAGATCAATCATGAATACCCCTCTGCTTGTTTCACTGTGAATCTACCTGGTCTGCGTGAGTGGATTTCTTAACTTGTGATCTTATCATACTGCTGCTGACTCTGTCAGCCCTGTAACCCCACTGGACAGCCTTCTTCAGCTCCCATCAACTGGGGACATATTACTAGACCAATGGTCACCTGTGATCTCATGCCTGGCAGATTTCTATCTTTTGGATCACTTAGGGATTCTGCCATTGTTTATATCAGTATTATTACATGTTTCAAGTTTTAAAGCAACTCAACAGTTTCAAGAAAAACATATTCTTAAAGAAGGATAAAAAGGAACAATGTGCTCCTAAAACATATTGAATTTTTGAAATAAAATATTGCTTTCCTAACTGCACTTTATTTATTGGAGCACCATCAATAAAAGGTACATCAATAATTTTTATATAAATAGTCACCACTATTAGTACTCAAAATCCCATAATTGTCCTCACTGTGATTCTAGATAGCAATTTCCTTAATGTATAATTCAAAGTATTGTATAGTTAATTTCATCATTACTTTTTTATTTTTTAATTGTCATTTAAAAATAAAAACATAGTGGAACTTTAAAATAATCTTACCACTAAGAACATTGAAAACCGGAATGTTTTAGTATATCGAACAAACACTTTCTTTTTACATTGTTAACGTTTGTATGTTTTAATTTTCTTAATACAAATGTTGACCCTTATGAATAAATTATAGAACAATATCTATTCATAATACTAATATTATTTAGTATTACAGTGACCTGAAAAATCCACATTTGACAAATCTGTTGCTCTCACAGGTTTTAAATTATCCATTAAATATCAGTGGTTTTTTTTCATTTGATGGACCATTAAATTTAAGCCAAAAAATCAAAAGAATAAGATAAATTTAAGGGTATAGTTAGTACATTTTAACATATATTGACATTAAAGGATTGCCTGCTCAGTAATGAAAAAATTCCAAGATATTTATTTTTCACTCATTGTATTACAAAATTGTCTTCAGTTAAAAACTTGATAATTTTGTTTTCCAAGATATTTTTGTGTTCTCACTGTGCAATGACTTCAGCTGTATCCATTTCTTATTATCCCCTAATGCTTCTTGGATTAACTGTTTATTGATGAAACTGAATGTAGATAAACATGGCAATTTAAGAAGCTGTAAAACTGGAAACTATTTTAAATAGCTTTTAATTTCTAAAATAAATTCTTCTTCACTCAGGCTATCTGTTTAAATGCATACTCACACGCACTGCACTCCCAGGAGAGGAGCCATCTAATTGAACATGATATTTTACAGCCATAAGACATGTTTGTCATACCCAGGATGTTGAATATTTACAGTCATTATAGAGTTGCCTCTGTAATAAAAGTCTCAGAGGATTTAAAACTAAACAGAATCTTGAAGCTAAACCACATTTACACTGTATGTATGTGGTACTATATTGCTCCATTAGTCTAATTTCATCATATAACTATGTGAATTGTATTCTTCACAAAATTTGAAAATAAATATTCATGTTGTCAAGTACGCATAGTCCTTGATATAAAACTAAACTGTATTACATGAACATGCTTGCGAGTTGGTCATTTGGAACAGGATTATATTTTCTTGTAGAAATTATGATTAAGTTTACTGTGCAGTCCACATATACCTCTTGAAACAAAAATGTGTCTGTAGTCATTTTGAGCCCTTTAGCCTTTCTTTGATATTATGTTTATTCAAATTTGTACAATGTTTAAGGCAAGGGACATTTTCTGGCTCAGAACCACTTTAATTTAGAGCCTTATCTCTTTCAAGATGTGTTCATTTTGAGTTCTGCACTATGTCTCTGATATATTAAAAAAGAGCCTGAAGTGAGGTATTGAAATGTTGCCATGAGCGTGAAAAAACACTCATACTTTAGAAGTAAGTGACATGAGAAAGGAGGAGTTGGGTTGGGTCATAATGTACTGGCAGAGGCTGTTTATATATACAGGTTCTATTGAATAGGCAATTCTTAAGATGCTATTTACCTAAATAGACTTCCTTGGATTTTTTCTCCATTAAATTAACTAAATAAAGCAAATTTACCTGCTAGTTTAGCATCACATACAGAGCCACAGCCAAATAAATGATTAAATTGAACAAGGGAGCAATTTTCTTCCTAATTCCAAATCTCTACTTGTTTAAAGCACTTTATTTGTTCCTTAATATATCACTGTTGCTCTGTGGTGGATTTTATCACTAGCAAAAGGCTCACCTTACCAAAATATCACCACTGTCTTCCCCAAATAAAAGTGTTTTTCCTGCTAGCAATGTCTATGGTTAAAAAAAAGGGAGAGAGGAAAAGGCAGTACCACTTCACACCCACTAGGATGACTATTACCAAGAAACAGAAAATGATGAGTATTAGGGAGGATGTAGAGAAACTGGAATTCTTGTGCCCTGCTGGAGGAATGTAAAATGGTACAGCTGCTACAGTGATTCCTAAAAAAATTAAAGCTAGGCTTACCATATGATCTAGCAATTTCACTTCTGGATATATACTCAAAAGAATTGAAAGGAAGGCCTTGAATAGATATTTGTATACCCATATTCATAGCAGCATTATTTTTGTTTGTTTGTTTTTGTTTTAATGTGAACCCTAACCTCACATTTTATATAAAAATTAACTGACTGATCATAGATTTAAATATAAAATGTGAGATTATATAAGCTCTGAATATAACATTCCAGAAATTCTTCATTACATAGATCTTGGGAATACTTCTTTGAGGCAACATTAGATGCAGAATCAATAGAAGAAAAAAATCCATAATGAGAACCCACCAAAATGAAAACAAAAAAAAAAAACATATAAACCAACTTCTGAAGCAATTATACTCCAATAAAGATGTTAAAAAAAAAAAAACCTCTGCTCTGCAGAATAAATTTGTTTTGTACTTGAATTCTCAAATTGAGAACTTTAATATTTTATTTTATTATTATGTTTTACTATGAGTGATTTCTTTCTGAACCTGACCCTTGTCACTTTGTTATTGAATTTGGTTCATGTCAGTTCTCCTGGAGAATGCTGGCTTTCCTTTCTTTGATTCTTGGCTGATGTCACCTCAGTCTGAGGCAGACTGCAATCCTGAGCCACCTGCTGTTGGCTCTGGCTCCAATGTGAGTTTTTTCAGGTTTTGAAGCACAATTCCACACTGAGGATGCAGTCTGGAATCATTACAGTAGTCTACTGCACGCTGCAGTTCTAAGAAACATGGTTTTGTGGATCCCTGTCCATCATACAAGCACAGACTAGGAGAGAAGCCAGGTCTTTACAAAGAATCGATGGACTCCCTCTGTACTGGCCTCATCTCCCTGCTCTCCCCTCCACACTGTGCATCCCAGGGGATTCCTTCCTGTGGTTGTTTCTACAAAGCCTAGGTTTTCACTGGTGCTGGTGCTTGTCTGGTGCAGAGCAGAGTGATTCAACAGGTCTGCACATCTCCACGACCAAAGCATAGCAGCATTATTTACAATAGCCAAAAGATTGAAGCAACCCAATTGTCCATGGACAGATGAATGGATAAACAAAATGTGGTACATACATATAATAGAATATCATTCAGCCTTATAAAGGAAGGGAATTCTGACACATGGTACCACACAGAAAAACCTTGAAGGCATTAAGCTAAGTGAAATAAGCCAGTTATAAAAGGACAAATATTATATGACTCCACTTATATGAGAAACCTAGAGTAGTTAAATTCATTGAGACAGAAAGCAGAATGGGGGCTCCCAAGGATTGGAAGGAGAGGGAAATGGGGAGTTATTATTCAATGCACGTAGAGTTTTAGTTTTGCAAAATGAAAAAAGTTCTGGAAATGGATGGTGGTGATGGTTGCACAACAAAAATGTGCTTAATGCCTCTGAACTGTGCATTTAAAGATGGTTAAAATGGTCAATTTTATATTATGTGTTTTACCATGATTTAAAGTATATTATTTTATTATTTGCCTAAAGAACTAAAGCATTAATTAGGCTATTTTAATAAGGTGTTTTTAACTGAGGTCATTATGAAACTCCAGATTATCAATATTTAAAAGATTTGGAGATTTTTTTCTTCTGATAATGGAGGCATTTGGATTGACTGAAACTTTATAGAATAGTGGACCACATTGAATGGCCTAGAAAACAAATGTCACATTCAAACACTGATAAAAGTTTATCCTGGAGGGCCAAAGGGCTTTGGGAAGCAAGATCAGTTTCCAGTTAACACAGAAGTTCAGATTCTGTGGGTAAGCCATCAAATTCATACTAATGAAAAAGGAGATCTACCCTTTTACTAGTTAGTTACAGTTTTTGCCTCAAGTGATAGAAACCCAGCTCAGTCTACTTCAAGTATTAAAAGAAATTAAAGAAAGAATAGTAGGCTAGCTCTTGGAATCCAAAGATGTGTTCAATGATCATACTACAGGAAGGATGGAATTGTAACACAGGTTTCACTGAGAAGAGTTATTCAAAACAGTAGGATGTTATCAACTATATGTGCTTCTCTGAGCATTGGCTTCATTATCTCTCTCTCTCTCTCTCTGCCCTCCATCCCTCTCTACTGAAGTTCTCTCTCCACATGGTAAAAAATATAGCCAATAACAGGAGGTGCTTTATTCTAATATCTTCAGATCTTGAGACACTGGTCAACTCTTCTTAGATCTTAGATACCAAAGTCTTAGAGAAGGAATTCATTGTGCTTGCTTGGGTCAAGTAACTAGCTTTTAGATCAATCTATTATCACCAGAATGTGATGTTTTGTGAAAACCTTACACTTCCCATATGGATAAAAGAGTCAAGGACACAATTTTTAGAAAAAAGAGATGGTAGATATAGAGAGGCTAAGCTGAGCAGACAAAACTGTATTTTATTTATTAATATAGTATTATTATGGTATTTATTTCACACTTCTATTTCTTGCATTTTATTCCTTTTATCTACGATAATTTTTCCTTGTTTATTTCTGGTCTCAGGAAAGCTGTAAATGGATCGTTTTTCAACCTTGACTAATAGATACACATAAATTAAAATAAAAATTCCATGGTTTTTTAGTGTTAATATACAGTATATTTATGATCATGTCATTTAAATATGTACAAACTATATTAATTCATTATGCTAATAGCTCATAAAATATTTAAAAAATATATAATTAAACACAAATGTTAGCAAGCCAATAAAATTAAAGGCATTTGATTTAAATTACCTAAATGTAATAGATGATGTTATATTTCTGTAATGAAAATGTTTTCTCAATTTGAATATTATTCTGATGATGGTGAAGCAATGTTTTACAACTTTCATGTATATAGTACCATATAAATTGTGATGGCAATTCTCTTACAAATATTATCTTGTACAAACACAGCAGAACTCATTGTTACATAGTACTATATTGTTATTTGGCCTTCATTCACTCATAATTTCTGTATCATATTTACCTCTGGTACTTTCACATTGTTGTATAACTTTTAAAGTGTTACTGTTAGTTACTGAGAGGATCAAAAATTGAAACATGAAAGTAATGTGGTACTACACACTTCCAAAGTTGGTTTTTCATATTTTTCAGAATATGGATATATAATTTAGATAATAATTGACATAAATTCACACTATTAATTAGTTGTTATACTAAAACATAACACATAAAGTATTACAACATAAAATACATGTCCTTATCTTGAGAAACACAGAAATAAAACTATAGTCAAAACAGAAAGAGGAGTGGAGACAGAATGAAAGACAATCAAGTATATGTTGGAGAATGAACATAATTTCCCTCATTTAGCTACACTACTTGATTTGAAGGGTAAATTCAGCTTTAAAACTGACATTTGCTAGCATTACCATATGCATTACTTACTGACTTCACCAAAATTCTATATTCTCATTGATAATTCACAGCAATTGTTTTTGGATTAATATTACATCCAATGTCTGAAAGGAGAAGAACCTATCTTTTCTAGAATGTGGCTTGTGTTAAAAATGACTGAAAAAGTCATCCCAGATTTCCCTTAGATGTCACCACACACACTTTTTTATTTCAAAAAGCACAAGAAGAGTAATTTAAAAATTATAGTTTTGTAGTAGAAGCAAGAAGAACTACAATCCTGCAGCCTGTGGAATAAAAACCACTTTCACAGAAAGGCAGACAAAATGAAAAGGCAGATGACTATGTGCCAGATGAAGGAAGAAGATAAAACATCAGAAAATCAACTAAATTGAGTGGAGATAGGCAAACTTCCAGATAAAGAATTCAGAGTAATGATAAGGAAGATGATCCACGACCTCGGAAAAAGAATGGAGGCAAAGATCAAGAAGGTGCAAGAGATGTTTATCAAAGACCTTGAAGAATTAAAGAACAAACAGATAGAGATGAACAATACAATACCTGAAATGAAAAATACACTAGAAGGAAACAATAGAAGAATAACTGAGGCAGAAGAATGGATAACGAATATTCAAATTGAGTGACCTGGAAGAAAGAATGGTGGAAATCACTACCATGGAATAGAATTAAAAAAAAAAGAAAGAAAAGAAATGAAGACAGCCTAAGAGACCTCTGGGACAATATTAAGTGCACAAATATTTGCATTATAGGGGTCCAGAAGGAGAAAAGATAAAGAAGGGACTGGGCAAACTATTTGAAGAGATTATAGTTGAAAACTTCCTTACAATGGGAAAGGAAATAGCCACCCAAGTCCAGGAAGAACAGACAGTCCCAGGCAGGATAAACCCAAGAGGAAACATGCCAAGACACATAGTAATCAAATTGACAAAAATTAAAGACAAAGAAAAATTATTAAAAGCAACAAGGGAAAAATGACAAGTAATATACAAGGGAACTCCCATAAGGTTAACAGTTAATTTCTCAACAGAAACTCTTCAAGGCAGAAGGAAGTGGCACAATATATTTAAAGCAATGAAAGGGAAGAACCTACAGCCAAGATTACTCTAACCGGCAAGGATGTCATTCAGATTTGATGGAGAAATCAAAAGCTTTACAGACAAGCAAAAGCAAAGAGAATTCAGCACCACCAAACCAGCTCTACAACAAATGCTAAAGGAAAGTCTCTACATGGGAAACACAAAAGAAGAAAAGAATCTACCAAAACAAAACCAAAACAATTAAGAAAGTGGTAATAGGAACATACATATTGATGATTACCTTAAATATGAATGGATTAAATGCTCCAACCAAAACACACAGGCTTACTGAATGGACACAAAATCAAGACCCATATATATGCCGTCAACAAGAGACCCACTTCAGACCTAGGGACACATACAGACTGAAAGTGAGGGGATGGAAAAAGATATTCCATGCAAATGGAAATCAGAATAAAACTGGAGTAGCAATTCTCATATCAGATAAAATAGACTTAAAAAAGAAAGAATGTTACAAGAGACAAGGCAGGACACTACATAATGATCAAGGGATCAATCCCAGAAGAAGATATAACAATTATAAATATATATGCACCCAACATAGGAGCACCTCAATACATAAGGCAAATGCTAACAGCTATAAAAAAGGAAATTGATAGTAACGCAGTAACAGTGAGGGACTTTAACACCTCACTGACACCAATGGACAGATCATACAGACAGATAAGGAAACACAAGCTTTAAATGACACAAGAGACCAGATAGATTTAATTGATATTTATAGGACATTCCATCCGAAGACAGATTAAACTTTCTTCTCAAGTACACATGGAACATTCTCCAGGATAGATCACATCCTGGGTCACAAATCAAGCCTTGGTAAATTTAAGAAAACTGAAATCATATCAAGCATCTTTTCTGACCACAATGCTATGAGATTAGAAATCAATTACAAGGGAAAAAAAAGTAAAAAGCACAAACACATGGAGGCTAAACAATACGTTACTAAATAACCAAGAGGTCACTGAAGAAATCAAAGAGGCAATCAAAAAATACCTAGAGACCAATGACAGTGAAAGCACAATGATCCAAAACATATGGGATGAAGCAAAAGCAGTTCTTAGAGAGAAGTTTATAGCAATAAAATCCTACCTCAAGAAACAAGAAAAATCTCAAATAAACATTCTAAACTTACACCTAAAGGAACTAGAGAAAGAAGAACAAACAAAACCCAAAGTTAGTAGAAGGAATGAGATTATAAAGATCAGAGCAGAAATAAATGAAATAGAAACCAAGAGAACAGTAGCAAAGTTCAGTAAAACTAAAAGCTGGTTCTTTGAGAAGATAAACAAAATTGATAAACCTTTAGCCAGACTCATCAATAAAAAGGAGAGGTTCAAATCAATAAAATTAGAAATGAAAAAGGAGAAGTTACAACAGACACCACAGAAATACAAAGCATCATAAGAGACTACTACAAGCAACTCTATGCCAATAAAATGCACAACATGGAAGAAATGGACACATTCTTAGAAAGGTATAACTTTCCAAGACAACCAGGAAGAAATAAAAAATATGAACAGAACAATCACAAGTAATGAAATGGAAACTGTGATTAAAAATTTTCCAACAAACAAAAGTGCAGGACCAGATGGCTTCACGAGTGAATTCTATCAAACATTTAGAGAAGAGCTAACACCCACCCTTCTCAAACTCTTCCAAAAAATTGCAGAGGAAGGAAGACTGCCAAACTCATTCTACGATGCTACCACCACCCTGATACCAAAACCAGACAAAGATACTCCAAAAAAGAAAATTACAGACCAATATCACTGATGAATATGATGCAAAAATCCTCAACAAAATACTAGCAAACAGAATCCAACAACACATTAAAAGGATCATACACCATGATCAAGTGGGAGTTAACTCAGAGAGGCAAGGATTTCTCAATGTACACAAATCAATCAATGTGGTACACCGTATTAACAAACTGAAGAATAAAAACCACATGATCATCGCAATAGATGTAGAAAAAGCTTCTGACAAAAATTCAACACCCATTTATGATAAAAACTCTCCAGAAAGTGGGCATAGAGGGAACCTACCTCAACATAATAAAGCCCATATATGACAAACCCACAGCAAACATCATTCTCCATGGTGAAAAATTGAAAGCAATTCCTCTAAGATCAGGGACAAGAAAAGGATGTCCAATCTCGCCACTATTATTCAAAATAGTCCTGGAAGTCCTAGCCATGGCAATCAGAGAAGAAAAAGAAATAAAAGTAATACAAATTGGAAAAGAAGAAGTAAAACCGTCACTGTTTGTAGATGACATGATACTATATATAAAGAATTCTAAAGATGCTACAAGAAAACTACTAGAGCTAATCAATGAATTTGGTAATGTTGCAGGATACAAAATTAATGCACAGAAATCTCTTGCATTCCAATGCACTAATGATGAAAAATCTGAAAGAGAAGTTAAAGAAATACTCCCATTTACCGTTGCAACAAAAAGAATAAAACACCTAGAAATAAACCTAACTAAGGAGGTAAAAGACCTGTACTCAGAAAACTATAAGACACTGATGAAAGAAATCAAAGATGACACAAACAGATGGAGAGATATGCCATGTTCTAATATTGGAAGAATCAATATTGTGAAAATGACTATACTACACAAAGCAATCTACAGATTCAATGCAATCCCTATCAAATTACCAATGGCATTTTTTACAGATCTAGAACAAAAAATCTTAAAATGTGTATGTAGATACAAAAGACCCTGAATAACCAAAGCAATCTTGAGGAAAAAAATGGAGCTGGAGGAATCAGGTTCCCTGACTTCAGACTAGACTGCAAAGTTACATTAATCAAGACAATATCGTACTGGCACAAAAACAGAAACAGATCAATGGAACGGGATAGAAAGCCGAGAGAGAAACCCAAGCACATATGGTCACTTTATCTTTGATAAAGGAGGCAATAATATACAATGGAGAAAAGACAGTCTCTTCAATAAGTGTTTCTGGGAAAACTGCACAGCTACATGTAAAAGAATGAAATTAAAACCCTCCTTAACACCACACAGTAAAATAAATTCACAATGGATTAAAGATCTAAATGTAAGACCAGACACTATAAAATTCTTAGAGGAAAACACAGGCAGAACGCTCTTGTACATAAATCACAGCAAGATCTTTTTTAACCCACCTCCTAGAGCAATGGAAAAAAAAACAAAAATAAACAAATGGGACCTAATGAAACTTAAAAGGTTTTGCACAGCAAAGGACACTATAAACGAGATTAAAAGACAACCCTCAGTATGGGAGAAAATATTTGAAAATGAATCAATGAACTAGGATTAATTTCCAAAATATATAAACAGCTCATGCAGCTCAATATTGAAAAAAAAAACAACCCAATCAAAAAATGGGCAGAGGACCTAAATAGACACTTCTCCAAAGAAGACATACAGATGGCCAAGAGGCACATGATAAGATGCTCAACATCACTAATTATTAGAGAAATGCAAATCAAAACTACAATGAGATATCACCTCACACTAGTTAGAATGGGCATCATCAGAAAATCTACAAAACAACAAATGCTGGAGAGGGTGTAGAGGAATGGGAACCATCTTGCACTGTTAGTGGGAATGTAAATTGATACAGCCACTATGGAGAACAGTATGAAGGTTTATTAAAAAGCTAAAAATAGAACTACCATATGACCCAGCAATACCACTACTGGGCATATACCCTGAGAAAACCATAATTCAAAAAGCCACATGCACCCCAATGTTCATTGCAACACCATTTACAATAGCCAGGTCATGGAAGCAACCTAAATGCCCATTGACAGATGAATGTATAGAGCAGATGTGGTACATATATACAATGGAATATTACTCAGCCATAAAAATGAACAAAATTGGGTCACCTGTAGAGACCCGGATGGACCTAGAGACTGTCATAGAAATTGAAGTAAGTCAAAAAGAGAAAAGGAAATATCATATATTAACACATATATGTGGAATCTAGAAAAATGGTACAGATCAACTGGTTTGCAAAGCAGAAATAGAGACACAGATGTAGAGAACAGACGTATGGACACCAAGGTGGGGAAGTAGGGTGGTGGTGGTGGTGGTGGGATGAATTGGGAGACTGGATTGACATATATACACTAATACATATAAAATAGGTAAAAATAGAAACCTGTTGTATAAAAATAAATAAATAAAATTAAAAAAAGAAGATAGACATAAAAGTACAAAAATATTAACAAGTTGAAAAAAATTATATTTTTGTAAATAAGCTCGTTTTTATCATTTTGTTTAGATTCTGCACATCAATGATACCATATGATATTTCTCTTTCTCTGTCTGACTTACTTCATTCAGTATGACAATCTCTAGGTCCATCCATATTGCTGCAAATGACATTATTTCATTCTTTTAATGGCTGAGTAATATTATATTGTATATATGTATAACTGAATCACTCTGCTCTATATACCTGAATCTAGCACAACATTGTTAATCAACTATACTCCAATATAAAATAAGAAGTTAAAAAAGTATACAATCCAAGCATAGTGCAGTGTCAAATATACTTTCTTCTTCTAGTATTTTAGCTTTATACTTGCTTCATACTGCTGGCAAACTTTATCACTTTTATTATACATAACTTTATCATATGAAATCCTGATATATTGCTACAGAACTCCTACAGTTTTTTTATACCAGAAAGCCCATATTTCTGGAATGGAATACAATCAAAATCCTGGGAAGAAGGAATGTAAAGGGAACAGTAATGATAAGTAGGAGACCAGAATGAAGCATTTGTTCAGTCTGCGGTTTGCTACCAAACAACTGGCAATCTGTCCTCCTAATCTCAATTATTTTAGAAATTTTCCACAAATTCAATAAGAGATATAAAATTCACATTCAGAATTATTGTTCTAATATATGGAAATAACATTTGGTAGGGTGGACAAAATATGTGTGTGGCATCCAAATCTGATTTGTGATATCTAAACTTTCTAGTCTTTTCTTCTAAATGTAAGAACTCAACAAAAATGTTTTTCCTCTCCCAACCATGGGATTTAGTTACAAGTAAAAGTATAGAAACTTGGAAATAAAGATTTTAAAGCCTTTTGGAATCAATTATCATCAAGTTGTTAGTAAACTGATTACTCTCTCAGTATAGCTATTAATGTTCACTATCATTTATATGTATACATAGAAGAAATGTGGAGAAGACTGTCATACAAAAGGACTGAATCTTAGCCTAACATAAGCAGAAGTTTTATTAGTGACAGGTATCAGATGTTCACTAATCTCTCTGATGATATGACAGTGACATAAGGATATAACATTAATGTGAAAAACTATTTTAACAAGAATTTGAATGGTAGGCATAATTAAGAGAAAGAAAATCAATAGATCCAAATGTATGGACATTCATGAATTAGGAGACAAATTAATTTTAAAATATCAGATTAAGTAGGACTTTCTGTAGAGAAGAGGAGAAAACAGCCTAGAATACAAATGGTGTCAAATGAATGGTTTCAAAGAGTCAGTGGAAGTAAATATCTAAAATATATAATGTAAACTAAGTACAATGAAAATGTATAGAAAAGAGTTCTTCCCCCACAATCTGCCATAGTTGCTCATAGTCTTTTAAAAATGGCTTCAGCTCTGAATTATATAATAAATTGGGAACATGGAAAAGTTAGAAAGATTAAATAAGAAAAATCATAATTATTTTGATTTTGGAATTTGGATAAAAACAGAAGGTCCATAAATCCATTTATATTGCAAGGAAAAGAAAAAGTATTGGAAATTTTTTGTGTCTGAACACAACTATTCTCTGATGGCCCCTGAGTACTGTTATATTTTCACTAAAACCTGGACAAAGGGAATATGATAAGGGCATTTGAATAGTTTTCATTTGGGCTGTGTATACCTTGGTAAATTGAAAACAGTGTGCTGGATGAATTTATTCTAACAAGAGATTTCAGGATGGATCATCTGTTTTTGCAAATTTGAAAATAACCCCCAAAGGAGTCCATAATTATTATTGAAAGACAAAGAGATATTAACTTATTCTTCACATTATATCAAAATATGATTTTTATTAAAAAGAATAATTAAATATCCTATCATTTATTATAGACCCAATATTACCAATAAGGTGACTTGAGAATCATTTACAGTAACTAATTAACAAAGAATGATAGAGAGGATTTACGCTATAATTCTTAAGAGCATGACATATTTGGGCTTAAGGAGTTTGCAATATCAACATCACACAGGTAAATAAGTATAATATTAAATAAAATAGCTAGTAAGATGGTAAATATAAGTTAAAGCAAGTAATTAATTGTAAATGGTGTAAACATGTCAATTAAGACAGACATGGTCAGACTGGATAAAAAAAACAAGAACCAATTAGATGACATGTCTATAAGAAACACACAATAAAGGTAATAATATAAATAGAATAAAAGTCAAAGTTCAGAGGAAGACATGTCATGCAAACACTAAACCAGTTAAATGCGGAGTGGCTATACTAATATCAGACATAGTCAGGTTCAGAACAAGCAGTATTACCAGACATAAAGTGAAAGATAAATGGCTCAATTCATTAAGACAAAAATCCTAAATGCATACACACAGAGCAACAGAGTTTCAAAATGCATGAAAAAAAATGAAATGAAAGAAGAAATAGATAAAACCACAATAATAGTTGGAGATTCCTGTCTCAATAACACATAGAAAAAGAACAAATAACATTAAGAATACAAAAGACCTGAACTACACTACCAATCAACCTGCTGATATTTAGAGAGCACTTGATCAAACAGCGAATACACATTCTTTTCAACTACATATGGAACATTTACCAAGATATATCTTATCCTGGGCCAGAAAACCAACTTCAAATTGAAAAGAATGAAAGTCATACAGAGGTGTTTTTTTTTCCTAAACAAAATTGAGTTTAAAGAGAAAACACTAACAGAAAGATACATGGAAATTTAAAATATTTGGAAATTAAATATTACATGTATAAATAACCCATGTACCCAAAGAGGAAGTCAAAACAAATATAAAATATTTTGAATTAAATGGAAAGGTAGCTACAACATATAAAATTCATGGAATGCAAATAAGTAGTGCTTAGAGTAAAATTTGAAGCATTAAGATAATAAATGGATTTAGCAGTGCCTCATGATAAAAGATCAAAACTTAAAAATCAGTTGTATTTATATAGTCTAGTAATAATGACTGGATATGAAAATATTTTTTAAAACTATGTTTTATTAAAGCATGAAAAATCATAATATCCTTAAAGATACATTTAAGAAAATATGTGAAAGATTTGTATGCTGAAAACTCAAAAATGTTGATGAGAAAAATTGAAAGCTACCATCATAAATGGAGAGTTATACTAATTCCATGAATCAGAAGACAATGTTATTATAATGTCAATTTTAATGAAATTGATCTATAATTTCATTGCAACCCCAGTTACAATCACTGCAACATTTTTATAGAAAGAAAGAAGCTGATTTGAAAAATTCACCGTGAAAATTAAAGGTAATTAACTAGATTAACTAATTTGGTTCTAAAAAAGAACAAAATCAGAGGATTCAAACTAGCTGATTTCAAGATTCAAAAACCAAGACAGTTTTATATTGACCTAAGGATAAACATGTAGATCAAAGAAATAGATTAGAGAATCCAGAATTAGACTGTACATAAAATTAGACTGTACATAGACTGTCAAACCAAGGTGATTCAATGGGAAATGGTCAGTATTTGCACAAAAGTGTATCTTGACATTTACCATATAAAAAATTAACCCAAAATGGATCACAGAGGTAAACATAAAAACTAAAACTATACATATGTACTAGCGGAAAACATGAGAGAATATATGTGTGACCATAAGTTAAACAAATATTTTGACAAGACACAAAAAGCACTAATCATAAAAGAAAAAAATTGGACTCCTTCAAAATTAAAATCTCTTGTTCTTCAGAAGACACCACTAAGACAATGAAAAGACAAGCTAGAAAATGATGAGAAAATATTTGCAAAATAGATTTCTGATAAAGGACTTGGATCCTCAATGCATAAAGAGCTCTTCCAACTCAATAATAAGAAAAAAAACAAAAACCCAATAAAAAAGTAAGAAAAAATCTTGGACACATTAATGAAGAAGAGATACAGATGGCAAAAAAATCAGATTAAAAGAAAAGTTCAACACTGAGTTATAAAAGAAATACAGAGTAAAACACATTGTTATACTACTACATACATAATGGTATGACTAAAATTTCAAATAGGGCAATACAAAATGCCATGCAGTGCTATGTACTATAAGAAAAATAGTCTGATTTCTATGCATACCTGTTTGTTCTTATTTCAGAATCACTGGAATAGATGTCTAATTTAATGGAATTGAAATCTAATATTAACTACTGCTAGTCCTAGTTTTTCTCTCCAAGTAGTTAAAAATCTGGAGTCACATCTAGAGTAAACCTTATATTCAGCATAATTCTGACCCAGTAACCCATCCTTAACTGTTAATAGCTAAGGGCTCGGTATCTTGTTCCTCTGGAATAAAACCTTTTATATTAGTACTGGAATGGTGCTTTTAAAAAGAATAAAGAAAAACAACCTCAGATAACCACCAGTCAATTCTCAAAGTTATTATTAACAGATCTCTAATTGAAGCAAAAAATCTTTCTTCTTTGGTAAAAGTTCCAGCTTCAGCTGCTGAAGCCATGTCTATCTCTGTGGTTCAGACATGTCTGGGCTTGGCTGACAACCCTGTAGGACAAGGCCCACTGGACTCAGGTGCTTCCTTGTTGGGAACTCATTCAGGAAAAGAGCAAGCCAAGTGTAACAAGCCTGACTCAGTACACGTCTAGTCACTGGTAAGGAAGAAGTGAGTTTGAATAAAGATTTGGAATATTAACTGAGCTCTGTCTCAGACCTAAGGAGCTTAGGGTGGTGGAGAGAGAAGGCTGTTGCTAATAACTATGAACACTCCGTAATTCACTCCAACAGACTACTTTCTGCAAATTTCTGTCCCTCTTTGCCAAGAAACATTGCATAATCCTGACATGCTTAAACCTGACATGCAAAGGTTCAGGGTATGCACGCAAGAGGTGACATGAAAAGTGGCAACAGTGCTCAGAAGGGGCGTTTGTTTGTGTTCCTCATGGTCAAAGTTCCATCCAGCAGCTGGGGAACAAAGCAGGAGAACAAAACAAGTGCCAGGCAGTTACCTGGGTTTGTTGATGAATAGATGAGACACCCTGGACTCCCAGTATTTCTGGGACTCTTCAGGGTTGCTGTTCTGCATCAGAAGGTGGTGACGCAAGAAACAAAAACGGGTTACACTTCATAATTCTGTCAACATTCATACTCTTTTTGTTTTTTTATTATTATTATTAATTTTTTGCGGTACACGGGCCTCTCACTGTTGTGGCCTCTCCCATTGTGGAGCACAGGCTCCGGACACGCAGGCTCAGTGGCCATGGCTCATGGGCCTAGCCGCTCCACGGCATGTGGGATCTTCCCGGACCAGGGCACAAACCCGTGTCCCCTGCATCGGCAGGCGGACTCTCAACCACTGTGCCACCAGGGAAGCCCAACATTCAATACTCTTAAATTCATTTCCCCAAGATACAATATCTTATTACTTTAAAGCTCTTTCTTTGAGAATTAAGTAAAATTTTCTATAACCTGGAGAAGAAAGGGTTAAGAGTTATTTAATAACTTCCTTTGAGAATCCTTTTATACTTATATCTTCTATTTATTTTTACAAAATATTAACTCCACTTTGGTAAATTTTCATTTTGGCCTAATATTAAAAATATAAAGAGGCACAGCATGATTTGTATCTAATCCATTAAAATTCACCATCATAAATTAATTTAAAATTATAAACCGATTGAAAAAAGGGCAGAAGTCATTTAATTTCCTGCATATTACATCATCTATTGGACTGAAAAAAAGTGTTTGTTCTGTGCCTTCGATACTTATAATGCAGTTATAATTTAATAATGTTTTCCCATCATATAGGAGAATGGGAACATCAGGATGGAAACCATTTGTATAAAGCCTTCTAGCCTAGGTCCAAGAAAAATTAGCAGTTAATGCTGTATGGCACTTAATATGTATCAGGCATTCTTCCACACTTCACTTCCAACCCTTCAATCCTCATAACAACACTATGATATAGTAGATGGGTTCTTTGAGGATAATTTGAAGTGTCAGACTTCCTGTATGCTCTGTTTCAACAGTCTCAACTTTTAAATACAGATGCTTGAGTGTGGGCTTAAACAAAACTGGCCACATTTTCACATAAATACATTTAACTGACATATTTTACAGTCCTTTTTTCATTAGTAACTTGTAGTGTGGCCTTTGGATTATACTCTGAAGCTACGTGCATGATGCTTACATAAGCCATCCAAATAGCAAATTCAAACAGGATGTTAATTCTGTAAACTTGAAAAAAGTGAAATTTTTGATTTCTAATGTTATGTAAAATGGCATAAGTAGAACTGTAATTTTCCTGCTCTCAACAGCCAACAGGTATCCCATTATTGCTAGTGAAAATGGTTGATATCTCTTCCTTCTTAGTAGAAAATAGTGAGTTACAGCATGGTAAGTTTTGAAATCATATATGGAATAAGGACTATTGAAAACCATTTTCTGAAGTTACTTAAAATAAATATTTACTCTGAAAAGTGGAGAATATTCTTTGAATTTCACTTTTGTTTCAACTCTGTGGGAATTATTTTCCTTCCTAATATGTTGCAGAATTATTCTTACTTTGATTGTTAATAAAGTTGCTCATTGTTAGTAAAAGAGGTTAAACTCAGATGTGTACACAGTCACCAAACTAGATGTTAAACCAGAAGGCAGAGCTGTGCAGAGAAAAAGGAGTGAAAGAGTGTGAAGGAGTATGGAGGGAAGAGATACAGTTGGGATACTTGGGATTCTTCATTACTGCACTTATTCTTTTTTTTTTTTTTTTTTTTCCAGTACGCGGGCATCTCACTGTTATTGTGGAGCACAGGCTCTGAATGCATAGGCTCAGCGGCCATGGCTTACAGGCCTAGCCGCTCCGTGGCATGTGGGATCCTCCCAGACCGGGGCACGAACCCGTGTCCCCTGCATTGGCAGGCGGACTCTCAACCACTTGTGCCACCAGGGAAGCCCTGCACTTATTCTTTTAGTTAGTCTCTTGTCTCTTCTAACCATAGCTTCCTGTAATTAGCAGTAAATAAATATCAATTGAAATATACACACATATCTTACTTGGTTATTTTTTCCATAGAATTTTCTTTCACTTATTTTGCCACTTCTATTATGTCCATTACGTTAGTTATCCCTACCTCCATCATTTTAAGTACTTATCTGATTGAAATCTTAATTAATTTATATATGGAATCCTTTAGAACAGATTTTATATTATAAAATAATATAATGCAGTTAGATTTTATGGAGAATTGAAGCAGAATTTCATTAGGGAAAAATTTCACTTATACTTTGGCTTCCTTTTAAATATGAAAGTCTTGATATTAACATTGAAAGTGATGTCGGGGGCTGTCTAGTTCATCTTTTCATCAAATACAAAAGTTCCATCCCTGAATTTATTCATAAGTGTATATGTACTAGAGAAACAACAACCAAGAAATGGTGCAAAATATCTTGAATTTATGTCGAATGTGGAAAAGACAAAAACCTTGTGTATCTATGAATTTTAACAAGACACTCATTAGGTATTCTCTTCAAAGTTCCTGAATACATTGACTTGTTACAGATTTTCTTCTCCCCTATTCTTACACAATCCCCAAGGCAGTTACTCTGCCCATCACAATATCCTGTCAGAAAGTGATTTCTGAAGCTTCCTATGACAGCCCCTTACTTTTTTCTTATTGCATTATTGGTGAGGTGTTCCTGGTGCAAGACATTGACAGAACAAGGCTCCCTTCACATATACTTTTTATCTCTATCTTATAAAAGCCTAGTTTTAGAAGCTCACTGGATAACACAGGCAACAACAAATGGTTTGTTTCTGAAATGAATATTGAAGGCACTATCACTTGCTTCAAAGGAGGATTTGAGGCTACAGCAAGGATGTTCCTGAAATAATTTTGCATGACCAGGATTTACAGGAATGACTGAAGCATGTTAGTTATATAATAAAAACCCAAACTATGAAGGCAGAATATTTTATTTTAATTCTACATCTACACTGCTTCTTTACATATATCAAACATTCTTATCTTAAAAAATTATGAAACATTTTGATAGCTAAGAAAAAGAGGGACAGCTTTGTTGGACATGATAAAGGCTAAACCCATGAAGAGCAATGAGTTTGTGATCATTAAAATTAAAATTAAATAAAATTAGAAACTCACAGTAATTTCAAGAGCTCAGCAGCCACATATGGCTAGAGGCTGTAGTACTGGACAATAGAGTGAATATTTCCATCATCATGGAAAGTTCTATTGGGCAGTCCTGGTATAGAATAAGTAATTAATATGAAATGGACATTTTATAAATTTTGTGCAACAAATTTGTAAATGTATGTATTTATGATGTGATCTAAAAGATCACAGTTAATTAATATACAGAAATCTGTTGCACTTCTAAATACTAAAAACACAGTATCAGAAAGAGAAATTAAGGAAACAATATCATTTACCATTGACCAAAAAGAATAAAATACCTAGTAGTAAACCTACCTAAGGAGGCAAACGAGCTATACTCTAAAAACTATAAACCACTGATGAAAGAAATTGAAGACAACACAAACAGGTGAAAAGATATACCATGTTCTTGGACTGGAAGAATTTATTTTGTTAAAATGACCATATTACCCAAGGCAATAAATGTCAGTGCAATACTAAATCAGTGATATTTAGTGACTTATTACTACAGATTAAAAAATACTTTTCAAAAGATTGCATACTAATAAAATGTTAGTAAGATATGGGGGAAGAAGCACATGTAATTTTGAAACATTTATATTCCAAATTTTTGTGTTGTGTTTACCACTTCTTAATATAGTATACCTTCATTTTATGTATAGTAAAAAACAAATCTTAAAACGTGAGCTTCCTTCACAAACCCCAAGTGCCTGAGAACACTTTTCAAAAGAAAAACTTATGTTTGAGTTTTACACTAGACAAAAAGGTCTCTGAGAATGCTTCCAACTTTTAATATGCAATGTTATAAAAAGTTTAAAAATATATGATGAATAAAGCAAAAGTAAGTAATACCGTATGGTGGTTTAGTCTTATTTACATTTGCAATTTTACAGCTAATGTACAATCTCATTTTCAGATAGCTTTAGCTATGTTTACTGTTTCATACTGTATGAGATCTATATAAAGGGGACTGGACTGTGATCACTTGATAGTTTAACATGTAGTACGATGCTTTATTACTACAGCATGACTTTCGAATGACTCCATGTCCTAAAGGTGTTAGGGCTGTCTTGAGTCATATTAGCAATTCTAAATGAGGTAATAAATAGCACTATCAAGCACTCTGTTTATTCCATAAATAGTATAGTAGCCCTCTGATCTTCTTTTTAAAAAAGAATTCTGACTTGAGCATACTGTAATCTTTTTTCCTTGATATACATATCAAGGCTAGGAGGAGAAATTGTTGAGCTTTTTTTTTCTGAATTATTTTACTGTGACAACAAAAATGAAAAGGAGGGAAATAACCATCAGTTAAACAGGATCAAATGCAAACAGATATGGTGTTTTCTAATTTTCACCTAAAGCTTCAGAAAGGTCAATAGACTTGGGCTACTTTATTAGGAAAGTAAGATTAAAACACTGGAATGGCAGCCATTGAAATTGGCATAGGCCGTATAACAGAGTAGTAGTGATATTTAACACCATTCAAATGAAAAACAGCCATGTTTAGTACTGCAAAAGATCCAGTATCAGAGAAGCCTCATCTGTCAGATTATATGTGCAAAAGCAGGAAAAAGATGTCTGGTTTTCCCCATAGTAATTCTAATTTATTTAGCGTGAATCTCAGTTCCTAACTTGCCAAAATATAACCATGCGTATCTTCTTAATTATATCATGGTCTGATTTTTGAAGAACCTGGCAAGCAGACTAATTTCTGTATGAGGAGATAAGTCTCATTGTTTTTCCAAGAAAGAGTAAAAGAACAGAATTAAGGACTCCTTGAAAAAAGGAAAAGCTTTTTCAATTTTAGAGCTTGACAGATGCAGCTGAAATACTCTTCCTTTCCTTACCAAGCTAGAAAACTCATTCTCTAAGCACGGAAGTAAAAGGTGCTTCTTGGTTCTTTTCCAATCTTCCTTCCAATCTGGTCCCATATAACCCAATATTGGCACCATGTAAAGAACCATGTGCCTGAGACCCTTGAGATTCAAGATAAAAATTCCTTGCTTTCAGAATATCAAAAACCACCATGCTGTAAATTTATCTTTGTTAAATTTGTTTTTAAAAAAATAGTAATAGAAAATGGAAGAAGATATAGTGTTTGAACAGCTATATATATATATATATATATATATATATAATGTCCACTGGCATCAAATCAATAGTTTCCAGAAGAGAGTTTCTATATAAATTTGAATTTTATCTGAAAATTATAACCTCAGTTTCAGATTGTATTAATAATTCTATAGGTAGCATTTTAGGTTTTAATATTGTAAAATATACAATCAAATGATATTCTTGAAGTATGTGATAGTTTAGAGATAACACAGCTAAATTAAAAGGTTTTATGCAGACAGTGCCCTTTATTTCATTATGAGGAATGCGTTTCTAAATGTATCTTGATGCATTAATTTCTGATACCTTCCTTATAGTGAAAAAAAAAAAAAACCCTGTCTTTTCAGGAGGACTCTGTAGTATATATCTATTTTGCAGTGCAAACAATATTCAAACTATGTAATTAAGTAAACTGTGAGAATAAAGGATATTTTCCAGTAAGGCATAAGGCAGTAGCATTTCACATTAAATAAAAATAGGCTGGAAAAAAATTCATAAGCAAATGGCAAGAATTTTCTCTACCTTTAATCCATACTACAAGGGAAATGTCTGGTATTTACCTGGATATGCTACTAGTTTTGATGTTGCCTTCTCTGCAGACTCAACTATCACTTAATGATCTTTATCAATAAAGTAAAAGTAGGTTTTTCAGGAAAGAAAAAGATATCCTGAGTATTAAAATGAGACTGCTACCTAGTGCTCCTCTCATTATTATGGCATGGTTATTTGCGAGCATTCCTAATTTCTCCTAAATTATTGAAGTAATACATTTTCATAGGATTTTAATCATCCATCCTTCCAGATGTTTCAATGATTTGATTCCTTAATATTTAGTGAGCATATGCATCAGTAGCTTTTAAGAGTTAAAATGAGTTTTCTTCTTTTAAGTATGTGCATATTAAAGTTCTCTTTGCTCCATCACCCAAAGAGAAAGAGAAATAAGAAGTGTAAAAAAAAAAATGGGTATTGAGCCAGCAATTTTAATACCATTGACATTGCAAGAACAACACTATGAATTTAATCTACTAACTTTCTCTCTCTCTCTCTCTCTCAAGTTATTTAGAAATCGGGAGCCAGGTTCAGGGATCTGTGAAGGAAAATTTACAGAATATATATTTGATATGATAAGAATGTCTACATTTTTGAAAATAATAGTCATAGCATTAGCTTTAAGGTTATTAAAGACTCATTTTCATTTGGTGTTATGCATAAAATTGGTTGTTTTCTTTAGAATTATCAGAAGTGATTGGTTTTACTTGAGCGATCTTCAATCTATATAAAGGCAAAGTAGTAAAATTGTATTTTAAAAAGTATAAGATTCACAGTAGAAACTTTCTTCTCCTTTTGCTTATTGTTCAAATGTAAAGTGCTGGTTAACTTGAAAAAGCCCTGCACACACCAGAATTTTTATATTTGTAAACTCATAGAATCAAGAATGGTTAAAGCCTATGATGAGAAACATTTTCAAAGAAAGAGAAAATATAAACTCGTAGTAATTTAGAATATTCTCGGATTCTTCGTGGTTTCATTTTATTTTTCTGTTCATTTAATCTCCAGTCTTTACTCGTTTCATTGTCTTTCACAGGGGAATTGAAGAAAATGCAGACAAAGCACATGATAGATGTATAAATATTCTGCCAAGCTTTTCCTACTATGGAAATAGTGAACTCCTTTAAATGGTACTTAACCCTGACCAAAGTTTAGGAGACTAGATCACCAAAGTGCTTGAAACTACTCAACAGAAAGGTAATCAATACAAATCATTATTATAAGTGGATTCTCACATTAGCATTTTGAATCTTTTCTCTCGAAGAAAATTGTTCATCATACAGAAGAGAATGAATGCTTTGAGATGAATTTCCTAGGATTCTGAATTATTTGGCCTGGACCTTATCTCAAGTGAGATATTTTTTAAATGGAGATATTTGTCCAAGGCAATCTGATAAATCATACTGATGGCTTTTAACACATATTGGTAACCAGTTTAAAAATACTTCCAGTTTCTAAATCGTTTGGAAGTACTTTGCTTTTAGAATCTATACCTTAAATCATTTTTTTTCTTTCACTACTTTTATCTATTGATACCTCTGGCTCTTATTATATCCCTTTTCCATGACTTTTGTTTTTGTCTGATTTCACTTATAACCCAATTCAGTTTTGATATCATTGATCAGTCATCTCAAATACTAATCACCCTTCTGGGTCTGACTCATATACTTCAACTTCAAGGAAAGATTCCTTTAATGTTCTATCTTTATTCAGTTCCCATGCTACATTGTGGCGCTATTCTACAATATCATTGACCATCTGCCATTTTGTTTTGTTGTGATTTCTGTAAATATCACAATCCTCTACTGAACTGCCATGATAAACCCCATTGAGGAGTAATTTATCCCCCTGGGTTTTTTCACCTCCTAGGGAGCATCAATATTGAAAGTCAAGAAAGCTTAACTACTTGGCTCACTACAATTTCTCAAGTTATAACCTCATCTGAACTTCCAAAGAATATACCATTGGATTTTGTCTTCTTAGGTTTTGCATTCCTCAAGTTTTCTTTACTGATATGCCTGAGACTCTCCTCAATAACTAAAACTAAGCCTGCTTTTACTCTTGTCCAGGTCGAATGGGTGTTGGGAAGGTGTACTTCCTCCAACCTGTATGGGATATTTAAGAATGGTCTGTGCTACAGAACAAAGGGGATAGTGATGGTAGTGTGGTGGCTCTGTTCATGGGATAACCTGAAACAATTCCCTCAAATTTTCTACTGACAAAGAGTAATGAGAGAAGGCATCTGATGAGGCATTTATTTTTTCCATGAAATATGCTGCTCAGAAATCCCTTTTCATCCTCCATTTTTACTAGTCAAAATCTTATATAAGATAATATAATGCTTTGAGACAAAGCTTAACTGGTATTACTTTAAACCACTACTCTTCAACCTCACTTACCAATCTCCTTCTCTTTAAATATCTTAAAATACCTAGCTTAAATATGTAGAATTTTTCACATTTTAAAATATTTCTGTTTTTATTTTATTATTTTATTTTTAAATTATCTGATTCATAATTTCCATGAGAGTGAAATAGTAGACACTGTTTTCAATCTAAAACCAAATAGGAAAACCATATAGGAAAAATTTAAAACATATAGCAGATGAACAAAAATATTTCAGTGAATAAAAGGTTCAGTCATTCAGTGAATGACTATATTATGACATGATAGTCATTTAGGGGAGATAAATCAACAACCAATATGCATTCCATTGATACCATCACTTTAACAGTCATAAACTGGCAAACTATAATATCTGAGTCTGGTTGGGTTTACTCTAATCAAATTAGATAAGTGACAAGTGGTAATTGGTAAAAAAGAAATAGAATAATAGTAATGAACTAAAAAAATAGAGGAGCTAAGCTGTTTATTTGATTGTAATCACAGAGCTAGCTGGAGGTAGAGCCAACATTTAGAATCAAGGTTATCTGACTCTTCAGCTGTGTCCCATCATAGTAGATAGTATTTGTTGTATTGGAACTAGAACACAGGTGTTCTGTCTAATCATGATTATCTAAATACTACATCAGAATTACTTACATGACCAATTAACCCATGGTCAAAATTTATCTTCTTGTCACATTATTTGAGATTAAAAAATAATTTAAAGGGCTTCCCCGGTGATGCAATGGTTGAGAGTCCGCCTGCTATTGCAGGGGACACGGGTTCATGCCCCAGTCTGGGAAGATCCCACATGCCACAGAGCGGCTGGGCCCATGAGCCATGGCCGCTGAGCCTGTGAATCCGGAGCCTGTGCTTCACAACGGGAGAGGCCACAACAGTGAGAGGCCTGTGTACCACACACACACACAAAAAAAACAATAATAATAATAAATAATTTAAAACTCCAGTTTTGACAATATAGAAAAATTAAATAACTGAAAACTCCCTTGCTATACAAATTCCCTCTACAGATATTAGATAGAATATTATTAGACCTCCTATTAAATATGTAACTGAGCTCACAAGAAAGTAAGGGGAATTTCTAGGAGTTGTAAATAAGAACCAACTGAAAACCAGAACATTAAGTACATGAGCTAATTCAGTCATGAGGTTGCTCTAGAGGGCTTGCTGATCTCAATCATCTGGGACAGTGGTTCTTAAGTGGGGAAACGTTGTCCTCCAGGGGACATTTGGAAATGGATGGAGACATTCTGGTTGTCACGACTGGGAAGGGGTGTATACTACTGGCATCTTGTGGGTACAGAGTAGGACTGCTACTAAATTTTTCACAATGCGCAAGATAGAAGCCTCCCATCTTTGCCCATCACAACCACCACTAAAAATTATCCATTCCAAAATTCAGTCAACAGTGTTAATGTATAGAAATCCTGCTCTATAGCCTAGAGATTGATTCCTAGTTGAAGATGAGAAAGAAATTGGGCTTATTGGGCTAATAAGATTAGGGAGTTAGAACTGAGACACCTTACGTTACAAAGTCATGACTTTTTCAGGGCTAACTTTAAGTAAAATAGAGAACTAGAAACAAGTCTACTTTTAAGACAAAAGGGTATCTGAGCACTTTGTCCTGGGACTGAACATTTGTAGCCATGGTATGCCTTCAGGCATGTCTGCATTTCAAACATACTCTGTTGGATAACTTGGATAACTCCCAGGCATAACACTTATTCTATTGTAGTAAAACATTGGGATTCCAACAGAAGCAAGTGTAAACAGCAGTGTAGAAAAGTATTTTCAACACAGTCACACATATATAAAGGCTCACTAAAGATAAACTCATAATCTAAACCATAAAACACACCATGAGCAAGAGTTCACAGGTAATACAACAGGATGAAGTTCTTAAGCACTTCAGATAACAGATTTCTTTTTCCAGACAGATATATTTTTCAAACAGATGTGTTCAAAATAGTTAAATATATAAACTAAAGTTTAGAAACAAATGAAAAGAAGAAAGCACTATTTTAAAACATTAACCTGGACAAAAATGAGTTGGGTGGTATTCAAAGAATGAATGGCTGAATTTTATTCAGTTTTGATAAAATACATGAATCCTTAGATTTAAATATTATGCTAGTCTGAGAAAGTCCTGAAAAATACAAATATCACACATCAAGAGACATGCTAGTGAAACTGCAGGAGACCAAAAGTAGATAGAAATTCTTAAAATCAACTAGAGAAGTAAAGGCAAATGCCCAGCAAAGAACAATTATCCCAACTGCAAGTTTCTCAAATGAAATTCTAGAAAGTAGAAGACAAAGCAGTATCTTCAAAGTGCAGCAAGAAAGTAACTGTCAACCTGGAACTCTATGTCTTGGAAACCTAATGATATTTTCAAAGGATATTTGGAAAAAAAACTTCGCGAAAGTTCCTTGCTGAAAAGACTACAAGAACTTGCTTTTCAAATCTTGCTGACCATTAACATCACTTGGAGGACTTTTTAAAGTTCTCAGTATCAAGCCACAGCTCAGATTGATTAAATTAGGATCCCTGTGGGTGGGACTGAGTTACCTGTTTCTTTTCTTTCTCTAAGTTCTGTAGATAATTCTAATATACAACTTGGTTGAGAACCACCCATAAACATGTATTGTAGCAAGAAAGCAGTCAAAACCAAAAGGAAGGTAGAAGTAAGCAAGAAACTGGCAAGTAAATAATTGTTGAATATACAACAATAACAATCCATAACAATAATAATATTATTTAATCTTATATATGTATGTATATATACATGCATATATAATATATAACATATATTCATGTCACAAATATAAAAGAATAATGACTTGCCACTATAGACCATGTTTTCAGACTGTAATATAATAATTCAGAGTCTAAAGAGTAGCCCAAAATACACATATTTAAGAATTTCAGAACCAAGTATATGAAAAATGTACCCCAAGTAATGTTAATGGTCAGCCAGAGTAGAAAAACAAGCTTTTGTAGTCTTTTCAGCAAGGAAATTTGGGAAGTTATTAAATTTTAAGTTTTAATGTAAATATATGTGTAATAGAAATATGGTATATCCAAACTACAGATGGTTATTATCTCTTCAAGGTTAGGAGGAGATGGAAATTTCAGGGAGGGGTTTGTAGGAGTCTTCAACTGTATACTTCATAACTTATTACATCCAAAAATTTTAGAAGTGATAAAATTATAACAAAATATTAATTTTGAAGAGCTGATTGATAGTATAGAAATAGTCACTATTCTTTTCTGTGCAGTTTTATAGGCTTATAAATACTTCCCAATATTTAAAAAAAGAGCACTGCTATTTTGTAAAAAGCACCTATGACTAAAATTATGTGTAAGCAAGTTAATTTTGGAGCAGCAGCATATATATATAAATATTGTTTGTTCAAATTTACTTCACAACTGGCAGGTTGAAAACCCACTTCCTAAAACTGAAGTCAACTGATTTATTTGCAGAACTCATCGGTGCATCGTATAGTCAGCCACCTCTTAGCCCTTGTCTGCAACGTAAGTGCCTCAGGAGATCAGCCACTGTACCACTTCCCTCCACATTAGGTCTGGAGAGGCTGAAGCGTTCATGGGTGAAATGGACACATCTAGAGGCTCTCATTGGCATGGTTTAATGTTTCATTTGGTACCAAAAAGTATTATATTTTCATTCCACTTACATTCTTCTTTTATTTGTGCATGACCGAAAAATCTATTAAATGTCAAAAAAGATCACTGAAAAGAAACTAATATTGCTCAAAATAAAATTTATTTTACCAGAATCACCGACATTTTTCCTCCTGCTGCATTATGATTGAAATCCAGGTCACAGTACAGTTCAACTTATACTTTGTAATGCCAAATTTTTATAGATAGCAAAATGCTCAACTCTCTCTCCATGGATTAATTTCACATATAAAGTCAGACATGTCAGTGAAACAGAAGCCCTCAAGTGTCACATTCAGTATATTAGTGATTTATTATTGTACTATTTTATTCTCAAGCTGATTTTTTCTCGTGATTTTTTAAATGTGCCACACTAGTTCCTTAGAATAGAATGGACATTCATCCTTGTAAATCACCATTGAACAATTGGTGGGATTCTTCAAGGGAAATTTAAAGCAGAATCATTTAAATCCTCTTTAACGTGACTGAGCTCTTATGTGCTCACATGAATGACTAAGGTGTGTCATTTAATCTCTCCTGCACCCCGTCTCTAAAAACTATTTCCATTTTCATACCGCATCCACACTTGTTAGCATTCTACTATTTGCTAAATGAAGTAGCTGCCAGTGTAATCTTGGATATGTAACCTACCTGCAAAATTATTATGGGGTCTAAAATTGTTCAGATGACTTTGGAATTTTGTTTTGGTTTTGCATGATCACAACTGCTTTAGAGTACAGGATTAAATAGTAGAGTCTACTACACAAGACTTCTATGAAGCTTCAATAAAATAATCTATGAAGGTTACTTGGCTCAGGGTTTGACATATATTTTCTATGCAATAAATGTTACCTTTAGAAGGAGCTTCAGTGTTGCTGGTATTCATAGTGATAGTAATAGTAGTAGTGGTGGTGGTGATGGTGGAAGGTGTATTTGTTATTATTTTAATAGTAATAAGATGTTAATAACAAATATGAAAAAATATGAAACAAACTGTCCCATAGGAAATATATCTGTTGTGTTACTTTCTGAATTTGAAATTATTCTGAGTTATCTTTCAAGTATTCTTCTTCAGAATGTGTAGCCATAAATAAAGAATAGATAATCTTTATTAATGAAAATAATAAAGCTTAGCTCTGTCACTATAGCATTCTATTTGTGCTGTTTTAAGAAGACTTGCATATTACCCAGTGAATACTAAATATATTTATTTACCTAATCAAAGAAACCACTAAAATGTTCCTGACTAATTAGGAATTTTTTTATCGTTTAAGTTTAAATACTAAAAAAAATCAATTCTAATTCAGGAGATAATTTATTGGAAAATTATCATATATAAAATTACTATACATGTGCCTATATCTTACATAAATATCCATATTTAATAATCATGTCAGTATTATTTCAAGAAAAAGTAAGAAATAAATTCATTTAATAATAAAGAATGATTTTTGTTTATTAAACAAAACAGAAAACTGTTCTGTCAAATATAACTCTTGACAGTGAAACCTACCTCTTAAGAAGCTAAAAATCCATGTCTACTAGTTAGACACATTTTGCTTCTCTTGTTCAACTTCATTTCCCAGGAAGGTGAAACCTCTCTCATATTTCACTGCCTTTAAATTGAATAATAAAATGTTAATTTGTATTTTATGCCAAGGGTTTTTTTTCTCCACAAAGGATTTTGCATTGATGTGAATAGTCATTATAAAAGGTCCTTCAAAGAACCATATGAAAGAAATATTTTTCAGGCATTTGACTAAGATATCAAGTTGAAATTATTTGCATTCCCATTAGGGCATCTTTTCTAAAATGCATAGATCAGTGTCTCAGATTGTTCAAAGGCCATCAGAAGATTTTCTTTTGTGTAATGTGTCTGGAGAAGGCCCAGCAAAAGGCAGTTCCTAGGGTAAGAGGTTGTTTAATAATGTCAGGTGAATCTCTTGAGTCTTGCACGTTGTCACATTATTTTCTGCTAATGTTGACACAAACGCAATAAATCTTCAGTTTCTATTCATCTATACATTATTATCAAAGGGGACAGCTGATAGCTATATCAACATGGTAATTTAAGTTTGCAAATTGTAACTGGGAGTGGTGGTACACTTCCCTAAACGTCTACAAAATAAAGGTTAAGAAAATCATATTTTGCTTTGTAAAAAACACAAAGCCTATCTGTTGAAAATTGAAGCTATCAATTTGCGATTTTAAAGACGGCATGATATGTCAAGGATTGAATTTGAATTTTACCTTGTATGTCTGTTATTAAATAGAGAGATGGACCTAGAAATAAGTGATAAGCACACTGATAAAATATTTATTACAAACATAGATATATTTGTCCATCTATTTATGAGAGGATGCCTTGAGTTTATGGATATAACTTGATATTTAAGGACAATTCACATGAAATTACTTACCAGAGAAGAATGAGAAATCAAATACAGCATCACAAACAAATGTTACTAAAAGTTTTCACAAATTACAAAATAAAACACTTAAAATGACTATACTTATGAAAGATGGAAAGTTATTTCAGTACAGTGGAAAATCATGTTTCATGGAATCATGCAAATTGGAGACTGGAAGCAACTAAGATGGGCATCTATTCCAATACTGTCATTTTCTATAAAAGAAAATTGAATGTCAAAGATAATAAGTGACTTCCTCTCTCAATATAAAATAAAATGATTTTTAATTAGTTTTACCCATAAAACAACCACAGTGAAAAGTAGAAATCACATTCCGTATATTTGGAGATATATGTTAAAAATTTGTATTAAAGAACAACTTTAATTTTTCTATTTATTCAACTTCCTTTTAAAAGATGCATATAAAAACAAAACTTTTCACATTTACTCACTGGCAGACTGTCTTTCTAATTTCATAAAATCATTAACATGAATTCCATTCCATCTAGCTCTTCCTTTTATATCAATATTTGTTTCTTCCATTTGCTCACACAGGGTACATTTTCTTTAGCCTCTCTATTATCATTTTGATTTAAGTCCTTTGCTTTCTTGGATTGACTGCTTCTGATAGACTTTTCCTACTTCACCTCTTCTGTTTGGCTCTAATTATCCAAAGTAATTTTGTAGCCTTTGCTACATCACCACCTCCTAAGTCTGGGTAATGAGGTATGCAGTGCCTTCATTTTTTTCCCCTTTTATGGTTCAATCCTAAAGTATAATGTGAGAAGTGAAATTGGTATTTTGTTACTTAGGAAACTCATTAATAGCCCACTGCTTTATAAACTGTCAACTGTCACAGGATAATTTGAGGGTAATTGTCCTACATAATTATTCCCTCCCTTTACTTTAATAACAAAGCAATTACTTAAAAATATGAGTAAGTCTGCTTAGACATTTTATCACCAGACCATATAAAGTGAATCCCAGGACATTAGTGAATATTCAAAATCAAAACTATTATCAACATCAGTTTATCTGGTTTGCTACCATATCATCTTAATGACAAATGCTATATATTAAAACTTGCTCAAGCCTACCCTCATTTTCACTGAGACTAGCAACAGAGACTTTGCTGATATAAATGGCAGATCAATGCTAAACATAAATACTCTTCTAACTGAACATTTTTCTGACAGAAGGGAATGTAGAAAATAACAGTCTATCTTCAAAAAGGAAGTTTAAAAACATGTACTGTTCTGACACGGAAGACTAGTAAAGTTTAAGCCTGTGAAATGCATATTGGAGTATAAAAATCAATCAATTTTTAGAGCTCTAATGAAATCTTCAATTAAGTTCTGGACAACATTAAAGGCAGACATGTAGTTTAATACCTCATTTGTCTTAAGATCACTTATCTGGCAACATCAACTATCCAGAACACAGTTGAGAGCAAAGAAGGAAATAGATAATACTTGAATGCTTAACATATACCACAACTTTAAATATATATTAAACTTCACAAGAATCATTTGATATATATATATAGATATAGCAGTAGAAATTAAATCACAGCAATTAAATAACTTGTCATGAACATAAGAACAACAAATTTCATAGTTAAGACTCAAATTTAGGTATTTTGACTCCAAAATCTATACTTAATGTATATAATTAACCTGTAACATATACTTAACCTCTATAATGTAAAGAAAAAAATAATTTTCAAACATACACACATAAAATAAAGCAAATGCTAAGATATCTGAATAAAAGTTAAAAATTCCTTGTATTAACTGTTTGCCTTTTTGACACAGGAGCTCTAATACTAACATTATTGGCTCATTTCTTTCCACTGTGCCCATTGATAATATATACTTCTCTATACAGCCAAGTTTAATTTACAGTTTGTTACACATAACATAAAACTGCCCTTAACTCTTACAGATTATTTTTTACCTTTGCCAAGACCCAAGACTTCTTAGGGTGAAAAGGTAATGCATTTACTAATCTAAACATTTACATCAAAAACAATCCATGTAGAGTTGTAATTCTAAGAGGTGGGCAAGAAGAAACAAGTGGTAGGGGCAAAAATGTCTGAATCACCCGAGCTGGTATTTCAAACAGGTCAACCCCTCTTTCTTGTCCCAAGGTGATCTATACTATCCACCATTTTAAATAAACATTATGTGTCAGAGATTCTTAGAGTCCCTACTAGAACTGAGTGTTGATCCATATATTTGCACTTGCTTCCTAACTGTTGACATTACCCATACTTTCAAAATTCATATATTGAAGACCTAACCTCCAATGGGATGGTATTGGAAGTAGGGACTTTGCATGGTGATTAGGTTTAGAAGAGGCTTGAGGATGGGGCCCTCATGATGGGATTAATGCACTTATAAAAAGGGGAAGAGACAGGATATCTCACTCTTTCCCTGTCTGTGCGCATGCATGTACCAAGGAGAGGTGATGTGAGGACATAACAAAAAGACTGCCCTCTGTAAACCAGGAAAGGGCTCTCAGCAGAGACCTTGATCTTCTACTTCCCACTCTCCAGAATTGTGGAAAATGTTTGTTGTTAAACATGGGAAATGTTGTTATTAAGGCACCTAGTCCACAGTATTTTGTTAGAGCAGCTCAAGCTGACAAAGGCAGCCTCCCCACCTCATTCCCAAGTCTTAAATTTTTATAAGTCCACAAAAATTGTTCTTCTGTAAAATATAACTGTTCTCAGTGGCTGTTTCCAGTTTCCGACAAATTCTAGATGTTCTCCAAATTAGCAGTTGGCTCACCCTCTCACCAAAACCACAGAACCCTCTTTGGTAAGCACGTCATTTGCTTTTATTCAGCTCTCAGTGGGGTTCAGAGTTGACATTTGATTTCAATAAAAGTACCCAGACCCACCTGATAAAAACTTAGCAGCCAAGAATGATGGATCCATGCTATGGGTCATTTATTGATAACCTCGGGTAATCCTTGACTTCTCTCTTTCTTTCAAACCCCCCCATCAAATTCCTAAGCAAATTTGGTAGATTTCATCTTCAATATATCTCTATAATCCAGCCATTTTCACCACCTCCACATTGCCACTATTGCCCAAGGCACCATCGTCTCTCACCTGGTTTTATGCAGTAGCTTCCTAACTGCTCTCCCTGTTCTTTTGGTGCCCTGCCCCCAGTCTAGTTTATGTTTAAAACAGAGGCAGCTGAGTGAGTGTTCTTTTTAATACAAAAATCAGATCATCAGAATATGTCCTCTGCTCAGACCTGTCCAATACTTCCTATTTTACTCAGAGGAAAAGCTTACATCACTAAGCCTTTATATGTTCAGAATGCCTGTTGCTTCTATGACCTCATATTCTTCTTCTCCTTCCATATTTGCTCTAGCCACTATGTCTCCTCCCATGCTCTTTCTAGAACTATGGCCTCTGCCCTGTACCTTTAGATTTGCTCTTCCCTTTGCCTGAAATTTTTTTTTACCAGATAGCTGTGTGGCTTTTCCACTTTACTCTTCAAATATTACCTTCTAGTGGAGCAATTCCTCACTGCCTTATTCAAAATTATGAATGACTTCCCTACACATACATACACACATGCTCCTTATGTTTCTACATCTGTCAGATACTGGACTGGATTAGAAACACCCACTGATGACAATCTCATTCCTACCCCTGCATTTGCCTTCTAACTCTGTTTGACATTACCCAATACCTTCCTCTAGCATTCTTCTGTTTACCTAAATCCTTTCATCCAAGTATTCTAACTAGGTATCACACATTCAGGGATGATGTCAAAGAAGTAAGTCCCTATACTTACATCATATCTGCATCTCTATTTCTGGGTTGCTGGCATCTGTTTTACATATCCCTCAATTTAGTTTTCCCATTTATCATGCTAATTTGGCTGATGTTTCCACATACTTAAAGGGAACAGAGCCAGGTCAGACCCAACACTCAACTGCTTTTGCTCCAGTAACTTAGGACTGGACCCTACCCCAGATAGGGTGGTGATGGTCACTGAATGAAGGGGAAGGCCTGGCTCACATCTAGCTCTGGATCTAGCCCCACTATCTCCAGCCCCATCTCCTAACAAGGTGATAGCTGCCAGCACACCCTGAGGAAAGATGTGACTTCAGTTCATGTCAAATTCAGCAAAATCCATGTCAAAGCTAGGCAAAATGAGAAGACAGAGGAATTGGTCTCAATTAAAAGAGAAAGAGAAAACCACTAAAAAAACAAATAATGAAACAGAAATAAAGAATTTACCAAAGGATTCAAAACATTAGTAATAAGAATGCTAACTGAATTATGGAAAAGAATAGATGAACACAGAATTTTAAAAAGGAACTAGAAAATTTTAAAAAGAACCAGTCAGAACTGAAGAATACAATAAGTGCAATGAAAAAAAAACCACAATGGAAGGAATTAAGAGCAGACTAGGTTTTCAACACACTAGGAAGCCCCTTCGTGGGCAGAGATGGTGGGTGGTGGAGGGAGTAAGCTTCAGAGCCACGGAGGAGAGCACGGCAACAGGGGTGTGGAGGGCAAAGCAGAGACATTCCTGCACAGAGGATCAGTGCCAACCACCACCCACCAGCCCGAGAGGCTTGTCTGCTCACCCGCCAGGGTGGGCGAGGCTGGGAGCTGTGGCTTGGGCTTCCATTGGAGTGAAGGGAGAGTACTGGGGTTGGTGACGTGAACACAGCCTGAAGGGCTTAGTGCACCATGGCTAGCCAGAAGGGAGTCCAGGAAAATGTCTGGACCTGCCAAAGAGGCAAGAGACTTTTTCTTGCCTCTTTGTTTCCTGGTGTGCGAGGAGAGGGGATTAAGAGTGCTGCTTAAAGGAGCTCCAGAGACTGGCCCAAGCCACAGCTAACAGCGTGGACCACAGAGACGGGCATGAGACATTAAGGCTGCTGCTGCCACCACCAAGAAGCCTGTGTGCGAGCACAGGTCACTCTCCATACCTCCCCTCCTGGGAGCCTGTGCATCCCGCCACTGCCAGGGTCCCGTGATCCAGGGACAACTTCCCCAGGAGAATGCATGGTGCGCCTGAGGCTGGTGCAATGTCCTGTTGGCCTCTGCCACCGCAGGCTCGCCCCGCAGTCCATGCCCCTCCCTCCCCCTGACCTAACTGAGCCAGAGGCCCATAATCAGCTGATCCTTTAACCCCATCCTGTCTGAGCGAAGAACAGACGCCCTCCGGTGACCTACACAAAGAGGCGGGGACAAATACAAAGCTGAACCCCGGGAGCAGTGTGAACAGAGAAAGGGAAATCTCTCCCAAAAGCCTCAGAAACAGTGGATCAAATCTCCACAATCAACTTGGTGTACCCTGCATCTGCGGAATACCTGAATAGAAAACAAATCACCCCAAACTGAGGAGGGGGACTTTGAGAGCAAAATGTATTATTTTTTCGCCTTTTCCTCTTCTTGTGAGTGTGTATGTGTATGCTTCTGTGTGAGATTTTGTCTGTATAGCTTTGCTTTCACCATTTGTCCTAGGGTTCTGTCCGTCCATTTTTTTTTTTTTACTTAAAAATTTTTTTTTCTTAATAATTATTTTTTATTTTAATAGCATTATTTTATTTTATCTTACTTCATTTTATTTTATTTTATCCACTTTCTTTCATTCTTTCTACGTTTTCTCCCTTTTATTCTGAGCCGTGTGGATGAAAGGCTCTTGCTACAGCCAGGAGTCAGTGCTGTGCCTCTGAGGTGGGAGAGACAACTTCAGGACACTGGTCCACAAGAGACATCCCAGCTCCACATAATGTCCATTGGCAAAAATCTCCCAGAGATCTCCATCTCAACACCAACACCCGGCTTCACTCAACGACCAGCAAACTACAGTGCTGGACACCCTATGCCAAACAACTAGCAAGACAGGAACACAACCCCACCCATTAGCAGAGAGGCTGCCTAAAATCATAATAAGGCCACAAACAACCCAAAACACACTACTAGATGTGGACCTGCCCACCAGAAAGACAAGATCCAGCTTCACCCACCAGAACACAGGCACTAGTCCCCTCTACCAGGAAGCCTACACAACCCACTGAAAGAAAATTAGCCACTGGGGACAGACACCAAAAACAACGGAAACTACGAACCTGCAGCCTGCAAAAAGGAGACCCCAAACACAGTAAGATAAGCAAAATGAGAAGACACAAAAACACACAGCAGATGAAGGAGTGAGAATAAAAACCCACCAGACCTAACAAATGAAGAGGAAATAGGCAGTCTACCTGAAAAAGAATTCAGAATAATGATAGTAAAGATGATGCAAAATCATGGAAATAGAATAGAGAAAATGCAAAAAACAGTTAAGAAGGAACTAGAAGAACTAAAGATGAAACAAGCAATGATTAACAACACAATAAATGAAATTAAAAATACTCTAGAAGGGATCAAGAGAATAACTGAGGCAGAAGAACGGATAAGTGACCTGGAAGATAATATAGTGGAAATAACTACTGCAGAGCAGAATATAGAAAAAAGAATGAAAAGTGCTGAGGACAGTCTCAGAGACATCTGGGACAACATTAGATGCACCAACATTTGAATTATAGGGGTCCCAGAAGAAGAAGAGAAAAAAGGACTGAGAAAATATTTGAAGAGATTATAGTTGAAAACTTTCCTAATATGGGAAAGGAAATAGTTAATCAAGTCCAGGAAGCACAGAGAGTCCCATACAGGATAAATCCAAGGAGAAACATGCCAACACACATATTAATCAAACTATCAAAAACTAAATACCAAGAAAACATATTAAAAGCAGCAAGGGAAAAACAACAAATAACACACAAGAGAATCCCCATCAGGTTAACAGTTTATCTTTCAGCAGAAACTCTGCAAGTCAGAAGGGGCTGGCAGGACATATTTAAAGTGATGAAGGAGAAAAACCTAAAACCAAGATTACTCTACCCAGCAAGGATCTCATTCAGGTTTGATGGAGAAATTAAAACCTTTACAGACAAGTAAAAGCTGAGAGAGTTCAGCACCACCAAACCAACTTTACAACAAATTCTAAAGGGACTTCTCTAGGCAAGAAACACAATAAAAGGAAAAGACCTACAATAAAAAACTCAAAACAATTAAGAAAAAGGGAATAGGAACATACATATCAATAATAACCTTAAATGTAAATGGACTAAATGCTCCCACTAAAAGACACAGACTGGCTGAATGGATACAAAAATAAGACCCATATATATGTTGTCTACAAGAGAACCAATTCAGACCTAGGGACACATACAGACTGAAAGTAAGGGGATGAAAAAAGATACTCCATGCAAATGGAAACCAAAAGAAAGCTGGAGGAGTAATTCTCATATCAGAAAAAATAGCCATTAAAATAAAGACTATTAGAAGAGACAAAGAAGGACACTACATAATGATAAAGGGATTGACCCAAGAAGAAGATATAACAATTGTAAATATTTATGCACCCAACATAGGAGCACCTCAATACATAAGGCAAATACTAACAGCCATAAAAGGGGAAATCAACAGTAACACATTCATAGTAGGGGACTTTAACACTCCACTTTCACCAGTGGACAGATCATCCAAAATGGAAATAAATAAGGAAACACAAGCTTTAATGATACATTAAACAAGATGGACTTAATTGATATTTACAGGACATTCTATCCAAAAACAACAAAATACACATTTTCCTCAAGTGCTCATGGAACATTCTCCAGGATAGATCATATCTTGGGTCACAAATCAAGCCTTGGTAAATTTAAGAAAATTGAAATTGTATCAAGTATCTTTTCCAACCACAATGCTATGAGACTAGACATCAATTACAGGAAAAGATCTGTAAAAAATACAAACACATGGAGGCTAAACAATACACTACTCAATAACGAAGTGATCACTGAAGAAATCAAAGAGGAAATTAAAAAATACCTAGAAACAAATGACAATGGAGACACGACGAGGCAAAACCTATGGGACGCAGCAAAAGCAGTTCTAAGAGGGAAGTTTATAGCAATACAACCCCACCTTAAGAAACAGGAAACATCTCGAACAAACAACCTGACTCTGCACCTAAAGCAATTAGAGAAAGAAGAACAAAAAACCCCAAAGCTGGCAGAAGGAAAGAAATCATAAAGATCAGATCAGAAATAAATGAAAAAGAAATGAAGGCAATGATAGCAAAGATCAATAAAACTAAAAGCTGGTTCTTTGAGAAGATAAACAAAATTGATAAACCATAAGCCAGATGCATATAGAATAAAACAGAGAAGACTCAAATCAATAGAATTAGAAATGAAAAAGAAGTAACAACTGACACTGCAGAAATACAAAAGATCATGAGAGATTACTACAAACAAATCTATGCCAATAAAATGGACAACCTGGAAGAAAAGGACAAATTCTTAGAAATGCACAACCTGCCAAGACTGAATCAGGAAGAAATAGAAAATATTAACAGACCAATCACAAGCAGTGAAATTGAAACTGTGATTAAAAATCTTCCAACAAACAGAAGTCCAGGACCAGATGGCTTCAGAGTTTCATTCTATCAAATATTTAGAGAAGAGCTAACACCTATCCTTCTCAAACTCTTCCAAAATATAGCAGAGAGAGGAACACTCCCAAACTCATTCTACAGGGTCACCATCACCCTGATACCAAAACGTGGCAAGGGTGTCACAAAGAAAGAAAACTATAGACCAATATCACTGATGAACATAGATGCAAAAATCCTCAACAAAATACTAGCAAACAGAATCCAACAGCACATTAAAAGGATCATACACTATAATAAAGTGTGGTTTATTCCAGGAATGCAAGGATTCTTCAATATACACAAATCAATCAACATGATACACCATATTAACAAATTGAAGGAGAAAAAGCATATGATCATCTCAATAGATGCAGAGAAAGCTTATGACAAAATTCAACCCCCATTTATGATAAAAACTCTGCAGAAAGTAGGCATAGAGGGAACTTTCCTCAACATAATAAAGGCCATATATGACAAACCCACAGCCAACATCACTGTCAATGGTGAAAAACTGAAACCATTTCCACTAAGATCAGGAAGAAGACAAGGTTGTCCACTCTCACCACTCTTATTCGACATAGGTTTGGAAGTTTTAGCCACAGCAAGCAGAGAAGAGAAGGAAATAAAAGGAATCCAAATTGGAAAAGAAGAAGTAAAGCTGTCACTGTTTGCAGATGACATGATACTATACATAGAGAATCCTAAAGATGCTACCAGAAAACTATTAGAGCTAATCAATGAATTTGGTAAAGTAGCAGGATACAAAATTAATGCACAGAAATCTCGGGCAATCCTATACACTAATGATGAAAAATTTGAAAGTGAAATTAAGAAAACACTTCCATTTACCAATGCAACAAAAAGGATAAAATATCTAGGAATAAACCTACTTAAGGAAACAAAAGACCTGTATGCAGAAAATTATAAGATACCAATGAAAGAAATTAAAGATGAAACAAATAGATGGGGAGATATACCATGTTCTTGGATTGGAAGAATCAACATTGTGAAAATGACTCTACTACTCAAAGCAATCTAAAGATTCAATGCAATATCTGTCAAACAACCACCGGCATTTTTCACAGAACTAGAACAAAAAGTTTCACAATTTGTATGGAAACACAAAAGACCCCAAATAGCCAAAGAATCTTGAGAACGAAAAACAGAGCTGGAGGAATCAGGCTCCCTGACTTCAGACTATACTACAAAGCTACAGTCATCAAGAGAGTATGGTACTGGCACAAAAACAGAAATATAGATCAATGGAACAGGATAGAAAGCCCAGAGATAAACCCACTCACATATGGACACCTTATCTTTGATAAAGGGGGCAGCAATGTATAGTGGAGAAAGGACAGCCTCTTCATTAAGTGGTGCTGAGAAAACCATAATTCAAAAAGAGACAGGTACCAAAATGTTCATTGCAGCTCTAATCACAATAGCCCGGAGCTGGAAACAACCTAAGTGTCCATCATCGCATGAATGGATAAAGAAGATGTGGCACATATATACAATGGAATATTACTCAGTCATAAAAAGAAACGAAACTGAGCTATTTGTAATGAGGTGGATAGACCTAGGGTCTGTCATACAGAGTGAAGTAAGTCAGAAAGAGAAAGACAAATACCGTATGCTAACACATATATATGGAATTAAAAAAAAAATGTCATGAAGAACCTAGGGGTAAAACGGGAATAAAGACACAGACCTACTTGAGAATGGACTTGAGGATATGGGGAGGGGGAAGGGTAAGCTGTGACAAAGCAAAAGAGAGGCATGGACATATATACAGTACCAAACGTAAGGTAGGTCGATAGTGGGAAGCAGCCGCAGAGGACAGGGAGATCAGCTCGGTGCTTTGTGACCTCCTGGAGGGGTGGGATGGGGAGGGTGGGAGGGAGGGAGATGCATGAGGGAAGGGATGTGGGAACAGATGTATATGTATGACTGATTCACTTTGTTACAAAGCAGAAACTAATAAAAAAATAATAAGTGGTGCTGGGAAAACTGGACAGGTACATGTAAAAGTATGAGATTAGAACACTTCCTAACACCATATAGAAAAATAAGCTCAAAATGAATTAAAGACCTAAATGTAAGGCCATAAGCTATCAAACTTTTAGAGGAAAACATAGGCAGAACACACTATGACATAAATCACAGCAAGATCCTTTCTGACCCACCTCCTAGAGAAATAGAAATAAAAAGAGAAATAAACAAATGGGACCTAATGAAACTTAGAAGCTATTGCACAGCAAAGGAAACCATAAACAAGACCAGAAGACAACCATCAGAATGGGAGAAAATATTTGCAAATGAAGCAACTGACAAAGGATTAATCTACAATATTTACAAGCAGCTCATACAGTTCAATAACAAAAAAACAAACAACACCGTCCAAAACTGGGCAGAAGACCTATATAGCCATCTCCAAAGGAGATATACAGATTGCCAACCAGCACATGAAAGAATGCTCAACATCATTAATCATTAGAGTAATACAAATCAAAACTACAATGAGATATCATCTCACACCGGTCAGAATGGCCATCATCAAAAAATCTAGAAACAATAAATGCTGGAGAGGGTGTGGAGAAAATGAAACACTCCTGCACTGCTGGTGTGAATGTGAATTGGTACAGCCACTATGGAGAACATTATGGAGGTTCCTTAAGAAACTACAAATAGAAGTACCATATTACCCAGCTATCCCACTACCAGGCATATACCCTGAGAAAACCGTAATTCAAAAAGAGTCATGTACCAAAATGTTCATTGCAGCTCTATTTACAATAGCAAGGACGTGGAAGCAACCTAAGTGTCCATCATTGGATGAATGGATAAAGAAGATATGGCACATATATACAATGGAATATTAGTCAGCCATAAAAAGAAACGAAATTGAGTTATTTATAGTGAGGTTGATGGACCTAGAATCTGTCATACAGAGTGAAGTAAGTCAGAAAGAGAAAGATAAATACCATATACTAACACATATATATGGAATCTAAGAAAAATAAAGTCATGAAGAACCTAGGGGTAAGATGGGAATAAAGACACAGACCTACTAGAGAATGGATTTGAGGATATGGGGAGGGAGAATGGTAAGCTGCGGCAAAGTGAGAGAGTGGCATGGACATATATACACTACCAACCGTAAAATAGATAGCTAGTGGGAAGCAGCCGCACAGCACAGGGAGATCAGCTCGGTGCTTTGTGACCACCTAGAGGGGTGGGAAAGGGAGGGTGGGAGGGATGGAGATGCAAGAGGGAAGAGATATGGGAACATATGTATATGTATAACTGATTCATTTTGTTATAAAGCAGAAACTAACACACTATTGTAAAGCAATTATACTCCAATAAAGATGTACAAAAAAAAAAAAGAGCAGACTAGGTGATACAGAAGAATGCGTAAATGATTTAGAAGATAGAATAATGGAAAACATCCAATTAGAAAAGCAAAAAGGAAAACAAATTTTTAAAAATGAGAACATTTTAAGAGATTTTTAGGATAACGTGAACCATTCCAACATTCTCATTATAGCGGTCCTAGAAGGAAAAGAAAGAGAAAAGGGGGTTGAAAATATATTAGCTGGAAACTTCCATAACCTGAAAAAAAAAAAGATACCCATGTACAGGAAGCAAAGAGGGTCCCAAACAAGATGAATACAAATAGACCCTCACCAGGATATATCATAATTAAAATGGCAAAAATGAACAATAAAGAGAGAATTCTAAAGGCAGCAAGAAACAGAGTCATATATAACGGAATGCCCATAAGACTATCACTTATAGAACAAAGGAGGCAAGAATATCCATTAGGGTAAGACAGCCTCCTCAATAAATGTTGTTGTTAAACATGGACAGCTATATTCAAAAAAATCAAACTGGACTACCCTCTCACACAATGCACAAAAGCAAATTTAAAATGGATTAAAGACTTAAATGTAAGACCTGAAATTATACAACTTCTAGAGGAAAACATAAGCAGTAAGCTCTTTGACATCAGTCTCAAATATCTTTTTGGATATATCTCCTTAAGCAAAGGAAACAAAAACGAAAATAAACAAATGGGACTACATAAAACTAAAAGCCTTTTGCACAGCAAAAGAAACTATCAACAAAATGAAAAGGCAGCCTACTGAATGAGAGAAGATATTTACCAACAATATATCCAATAAGGGGATAATACCCAAAATATACAAAGCACTCATACAACTCAACATCAAAAAAACAAACAATACAATTACAAAATGGACAGATGACCTGAATAGACAATTTTCCAAGGAAGACACCCAAATGGTCAACAAGCACATGAAAAGATGTACAACATCAGTAGTCATCGGGGAAATGCAAATCAAAACCACAAATGAGATATCATCTCACACCTGTCAGAATAGCTATTATTAAAAAGACAACAAATAACAAATATTGGTGAGGATGTGGAGTAAAGGGAACCCTAATGTACTGTGTGTGCATGTTTAAATTGGTGTAGCCACTACAGAAAACAGTTTGGTGATTCCTCAAGAAATAAAAAATAGAACTACCATATGATCCAGCAATTCTGTTCCTGGGTATTTATCTGAAGAAAACGAAAACAGTAATTAGAAAATATATACACACCCCTGTGTTCACTGCAGCATTATTTATAATAGCCAATGTATGGAAGCAACCCAAGTGCTCATCAATAGATTAAAGGATAAAAAAATGCAGTATATATATGTACAATGGAATATTACTCAGCCACAAAAAGAATGAAATCTTGCTATTTGCAATAACATGGATGGACTTAGAGAGATTATGCTAAGTGAAATAAGCCAGATAATAAAGACAAATATTGTGTGATTTCACTTATATGTGGAACCTAAAAAGCAAGACAAAGGAACAAACATAACAGAACAGATACAGAGGTATAGATACAGAGAACAAACAGGTGGTTGCCAGAGGGGAGAGTGGTGTGGGAAGGAAAGAAATAGGTGAAGGAGATTAAGAAGTACAAACTTCCAGTTTCAAAATAAATGAATCACAGATATGAAATGTATAGTGTGGGGAATACAGTCAATAACTCTGTAATATGTTTGCATGCTGATATATCATAATTAGATTTATTGTGATGATCATTTTGAAATACATAGAAATATTGAATCACTATGTTGTGTATTAGGAAGTAACAGTGTTTTAGGTCAATTATACTACAAAAACAAGGAAGCAAACAAACAAACTCATAGAAAAAGAGATCAGATTTGTGTTTTACCAGATGGTGCTGTGGGGAGGGAGAATTGGATGAAGGCAGTCAAGGTACACGTTATAAGACAAATAAGTACTAGGCATGTAACATGCAACACGGTAAGTATGATTAACTACATGAAACATCACAAGAAAAATATTTTTTCTATTTCTTTAATTTTGAATCTATATGAGATGATGGGTATTCACTAAAATTACCGTGATAATCATTTCATGATGTATGTAAGTCAAATCATTATGCTGTACACTTTAAACTTATACAGCGCTGTATGTCAATTATATCTCAATAAAACAAAGAAAAAGAGGGAGAGAAAGAAATAAAACATTACACTTATATATGGTAAGATTTTAGAGGTTTTAATAAGGATTATAATACTATTTATACTAATGGGCATAAATAGGAATTTTAACTCATAATAATGAAGCAAAATACTTAAAATGAAATCATAGTTTCCCTTTTCTAACATAGATTGGTAAGTAATATAAAAATTTCAAATTTCATCAAATAAATACAAAAGAACTGGTTACCAACACCCATTGCACCAGTCATACTGTGAAAATAAACAATCAGTATATATATATATATATATATATTTTTTTTTTTTTTGCGGTATGCGGGCCTCTCACTGTTGTGGCCTCTCCCGTTGCGGAGCACAGGCTCCGGATGCGCAGGCTTAGCGGCCATGGCTCACGGGCCCAGCCGCTCCGCGGCATATGGGATCCTCCCGGACCGGGGCACGAACCCGTATCCCCTGCATCGGCAGGCGGACTCTCAACCACTGCGCCACCAGGGAGGCCCCAGTATATATTTTTATAGCTAATTCTGAATTATATATGCAAAATAGATTTTAGTAGGCTTCCCTACCCTCCTTCTTTGGAACAAGGAGAAAAGTCTCCAGTTTTTAAATGCTGCATAGAATATGTATACACTGTAGAATGTTTGACACTTACTCTGCAGAAGCCAGAAGACAATAAATATGAAGATCAAAGAAAACAGACTTTCAATCTGGCAACTGTGGGATGGCACTACATATATATATGTAGCAGTTAACAAAATAGTCCTTCCATTGTTTGACAGATAGAAGGATGACTTTGCCCTAGCTAATATTAAAAGAGGTACAGGGCTTCCCTGGTGGCACAGGTTGAGAATCCGCCTGCCAGTGCAGGGGACATGGGTTCGATCCCTGGCCCGGGAAGATCTCACATGCCATGGATCAACTAAGCCCATGTGCCACAACTACTGAGCCTGCTCCCTAGAGCTCGCATGCCTGGAGCCCATGCTCCACAAGAGAGGCCATGACAATGAGAAGCCCACACACCGCAACGAAGAGTAGCCCCCGCTCGCTGCAACTAGAGAAAGCTTGCGCACAGCAATGAAGACCCTACACGGCCAAAAATTAAAACAAATAAATAAATAATTTAAAAAAAATAAAAAATAAGAGGTACGAAATCTCATTCTACAGTATATGGTAAGGATCTAAGCAATCAACATCTGTTTTTGATAAATTCTATATGACAAAATGAATCCCTACATTGCTTATTTCATTATGCCACTAACTCCAGGTTAAACTATTTTTTAACGTTTCTTAAAATTGGGAAAAGAGAGTAGAGGCAGAAGGATTGGGCCCATGGGTAGGAGTTGACCTTTGTTAAGCAGTCAAGAATCCTTTGACTCCTCTTCCTGAGCTCCCTTACATTGCCATCTCCTCTTCTTTCGAAGTGTCATATACTTGAAACCAAGGGAACAATCAGTCCTCCATATCTGCAGGTTCTGCATCCTCAGATTCAATCAATCTTGGATTGAAAATATTTGGGAAACAAAAAATTCCAGAAAGTTCCAAAAAGGAAAAATTGAATTTGCCATGTGCTGGCAACAATTCACATAACAGTTACATTGGTATTACATATTATAAGTAATCTAGAGATGATTTAAAGTACGTCAGAAGATGTGCATACGTTATATGCAAATACTATGCCATTTTATAGAAGGGACTTGAGCGTCTATGGATTTTGCTGGTAGGAGGTGGGGGGGTGGGATCCTGGATCTTCAGTAGAATACTCAGAATTTGCATTTCATAGAAGCAGGAAATGCCAGGAGCCTAAATAGGATCATCAAAAGTATAATTAGCTGCTATAGAAAGATTCTACATATTTGTTTTTGAAATAGGGTTTTTATTTCCAATAATTAAGGAATAAGAGAATGGCAAAGCTGGTTGGAACCTAAATATTTCTTAGGTAAAGACCTATATTTTACAAAGCAGGAAAGTGAGTTAAGGGATGTATCTCAAACCAAGGAAGGTACTGACGGAACCATGTTTACCAGTGATATGTCCACTAGAGTATTCTCAAAACCTGGTCCAGCCATTCCAGTAGCTGTCCTGTCCTTTTAAGCTGTTAGGGTTATTATTTGATGTTTCAATAAAATGATAGTACATTTAATACATAAATAGTACATAAGGGTAGGAATTTGAGGATTTTGTGGAACAGGGGGAAGATCCCAACTGAATCACTGACTTCTATATTCATTAATTAGTCAGTTAACATTTTAAAAGCTTTTTTATTTGTAAAGTGAGGATAGAAACAACTCCTAGCATGAGGACTGCTTAATAGTGAGTACACAAAATATTTTTTCTATTATCTTCTGCAATGATTCTAAACCAGTTTTTATCATGTGTAGTTAAATATTGGAAAGGAAAAGTGATGCTGTTTTGGCTTTGATTTTTATTTTCATAAATAATACAAAAATATTAAGTCTGGTAAAAGATGATTTGTTTTTTGAATTAATGATGGTAAAATTTCTACCCATTAAGACGTATAGAATTGGGAAGATATTGTAGAATTTTAGGGTATCAGGAAATGCTTTACATATGTTTAGGAGAGTTAACTCTTCTTTCTAATTGTCTATATGAATACAAAGAAAAACTGGAAAACCAATTCATAAAATAACAGTGTACACTATTTTTATAATTCATTAATTTTAAAGAAATAAACTAGTTGATACTGAATGATGGGAAATGGTAGAATAAAACTGAACACAAAAAGGACAGAGAGGGCTTCCCTGGTGGCACAGTGGTTAAGAATCCACCTGCCAATGCAGGGAACGTGGGTTCGAGCCCTGGTCCGGGAGGATCCCACATGCCATGGAGCACCTAAGCCCATGCACCACAATTACTGAGCCCGCGTGCCACAGCTACTGAGGCCTGCGTGCCTAGAGCCCGTGCTCCACAAGAGAAGCCACTGCAATGAGAAGCCTGCACACCACACTGAAGAGAGCTCCTGCTCACCGAAACCAAAATAAAGCCTGCGCTCAGCAACAAAGATGCAATGCAGCCAAAAATAAATAGATAAATTTATTTTTTAAAAAAGGACAGAGATTGGCACCACTCATGAATGTTTATGATCACTTATATAAGATTTCTACATAAAAAATTGCTGAGTTTAAAATTTACTTGATAATGTAACTTAGAGGCATTCCTTCTTTTGCTTATTTTTCTATCTAATTTATATTCTTAAAGATAAAGGGAATCGTATCTAACTTTTGAATGAATCCAAGCACTAGTAGACTTAATTTGGTCTTTTGTTGCTTGGGACCTGATTTGAAGCTTATATACTGACATATTGCTCCAGGCAGCTTACACTCCATTGATGGAATTAGTAAATGAATCTACCCTCTATGACTTGAGGGAACCATAAAAAACTTCTATCAGTGACGGCAGGCAATGAAGGAAAAATTGTATGTAATGTCAGGTGGCTGAATACAGGAAAAAGATATATGGTAATGACAGTACAGGCAGACAATTGCAGGTAAGAAAAATAATTACTTAAAATGCTAGTCAAAGTAAAAATATACACATTTGGCCATCACAATTTACTTTCTTTGATTGAAAAGAGAAAATCTTATGTCCTAAAAATAATGTTTAGATCAAATTTGACAGCTTGAATAATGAGCACTTCATATAGTAATTCTAGATGACTTGATGGAGTACCCATATGTCAATGATGGAATGACCATAGTTTGAGAGAATAATTCTCTACATCACAGTATCCCTGACATCACAGAACGAATGGTTAATTATTCCTTGATAGTAATAGTGGGAATATTTCTAATGATGAGGTTGTAAAAATGTAAGCATGATACTAATTTTCTAAACTTGCAATAAATTTAAATATCTTTATTTTCTATGACAAGAAAATATTACCAACGTCTACCTCCACATTTTTGCTTTCCAACGCAACATACCATGGTACCATTCAGGCTTCACTTGTCATTAATGCATTTGTTGTGTTTTTAGGTGCCCTATTTTTTAATAATGTCAATTAAAATAACATCAATAAGTGTTCATTTTCATATGTGCATATCATAATATAATTAGCAAATTTAAGACCTGAAATTTCGTAAAACTTATGTTAACCATATAGTTTACTCAAAGTACACTTACATTTTAAAAGATTAACATATAATATAAAATGTAATGTTTAAAAATCATTATTAAAATTTCAAAGGTATTGAAATTTTAGAACACAGGCATCCTGAAAACCTTACTTAAGATGCACTGAATTAGACATATAACTGTCAACTAAATTAGAGAAGAGTTTTAATAATTAAAATATACTATAAATAGACAGGTTTTTAGGATTTAGATTTAATGACTTAAAAAATTCAAATTAAACATAAACATGGTTAGAGTTTACTTGTGTAGAAATTGATTTCTTTTGGAAACACTCACCCAAAATAATGGTCTAATGATTTTCAGTGGCCAAGCACACTTCCTTAAATTGGATAAGGCCCAGTAGGCCAATTTTTGTATACAACTAAACTTGAATCAAAGAGTTTTGATTCAAAGAACTCTTGATTCAAAGAGCATTTGTCAAACAGCTGCAATGTACAAAGGACTTAGGGTTCAGAAAAGAACACGATTTTTAGGTTTTATGGACCTTACAGAAAAAAAATTCAGCACTAGTCTTGGATAACTAAGAAGTGTAACAGTACCTTGGCTTGTGTGCTACCTACAAAGTAGGTAAATTAAAATTAATATTACAGCCAATGGATGGACACATGAGAGTATGTGTAAAGTGTGATGACCTCTCTTTCTTATGTTAATGTCTACCAGAAAGCATCTGCCACAAGAGAGACATTAAACCACCAAATAGAATTACTTGACCAGTTGATTTCTAGCCTTTGTCATTGGCCACCCCAGTGCTGGCACAATCCATACATGAGTAAAGGGATCATGGTGTCAGTGACTGAGACTATGCATAACCCCAGCAATAAAAACACAGACGTCAAAGCAGATCTAACAATGCTGCTGCCAAAGGCCCAACCTTCCAGAGAATGAGACCAATGCTCAGTTCCCAATGAGACCACATGGTCACTTAGTGGGAATCTGATTATCCTGAGCAAAAATACATTCTGGCAGGAGGAGATACTTCATCAGATGTGCATTGTTTCTTTTTGTCTAATGGGCTTCACTTAGCATCACTATCCTGGGGCTTACCAAATGTCTTATCTACCAGAATGGAATCTCACATCATATTGCATCAGACCAGGGGCCTTCTTTATAGCAAAGAAATATGAGACTAGGTCCCAAAACATAGGATCACATACCACACCATCCAGAAGCTGCAGGTCTGAGAGAGCTTTAGGACATCCTGCAGAAGGCACAACTGAAGTTCTAGATTGAAGACCATACTCTAGAGGATGAGGAACCATATTTCCAGAAGTAGCATACATTTGAAATCAGAGATACTTAGACGATGCTATTGCTCCATAAGGCAGAACACATGAATCGGAGAACCAAGGAATCGAACCAAGAATTAGAAGGAGTAGAAGCACTGTATTCACTTGCATGACCTCCTTGGGAAGTTGTGCTTCCCCTTCCATTAAATCTGGGCTCTGATAGTATAGATGTCCTGACCCCTAAAGAGGGAGCAAATTTCACCAGAGGATACAGCAATTGACTAATTCAGCTATAAGCTATGAGCATCACCTGGGAACTCTAGATTCCTTTTGCTAAGGGATTAGATGGGAAGAACATAAAGCTCTCTCTGGTGGGGATAATTGACTATGATCATCAGAATATCAGTAGTCTGTTATAACAGACGGGGGCAGGGAGAAATATGTTTAGCACCTATGTGATCCACTTATGTGCCTCTTTGGTACTCCAATGCCATATAGACAAATATAGCAACCTCACCCTGAAGAAAGCACAATGACTTGGGATTCAGACTCCTCATCATGAGGGGCTGTGTCATGCCACCAGTAATTACCAAGACCATCTGAGGTGCTGGCTAAGCATAAAGGAAATCTAGAATGAATATTGAGGCAGACAAAAAATATCAGTTGTGGGCCCCAAGATAAGCTTCAGCATTGTGGGCAATAGTTTATCACCCTACCCTTCCTCTTTTGATCTACCCCAGGGAAGACAGCCCTCCAGATATCCTGAAGGATCTGCTGAAGGAATTTACTCTAAGAAGTACAGAGCGCAGAGCAAGGGATACACTTTGGTGAGTGTTACAATGTGCTCACTATCTATATGTCCCTTCTTTGAAGGACTTTTTTGTCCTACCTCCTGGGAGTGCTGTCAAAAGCCAGCTTTCAGCTGTCAATGTCTTCAGGAATTACTTGACTTCAGAGCTCCACTTCACCCAAGATCATACACTTCCCTGGCGTGGCCCAAATCAAATGACTGATGGCTGCAGAGGTTATTAAAGTTCTTTCTGGCTATTTGCTCCTTTTTGTCCCCTGGCTTCCACAAGAGTTTATTTGAAAAGTACAACCTTAATAAGCATCCTGCATACCATATTCTGATTCAGAGCCAGCTTCTCAGGGAAACCAGCTTGCAATACTGCCTGATTACCATATTACAGGTTATTTTAGTCTTACTAAAGTGTTCTCTGAAATGCAATCCAAGAGTTCTGCCCATTCAATTTAACAGTCACTCTTTGTATTTATCTTTCTCTCTTTTCTTTCTCTTCCCTACCTCCTTCTTCCTGTTTCTTTCCTTCTCTGCCTTCACTGTATTTTTCTTTTTTCCTTCAACAACCAGTATTCCTTCATTCTTTATTCCTCCCTCCCTTTCTCCCCTTTTTCTTTTTATATTTTACATTTTTACAGAAACAAGGGTACATGTAGAGATTTAACAGATTTAAAAAATTTAATAATTAAATTTTTAAATTTAAAATTGCCATAGATACCTATTTTGCCTGCAAGAAAATTCCTTGTTCCAAAGCAATGTGTCTTCTTTATCACATTTTACATGTTGAAATTTCATGTCTTTAAAATAACTTAGATGCTGTCAGCTAGTTAACAGCAGGGAATGTAGCAAATACTCCAGTACAGAGACAACATGAAATGATTTTTACTGCATTTTTCACTGTACTTTGTTTATATTTTTTCTTTTTGTCTCTTTCAATGCCTAACCATAATAATCCTCTTCTGTGAAAACTTAAAATCTGAGCAGTGCCTCTGAAGTTTAAAATGCAAACAGCAGTCTTTTTTTTTTTTAACAGGTTTTCTATGATAATACTTAGAATGAGTCACTCATCCTGAAAGTGGCCTTCTAAATTACTGTGAAATAACCATGGACGCTATTACACACACTTACAGATGTGATTTAAATTCTTTGGAACTCCTCTGCACTTTGAATGAGAATTAGCAGCTTTGAAAGATTTAACTTCACATTGAAAAATGATCAAAGCAAGCAGCAAAATGGACTTGAGATAATTCTTCAGGATTGAGATCTCCAACGCTTTTCTTGCCAAATTGCAACCTTCAAAATGTTTTCAGTCTCTTGCAAATTTTGCTCCAGTATAGGTAATCTGACTGTCTTAATCAATCCCTGTTTAATCATATCATTAAACTTTCCTGCTTTAACTATCAAAATCCTGTTTTGAAAAAACCCAAATCTCAAAAGGAGAGGGAAGGAGAAGCTTCAGTACTATTTTAATTTGTGCTCAGTGGAATTTCTACCTTGTAAAGGAAGCTGCCTCCATCAATACTCAGGAGGCTTCATCTAGGTATAAGAAGAATTATAGGATCAAAAACCTGTCATTTGAAAGAGACTTCATAAACATCATCATCTGATATCTCTTCCTGCCTGGCCTTTCCCCTCAGCCTCTTAGATTCCCACTGGGCCCCAACACCATCATAATTTGCTCAGCTAGTAAGATTGCTTGGAACAATGGCAAGGAATAGGAATACAGGTATACAAAGCTGTGCCTTGGAGTTGCCACACAGCTGTGGCAGAAATGAGTGTCTTTAAAAGATTGTCATTTAGAGTCCAGTGGGAGAATCTCAAAGGAAGTTGTGAGTCCAAGAAAATAACATGGCATTTTGGCAGAACTGCAAGGTGAACCAAAGGAATTACTATATAAAATCATCATGGCATATAAGGTGGTATTTATCACTGACTACTAGGAACAAACAAACAAATAAAATGTGATGCTAGAATTTAGAAGCTATAATTCTAAGTAGAAACAAATAAATACAGAGATTTTCTTTGTAAAAATAATTTCCACAAATGTGGACATAATTCTGTTTTAGATTGTGGGGCATCAATTCCTGAATTCCTGGTTTTCTACCATTTTATTTACTCCATAACATACTCTGATAATTGTTACACTGCTCATTGGAAAGAGCCACACCACTGTCATTAATAACATTATTACAGAAGTATTTTCCATGAAAAATGCTGTGATATAATGGAAAAAATTAAGTTATTTATTGGATTATATTCTTGTCAGAAGGCAATGCTCACAAATCTTTATTGATATGAACATATACAATGGTGCCTCAGATTTCCCACCTAAAAATTTTAAAAACATTCTATAACTGGTAATTCCTCTGATTTTCTTCCTAGTCTTGCTTTTATATTGTCATCTGCCCATTACCAATTCTACTACATGCTCGCTGAGTTTTCTTAATCCACAAATTTTCCTCTTTTATTCCTCCCTAGCAGTAGCCTATGAGCATTTGCTATAGTCTGCTTAGTTGTATCATTTTATAACTGATGACACTGTTGACTGTTCTGTCCTAGAAAACATCTATTCCTTGGTTCTCTTCCAACTTCTTTCTTTGTTGGCCCCTTCACTGTTTTTGTCTTCCAGAATCCTGCTCTTGTATTCTACTTTTCTCAATCTATGTCAATTGTCTTATACTATTGTCTTCAAATATCCTAAGATAGGTCCAAAATCAATATCTTCCTTGCAAACTTGTTCCTTCCCTTTATTCTAGTATCCACCAATAGCTCAAGCTAAACATTCTAGATATACTTTTGAATTACTTTTCTGTATTTCTACAAAAAGTTGAAAGTTGTATTGATTCATAGAACACAATTTTTAAATACTCACCACGTTGCAGGTTTGCTCTATGTGTCTCTGGTATCGTAATTAGTTACAGTTATTTTATTTGCATGTCTCTTTCCTCTATTAGTCTGAAAATCCCTAGGGGAAATGATGTCATCTTAGTAGCTTTTGTTTTTTTGTTTTTAATTCCAATGACCTGTATCTTCTAAATTAGACTATAAGCAATGGAGGGCAGATATTTATCTTTATATCAGTAAGCATCATGTCTCATGTCTTGCAATTAACAGATAATCAATACTTGCTGGACTGTGTCAATCACATACATGCTACTATCACCATTTTAGCTCCACATAATACTCAGTGTATACATGCCATAGATTCCACTGGCCTCTAAATGTATCAAGTGAGTTTCTTTGTCAAGAGTTTTTACCCTTTCCATTCCTACATGCATTTAATAGACAATTACATGCCTTCTGTGTGCCAGTCCCAATCCTAGATATTCAGGATTAATGATGTGTAATGTAAATACACACACAATCTCTCACAGAGATGAAATTTAGCTGGTGGTTCAGAAAATGTTTTGTGCTGAGAACTGAAGAACCTGGAGAGAAGCCGAACTTTATATGACTTTTTGGAGCACTGATGATGGCCCTCTGACCCCAGCCCTCTGAAGAAGATAGTCTTGTTGTTTCTCCCAGTTTCTCCCTTGCTGGTTCTTCTTGGGAGCCTGCCTTGGTCCACATCTTTCCCTCTTCATTTACTGACAGGCACATCCTTCAGTATCTCATTCCAGCTAACATATCTTCTAGGATTGGGTTTAATTCTTTTTTCCCATAACAAAGCACAATTTCTTCTCCACCATTTTAAGCTATTTTTTTCCTAGCCCCCTCAGAGTACACATTTTATGGTTACAATACCTGAACAACACTGTACAAGAGAAGGTATGTTCCATGCATTCTTGGGGTGTGTTATACTCTAGCTCTGTGCTGTGATGGATGGTTATGTCCCCTTTGCTCCTGATATCTTTAACTCTCCACTAAAATTTTCTACAGAAACAAAAACTAAGAATAAATATTCAATGCCTACCAGGACTGTAGGCAGTATTTCTGAAGATTAAAGGTGCCATAATGATAAGCATTCTTGACCAACAGATTGTATGTCTATCCCTGAATGGAGAATATTAGATGTTCTCTATGTTATGTCATATAAGAATTAAAGAAGCACAATAAATTTAATAAGCATTTCCATTATTTTTGCATATATATTACAATTACTTTGATGTTCTAAAATAACTTCTCAAATTGAGCTACATAATGAGAAACGATGAATTTGAATATTTTACTCTTCAGTTAGGTTTCCATTCATTAAGATATGATTAAAAGATAATTGTGGTAAGTATGCTGGATATGGATTAAAATATAATTACAGAACCATATTATAGGAGTATATTCAGCATTTTATAGTTGTGAAATACTGTGTAGGTCAAGAACAGCTTTGTGTGTATTTATAAAGTCAAGGATTTCATATGAGATATGTATGATTTCATATACTGTTATAGATTACATTTAGTACTTTGTTTTGCTGTGGTATTTTATTTAAAATAGCCTCCTCAAGACGCCCAGGGAGGAGATCAAGATGATGGCGTAGGAGGGTGTGGAGCTCCTCTCCTCCCAAGAACACATACAAATACACTACATGTGGATCAATTCTCACTGAAAACAAACTGGAGACTGTCAGAAAGACTCTCCTACGACCAAGACTATAAGAATGATCCACAATGAATCAGGTAGAGAGGGAAGAGAAGGGATCAAGTTAGGATCTGCACTGCTGGAAGGGGACACAGAAGAAGAGAGGGATTACACAGGCTCAGAAATCTTCCCTGGGGAGTGTTTCAAACTACATGTTGGGTGTCCCATCCCTTTGGTCTGACACCAGAAAAACTAGGGTGAAGTCTGCCATAGCCAAGGAGAGTGCACGGTTGTGGGGGACAAAACTCATCTGGATCAGACATGGCCTCCAAATGGGCGGGAGTAGCCATTAATGGTGCTCACAGGGGCAGCAGATCAGGAGTGGTCTGGGGCTCTGAGTGGTTTCGGGAATGCCCCAGTGCAAACTCAAGCCCAAGCCAAGTACCCAGAGAGGCCCCTTTTGCTCTGTGGTGTAGCTCTCCTCTAGGGCAAAGTCTGCTGCTGCCAAGGAGAATGCATATTTGTGTCGGCTCAGACATAGCAGAGCATCTGAACAAGGGTGGGGGCAGCTGTTACTGGTGCTCAATGTGGGGGCAAATCCGGAGCAGCCGTAACTCTAACTGGTATGTCTGGACCACCCCAGTGAGTGCCCTGGTCTACAAAAGGTGCTCACTCCAACATGGCTCTCCCATGTAGCAAAGGTGAAAATGCTGGAAGGGGGTAGAGCACACACTTAGAGGGAACAGAGCCAGCTTGGATCTGACCCTCAGGGCTTCTGTTCCAGCAACTTGGGATCTGACCCCACCCCCATAGGGTCCTGTTGGCCACTGAGCAGAGGAGAAGCCCTGGCTCACACCAGGCTCTGGCTCTAGCTCCTCCCTCTCCAGTCCCACCTCCCACTAAGGGGAGAACTGTAGCACACCCTGGGGGAAGACATGACTAATGCTCACTTCATATCCAGATCTCCCACCAAAGCCACTAGTGCTCATTTCATATCCAGATCTCCCACCAAAGCCACTGGGCACAGGTAGACTACCCAGAAAAGCTCCCACATGAAGACACCCCTCAAGACTGGGATAGGTAACTAAACTAAACTAAGGAAAAGAACAGATGAACACAGTGAAAATTTTAAGAAGAAACTAGTAAAAATGTGAAAAAAAAACAGAACTGAAGAATACAATAACTGAAATGAAAAACACACTAGAAGGAATTAACAGCAGATTAGGTGATATAGAAGAATCCATAAGTGATCTGAAAGATAGAATAATACAGATCACCCAACCATGCAGCAAAGAGAAAAACAAACTGAAAAAATAAGAACTTTTAAGGGACCTCTGAAAGAACATCAAGCATACCAACATTTGTATTATAGGGGTCCCAGAAGGATAAGAGAGAGATAAAGGGGTCAAGAAGGTATTTGATGAAATTATGAAATAAAACTTTCTGAACCTGAAGAAGGAAACATATAACCAAGTGCAGGAATCACAGAGAGTCCCAAACAAGATGAAACCAGTGATACCCACACCAAAAATTAAAATGACAAAAGTTAAAGATAAAGAGAGAATTCTAAAGGCAGCAAAAGAAAAACAAATAGTCACATACAAGGGAACCCCCATAAGGCTATCAGCCAATTTTTCTGCAGAAACATTGCTGGCCAAAAGGAAGTGGCATGATATACTTAAAGTACTGGAAGGGGAAAACCTACAACCTAGGATACTCTACTCAACAAGATTATCATTCAAAATTAAAGGAGATAAAAGAACTTCTCAGACAAGCAAAAACTAAGAGTTCATCAATTCTAAACTGACCTGAAAAGAAATGTTAAATGGTCTTCTCTAAGTGGAAAAGTAAAAGCTCCAACAAAAAGTAAGTATTTATTGGAAAGAAAAAAACCCACTAATAAAGGCAAATATAGAGAAAAGGCTGTGGATCAACCAAGTAACTAAACTAGTATGAATATTAAAAGACAAAAATCAACTATAACTACAATAAACAGTGAAGGGATAAACAAGTAAATGTAAAATATGATATCAAAAACAAAATATGGGGGGAGGGAAGTAAAAAATGAAGATCTTTTAGAATGTATTTGAACTTAAATGACTACCTGTTTAAAATAAGTATACAAAGTAAAGGGCAACATATATGACCACTATGTTAATCACAAATCAAAAACCTATGATAGATACACAAAAACTAGAGCGAAAGGAACACAAGCATAGAACTAAAGAAAGTCATCAAACTACAGGGAAGAAACTAAAAGAAGAAAAGAACAGAAAAGAACTACAAAAACAGTAAGAAAACAAGTAACAAAGTGGCAATAAATACATACCTATTTAAATGTCAATAGACCAAATGCTCCAATTAAAAAATAAGGTGGCTTATTGGATTTTAAAAAAAAGCAAGACTCTTCCATATGCTACTTACAAGAGACTCACTTCTGAACTAAAAGCACACATAGACTGAAAGTGAGGGGATGGAAAAGGCTATTTCATGCAAATGGAAATGACAAGAAAGCAGGGGTAGCAATGTGCACATAAGACAAAATAGACTTTAAAACAAAATCTATAACAAAAGACAAAGAAGGACATTATATAGTGATAAAGGGAGCAATACAAGAAGAGAATATAGCATTTGTTAACATATATGCACCTATATTAGTAGCACCTAAATAAAGCAAATATTAACAAACATAAAGGGAAAAAAATTGCCAATGACAGAAAAATAGTAGGGGATTTTAACACCCCATTTACAGTGGATAGATCATCCAGGCAGAAAATCAGAAAACAGTAGTCTAAATGACATATTAGCACAGTTGACTTAATACATATGTACAAGACAGTCCATCCCCAAACAGCAGAACACACATTCTTTTTAAGTACACATGGAACATTTTTCAGGATAGATCACATGCTAGGTCACAAAACATGTCTCAAAAAATTGAAAGGACAGAAATTATATCAAGCATTTTTTCTGACAAAAATGATAAAAAAACTAGAAATCAATCACAGGGAAAAACACAAATATGTGGAGATTAAACAATATGCTATTAAAAAAAACAATGGGTCAATGAAGTAATTAAAGAAGAAATCAGAAAATACTCAAGACAAACAGAAATGGAAAAAAATCCCCAAATCTATGGGATGCAGCAAAAGCAATTCAAATAGGGAAATTTATAGTGATACAGGTCTACATCAAGAAACAAGAAAATCTCAAATAAATAACTTAACCTACAATATAAAGGAATTAGAAAAAGTAGCACAAACAAAGCCCAAACTCAGCAGAAGGAACAATATAATAAAGATCAGAAATAAATAAGAGACCAAAAAAAAAAAAAAAAAAAAAAGAAAAGATCAATAAATCCAAGAGCTGGATTTTTGAAAAGACAAACAAAGATTCATAGCCTTTAGCCAGGTTCATCAAGAAAAAAAAGAGATAGAGCCCAAATAAACAAATAGAGATATGAATGAGGAGAAATTACAACAGATACCACAGAGATACAAAAAATCATAAGAGAATAGTATGAACAGTTGTGTGCCAACAAATTGGACAATGTAGAAGAAATGAATAAATTTCTAGAAATATACAATCTTCCAAGACTGAATCAGGGTGAAGTAGACAATCTGAAAAGACTAATCACTAGTAGTGAAATAGAATCCGTAAAAAAACAAAACAACAAAAAACAAACAAACAAAAGCCTCCCAGCAAACAAAAGTCCAGGACCAGTCAGCTTTACAGGGAAATTCTACCAAACATAAAAAGAAGAGCTAATACCTGTCCTTCTCAAACTATCCCAAAAAATTGAAGAGGAGGGAACACTCCCTAATTTATTCTACAAGGCTATAATTACACTAATACCAAAACCAGACAAAGAAATTACAAATAAAGAAAATTACAGGCCAATATCTTTGATAAATATAGATGTAAAAATCCTTAACAAAATATAAGCAAACAGAATTCAACAATATAGAAATAGGGTCATACACCATAATCAAGTAGGATTTATTCCAGGGATGCAAGGATGGTTCAATATCTGCAAATCAATCATGTGATACACCATGAAGTATAAAAATCACACAATCATCTCAATAGATGCAGAGAAAGCTTTTGACAAAATTCAACATCCATTCATAATAAAACACTCATCAGAGTTGGTTTAGGAGGAACATATCTCAACATAATAAAGGCCATTTAGGACAAACCCGCATCTAACATCATCCCCGATGGTGAAAAGTTGAAGCTTTTTCTCTACAATAAGGAAGAAGACAAGGATGTCACTATCACCACTAGTATAATATTGATTGTGAATCTTCTCTGAGAATGACTAGTTCAGACAATTTATAAAATCTGGCTAGAAACTGAAAAGCAAAAACTCATTTTTGTTTTAGTGGTCAATCTGATAAATTTAAAACAAGAACAATTTAACATTTGACTAACTTCTATTGTACCACATTTCCCTGTGATATAACTTGATGTCTTCTCTCATTTCTTTATTTATTACCAGTTTATCAGCATTCATTTTCCTTCTCTCATCTGGTTTTTATTTTACCTTCATCCCTGTGACTCCATTGTCTTTAATTTTAGATACATGAATTAAAAAAATTGTCAATTACTTATATTAACTTCGTGACAAAGTCACCACTGAGTAAGGTAATAAATTAACTGCATTTATGTTCTTAAATATTATAATTCTAATAATAATATTACTAAATGTTTAATCAAACTGTCTTAAAATGATATAAAATCATGAAATATCCATGTTTATTACAAATCCTTTTTATTCTGCCAGTTAGCAGATTATATATGTCAGGCTGGTAAATGACATATGTCACCTAGCTCTCTTGATTTTCTATTTCACATCAACATGCCACAGAATGAAAATCTATATACCTTTATAAAACTTAAAATATTTTAATACAGTTTTCCATTTCTTAAAAATGTCCATGAAGTATTATTTCTCAAAAGATACTATACCATCTCTTTCCACATCACAGCAAATTCAAAATAATATATTGGGAATCCAATGAACACTGTTTTGTTCTAATCTAGTTTGTTGCTAAAGTAATTGCCTCCTGAGATTAAAATGTTATTATATATTATAACTAAACAATGTTCTTTGAGATTTTGGATATTTGAGTAAAAAGAATTCACAAGGATTTGGGTTGTAAAAGGGTTGTCTTAAGGAGCACTAATGCACCATGAAGCACTAACTCTGAACATCATTCTTAAAAATCTTAAGACCACTTGAAAGACATGAAAATTTTTACTTTTGAACATTTTTAGTGAAACAAGATAAATATATTTTTAATGTAGACCCTATTTGTTCGGGTAATTTGATATAATCAAGACAGCTGGATTCATAAAGATATCAGAGATTTTTATCAATGATGACATAATGAAGCAATCACTGCCATTATGTCATGTTTTGAAACTTCTTAGACTACTAGCTTGATTTGTATTTTCAATTCTTATGTAAAATTAACTTTCAAGTAAAATTTTCCAATTTCCTTAAAATCACTTATTTTTATGTTTAAAAATTATATTCCTTCATGAAAAAATTCTTCTCTGGCAATTGAAAAGAACTCATACTTCCCATAAGGAGAAAAATATTGTACATTAGGAATTATGGCATATTGCCTTTTAGCTCTTGTTGATCTTAGTTATGACCAAGAGTTATTTCTATAAAACCTTCAGAATGAACACAGCTAGTTGTTTTAATTGCTGCTAAATTGACTGATGCTATTATGACATAATAGATTGTGACCAAGTATGTGATATTAATAAACCTTTCTTTTAAATGCATAAGTTATGATAAAAATCTTAAATACAGAATATTTGCAAGGCCTTATTTTCTGCTTTACTGTAAGTTTTAGTATGAAGAAATTTTGAATTGACTTTCTATGTGTAGGATATTTTTCAAAATTAAATGCTGAGGTCAAACTGGGTTCCACCATTTGGGAAGCATGACCCTGTCAATGGAAAAGGATAGCTTTCCATACTAAAAACCACCCTTTTAAAGGATGTTGTTTTTTTTTGTTTGTTTGTTTGTTTAACTCAATAGTTCTCTGAATTAATATTAAGCTTGTTGACTAGATTAGAATGAAATATCTGTGAAGCGAGAAATAGCCAGTGAAATAAAAATATGTAAAAATTACAAGCAACATCTCAAATATATTTTTTCAAAAATATAATAAATTTGACTATATTAAGACTCTATTTTCCTTTAATGAATCAATGGCTTTCCTTACATTAGAGGACATTCATCACCCAAGGGAAAGACCAACACCCCACATCAATCCAAAAACAAACACACAAATAAGCAAACCAGAGAAATCAAAGTAGTAAATTGAGTTTTATATATTTACATATATTAAATATAGGTACATATATTATATATATACGTAATTTATATATGTGTGTAACAGTCACTTGGTAGCCTAGCTTTCTTTTTAGGATAAAAAAGAGACTCTGAGTTGTATAATTTGTGTGGCATGGATCAGCCTTGGGCACTTCAGCTTCAAAGAGAATGCTGTAGATATTAACAACCACAGACCAATGGTGAATACATTGTAAACAAATTCCATGATGAGGAAATAGACACCTTTTGTACAATTACAGTATTATATGTAAGAGACTCTAATCCCTATCACACCTAGTAGAAGAAAAAGAGAAGAGGGAGAAAAAAAAATTCCTGGTTGATCTAATAACATACCAAATTAGTGAGAAACCATCAACACTTTTGAAAGAAAGAATGACTTTTCCTGATTTTAACCAAAAGAAATTCTTTTAAGTTTTAACCAGATAGTGCTTGTGTTAGAGAAAATAAATGTTTGTTTTGTCCACCTGAGTTTGTGTTTTTGTACATTTTATCTCTTCCACTGTGTGAGATTTAGACTAGAAATTCTCTCAAAATATAAAGTGTTCAAAGAGAGTAAATTTTCATATATAGCTTTATATTCCAGGAGATACAACCAGTTTTTTTTTTTAACCAATAACACACTGATGAAGGTAACCAAATTATGAGCAGGATTTTGAGTAAAAAGTTTTAGAAAATGTTGCTTCATCAGGCAGGATAACAATCTGCATTCTTACCAATAGAGATGCTATAAGGAAAGCTATAGGATAGTTTCATAAACTATGGTTTACCTGTAGTCAGATAATTTAAAATAAGTTATAATTCAAATTCAGCTGGTTTAGAAAATTTTCACAAATGTATGCCTTTTACACTTCACATCAGTACATAAAATAGATTTAAACCTGTCAGAAATATAGTAAAATGAAGAGAAGTATCATTAATGATCCTTCATATGAGAATGGGCAGCAGCATCTTAAGCAAAAACTTCTATCCATACAACAAAATAGTATTTCAAGTTGTAATTCAGACACATATAACAGTTAACTGATGATTCATGGTGATATCCAAAATTGTCTATTAACTAACACTATAACCTTCACCTCTAAGGCACTGATCACGGATAACGTTATAGACTCCACTGTAAAACCTGCCACAGCTAAACTATCAAAGTGATATGCTGATCTCTATTTTTTGACAAAAGCAAAAAACATGTTGGCACACATTCACTTAATAAGCCGACCTTTTAGGTGAACACTGACATTTTTCAGTAAAGCCTTACAAAGCACAGGACACGTACAGGCCTCACCATTTAAACTGAAGTGGTTTGGCTAGAATCAGGAGGACAGAAAACCACATATGGCTACTTAGTCAAGATAAATATAAAGAATAGATTAAAAGGCTATAGAAGATGTTAAAAGATTAGTTAGGGCTCAAATCCCTAGAGTGTATTTGGGCAGCAATTTATTGAAATATTTCCAACTATATTGATTCTAAAACTCACAAGGAGCAAAACACAAGAAGAACTAATATAACTGCTTCAATTAAGTAGTTTGGTTTTGGCAACCAACTCACTCACTCAGATTATTTAATTAGCTTCTTTCTATGCTTCATTTCATATCATGCATACATACACTGTGGTGGGAGGGTGACTTCTAGTTAACAATGAGGCAGGTATATGGAATTAAAATAGTCAATATATTGACAGTATAGAAATGGGATACTGATATATGTATAGTGTTTAAGACTTAGCAGCTGTAACTCATGCTTTCCTAGTGATAGGTAATTAATTCCATAAATTATTTTTTTAAAAAAGGTTAAATATAATGTCTTTAAGTTTATTATGAATGTAATGGAACATTACAATAAGGTAACCAAGGAAAATGTTGCAGAAATAAATACTCCTTTAAATAGAAATCTTCTACCTAGAATAAAGGCAGTCTAGCTGTGAGAGAGACTAAAAACTATCATAGAGACTCCCTGAAACAAATAAGAATCTCAGATAAAATTTATATGGAAGTCTTTTTTACTAAATTCTTTGAAAATTTAGAAATAGGATAATTTATAAAAGCTTGAACTCATCCAGAGTTTGACAAATTTACACAGTTCATGCTTAGAAATAGTTTACATGGGTAATATTCATGTTGTATTGAGTTGGTCCATAAAAGAATAGTATTTATTTCTAACAGAAACCAATGGTTAACCTTAAAACAACCAAAATATACTTAGAATTAAAAAAGAAGTTGAACTTAAATGGAAATATAATTTATATATGGTTAAGTTTAAGTTGGTCATAATATCAAAAGTACAAAAAAAGTGTAGAAAGTACTGAAATGTATTGGCAGAATTTAAAGATCATCTGTGTGTTCCATATTTGTTCTTAATTTTCATATATAAATATATATAGTAAACAATAACAGATGCCAATTAGCATAATTGAGTGTTCAGAAAAATAAAATTAATGCCTTTATTACTCATAATGTATTCACCCAAAGGTTTCATTAGCTTCCTAATGTAATATTAATGAGGAAAATAACTAAATTATGCTGGTCCCCAAAACTGTGACCTGTAAGCTAATCATGAAATCCCTATTCTCGTTTCACTTAAGTTTCTTCTGCACAGGTTTTCTCTTAGATTCTCATTCATAGATCACAAAAGAACAATTTGGGTTACTTCAAGAATTAATTAGACATTTGTGTGAAAGCCACTAGAACAACTGTTCCCCTTGTGAGTTCATAAAGCTGTTAAATTTGCTCTTGTCTTTTCACTCAGAGAAGCTGGCAACACCTCAATAAAGCACAGTGTGCACAGGCAGTAAGCCAAATTTCTGCCTGAATTGTTCACTTGCATTCACTATGCTCTTTTAATAGGCACACACACTAACACCTTTTAACCTTACCAGTGACACAGCTGAGGCACTTTTCACTCAATGAAAACTGATTTAGGATAATGTTCTCCCAGCCTATCTTTGAAGAATAGTTCAGTTAAAGTTATAGTTTTTATTTGGAAACAGTTTAAGTATCCCTCTCTGCCTTTAGATAGAATTCTAATATTGATTTACCCAATGTTTAATAACTCATCCAATGAGTTTATTTCTTAGGTATCATTTAACTCAAGAAAGATGTGCATTCTAATATCTTGGAACTAAAGCACATAGGATGTATTTCAGATTAAATTTAAACCCTTTTTATTTTTATTTTTTAAACTGTAGGACTGACCTTGGGATAATTCCAGTCTACTATTATACTTTAAATTTTAGGGACATAAGAATACATCTTATTAGTAATTCTGTAGTCATTGCCCATCATACACTTCAACCAATATGAAATCCTAAAAAATGCCTACTATTATTCCTCTCGAGGATGAAGTGACCTCAAAAATTGCAATTTGACTCTCAAGGAAAGAAATCTAGTTCCTAACACTTGAATGTAATGGCAATATTGTCTCTGTGTCATGCCAACACCTGGGCCCATCTGTGAGACAGGCACTGTGCCATTAAGAAGGTAGAACATCAATTTCAACAGCATGTAGATGCCAATATGTGGAAGTCAAAGTGATAACCTGTGGGACTCATCAAATAGCTGATCTTTTGTAAGAAAATCCTCTCAATAACAAGCAATGCCAAAAGAGGGCCAAATGCTTCATTACTAGTCTTCACAGCTGCTGATGCTTGTGGGCATTCATAGCATCAAAGAATATTTCTTCCTCTACTCCTGTTTCCAATCTGCCTGAGAACCAGTCATTTTACATAAAGGAAAAAATGATGGGATTATTTTCAAAAACAAAGACATTTTTATTTGTCATGTCATGTGACAACTTCTTTAAATTCCTTAATATTCTTGCTAAATGGCAGATTTAACAATTAACGGTAATGTTGTTTTAATCATGCAGTAATAATTTATATAAATTCATTAAGAATTCCCTTGTGGATAATATATGGATATTTTATATGTATGTGGGTGTGTGAGTGCATGTAAAATTTTAGGTTGTAATTAACATATTAAAAATGTGAGAATCTGACGTCCTAGAATTGGCTTATGTAGGTCAGGTATCATGGGTAAGTAACAAACCCAGCCTCAATTCAACTTGAGTAGTAATGAACAAGCCTAGTGTCAATATAAGTTCAATTTGTTTAGGCTAAAGATCCAGTCAAATTTCATTTTAGCCTTGATTTCCTGTTTGAGAGGAAAAGTAGTTGAGAGTTTAGAGAAAGAAATGAATGGGCTTTGTTTATGGAAATTACATTAGGTAGAAAATCTGGTTCTTTATTTGTGAAGAGCAACAATAAATTTAAGGTTTTCTTGGTCTGAGGCATTTTTTGGGCTTTTTTAATTTCAACTATTTCTGAGCCAAAGTCTCTTGCTAACAGCAGTCTCACTTACTGTATTGAAGATATTTATAGTTTTCCACAGTAAGTAAAGTCCCCTTCAGGGGTTGAGGACACTGATTCTGTTGCATCCTATGGACTACACACCAGTCACTGGAATACCGTAAACTCAACTGTGAAGAGAGACAGACACAAAACCCTCGCCTTATTTTCAATTTTCCCAATAGGGGAAGTCTTTATAACCTTATATATATATATTAATATAAATTTTATATTTATATAAATATAAATTTTAATAACAAATTAAAATTTTCTTCACAAGGAATTAGTAGTTACAAACCAAATACCCCAGGGCTTCCCTGGTGGCACAGTGGTTGAGAGTCTGCCTGCCGATGCAGGGGGCACGGGTTCGTGCCCCGGTCCGGGAAGATCCCACATGCCGCAGAGCGGCTGGGCTTGTGAGCCATGGCTGCTGAGCCTGTGCGTCCGGAGCCTGTGCTCTGCAACGGGAGAGGCCACAGCAGTGTGAGGCCTGCGTACCACAAAAAAAAAAAAAAGAGAGAGAGAAAGACCCCAGAAAGTCCTTTCATCACTAATAAACAAAAATCACATGACAATAATTCACTTCTTTCCTGAAAATACAGTATTGATATTTTATGAAACAGCAAGTGGCTAAATTTTCTACTAAGCATTCAGAGTAATTAAGAACACACAGTTGAGACTGACAGCTCTGGGAAAATACACAGGTTATTTAAACCATTTTTAAGCCTCAGTTTTCTCATCTGTAAATGGAAATGACCTTATAAGAGTTGCTGAGAGAACAGAAATTGTGTAATGTTTTAAAGTACTTAATACTAAGCCCAACACGTGACTGTTCTCAACACATGTAAGCAGTCAATATAATTAAGCCAGCAATGCACTTTGACCTTCATATTGTCCTTTTAAATAATATTTTTTTTATTTTATAAATTAATATATTTGTTGTAAGAATTTTGGAAAATAGAGAAATACAAAAAGTGAAAAGTAAAATAACCCATAATCATACTACACTGATATGAAAACCATTATGAAAACCATAATATTTTCCTTATGTTGCATAGTCTTTTGCTCCCTTTCCCTGACCCCCTCCAGAAAGGGTCAATTTGAATATAATTTCTTATCATCATAAAACTTATAATTTTTGTACAGAGCAAAATGAAATTTGGATTCACTTTATCTATATGTAAATACTTCATTTCCCAGACAATGATTTAAAGAATATCCTATATTCTTTGTATAAAGTAACATTTCTGCTTTGCATTCTGAAATTGTAGCAAAAATACAGCTTATCTATCTATATCTGCATATGCATTCCTATGTATTTACAGAAAAGAAGAAATATCAATCAATCCAAACAATGCGTTTAGTTGGAAAAACCCTGGTAATTCACAGGGATACAGTGCTTACATAATTTTAATATCATAATATTCTTATATTAATTCCTGCTGAAAATTATATAAGAAAAAGTGAAAGTGACATTTAAATTCTAATTATGTTTGCATTTGGTTGAGCATGGTGTTTCTGTTGATATCATTACAGCTATTTAATGATCTCAAATTTGAGCCAAATTTTCAAGTGGCTATGGGAAAACCCATTAAAAGTGCATTTGGTCATTGGAATACTGCAGTATGTGTATGAGTCTGTACATCCCACAAAACGAGAGGGAATGAGTATTTTCTATATGTTTGCTTTGAAATTTTACATACTTATATTAGCTTAGTGTTAAATATTCAAGAATGCAAAAACCTCTCTAAGATACATTGAATCCAACTCTCAATTATTCAGTTTAATGGGACGTGGGGATCATATAGATAATTGAAATTCACAGACAATAAAGACGTCAGAAAATAGTCTCTCACTCTTCCCTCACAGCTGCATTTACAAGAGCTGCTGTTAAGATAGATTTGAGTTTCCCCTCCTCTCCGTGAACGTGGACAGCTTCCAAGGGAGAAGGCAAATGACAAAATGGAAGGTAGCTGGAGGCTAAAGAAAAATACCAAGTGATCTGAACAATCTATATGTGAATAATCAGCACATCTTTTTTTTTTTTTTTTTTTTTTTGCGGTATGTGGGCCTCTCACTGCTGTGGCCTCTCCGGCTGCGGAGCACAGGCTCCGGACGCACAGGCCCAGCGGCCATGGCTCACGGGCCCAGCCGCTCCGCAGCATGTGGGATCCTCCCAGACCGGGACACGAACCCGCTTCCCCTGCATCGGCAGGTGGACTCTCAACCACTGTGCCACCAAGGAAGCCCTCAGCACTTCTTAACAGAGAGGGACCTGATGGAGAAAGTATAGGGATAACTTATAATTAATATTCTAAAATTATTCCCCTTGACTGCTGAGAAAATGGGGATAAAAACATGTTTAATCTTATAGAACTGTAAGTGACTGATACCAAGAAGAAAATGTTGACTAAATCTTCTTTTGATATTTAGAAAAATTTTTTAAATTAAAATAAAAAAGCCTGTGTAGTATTGTTATGGGGAAGAAGGCAAACTGTGAAGATGGACTAAGAAGGTTTAAGTCCCTGTTTTGTCACAACTGCCTTGGTGACCATGGGAAAGTAGCTTAATGTTTTCTGTTACCTTTATTATTACAACTACAAAATATCTATAACAATAGTTCTTACCTCTATGGGTTGTTGTGAGAATTATTGAGACTAGTACATATTGTATTCTTACCTACTGTTGTGTAACAAATTACCACAAATTCTGTTGCTTAAAACAAGCATTTTATTTTCTCAGTGTTGCCATGAGTCTGGACTCCAGGCACAGCTTAGTTAGGTCCTCTGCTTAGGGCCTCACAAGGCTTCAATCAAGGTGTCTGACAGGCTAGTCTAGAGGCTCAACTGAGGAATAACCAGGCTCCACCTTCACTCAAGCTGTTGACAAAGTTCATTTCCTTGAGAGCGCTGGCTTCATGCTACTTATTGTTTGAAGGCTACACTCAGCTGGCTATTGTTTTCCTGCCCTCAGCATCTTGTCACATAGGTGACTCTCAACATGGCCTCTTTCCTCTTCAAACACAGCCAGGGAGACAAAGTCTCTAGAGCACGGCTGCCAATCCGTTAGCCTTTTATCATGTAATGCAGTCTTGGTAATAACACCTCATCACCTTTGCCATATTTTATTATTTAAAGCAAGTTAAAGGTTTTGCTCATACTCAAGAAGGGGGCAATTATACAAGGGCATGAATACCAGGAGGCAGGAAGGATGGAGAGTCAACTTAGCTTCTGACCACCACAGATCAAGAGGAACCACACCTGAAGAAGCTCACCCATGTCTTGACCTGACCTGGATGTTGAGAATTTTGGACTTTTAGCAAATACTGTAATGTGTGGATAAGACTTGGAAACCATGGGAAGGGATGAATATATTTTGCATGTGAGAGAGATGTGAGTCATTTTGGTTCAGAGGGCATATTGGGATGGACATACTCTAATGGCCCTCCCATGATCCCAATTCCTAAAGGTCACACATCTGTGAATTCCCCTTCCCCTGAATGTGATGAGAATCTGTGACTTGACCCTAACCAATACAATACGGCAAAGGTAAAAGGATGTCACCATGACATTACATTTTCTATAAGACTATCTTGCTAGCCAGCTTGTTCTAGAGACTCCTCCTGCAGGTTTGATTAAGTAAATAGCCATGTTAATTAACCCACATAGTGTCTACTAAGTGTTAGTGCAGATGCCCTCTAGTAACTGGGGCTGACCAGTAGGAGATGAGAGTGGCTAACAGCCAACAAAAAGCCAAGATCCTCAATCCAACAACCACAGAGAAATCAACCCTGACAACTAACTGTGACAACTTGAGAGTGGATTCATCCCCAGTCGAGCCTCTAAATTAGCCTCTAAATTAAATTACCTTGGCTACTGCCTTGTGAGATCCTAAGTAGAGGACCCAGCTAAGCTACACCCGGACTCCTGAGCCACAGAAACATTGACATGATGGATATGTATTGTTTTATTTTTACTTGTAAAAATTTATGTATTCATGTATATTTTGGCCACACAGCACGTGGGATCTTAGTCCCCCAACCAGGGATTGAACTCGCATTCCCTCCAGTGAAAACCTGAAGTCTTAACCACTGGACCTCCAGGGAAGTCCTAAATATGTATTGTTTTAAACTGCTAAGTTTGTGGTAATTTGCTACATGGAAATAGATAAATATTGCACTTGAAAATTCTTTACAAAGTGAGTTCTCATCATATTCAATAAATATTAGCTCTTGATTTTATTTTCCCCACAGAGGGAGTATAATATCAGGATTCAGAGAGTATATTCTAGAATGAGACCCTGAGTTAAAAACTTGGCTCTAACATTTATTGGTCCCTCAGCAGTGGATAGGTAACTTCTCTGAGCCTTGGTTTTCCATCTGTATAAGGGAAATAAAAGCAGCGTGTACCACGTACAGTTGAATTCAAAGATCTAGCAAGTTAATAATGTAAATCACTCGAAAATCCTGTACACATACAAAGTTCCAACACCTTAAAATTACTGTTATGTGGATAAAGATTTATTATAGTCACTGAAGTAGCTCTCCCTGTAGTCTTTCTTAACCTGTCTTCTAGTAGAGAAAGTATTAGATAAGATAATTCTTTGCAATAAATTGAAGTTACTTTAAGGCAGCAGTCCCCAGCCTTTTTAGCACCAGGGACCGGTTTTGTGGAAGACAATTTTGCTGCGGGGGTGTGGTGGGTGGGGATGGCTCAGGCGGTAATGCAAGCAATGGGGAGCAATGGGGAGTGGCAGGTGAAGCTTCTCTTGCTCTCTGCTGCTCACCTCTGTGCGACCCGGTTCCTAAGAGGCCCGGACCAGCTGCCAGATGGTGGACCGGGGGTTGGGGATCCCTGCTTTAAGGAATACTAATAGTACTTATTTTTAAAATGTCAGGTAATTAAAAATCTCCAATTCTTGTTTCAGATAGGAATTCCTTGGGGATTTTAGAATTCTTTAGGAATTCACAAAAAAAGAAAAGTTTACACTTTTAATATTTTAGTAGTAGTTTCTTTGGTTTCTCTGAAGTACTAGGAAATGATACAAGAGGCATTTGCTTTCCAGGGCGTAGGGTGAAACTTGGTAGAAATGATACCACAATGCGGTAGGCACAGATTGCTAGTAATTATAGTTTCAGAAAGGGGGCAATGCTTAGTTCTAATATGAGGAATCTACAGCCACTGTAGAATACCAGGCAACCAATTGCTTTATCATCTGTAATACAATCCAGTATACTTTGTTCCACACTGTTTTCTAAGACATTTAAGAAAGCGTTACAAAATGAACACTTAATGAATATTACTGGAAGAGGTAATTTTTAAATGTTATTTTTTTCTATTTTTTAAATTACACAACTAGTTCATGAAAATATTAAAACAATAGGGACAGATGGAATAAAGTAGAAGTCTCATTTTACTTGAAGCCCACAAATTACAGTACTTCCTCTAATTAACAACTGGTAACTTTTTGATAAGATACTTGAACTTTTTCTATACAATACATGTATGTGTGTGTGTATTGAATACATTATATATATATATATATATTTTTTTTTTCCAGTATGCGGGCCTCTCACTGTTGTGGCCTCTCCCGTTGCGGAGCACAGGATCCGGATGCGCAGGCTCAGCGGCCATGGCTCATGGGCCTAGCCGCTCAGCGGCATGTGGGACCTTCCCAGACCGAGGCACGAACCTGCGTCCCCTGCATTGGCAGGCGGACTCTCAACCACTGCACCACCAGGAAAGCCCTGAATACATTATATTATGCGAGGGTAGAGAAACATTTAAGTTGTGAAAAGTTCATGCATTTTGAAACATCATATCTTTAAATTAATTTCATACCAGATATTTTATAGTTTCCTCATTCCTTTTTAATTCTAGAGTATTCCATATTATAGGTATGTCATGATATATTAATCTCAATTGATGAACACGTTTTTAAAATTAATTAACTAATTTACTTTTGGCTAACTTTGGTCTTTGTTGCTGTGCGCGGGCTTTCTCTAGTTGCAGCGAGCGGGGGCTACTCTTCGTTGCAGTGCATGCACTTCTTATTGCAGTGGCTTCTCTTTGTTGCAGAGCATGGGCTCTAGGCACACAGGCTTCAGTAGTTGTGGCATGTGGGGTCAGTAGTTGTGGCTCGCAGGCTCTAGAGCGCAGGCTCAGTAGTTGTGGCACACAGGCTTAGCTGATTCGCAGCATGTGGGATCTTCCCAGACCTGGGCTCGAACCTGTGTCCCCTGCATCAGCAGGCAGATTCTTAACCACTGTGCCACCAGGGAAGTCCCTCAATTGATGAACATCTAGGTGATGTCAATAATTTTCTTATTTAAGTACTGCACGATCGACATCATTTTTCAAATATATTAGTGAATAACTGATATTTACTGTAAGATTCTGTAAGATGTATTAATGTTGTGCACAATTTTAGTTAAGAAGGATATATGTATATGTTTAAATAAGAACTGAAACTAAGTAAGTGCTCAAATTTAATATTTTTCTCTTCTCCATGTTAATTTAACTCAATTTAACAAGCAATGTACTTAATAGGGTAATTTTAAAATCATCTTTTGAATCTCAATTTGTTCTTCTCTGGAAGAAGCTCTACAGCTCTGATATATGCAATGGGAGTAGGGTAGGGGGAGTAGAGAGTGAGAACAGTTCTTCCCAAAATCATTTCTATCACTGATGTTCAGAATTTCTGGCTCTGGTCAGTTTTACTATCGCTTTTACATTTTTTTTGTTAGAAAATATACTGCCTTATTGTCTGAACGGAGGGTTGGCTGCTCCCACAAGTACCCAGTCCATCCCATCCCCACCCTAACTGCCTCCATACACACACCTTGGTATACTACTGCTGTGTGGTTTGGCTGCGAGCAAGAAAAAAGTGTTTGCTGAGAGTTTTCTCAGCACTCTCTCACTGATTGCATACATTTTTCAAGAATATGACTGTTTTACAATTAAAAGTAGAGGAATGGTGGGAAAGCATGGACAACTGCAAAGGGACCACACGATATATCCTAAGCAAAATAATTTCATTCATGGCCCAGTAGAAGCAGTGAGCCCAGGCACATCTCTAACATTAGCATAATAGATGATAGCCACAGATTAACAATGAACACTTTGATCATTTGCTCCAGCATTAACTTTGTTACGGATTTTTTGTAACACTGTCATCCTTATGATTTTGACAATCATCTGATGATGTTTTATTTCAGGAGCACAAGCATTCGTGAAAAAGGTTTTTCTATTAAATAGTTCTTACCTGTATAACAAATTCATATCATAGCAATTGTACAAAATTATTTGAATTAAGAGGTTTTCTCATGCTGGTCATTATTTATCATGGCAGCCAGCTTTTCCTCTCTCACAAAAATAACATTAGCAATGGTATTCTAAAGACAAAACATACCACTATTAATTGTGGGCTTTAGATTTAACCCAGTGAACAAGGCCTTGCTCAGGATTTTTTTCTTTTTATGATAAGTAAGTTTTGTTTAACAGTATTAAAACTTATTGCTATATAGTTGTGTAAATTTTCTAGCATATTTTGCTTTTCTGATTTATTTCATAATATGATTCCTTATTAAATCACTACTTCCTTTATTTTAATTTAATGCTCACTATTATTAAAGTTATTAATTTTATAGCTATAATAGCTGGTATAGCTGTCTGAAATTGTTCTGAAAATGTTTTAAAAATCAGTTTTAAAAAGAAACTTTTCCTTAAATGAAAGCTACCTTTCATTATTTTATATAATGTATAAAGGATTTATTTAAAATACAAATGTTAATTAAATAATGAACTGCTAATATTCAGTTAAATTCTAGAAATGTCTATTAAAGGATTCAACATGTTAGGTATTCCCAAAAAGCAGTTGTTGACATTCACAGTATTGTTACTGTGTCAAAATCTACAATTTAGCAATGAGAAGAGCCAGAGATTTATTAATCTCCATTCCTACCAAGGATGAAAACTAATTAGCAAAATTAAATTATCACCTATTACAACTAATTAATTTTTTTTGAAAATGACACATAACTATGGTTCTTTTAATCATGGCAAAAAAATATAAAAGACACAGCATCTTACATGATGTTAAAAATCAAATTTCAATATAAAACAGAATCTTACATATATTAACATGGAGATTTTGCAGGTATTTCTAACATTGTAAACTTTGTAGAAAGAAATTATTAGGTCTTAGAATAGCTAGTGAAAATGCCACACTTAAGTGGGAACAGTTTCACTTTACCTTGATAAACAACATTTTTTATAAGTAAAAGGCAGGTAATTACATATTTGGGTGATGGTGATGGGAAAGACGAGGGGGAGAGTGAAAGTTAAAGTATATTAAAACGTTGTCATGTTGAGAAAATCATTATAGATATTGATTCCTCTTATTTGAATTTGTATAATAGACATGAACATATATGTTTGTGGCATGTGTAGGTGCAACTTTATATAACTAGAAATAATGTTCAAGCTGTCCAAACAATTGGAATAAAAAGAAGGACTATATTAAGAAAAACAGATCAATCTAGTAAAACTAAGAACAAATGGATGGGAATAGGAAACAATACATCAAATGGAAAATAACATAAATAAACCCATAAATATAACTTATTAAATAACTATAAATAGGTTTAAATTTCTTATAAAATTAGGATTTAATTCAGTATCAAACAGCCAACAAAAATCTTGAGTAAACACTTTTTTAAAAGAAATAAAACAGATGACAGCAAAACTTTCAAAACTAAAGGTGGAAAATACATACAAGATAAATGCTTACAAATAGAAATCGTGAGTGGCAATATTCATAGTAAACAATCTAGAATCAGGATAAAAAATGGGAACGAGATATTTTATATTGATAAATGTATTGATAGACAATAATCTATAACATGTTTGAAGCATTCAACATAGCATTGAAATATATTAATCATGATGTATTAAAAATACAAAAAGAAAGTTATAAAACCACATAATGGCAGAAGATAAAATTAAATAGAGACATAATAAAAGGTTAAGTGAAACTGAGTCTAAAAAAGTCAAGAGAAAGTGAGACCCTCAAAGATGCAAGAAAGAGTGAATTTAAGCTTCTGCACTGAAAGTTTTTGATAAAATTTTTAGCTTGATTTTGGTTTTCAATTTCCTTCTATAGATCAGAGGGAAGCTAGAGAAATTCCGGTGTCTGCCAAAGGTGACAAATTTTGTGGAAATGCTTCAAAAGAGCTGGACTGTGAAGGGCTACTCTTAACATGAGTGAATTAGAAATGTTCCTACACCTTGCAAGAGATCTGATGAAAAATATTCTTTTCAAACTTATTGCTGAATGAAGAAATGTATTTCATGAGATTTCATAATTACAAGATACAAGAGAATGTCCTGAGTGTATTTAAACCAAATGAACACTACCAAGATAGTCAGAAAATCTTCAAGCATATAAATTGGTTTAAAGTCTTTCTGAGCTGTTAATCTCCATGAATGTATGGTACAAAAAATATTAATACTTTCTTAAATAAAAATAAATTTTGATTTCTGGCTTCAAATAATTTCCACAGAAAAATTTTAAGTGGTTCTAAAATTAAACAACAAACACACACACACACACACGGCACCATGATTGAAAATGAACAGAAACCCTAGATATTTAAATTACCAGATAAGATTTCAATATCTTCTCATAAATGAAAAATAATGAAAATATGAGTAAACATTATAGAAGAGTACAGAATTTCCAAAAAGTTTCTTTTAAAACCCACATAGAAGGTTTAGAAATTAAAAAAAAAAAGCCGTTGAAGTATAAAACACATTTGAAAACAGAGAGCACAAGAAATAACCACCAAAGGATAATAATATTATACGTTATCCAAAGCGCAAAACAAATGATAAAGTTTTGGAAAACATAAATATATGTCAACAGACAGGACAGTCAGAGTAAGGAAGTTTACAGTAAATCTATTTGGATTTCCAAACCAAGAGGAAATAGAAATTTGGACTGAGGTATTGTTTAAAAGTGGAATAGCTTGAAAATTTTCAGAAATGATTAAAAATACCAAAAATATAAGTTTTCAATTAATAAAAAAAGTAATCCAAACTTAGCCAGATCATGGTGATACTTCAGCACACTAAAGTCAAACAATTCTTAACATGTGCCAGAGACAAAAGACAGATTACCTTCAAAGGTAATCATCTGATGTTCAATTTCATAGCAGCAGGAAAGGAAGACAGATGAAAGTGGAATCATATTTTCAATATGCTAAGAGTATATCCCTATCAAGCTAGAATTCTGTACTCATTGGAGATAAATATCATGAATGAGGAACAACAAAAAAGGGATTTTTACAACATGAACTGCAGATTTTATGGAAATAATTCATTAATAAGGGAAGGTAAATAAGATAATGCAGGCTATCAAGGGGAGTATTGCCAATACTCTTAAATGTAATAGAATGGGATCTAAAACATGCAGTGTTTCCATTTAGAAAAAAATCATAGATATCAATTTAGCACAGATGGTGCTTCAAACAACCCCTAAATTCCAGTAGCTTAAAATGAAAAGTTTATTTCTTATCTGTGCTATATGTTAAACACTAGCTGGCTGGAGGTTTTGTCTTCGTCATGACTACACTCATGGAATAGCCATTACTTAGAACATTCATCAAATCACAAGGAAAGAGATCTCTGAGGGCCTCCATTGTCATTAAGTGGTCTGGTCTAGAAAAGGAACATATTATTTTCATTCTCAGTCAATGGCCAGAACTAACTCATGGACCAACCCACCCCTAAGGGACTATTAATCATCATGTGCTCAGAGGAAGAAATAACCTGAAATCTTGGAAAACATTATTAATGACTACCACATATGGACAATTAATGTATTTAACAGGAAGAATGTCAAAGAACAAATGAAACATATGTTGATACATATGTAGATGTGCTGGCGAGTTCTAGTGGAATTTTTCTCCTGATTGCTTCATATGAAACAAGATTACTGTCTGAGATTGAAGATGTATGAAGCATTAGACAAGAGAGGAAAAGACATGAAATAGAACAGAAAAATAGGGTAAATGAACTAGAGAAATAATTATGATTTTCAGTCAGCATAAAGTACTTATATGATATTAAAAAACATAAATTAAATGGGCACAATTAACTGGATTGTGTGTTTTTCCCAGTCACATTCAACTGGTACAAAAAGGGGGAAAGTTGTATTTAACAAGGTTACAGATTTACCAAGACAGCATCCAAGGTAGAAGGAGGCAAACAAGTTGAGAGTGTATGCATTTTTTAAAAATTTATTTTATTGAAGTATAGTTGATTTACAATGTTGTGTTAGCTTCTGAGCATGTATGCATTTTAATGATAAACCACAAAAAAAATAACGTACGAAAGAGGGAAAAAATGCATGAGGATGAGCAGGATGAAAATTTTTAAAAGAAAAATTATGAAGTACTTGGGGGTCAAAGATTTTATGGAGTTGAGATGCCAGAGAAAGTGAGATGGAAATTGTAGAAATGGTGGTTAGAGAGTGAGATGTTGAATTAGTTATTGTTAATGACTGGAAGATAGTGGTTGGGTGCAGTACAAGCAAGATCTCTGGGGGTAGATAAATTCAAGGAATTGAGAGGACAGTGTATTAGAAGAGTCCTTTAGTTATGTCTATACTAAAATCACTAAGGTTAGAGATGGGACAGTATAAGAGTAACTGATAGTGAGAATTTGCTAAAATCTTCAAAAAAGGAAGAGGATTAAGAGATAACTGATAAAGGAGTGAGTGGTAGCTAGTTTGAACATATGCAATTCAAAGATATGGGTAGGAATGGCTTTAAAAGTGACAAAGAAGAGCAAAGGGCACTCCTATACCACCTCCAAGCTCAGTGATAGGGGAGGTGTAGGACTGAAAACAGGCACAGTTTTAGTGACCTCAGGGAATATCCAGATTTCAATTACAGCTAGTGAGTATATAGACAATATTGGTGACAATGGGAAATAAGTGCCAGAGTCCACTGTGAAAGAAATCCAAAAGTTGTAAATGAGTGGGAGGTAGAGGTAGAATAAGAAAACATGAAGCCATATGACATTTAAAGAGTGAAAAAATAATGGAGGCATGGAATTTGGGTGTTAACTGGCATTAAGGGAGATAAAAGATATAATCAGATTAGTTCTGCTGAACTGCTGGCAGATAGTAGTGGTAAGGTTAGGAAGTAAAGAAAAGTGAGTGTTTAGAGCCCAAAACCCTTTCAAAGGAGACATAGAGGTCTGGAGATTATTCTGTGGGAACTGGGCTTCCTCTTCACTCTTTCAAATACATATAAGGAAACTCCTAGGGGGATAGTGTTTTTCACAAACAATGAAAGAGACTAAGGTTATCATTCAAAATCATGAAAACAGATCTTTACTTTACCAAGAAGAGTATGTTATATTATTTTTATTTAATTATATCTGTGTGCCTGTTGGAAGTAAAATATGAATTTCTTTTCTTCTATTATATTTTTACAGCACATATAAATCACTTTTACCCTAACAGTATTATAAATTCAAACATAGGGTCTTTTATAATCTAAGCATTTAGCAGAACATGGATCAATCAAAGAAAATGTAATTTTCTTCTTAAAAAGTAAATCTCTGCTTCAGGCATTGAATATTCTGCTTGAGTTTCCAGCCAATAAATAATAAACTAATACTATATTTTCAATTAAGCAGACACATTCCTAAAGGGCATCTAGGATAGAAAACATTACGCTTCAGAAACTTATTTTCTATGGATGAAAAAACAATCTAATGTACTAATTCTCATGCCTGAATCATTACCATTTTTAGCTCCCAAACTGATGAAACTAATACACTTTCTGGAATTTTGAAAAAAGTTAGAAAGCACAGTCTTTGAAAAAATGGCAGTGACTGCCTAACATGAAACATGAATAACAGCATATGATTTCCAATAAAGGCATAGCCTTTCTCCAGTTTCTGCTCTCACTGATTTTAACATGGCTGGCTAATTCACCAAGAAATGGCTCACAGGAGGTGAACATTAATGGAGACAGATTATGAACACAATTCTACATCATAGGTTAGTGGGATGACATATCAAATCCATCCAGCAATAGTCAATATGGGAATAAATGGACCTTTTCTTCATCATTTGTACAGAAAACTCTATTACTCCTTCTAATGTCAACTGTCAATTTAAGAAAAGTACATCACCCAAATATGACCTACTTTTTCTTATATATATACACACACACACCCAAACTATACAGGAAGTTTATAGTAAATGGCTCTAAATATTAAGAAGAAAAATAGAACCAGCTCATGATTTATTGCCCCTACATGGGCATAACTGCATCTTTTACATTTCTTCTATTTTTAAGGTTTTTAAAGAATATAGAGATACCTCAAAAAGTTTACGAAGCTAGCCAGTGAAAGATTTGGAAATACTAAATCTCATAATTCTAAGTTCAGAGTGGCTTCAGGTTGCTGCAATGCATTTGTCTTGAAGAAAGTGAGTCAGAAAATTGAGAATCAAATTTATGATCTTATTCAAAACGTATAAATGTAAAATAGTTTTAGAACTATTTTTTACCATATTAGACATAGTTTACAAAAAATACCATGCAGTCCCATTTAATTTATTTGTTTGCTCATTTAACATAAAGGTATAATTTAAAATGTTTGATTCTTTCTATCCCATGTAAAGCAACAAACCCTTGCATTTCAAGTGAACAAAACATAATAGTTTGATGTCTCCAAATTTAATGTGCATTGTGTTATCCATGTAATAATTGAGAGATATGGCAAACTGTCCCTCTCCTAGTTCCTCTCCTTCCTCTTCCTTCCCCGTCCCCAAAAAATTACAATATAATGGATATATATTTTTAACTTTTATTTAACAATCTTTATTTCATAAAAATGAAAACAAAAATATAACACGATTTTAAACCTTATTATACTGATTAAATTTCATATTGTATATTCTATAATCAGAATATAAAAAAGATCAAGTACATGTGATATTAGCTGATAATCAGAATATTATTTTATTAAGATATACCTAACATAATATTAATTCACCCTTTTAAAGCTTAAAACTCAGTCATTTTTAGTATATTCACAAAGCAACAAAACAACTGTCATGATCAAATCCCAAAACATCTTCATCATAACAAAAACAAACCTCATACCCATTAGCAGGCATTCCTCATTTCTCCTTAACCACAGCTACCTTCTGGAAATCACTAATCTATTTTCTGTTACTATGGATGTGCGTATTCTGGACATTTCACATAAATGAAATCATGAAGTATGTGGCCTTAAGTGTTGGCCTTCTTTCACCAAGCAGGTTTTCAAGGTTTATCCATGTTCTATCATGTATCAGTACTTCATTCCTTTTTATGGCTGAATATTCCATTGTATGGCTATATGTAATTTGTTTATCCATTCATAAAATGATTAAATTAAGGTTTCCAATTTTTTGTCCATTGTGAATAATGCTACTATGAACATCCATGTAGATGTTTTTGTGAGGACATATGCTTTCAATTCTCTTGGGTACATACCTAAAAGTAGAATTGCTGGTTCAAAATCAGTTATGTGGTCAAACCTGGAAATTAATTGCTGTGATATCTATATATCTCTATATAGATATATAGGTATATCTATATATCTATATATAGATATATAGATATAGATAGATAGATATAGACAGATAGATAGATAGATAGATAGATATAGATAGATATAGATATATGATATATGATATATGATATATATATATACACACACACAAACGTATGTGATAGACAAAAGTAAATACAGTTCACCCTTGAACAACATGGGTTTGAACTGTGATGGTCCATTTATAGGTGGATTTTCTTCACTAAATACCTAATACAATACTACATGATTTTGCAGTTGGTTGAGTACATGGATGCAGAACCTCAGGTACGGAGGGCTGACTGTACAGTTATACATGGATTTTTCAACTGTGTGGAGGGTTGGTGCCCATAATCCCTACGTTGTTGAAGGGTCAAATGTAAAACATCTATCATTTATCATATATCATTTCATTTACTCTTAATTTCCCTATTACTTTGTGATGTTCTCTATTTTTTAAAAAATAATTTTTAGTTTCCTGAGTTGTCATTCAACTATACAAAGTTTAAATTTCCCCATTATATCATTTTTGATTATGGAATGTATATCTTTTACATATGATCTTCCAGAGATTAATTTGTATTAACTTAAAAAGCAGTGGAGGGCCTCCCTGGTGGCGCAGTGGTTGAGAGTCCGCCTGCCGATGCAGGGGATACGGGTTCGTGCCCCGGTCTGGGAGGATCCCACATGCCGCGGAGCGGCTCGGCCCGTGAGCCATGGCCGCTGGGCCTGCGCGTCTAGAGCCTGTGCTCCGCAACGGGAGAGGCCACAGCAGTGAGAGGCCCACATACCGCAAAAAGAAAAAAAAAAAAAAAAAAAAAGCAGTGGATGAAACTTGTAAAAAACTATTTATACTTAATACAGGATATCAAAACTTTAAGTATTTATATAATCATTTAAAATAATAAATGTTCCAGAAAATGATTTGGCAGCATAGACAACACTAAAAAAAAAAAAAAAAAAAAAAAAAAAAAAAAAAAAAAAAGTTGTGCTGTAGAATAATTAGATGCTGTGGTTTACTGGGAAAGCTGAAGTTTTGGAACTTTACAAATATGAGCTTAATGCCATCTACATCACAAGTCTTACAATATTGAGTTAATCTCTTTCCCCAATGTTTCTTCATCATTTAAAGAGGAATAAGAAATTTGCTACATGAGACTGATATAAGGATTAGGTGAGATATATAGTCCAATGTAATTGCATAGTAAACATTAATCACCATTCCGTTTCCCCATGAGGCAAATAAGACTAATCAGGAATAGAGTCAACTGCAACATCAGTTGCTAATCAACCAAACAGAAAAAGATATGAATCAGTAGAGAATACAATTAGTTCAATACATTCCAGAAAATCATCTTGCCTTTTCTTCTCATATTTCTACTTCTAATCTATTATACAAGAGTATGTTAACAGTTTTTCTCGAATGTATCTTTGCATTTATGAAGTTACAAACTCTGTGTTCATATGTACCTAGTTTAAAACATAACTTGGTAACATTTAACAAGGACATAGAAGAACTAAAGAGCAAACAAACAATGATGAACAACACAATAAATGAAATTAAAAATTCTCTAGAAGGGATCAATAGAAGAATAACTGAGGCAGAAGAAAGGATAAGTGAACTGGAAGATAAAATAGTGGAAATAACTACTTCATAGCAGAAAAAAGATAAAATAATGAAAATAATTGAGGAAACTATCAGAGACCTCTGGGACAACATTAAATGCACCAACATTCGAATTATAGGGGTCCCAGAAGAAGAAGAGAAAAAGAAAGGGACTGAGAAAATATTTGAAGAGATTATAGTTGAAAACGTCCCTAATATGGGAAAGGAAATAGTTAATCAAGTCCAGGAAGCACAGATATTCCCATACAGGATAAATCCAGGAAGAAACACACCAAGACACATATTAATCAAACTAGCAAAAATTAAATACAAAGAAAAAATATTAAAAGCAGCAAGGGAAAAACAACAAATAACACACAAGGGAATCCCCATAAGGTAAACAGCTGATCTTTCAGCAGAAACTCTGCAAGCCAGAAGAGAGTGGCAGGACATATTTAAAGTGATGAAGGAGAAAAACCTACAACCAAATTACTCTACTAAGCAAGGATTTCATTCAGATTTGACAGAGAAACTAAAACCTTTACAGACAAGCAAAAGCTAAGAGAATTCAGCACAACAAAACCAGCTTTACAACAAATGCTAAAGGAACTTCTCTAGGCAAGAAACACAAGAGATGGAAAAGACCTACAATAACAAATCCAAAAAAATTAAGAAAATGGGAATAAGAACATACATATCAATAATTACCTTAGAGTTGGGAAGATGGCAGAAGAGTAAGACATGGAGATCACCTCCCTCCCCACAGATACACCAGAAATTCATCTACACGTGGAACAACTCCTACAGAACTCCTACTGAACGCTGGCAGAAAACCTGAGACCCCCCAAAAGGCAAGAACCACCCCACATACCTGGGTAGGGCAAAAGAAAAAAAGAATAAACAGAGACAAAAGGATAGGGACGGGACCTGCACCAGTGGGAGGGAGCCGTGAAGGAGGAAATGTCTCCACACACTAGGAAGCCCCTTCACAGGGGGAGACTGCGGGTGGCAGAGGGGGAAAGCTTCGGAGTGGCGGAGGAGAGCACAGCAAAAGGGGTGCAGAGGGCAAAACAGAGAGATTCCCGCACGCAGAATCAGTGCCGACCGGCACTCACCAGCCTGAGAGGCTTGTCTGCTCAGCCACCAGGGCAGGCGGGGCTGGGAGCTGAGGCTCAGGATTCAGGGTTTCGGTCGGAGCACAGGGAGAGGACTGGGGCTGGTGGCGTGACCACAGCCTGAAGGGTTTAGTGCACCACGGGTAGCCTGGAGGCAGTCCGGGAAAAAGTCTGGAGCTGCTGAAGAGGCAAGAAACTTTTTCTTCCCTCTTTGTTTCCTGGTGAGCGAGGAGAGGGTATTAAGAGCACCTCCTAAAGGAGCTCCAGAGCGGAGCGAGAGACGAGTCTAAAAGTGCGGACCACAGAGACGGGCGCGGGATGCTGGGGCTGCTGCTGCCACCGCCAAGAGGCCTGTGTGCAAGCACAGGTCACTGTCCATACCCCCTTTCTGGGGAGCCTGTGCAGCCCACCACTGCCGGGGTCCCGGGATCCAGGGAGAGCTACCCTGGGAGAGCACAGAGCGCACCTCAGGCTGGTGCAACGTCAAGCTGGCCTCTGCTGCCGCAGGCTCACCCTGCACTCCGTACCACCCCTCACCCTAGCCTGAGTGAGCCAGAGCCCCCGAATCAGCGGCTCCTTTAACCCCATTCTGTCTGAGTGGGAACAGATGCCCTCAGGTAACCTACATGCAAAGGTGGGGCCAAATCCAAAACTGAGACCTGGGAGCTGTGAGAATAAAGAAGAGAAAGGGAAATCTCTCCCAGCAGCCTCAGAAGCAGTGGATTAAAGCTCCACAATCAACTTGATGTACCCTGCAACTGTGGAATACATGAATAGACAACGAATCATCCCAAATTGAGGAGGTGGACTTTGAGGACAAGATTTATGATTTTTCCCCTTTTCCTCTTTTTGTGAATATGTATGTGTATGCTTCTGTGGGAGATTTTTTCTGTGTAGCTTTGCTTCCACCATTTGTCACAAGGTCCTATCCATCAGGTTTTTTTTAAAATTTTTTTAAATAATTATTTTTTAATTTTAATAACTCTATTCTATTTTATCATACTTCATTCTATTTTACTTTATCTCCTCTCTTTTTTCCTACCTTCCCTCCTTCCTCCCTCCCACCTTTCTTTCTTACTCTTTCCTTCGTTCTTTCTCTCTTCCTTTCTTTCTTTCTTCTTCTACTAATTCTTTATTTCTAATTTTTCTCCCTTTTATTCAGAGCCAGGTGGATGAAAGGCTCTTGGTGCTGTAGCCAGGAGTCAGTGCTGAGCCTCTGAGGTGGGAGAGCAAGCTTGAGGACACTGGTCCACAAGAGACCTCCCAGCTCCACATAATATCACATGGCGAAAATCTCCCAGAGATCGCCATCTCAACAGCAGCAACCAGGTTCACTCAACGACCAGCAAGCTACAGTGCTAGACAGCCTATGACAAACAACTAGCAAGACAGGAACACAACCCCACCCATTAGCAGAGAGGCTGCCTAAAATCATAACAAGTCCACAGACACCCCAAAACACACCACCAGACATGGACGTGTCCACCAGAAAGACAAGATCGAGCCTCATCTACTAGAACACAGGCAACAGTTCCCTCCAACAGGAAGCCTACACAACCCACTGAAAAAACCTTAGCCACTGGCAACATACACCAAAAACAACGCAAACTATGAACCTGCAGGTTGCAAAAAGGAGACCCCAAACAAAGTAAGATAAGCAAAATGAGAAGACAGAAAAACACACAGCAGATGAAGGAGCAAGATAAAAACCTACCAGACCTAACAAATGAAGAGGAAATAGGCAGTCTACCTGAAAAAGAATTCAGAATAATGATAGTAAAGATGATCCAAAATCTTGGAAATAGAATAGACAAAATGCAAGAAACAGTTAACAAGGACCTAGAAGAACTAAAGATGAACCAAGCAGTGATGAGCAACACAATAAATGGAATTAAAAATACTCTAGATGAGATCAATAGCAAAATAAATGAGGCAGAATAATGGATAAGTGACTTGGAAGATAAAATAGTGGAAATAACTGCTGCACAGAAGAATAAAGAGAAAAGAATGAAAAGAACTGAGGACAGTCTGAGAGACCTCTGGGACAACATTAAATGCACCAACATTCGAATTATAGGGGTTCCAGAAGAAGAAGAGAAAAAGAAAGGGACTGAGAAAATATTTGAAGAGATTAGAGTTGAAAACTTGCCTAATATGGGAAAGGAAATAGTTAATCAAGTCCAGGAGGCACAGAGAGTCCCATACAGAGTAAATCCAAAGAGAAATATGCCAAGACACATATTAATCAAACTGTCAAAAATTAAACACAAATAAAACACATTAAAAGCATCAAGGGAAAAACAATAAATAACACACAAGGGAATCCCCATCAGGTTAACAGCTGATCTCTCAGCAGAAACTCTACAAGCCAGAAGGGAGAGGCAGGACATATTTAAAGTGATGAAGGAGAAAAACCTGCAACCAAGATTACTCTACCCAGCAAGGATCTCATTCAGATTTGATGGAGAAATTAAAAGCTTTACAGACAAGCAAAAGCTGAGAGACTTCAGCACCACCAAACCAGCTTTAAAACAAATGCTAAATGAACTTCTTTAGGCAAGAAACACAACAGAAAGAATATACCTACAATAACGAACCCAAAGCAATTAAGGAAATGGGAATAGGAACATACATATCAATAATTACCTTAAACGTAAATGGATTAAATGCTCCCACCAAAAGGCACAGATTGGCTGAATGGATACAAAAAACAAGACCCATATATATGCTGTCTACAAGTGACCCACTTCAGACCTAGAGACACATACAGATTGAAAGTAAGGGGATGGAAAAAGATATTCCATGCAAATGGCAATCAAAAGAAAGATGGAGTAGCAATTCTCATATCAGACAAAATAGACTTTAAAATAAAGACTATTAGAAGAGACAAAGAAGGACACTACATAATGATCAAGGGATTGATCCAAGAAGAAGATATAACAATTGTAAATATTTATGCACCAAACATAGGAGCACCTCAATACATAAGACAAATACTAACAGCCATAAAAGGGAAAACTGACAGTAACACAATCATAGTAGGGGACTTCAACACCCCACTTTCACCAATGGACAGATCATCCAAAATGAAAATAAATAAGGAAACACAAGCTTTAAATGATACATTAAACAAGATGGACTTAATTGATATTTATAGGACATTCCATCCAAAAACAACAGAATACACAATTTTCTCAAGTGCTCATGGTACATTCTCCAGGATAGATCATACCTTGGGTCACAAATCAAGCCTTGCTAAAATTAAGAAAACTGAAATTGTATCAAGTGTCTTTTCTGACTACAATGCTATGAGACTAGATATCAATTACAGGAAAAGATCTGTAAAAAATACAAACACATGGTGGCTAAACAATACACTACCTAATAATGAAGTGACCACTAAAGAAATCAAAGAGGAAATTAAAAAAATACCTAGAAACAAATGACAATGCAGACACGATGACCCAAATCCTATGGGATGCAGCCAAAGTAGTTATATGAGGGAAGTTTATAGCAATACAATCCCACCTTAAGAAACAGGAAACATCTCGAGTAAACAACCTAACCATGCAACTAAAACATTAGAGAAAGAAGAACAAAAAAACCCCAGTGTTAGCAGAAGGAAAGAAATAAAGATCAGATTAGAAAAAAAATCAAAAAGAAATGAAGGAAATGATAGCAAAGATCAATAAAACTTGCACTGCTGGTGAGAATGTGAATTGGTATAGCCACTATAGAGAACAGTATGGAAGTTCCTTAAAAATCTAAAAATAGAAATACCGTATAACCCAGCAATGGGACTACTGGGCATATACCCTGAGGAAACCATAATTCAAAAAGAGACATGTACCAAAATGTTCATTGCAGCTCTATTTACAATAGCCTCGAGATGGAATCAACCTAAGTGTCCAGCATCAGATGAATGGTTAAAGACGATGTGGCACATATATACAATGGAATACTTCTCAGCCATAAAAAGAAACAAAATTGAGCTATTTGTAATGAGGTGGATAGACCTAGAGTCTGTCATACAGAGTGAAGTAAGTCAGAAAGAGAAAGACAAATACCGTATGCTAACACATATATATGGAATTTAAGAAAAAAAATGCCATGAAGAACCTAGGGGTAAAACAGGAATAAAGACACAGACCTACTTGAGAATGGACTTGAGGATATGGGGAGGGGGAAGGGTAAGCTGTGACATAGCGAAAGAGAGGCATGAACATATATACACTACCAAACGTAAGGTAGATAGCTAGTGGGAAGCTGCTGAATAGCACAGAGAGATCAGCTCGGTGCATTGTGACCACCGGTAGGGGTGTGATAGGGAAGATGGGAGGGAGGGAGATGCAATAGGGAAAGGATATGGGATCAGATGTATATGTATAACTGATTCACTTTGTTATAAAGCAGAAAATAATAAAAACAAAAACAAAAAATAAAAATAAAAAAATAATTACCCTAAATGTAAATGGACTAAATGCTCCCACCAAAAGACACAGACTGGCTGAATGGATACAAAAACAAGACCCATATATATGCTGTCTACAAGAGACCCACTTCAGACCTAGGAACACATACAGACTGAAAGTGAGGAAGTGGAAAAAGATATTCCATGCAAATAGAAATAAAAAAAAAAGGTGGGGTCTTCCCTGGTGGTGCAGTGGTTGAGAGTCCGCCTGGAAATGCAGGGGACATGGGTTCGTATCCCGGTCCGGGAAGATCCCACATGCAGCAGAGCAGTTGGGCCCGTGAGCCATGGCTGCTGGGCCTGCATGTCCAGAGGCTCCCCCCAACAACAACAAAAAAAAATACAGAAAAAAGAAAGAAAGCTGGAGTAGCAATTCTCATATCAGACAAAATAGACTTTAAAGTAAATATTATTACAAGAGACAAAGAAGGACACTACATAATGATCAAAGGATCGATCCAAGAACAAGATATAACAATTGTAAATATTTATGCACCCAACATAGGAGCACCTCAATACATAAGGCAAATACTAACAGCCATGAAAGGGGAAATCGACAGTAACACATTCATAGTAGGGGACTTTGGCACCCAACATCAACCAATGGACAGATCAACCAAAATGAAAATAAATAAGGAAACACAAGCTTTAAGTGATACATTAAACAAGATGGACTTAATTGATATTTATGGTACATTCCATCCAAAACCAACACAATACACATTTTTCTCAAGTGCTCATGGAACATTCTCCAGGATAGATCATATCTTGGGTCACAAATCAAGCCTTGGTAAGTTTAAGAAGATTGAAATTGTATCAAGTATCTTTTCCAACCACAACACTCTGAGACTAGATATCATTTACAGGAAAAGGTCTGTAAAAAATAGAAACTCATGGGGGCTAAACAATACACTATTTAATAACGAAGTGATCATTGAAGAAATCAAAGAGGAAATCAAAAAATACCTAGAAACAAAAGGAGACACGACAACCCAAAACCTGTGGGGTGCAGCCAAAGCACTTCTAAGAGGGAAGTTTATAGCAATACAGTCCTACCTAAAGAAAGAGGAAACATCTCAAATAAATAACCTAACCTTGCACCTAAAGCAATTAGAGAAAGCAGAACAAAAACACCACAAATTTAGCAGAAGGAAAGAAATCATAAAGATCAGCTCAGTAATAAAAAAAAGAAAAAGAAATGAAGGAAATGATAGCAAAGATCAATAAAACTAAAAGCTGGTTCTTTGAGAAGATAAACAAAATTGATAAACCATTAGACAGACTCATCAAGATAAAAAGGGAGAAGACTCAAATCAATAGAATTAGAAATGAAAAAGGAGAAGTAACAACTGACACTGCAGAAATACAAAAGATCATGAGAGATTACTAAAAGCAACACTATGCCAATAAAATGGACAACCTGGAAGAAATGGACAAATTCTTAGAAATGCACAACCTGCCAAGAGTGAACCAGGAAGAAACAGAAAATGTGAACAGACCAATCACAAGCACTGAAATGGAGACTGTGATTAAAAATCTTCCAACAAACAAAATCCCAGGACCAGATAGCTTCAGAGGTGAATTCAATCAATCATTTAGATGAGAGCTAACACCGACCTTCTCAAACTCTTCCAAAATATAGCAGAGGGAGGAACACTACCAAACTCATTCTACAAGGCCACCACATCCCTGATACCAAAACCAGACAAAGATGTCATGAAGAAAGAAAACTAAATGCCAATAGCCCTGATGAACATAGATGCAAAAATCCTCAATAAAATACTAGCAAACAGAATCCAACAGCACATTAAAAGTATCATACACCATGATCAAGTGGGGTTTATTCCAGGAATGCAAGGATTCTTCAATATACGCAAATCAATCAACGTGATACACCATATTAACAAATTGAAGGATAAAAAACATGATCATCTCAATAGATGCAGAGAAAGCTTTCGACAAAATTCAACATCCATTTATGGTAAAATCCATCCAGGAAGTATGCAAAGAGGGAACTTACCTCAACATGATAAAGGCCATATATGACATATCCACAGTCAACATCGTCCTCGATGGTGAAAAACTGAAAACTTTTCCACTAAGATCAGGAACAAGACAAGGTTGCCCATTCTCACCACTATTATTCAACACAGTTTTGGAAGTTTTAGCCACAGTAATCAAAGAAGAAAAAGAAATAAAAGGAATCCAAATTAGAAAATAAGAAGTAAAGCTGTCACTGTTTGCAGATGACATGATACTATACATAGAGAATCCTAAAGATGCTACCAGAAAACTACTAGAGCTAATCAATGAATTTGGTAAAGTAGCAGGGTACAGAATTAATGCACAGAAATCTGTGGCATTCCTGTACACTAATGATGAAAAATCTGAAAGTGAAATGAAGAAAACACTCCCATTTACCTTTGCAACAAAAAGAATAAAATATCTAGGAATAAACCTACATAAGGAGAAAATAAACCTGTATGCCGAAAACTATAAGACACTGATGGAAGAAATTAAAGATGATACAAACAGATGGGGAGATATACCATGTTCTTGGATTGGAAGAATCAACACTGTGAAAGTGACTCTACTACCCAAGGCAATCTACATATTCATTTCAATCGTTATCAAACTCCCCATGGTATTTTTCACAGAACTAGAAGAAAAAATTTCACAATTTATATGGAAACACAAAAGACCTCGAATAGCTAAAGCAATCTTGATAAAGAAAAATGGAGCTGGAGGAATCAGGCTCCCTGACTTCAGACTATACTACAAAGCTACAGTCATCAAGGCAGTATGGTACTGACACAAAAAGTGAAATATAGATCAATGGAACAAGATAGAAAGCCCAGAGATAAACCCACACACATATGATCACCTTATCTTTGAAAAAGGAGGCAAGAATATACAGTGGAGAAAAGACAGCCTCTTTAATATGTGGTGCCTGGAAAACCAGACAGCTACATGTAAAAGAATGAAATTAGAACACTCCCTAACACTATACACAAAAATAAGCTTAAAATGGATTAAAGACCTAAATGTAAGGCCAGACTCTATCAAACTCTTAGAGGAAAACATAGGCAGAACACTCTATGACATAAATCACAGCAGATCCTTTTTGACCCACCTCCTAGAGAAATGGAAATATAAACACAAATAAACAAATGGGACCTAATGAAACTTCAAAGCTTTTGCACAGCAATGGAAACCATAAGCATGATGAAAAGACAACCCTCAGAATGGGAGAAAATATTTGCAAATGAAGCAACTGACAAAAGATTAATCTCCAATATTTAGAAGCAGCTTATGCAGCTCAATATCAAGAAAAACAAATAACCCAATCCAAAAATGGGCTGAAGACCTAAATAGACATCTCCAAAGAAGATATACAGATTGCCAACAAACACATGAAAGAATGCTCAACATGATTAATCATTCGAGAAATGCAAATCAAGACTACAATGAGATATCATCTCACACCAGTCAGAATGGCCATCATCAAAAAGTCTAGAAACAGGGCTTCCCTGGTGTCACAGTGGTTGAGAGTCTGCCTGCCAGTGCAGGGGACATGGGTTCATGCCCTGGTCTGGGAAGATCCTGCATGCCACAGAGCGGCTGGGCCCGTGAGCCATGGCAGCTGGGCCTACATGTCCGGAGCCTGTGCTCTGTGGCAGGAGAGGCCGTGACAGTGAAATGCCCGTGTACCACAAAAAAAAAAAAGAAAAAAAAAAAAAGAATCTAGAAACAATAAATGCTGGAGAGGGTGTGGAGAAAGGGAACCCTCTTGCACTGTTGGTGGGAATGTAAACTGATACAGCCACTATGGAGAACAGTATGGAAGTTCCTTAAAAAACTAAAACTAAAACTAACATACACCCCAGCAATCCGTCTCCTGGGCATATACCCTGAGAAAACCATAATTCAAAGAGTCATGTACAAAAATATTCATTGCAGCTCTATTTACAATAGCCAGGACATGGAAAAAACCTAAGTGTCCGTTGACAGATGAATAGATATAGAAGACGTGGCACATATATACAATGGAATATTACTCAGCCATAAAAGGAAACAAAATTGTTTTTGTAGTGAGGTGGATGGACATAGAGTCTGTCATACAGAGCGAAGTAAGTCACAAAGAGAAAAACAAATACTGTATGCTAACACATATATATGGGCTCTAAAAAAAAAAAAAAAGTTCATGAAACACCTAGCTATGAGACTGGAACAAAGACACAGACCTACTAGAGAATGGACTTGAGGATACGGGGAGAGGTAAGGGTAACCTGAGACAAAGTGAGAGAGTATCATGGACATATATACACTACCAAATGTAAAATAGATAGCTAGTGGGAAGCAGCCGCGTATCACAGAGAGATCAGCTCAGTGCTTTGCAACCACCTACAGGGGTGGCATACGGAGTGTGGGAGGGAGGGAGATGCAAGAGGGAAGAGATATGGGGACATATTTATATGTATAACTGATTCACTTTGTTATAAAGCAGAAACTAACACACCATTTTAAAGCAATTATACTCCAACAAAGATGTTAAAAAAAAAAAAAAACTTTGTGACAGAATGGCTAGATTAGAATAACACACTTTGAGAAAGAAATATTTCAAAATGAAATCCCAAACTTAAAATCTTATTAATTCAGAATCGGTTAAAGGGAGAGTCTTTGTAAAGTTGAAATAATTCTGAATTATCAAATATTTGTTTCTTCTGTTGTAGAAAGAACAGTGATTATTGAATGAGTGTCCAGACAAACCAAATTGATTTAAATTATAAACATCACCTTCTATTCATCCATATTTTATTTGGATTCTGGGAAAACCATAATGCTGCCTGTTTGTTCTGATCACCCCAAAAAACTTTTACAAAGCCCCTAGTGCCCTCCCCCAAAATGTCTGTATCCTAATGCATGGAACCTGTAAATATGCTACCTTATATGGAAGAAGGTCTTTGCAGATGTGATTAAGGTTAAGGACTTTGAGATGGGGAGATTCTCCCCAGATTACCCAGTTGGATCTAAAATAATCACATAAATTCTTAAAAGCAGAGACCCTTTCTCAACTGGGGACAGACAGAGAGATGTGATGATACAGGAGAGATGGCAGTGTGAAAAGAACTCAACCTGCCATTGCTGGCTTTGAAGAAGGAGGAATAGAGTCACCAGAAGCAAGAAAAGGCAAGGAGACAGATTCTCCCCCTTGAGGCCCCAGACAAGGACACAACCCTGTCTACAACTTGATCCTAGCCCAGTGAGACTGTGTCAGGTTTCTGACCTACAGAACTCTAAGATAATAAATTTGCATTGCTTTGAGCCACTCAATCTGTGATAATTTGCCACATCAGCAATAGAAAACAGGTACAAATATATATTTGCCCCTGGGCATGTCCTAACCTATAATCCGACAGTTACCTAGTACTGTTATACCGACTTCCAGCTGCATAGCAGTTCTTAACCTCAACGTCTCTATACTTTTTCACTTATTCATTTAATAAACATTCTCCAAATTAGACAAGTCTCAGATGCTAGATCTCCAATGTACTTTTCATTTTTTCTATTGTATCCAAAATATCCCAACCACATACCTTATCAGTTATAAGATAAATGAATGAAAAGCAAGGCAACATTTGGTAATAACATTTTAAAAAGAGCTACTGTTTATAGGATGTCTAGTATGTTCTAGACACTTTATATATGTAATTTCCTATTTTCACAGTCAAATGCAAGATAAGTATTATTATAAGCATTTTTTTTTTTCACGGTACACGGGCCTCTCACTGTTGTGGCCTCTCCCGCTGCCGAGCACAGGCTCCGGACGAGCAGGCTCAGCGGCCATGGCTCACGGGCCCAGCCGCTCCACGGCATGTGGGATCTTCCCGGCCCGGGGCACAAACCCATGTCCCCTGCATCGGCAGGCGGACTCTCAACCACTGCACCACCAGGGAAGCCCTATAAACATTCTTGAGGTGTAAAAATTGTGGCTTTAACAGACATAGTTTTCCTTGTCCAGTAAGAGGATTTAAACCCAGGTCTGTGAAACCTTAAGTTGCTTGAGAACAAATCCTTATGTTGTATAACATTTTGCATTAATCAGATGATCCCTAACCTAAAGAAATAGCTCCCTAGCTGTGGAATTTCTAAAGCCAGACACATCCACAGCCATAGCACAGAATTTCAGGGAAATCAGAGACATCAACTCTGCCCTTCACAAAATCACTACATATCATCTCAACGTTCCAGAACACAAGGAGAAAGGTTAAAAAAGCCTAACTCTACAAAAGTTATTAAAGAAACAACAGCACATGATATTAGTATATAAGGTGGGACATTATCTATGAGATAATTGGATATATAGAATAGATATCCTTTTACAGAATATATAGTTTTTTGTAGACTAGATATAAAGATTTATGTATTTATTGCAATAGGATATAATTGGAGCATGGAAAAATGTATCATTACTATCTTCGACACAAGTGTCCAGGTGGAAGGATTTGTTTTCTCAGTACAAATAAAAGCAAAAAGTTAACAGACTTACATTCTATTCTTAAGACCTACTGTGTAGTTAATGTGAATTTAAGTGTTTAGAAATTGCTTTATTTACTATGTTAACAAGTTTCTCACCAATTCCATCTACATGAAAAGCTTGTTAGCAAGTTTTCTTATAATAATGAGTACAAAGTTAATTTCTAGCCAAGAACTCCCAGTACTCTCATGATTTCAATGGTAGCACGATGAAATTATGATATTCTATTATATGTCTATAGTAATTTTTGATGGACCTGATGTTTCTTTTTCAAACAATTCAGCTTGTGAATCATATATTTGATGCTCATTCTTGAGAAAGCATTTTTGTGTCTAGTGTTGTATCAGCCACAGAATATCAGAGAGCAAAATTGTTTTGAATCTTGCCTTCATAGTGAGTACTCTACAGTGTGGGAAACAGACATAATTAAATTTTTATAGAATTTCAGGAGAGAAAACTTCTTGGTAGATAGGACCAAGTATATGCCTGAAGAAAAGCAGAAATTATATAGAAAAACAACATTGGGGAGGGAAACTATTATTGACATAGGGAGCAAGAATTGCTCAAAGTAGGAAACAAGAGATGTGGTAACATGTTTAGGAGAAATAAAAGGAGCTGTGATTTGTTGTTAAATCCACATTTGTATAATGTCATGACAAAATTTAAGGGATTTTAAGCCAGAGGTATTAGTGACACAATGATGTATCTCATGATAGGATAAAATGTGGTTTACCACCCACCTTGGCCTATCTCAAGATCAGCTTTTCTGTCCTGCTTTTTACATTCTCCTATCTGAAACAAAATGCTTCAAACTAATAAATTAAATGGCTCATATTTTCTCTATCAACTTCCAGTTAAAAGAGAAGTTGATGCTACTTTCAAACGTTATCTTTAAAATAATGTTTGAAGGGGTGTTAGTACATACTATATACTCATATATACTTGGGTGTGTGTAAATTCTGGAATCTGCCTTTTTGAAACTGTATTCATTCACCTTAAGTAATGTGCTGCTAGCAGTGATATTTGTAAGAACATATAGTTCATATGAACTGCTTCTTCACATTTACAAGTGTTTAGTAACATAATCATGAAAATATTTAGAGTACAAAAAATAAAGAATCCATTTTTAGAAGTATAACTTCATTTCTTTCTGAAAAGCAATTTGGTAATAAATATTAAAAGCTTAAAACATTTTATAAACTTTGACCATGTAATTTTGCTTCTAGGATCTACCTTATGACAATAGTCATAATAAAAATACAGACTTTTCTCTGTTTTCCCACTTCTTGGAAGAAAATCAATTACTTTAAAAGCAAAGGAAGAAAAATACAGTTTTAAAACTGTAGGCCCTTGTCAGTATACAGATTAGGTCCAGGGGGAGAAAGAAGGAGATGGAATCTGAGGCCTGCTAGCTATTTGTTATATTTTGTTCAGTGATTAGAAGCAAGTGAGGTAAAATATGAACACCTGATAAACAGTATATGTTGTCTTTCTTCTTAAAAGTAAAAATATTTAAAATAAACCAATAAAGGACTTTAGCTCTGTATAGTGCATAACAAATCAATGCACCATTAAACAAACCCATTGAATATGTGGGGCATTCAATACACTAGCTTTGCTTTTCTCTGTTTGATACAAAATTATAAAAAGGTTACCTTGAATTCCAATTTAATTATACTAATCCAATGTGTACTATTTAAACCAATTTAATATACCCCTTTGAAACAGTGTTGGCTTTCTATTATTCTTTTATTTTATTAACAAAAAAAATCTCTTAAAGTGCAGAAAATTCCAGCAGCCTGAAAAGGGCTACTGAAAAACATTAAAGTGATTTGGGGTGGATTAAGAGTCTATTAACAAGAAAGTACATGTTGAAATATCTCATTACTAAATGTAGGATCTGGAGTGAAATGTTCAGCATATGAAAAATGTGTTGTCGTGTTCACAATCTAAAACACTGTTGGGAAAATAATTGTATTATGGAGAATTTAGTCTCAGTAAAATTTAAGTGTATGTAGTTGTGGCTCCCCCCCCATTTAAAATTAAAAAATAGCATCAGGGTATCATTTGAGGAGATATTTCGGTTTTTTTGTCACTAAAATGTTAATATGTGAGTATATTTTTATATTTGTGATATAGTAATAATTTGTATGCTTTCCTAAAATTTTCAATTGTACATTTGTATAGCCTTTAACTTTCCTCAGAAGAGAGCTGTCAGCTTTAGGGCAATCCCTTTAGCCAATTCCCAAGTCCCTGTATGTTTATTCCCTCCTCTTTCCGGGTACTATTGCCTTTCCTAATTGCTTACTTGTCCTAAGAAGAATCTGGCCTATTCTAATTCTAACAGGAAAGCCTATTTTTCTTGTGTATAAGATATAAATAATGAATCTTATTATAATAACAGATTGTATTTAGAAACTGAGCTATAACTCATTATATGTGAGTGATTTATATAAACAGACGATAAAAGGGAAAAAAATATCCATGGCAATAAATCACATATAACAAATTAGAAACAGCATCTATGCATTTGTATTGTTTTCTCAACAGCTCTAATTCAAATGAGTAAAAGGTAATATCATGATATCTGCATTGGTTTTAGCTAAACTGATCTCCCAAAATTGAGTAGAGGTGAAGAAAATGGCGCCTAGGTAATCTGCCTGCTCATTAAGTCTCTCTTTCCAAGTTTACGTCCTTATACATTGTCATCACTTCACAGTCACAGTGAAAAAGAGGCATCTGTAGTGGTCTCACAGAGATTCTTAGATTGATATTACATAAAGTCATCACTACCTTCTAGTGGTTTTTTGTTTGTTTGTTTGTTTTACCTTCTAGTGTTTTGAATGAGGAGTTGACAAATTTTGTCTTATCTTTTTCTGAAAATTATTCTGATCCCTCCTTAAGGAATGAAAAAAATCACAGGTAGATATATTGTCTCAAAAAGGATACTGGTTCATTTTTTTAAGAAGAGAATCAAGAGATCTGGTGTCAGACAAGTGCTAGAAGTAGAGGAAGGCAGAGGTAAATGTCCAGAAAAAGAAAAGCTCTTTTGAGCTCTCAGCATGGTCTCGGTGGGTTTCCTTGATTCTGACTACCCAACGAGCTGTAACTGGTGTTAGGCAGGTAGATGGTTTTATGCAGATAGATGGACTAGGGCTATTTCCAACTGAGTGATTAAGAAAAATGACTCGAAATGACATATAATTCTCATTGTATAATAAAAGAAAGCTTACAAGTAGTCATTCAAAAATATTTGTTATAAAAGAATGAATAGCTAAATGACTGATTGAATGGATGGATGGAACAGATGGATCAATTCACCATTTGTTCTGGTGTTTAAAAATACTAATTAAAGAATGACAGTTTTTGAGAAAAAGATGTAAATACCTACTTCACACATACATATGACACAAGTAATTTCAAATCAACTAGATTTTAATTTGAAATGGTTAAGGTATTTTAAGGAGAATAAAATTATTCAATCATTTTGGATCATCTGGAAAGGGAGAATAAATGCCATACAGACTACAAATAATGGCAAAAGGATATACATATATATTATTGTTTAAAACTAAAGGACTTTAACGTGGAAAACAAAGAACAAAAAACATGACCAAACATAGTGAGACAAAAACCTGTAAAGTTATACACAACAAATATATAAAGAGTTCATATATTAATAATAAAAATTTAAGAGTCTCACGAATGATGAAATGCAAAGTTCATGAAAAGGAAATATAATTAAGAAACAGAAAATTTTAGTCAGAAATACAAAATATTTATTTAACAATATGCTAGTATTTTATTAACTCCTAAAACTTGGCAATAATTATGGCTAATTCTGTGGAAGGAGGTCTTATTGCAAATATTGTCAACCTTTTGCAAAAACCAAACTGGTAATACAATAGAAGAGTTAACTATATACTCATCCCATTCCGTTGCAAAATGTCTATCACAACAAAATAATCCAAAATATGTTTTAAATGAAGATGTTCATTGCAGTATTATTTTAAGCATCAAAAATTAGGAGCCAGTTACCTTTCCATCAATTAGGAAACAATTAATTATTTATGTTACTTTCTCTCAAAGGAAGAGTATGCAGCTAATATGGGGATTTTGAAAATTAATTGTGGCATGAAAATATTCTTTGACACAGTTTAAATAGAAAATAGTATTCCAGAGTATATAGATTATGACTGCAACTATTTAAAACCTATTTAAAACTATTAATAGTAATAAACAATGGAGAACATATATCAAAATTGTAATAGCAGGTGTGATTAGTTAATGAAGACATGATTCATTTTGTCATTCATATTTTTTATGTGATTATTCTGCTTTTATTATTAGTTAAATAAACAATCACAGGCAGATGGATAGGTAAAGGAGGTAAATTCACCTCTTTTAATTTGGTTTTCCTCTTTATAATACACATAAGTAAACATATATGACAGATAAAAATTTAATTAGAAGCGCATTTTAGATTATTTTTAATATGGTTTAGTTCTCCCAAACTATGCTTCAACTGAGAAAATCCAGAAGGTTAATTGTCAATTTTGTCTGCATTTCCCTCCCTCCTGAATTATTTTCCATTTAGTTAACAAAGAGGTGGATTTGTAACTAAACTTCCATCAAGTTACTTAATTCAGTCTGAAAGTGTTCCTAAAGGGAACCACTAATGACAGAAAGAATTGCTGGCACGAACAAAATTTTTTTGAGGAATTAAAGTGTTTAGCCAGGCAATGAGGACATTAATAATTTATAAAGTAAGTCAGCACATAAAGCAGAAAGAGCTGACTTTCAACCACAATAGAATAAATCAAGAAACCTGCTGAGGAGATGTTGAGAGTGCTGATAAGCTTCAAAATAATAGGCTTTTTTGACCTCTCTAAACAGTTGCCACATTTGATCACAAAATTAATGTTTAAGAAAGGTCTTATATTTAGAACATATCTTTCTGTTCATAACATCAATTATGGACTATGTACAAAGTCTAATCATATTCTTTTTCAAAGAAAGAACATGTGATGGTACTTATTCATAAGATTTCTTCTTATTACTAAGATGGTTACATATCTGTTTCTAGGTAGGGCAAGAAATGTAACAGAATCTAAAATAAAGACAATAATTTTGAGTGAACAAATGAACTTTTAAAGAATACCAGTGGTTTAAATTTGAAAAGTTTTAATAAAAATTGATGACTATTTTTTTTTGCCTGAAAATAATCTTTAGTATGGAAATTTCCTCAATTCCAGGGTAACTACTAAACAACACAGTACAAGCATAGGGACTCCCCTACTTAGAAACAGAGCTACTTGTGTGCCATCAAGTTTTCTCTGACAACCCAAAGCCCTGAAATGCCATGAATACAATAACAATCTAAATCAAAGTGAGGCATGCATCCATACTTAAATATGAACTTTTCTGGAGGAAGCAATGTATTAAGTTGTTGAGACATCTTGGATCCTCTCACAGTCCTCCAGGGATGCAAAGATTGAAATTACCTGGAGTCCATGGGTGTGGTCTCAGAGTAAGCCTAAGATAGGGGCTGCTGCTTATTCAAATATATATCTTCCTTTCTTTCAGAATTAATGAACTCTCAGTTTTCAGCTGACTAACTGGCTGACTACAAAAAAGACTAATTTTCTGGAGCAAGTGCTGGCCAGGGTGATATAAGTGGAAGTGATAGGTGTTAGCCTCTGTGAACATTCTCTGAAGCATAGTTGCTATTTTGCCTTTGGCCCATTCTCACATTTCCTTTCTCTCTCCTGCTGCCTGGAAGATAAATGCTACTTTTTTTTTTTTTTTTTTTTTGACAAGGATGTCAAGGGTCACACCACAGAGATGGAAGAACTGTGAGCTAAAAGGGGCCTGGGTTCCTGAACAGTTCGTGGAGCTGAGCCAAGTTATTAACACTTAACCCCATATTTCTAGCCATTTACAAAAGACAAAAATACATTTCTGCCCTTTGATCAGCCACTGTTATTATAGGTCAGTGAAACTTACTGCCAAATATAATTCTAACTATTATTTTACAGGTGAGAATACAAGCTTGCACATATCTAGTGCCTTTAGAGGTTCACTGCTAAACATGGTAGCTACCAGACACACATGCCACTGAGCACTTGAAACGTGTAGTTAGAATTCAGATGTATTGTAAGTGTAAAATATACAGCACATTTTGAAGACTTATGATAATAATATTTTGGATATATTATGTTAAATATACAACTAAAATTATGTACACCTAATATGTGGGGATTTTTAAAATGTCATTCCTAGAAAAATTTAAATTACTTGTATGGCTTTATATTTCTGTTGGGCAGAGCTTTTCTAGAGGTTACAAAGCAGACTAGATATCTGAACTCCTGCCTCTCGGTTACAAACTTTCTTTGTCAGACCAAACAACTTCTACTGTGTGGTAAGGGGTAGAGTCGGGTTATGTTGGTAGATGTCATCAGGATTGAAATTAGCAACATAAAAAGCATGACTTCATCTAATTTAAAAAAGGGCCCAAGTCAGAAGGATGTGAATAATTCTAAGAACATGTATATTTGCAGCACAACCTCATCTGGAATGGTCAGATAATAGAATCGGGGATGATAAGCTTTCCAAACAGATAAAATTTTAAGTAATGAAAATGTCTAGGTGGAATGAATGGGCATGGTTTGCTTAAGTGGACAGAAGGTGAAAACGCTGAGATGATGTGGTCAAGAAATTTGTAAAGCGCTGGGTTAACCCATTTTTATGAAATTTAATTCTGATAATAATTTATAATTCATTTTTTCTTTTCCATTTTTAATTTTATTTTATTGTGTTAGGAACACAACATGAGATCTACCCTCTTAACAAATTTTTAACTGTATAATACAGTACTGCTGACTATAGGTGCAATGTTGTATAACAGATCTCTAAAGCTTATTTTTCTTGTTAAACAGAAACTTTAGACCTATTGATTTGTAATTCCCCATTTCCTTCTTTCCCCAGCAACCACTATTCCACTCTTTAATGCCACAAATTTGACTATTTTAGACACCTAATATAAGTTCAATCATGCAGTATTAGTCTTTCTATGACTGGCTTATTTCATTTAGCATAATGTCTCAAGGTTCATCCACATTGTTGCATATTGCAGAATTTCCTTCTTGTTTAGAGTTGAATAATATGCCACTATATGTACATAGTACATTTTCTCTATTCATTCTCATTGCTTCCTATTTTTCTTCAAGCTTAATGCTGATGCTAGATATTTTCTGATCTATCGAAGTCCACTGCTTCTCTCAGTAACCCCTGCATACCCAGCTACTTTCCCTGGGATCCAAAACCCATTCCCTCCTCTTCCCCCTTCTATCCTTGTTATCAATTATCCAATTAGTCTTCACACAAACCTAAGAGAAAGGTATTATTGTTATTATCATTATTATCATCATCTCTATTTTAAAGATGGGGAAACCAAGCACAAAATGATTAAAAAATTTCACCCAAGTTCACACATTTAGGAAGTAGCAGAGATAGATTTCAATCCAGGTAAATTGGCTTTAACCTCAAGCACTTAATATTTTATGGTCTATTGTCTCTGGCCTAGTAGCCAATTACTGATTACTTCCCAGCATCCATTCTCTATTTTTTTTAACCAAAAGTTGAAATATATTTTGGAATCCCTGTGGATCTTGGACAGCTGGGTCCACTCTTGAGGAACCTATTCTTCGCTTCTAACCTCAATGATTCTTCCAATACTGGGTGTGTGGTCTAAGGCAGGTCAACAAGGGTGTCTCTCAGGACTTTGCCTATGAACAAGGTGAAAAAACATTCTTTTGCTTATGAATTAGGAAGCATGTAATCTTAACATCTAGCATCAAGAAAAATAGAGAAGACATAAACAAATATAGAGCTAGAGGGTCCAAAATTCTAAAAATTCTAGAGTGTCCAAAATCCCGGCAGAGTGTCCTAACTTGAAAGTTTGATTTATATCATATATTATCTTTGTATCTTAGAACAGAATGCTTTGTTTTAAAATCTTAATTAATTCGTTTAAAGTACTTAAGAATAATTTATCTCTCTTCTTAAATACAACTTTTAGTCCAATGTGTATCTGATAAACATTTTAAATAATCTTGAATCTCTTAATACCAAACTAATTATTTTATTAATGTCTAGGGTAGAAAAATTTATGAATTGTCCATACTTTGTAGAAAAATAATGTTTCTGGAAAAATATGTCACACTGTCTAAGAAAAACTACTTTATCATTATAATTTTAAATAACTCATCACAATAAAGAGAGACAAACAGTATTTAACATGTGTACTGTTTATATGATTTCTCTCAAGTTTTACTCAGAAAATTTTAATTTTTAAAAATCTATATGGTCTCATATGATTAACATGGAAATAAAAAAAATTTTTGAATGAGTTTTATGCCAATTTACAGAAATGGAATGGTAAAGGACATCTCTGAATGAATGATGAAACTATTTTAAGCCTTTCTTTGTGATAAAACTAGATGACAAATTTACCTAATTCTTTAATTTTTCAAGATTATTTTAAAAGTTTCATTGGATGCCTTTGAGATTGGTTTCCAGTATATCACTGTACCAGTATGAAAACAATGGAAGGTTTAGTACGATATTTTATTCATTGTTAAGGTATTGTAGAATGCTATTATGTACATTACAGCTAGAAAGCAAATACCTTTCTTATGTTATTGAAATTCTTGGTCCAAAGAAGGGCTTTGATAAAGAGAAATGGATAGATGATGTTTTTCGGCAAATATTTTTATTTTGGACAGTTATATTATTTTGCAGGTGACACCTGCAATCATATTTTTTTTTACTCTTTTCCTTACCATAAGTAAGGTGGCTTTTATCAAGCTGTAAGCCATATCTCCCATCTGTCATGTTATATTTTGAAAATACTTTTTTTTATTGCTGGGCCAGTCAAAATGATAGTAATTACATAAAGTATTCAAAGCTGTAAGGGGAAAGTTATAAACTTTCGAACTGAAGCACACACACAATCTTTTTTAATGTAGAAGACTAAGAAGTCTATAATCCAAAAAATAGATAAAATTTAACTTTATATATAATTAGATTAAATAATGTTCAGTGGAACAGTGTAGACCAACAGTTAATGTAGGACTAATATGCGAGAACCACTGTCTCATGTCAATATATGTCCTACCTAATCTCCTTTTTATTTCCAGAGATATGAATTGTTTCCCCAGAATGGTCTAACCCACTATATTATAGTTAAAAAATGTCAACTTGTTGAAGACTAATTTTTTGTAGTTTACATAGAAGAGTCTAATATGTAAGCAATAATTTCCAAAAATATATTGGAATTTAGAACACAGAGAATCAGCAGCAACATAATTATTTGAGCAAGTATATGAACAAATAGTCTCCATTTAGATATGAGAGATAATACATGGAAGAGAATAAATTATACAGAAAGACTTTTTTTATTAAACAAGTATTAATGTTTCAGAAGATTATCATTATATACTGACATAAAATGACATTAATATAATAAGTATATCTGAAGACATGTAAACTATCAATAGGCCAGACATCTATTTTTATTAGGTACTCCAAATCCTTAATAACTAAATTCTGCATAAAACACTTTTGTTGGCTTTGCTTACCCAGAGAGTTAATTGTCTAACAAGCCCGGGAGATAAAAGGAAAAAGCCAAGACCTAAAACTGGAGCTATCAATGAAAACACAGGGGAAGAAATTGAAAGTGATAAGCACACCTGAAGACAGGTGTCAATAGATAGTGAAAAAGAATATATATTTGTAAAAAATAACAATACAATGATACAATTTTAGAAATAAGAATAGATGCTTTAAATACCAAATCAGAGCTGAAATCAGAATTTATGAACCAAAGATGTAATTTCATTTACTTTGTATAAAAAATAAAGAACATTTATAATTTGCTAGTGACTACTGAGTTGGCATAGGAGATATTGCACTCAGTTTGACCTCTGTAGATCTGGATTCAGTTATAGTTCTGCTATGGAAGTTGTTAAACTTCTCTGTGTCTCAGTTTCCTTATGCCTAATACAGGGTAATAGCTGACCTATACTATTCATAGAGTTATTATTATGAAAAAGCAAATGAACTGATGTATAAGAAAATATTTAGGAAGTTATAAAAACACTGAAGATATTAAGTAAATCATCATCATTATTATACACAAATTATATATAAGGATTATTTTAAATGAGAAATCACTTTTAAAAGCATGTAAATATCTCTTGTTTGTGCACTGATGAGAAAAAGTAATTACAGTACTGTAGAAAAATTTAAAAACAGATAAGTAAAAAAAAGGAAAAATTTAAATTCACCTGACATCCAAGCATGCATTGATAACCATTATAATACTGATAATATTGTGGTCAACTTTCTTCCATCTATTGGTACCACTGTTGCTAATGCTACTAAAACACACACAGACACACAAACACACCTATATCCATGGTGTTGTAATTAACTTATAGTAATTATATATTTATGCTATGTATTGTGTATTGTGCTATGCTTTCTTTTTTACACACCATTACAGGTAGAAAATATGCCACAGTTTTAAAATTTCTCATTCTACATTATTTTTAGATAGCTAGACAGCACTGCATTGCAATGAAGTAACTATATTTAAGTACTCTTCTGCTGGATATAGGTAGTTTCTCAATTCCTACTAATGAAAATAACATGAAAATAAACATTTATAGAATCTTTGTGTGAATCTACTATTTTTCCTTCAAGGTGAATGAGAATGAATTTTTTTTTCCAAATGGTATAAACATAAAGCTCAAGATGCATTGAGTCAAGTCCCCTCCAGAAAAGTTATTGAGGCAGCAGGCTATCAACAGTGTAGAAAAGTGTCAATAAAAATAATAAATTTTCTTAAGTGGCTGACTACATATATCTGGGAAATTTAATAATTAAATTATTATTATATAGGATTTGTTATTAATGCTAAGATAAATGTGGCCATATTGTATTATATTACATTATAGGAAATAAGCACACTGATCTTTTCAATCTAGATACCCTGGATTATATATACAATATCAAGATGGTTTAGATTAATATATGAATAATAGGTACATTATGAAACAGTATATAATATATTCAGGAATAATTTGGGCATGTGATGTGGATGTGATGATCAGTAAAATCTGTGAATCTCAAATATATATTTTTTGACTTGGTCTTAATACAGTAAAGCATTGGTATGTTATATTCTCATTTTTATTGATGGTGCCTTTGTAACTAAATATATTTTTCATTAATCTGTTGTATAAAAAAAACAATACCATAAGAATTTTCTAAACTTCCGGACCATAACTGAAGCCAGCTTTGGATAATGTTTTCAGTTGTGGCATAGAAAATTAGAAAAGAGTCAGTCTGTCAATGGCAAACATGAAGATGAGCAAATATGAATTCAGTTGACCTGATACCAACTATGTTGGTCATCAGCCAATAATACCAGCTGCACTAGAACTAGAAGACAGCAGGTGAAATCCATAAACCACAAATAATTTAATAGCACAGCTCACGAATATAAGAGTATTCAGGTCTAAAATTAACCAGGTTATTAAGAGATGCCTGAAGTCTCATGGAAATTTAAAGGAGAGTCAATGATATTTTGTTGGTTAGGGTGGAAGAAGAATGAGGTGTGGGACAAAAATTCTAATTACGAGTAATAAGATATTACATAAATACCACCGGCAAAATACATAGCTTAGAATTTTGGACAAAGATGTGTGGATACCTAATCACAGAAATTTTGAACTCGATTCTGCTTAGAGTTAATCAGTCCATCACACAGAGAACCATTTATGAAAACGGTGACAGCTAATATCAATCAAAAAGCCTGAAGGAAAGTAAGCTATAGATTTTTATTCCTTCTTATCGTCAAAGAAATAGTATTAGAGTTCTCCCAACTATTTTTCCCTAGAAAGTATATGTTTTTTTCTGTTTTAAATGTTATTTTGTTGAAATCTTCTGAATAAAAGCTTTTATCTGCAGGGTTTAGAGGTAAGAATAGCTGAAATAATTTACCTGTTTTGCTCTAAGAAAGCACGATTTTATAGACAGCATCTCTGAATTTATTTGGTAAGTGACTTAGAATAATCAAATGTCAAACAAATGAATTTTTAGTTGAAAATCTTTAAAACCATTTGTAGACCTTAAATAATCTTGATGAGCTAGGAAAACATATTGCAGAAAATAAATATTTTCTGGACATACATGTTTGACTATTTTACTTCAAACTCTCATTGCTCGACTTGAAAACGTGCACATTCAAAAAGATAATTATAAAATAATTTGAGACAATATTATTTATTTCTCAAATATCTTATTCAACTTTTAAATAATACTCAAGTCAATTGTTTTATCAGTTGCAAAGGAATTATCTGTACTACAAAATTTTCTGTCAACTGCATTTTTGTGCATGTTATGTAATGCACACATATTAGAAGTGCATGCTCATTTTTTTAACTTTAGCAGTACTCTGTTGCAAAGGTTTAGAGAAAGAATAGTCACAAATAATTACACTAGATAGTGTGTTTATGTGTGAGTGTATTCATGTATCTCTGTGTGGTTAGTATGTTTGTCTCATGGGTTCAGTAGAAGAAAATGAAATAGAGCTGTTTCAATGCCTTTTGTTTGACTTTTAGGCAGTTCCACCAATTCTTAAAGGAGCACTATCATTGAAAGGATAAAGTGGAATGTCATAAAGCGACAGAACAAGGAAAAGCATAAATTGGGGAATGGAAGTGGAAATGTCAAGGAGTACCAGGGAATGGGACATAGGCAAACAAAAAGGGAGATGAAGTACTTGAGCTACTTACAAAGGTCTTCTAATAGCATTGTTTTAATACTAATTTCAGAGTACTGTATAAAAAGAAACTGATATTCAGAAAACTGCCTTCATCTTAAATATATTCAATTTTCATTACACATAATGACAAGGACCTGTTTCAAGGCAATGATAGAATTACTATCAAGTATAGATATATTCCGAATTTCTACCAACACTTAAACAATTTAAGCACGGAAACAGAGTATTTTCTAACATTGTATACCCTTCCTAAAATATATCCAGGTTTATGATATTTTAAATAAGAGAATCGTCAAAGAAACAGTGGAATTTTTCTTTCTTTCTATGACCTGAGATAAACTAAATCTATCAGTAGAAAATTTTCAAAGCAGCATGAAATATATTTTGCTGCATTTAACTTTCACATTGGGGGGTGTTAAATTTTGACAGGGAATAAATAACCATAAACTATGTGCAAGAAAGAATATTCTAACAAGTTATAATAGGATGTGTACCCATTCTTTGATTTTTCTCGCCATTAATTATACTATTGTAATGTTATACTTATCTGTTGGTCGCAGTGATAAGCCACTGTGGAATTATTTATCTCCTCTACACTGTGTCTAAAGCATAAAAGAAATAATGACTTGAGCATAGCAAGGATGTTAAATAACCCACAGCCACCAATAAATATAAGGTAGGCCTGGCAATAGAATACTTCTTATTAACTGAAAGAGGTTAAAAGTAAATTTTAAAGATATTTTCATTAAAGAGTAGAAGGAACGTAGCAGCATTTCTTTTAAATAAATAATAATGTTACATTTTGCAAAGGAAGCTAATGAAATATTATATTTATGGCTTAAAACCCCAAGCTGATGTTAACATTTCTATAAAGTTAAGTTCAGCTAAAAGATTCTGTTTTAGTGGGAAACCGATTGATTTTGTATTGGTCACTTGTTGAACTACAAGAAATGCTGAAGCAGAAGGTATCTGGAAGGGAAAGAATATTGACAGTCACTACGGCAAGCATAAATAAGAGTGTCTTGCTGAATGTGTGTGGAAAATAAAGACATTATTTACACTCAATGGCAGTTTCACAATGTTTTTTGGCAAGAAAAGTCAAAAAGAGATGATTTATGGGCTCCTGTCAGAAGTTAAGTACAGTTCTAAGAAACTAGTCTAAAAATGAATCAGTTGGGGTGAGATGATTAAATATAGGTAGAAAAATTCTAATTCCTTCTAATGAGAATGACCGCACATGCACAATTATGCTTCAGCAGTCCACTATTTCAATAACATTAATTTAGGTCCATTTTCATACAATGTTTATTTGCCATAAACACTATTTTGAGCAAACTAAAGTTAAATCATGTTCCACTGACATAATAGACTATGAGAATTAAATCTTAAATCAGATAAATTTTTCAGAAATATTTAGCCATGCAATAAATAACGACACAAAACACTGACTTTATTTTTATTCATGGAATCTTTAAAAAAGGGAACTTTTGTGAAGAAATAAATTTTCTACAAAACAGGTAAATCTCATTGTCTTCGTATAATGCTAAAATATAAGCATTAACCAATGCTTATGAGCTTCCTGGCAATCAAAGTAATAAAGGGAAAACGAAGTTTTGAGGTTATGTGGCTTTCATATCACATTACAAAAAGCACATGAACTCAGACGGAGAGACAAAATGTTTTATCAATTCTAATGCTAAAAATTTATTGTGCATTCTTTCAAAAGGGAAAATAACTCAGCAGAATAATCAATGTTTGCCAATTGCTTTGTACAAATTAAGTGCTCAATAAATTTGATAAAACATATTGTGTGGCTTATTAAAAATTACTAAGATGATTTTGATATGAGCTTTTTCAAATTTTGTCTCAGAAAAGAAAAACAACACTGTGCTATTAAATGATATTTCTGTTAAACCAGGGCTTTTTAATATTTGGCGGATATCACATATCCCCTTAGCAGCTAGATAAAGACTAGACACTCTTCTCAGAATAAGGTTTAAAAATGTGTAATATTTAAAAATAACATTGCAAAGAAAACTACATCAAAATACAGTTTTCAAAATATTTTTGATGTATACGATTATAATGTGTAGTAGCTATTCTTCGAAGATGGCCCTCAGTGAATCACACTCCAGAGTATCCATGCCATTGTATAGATGCCTCTCATGTTGAATCTGGGCTAGTGGGATTAATAAAGTTAGGCCATCAGAAAACTTGCAGCTTCTGCCTTGGTCTCACAGACCAAGGAATGTTTTGGAACATTCGCTTTCAGAATTTAGCTGCTATAGGGCAGAGAGAAACCAGGTGTAGGTGCTCAGGTTGTCAGTCGCCACTAATCTAGCAGCCTACTGCCAGCATCAATTATCAGTCTTGTCAGTGAGTCATGTGGAACAACCAGCCTAGTTGAGCTTTCAGCTAACTGCAGTCCCAGCTGACATCTGTCTGGGATCTCATGAGAGACCCCCAAGAACCACTTAGTCCAGTAAAAGCAATGGACTGCAAGAAAGAATAAATCATTGCTTTAAGCTACTAAGTTCTTGGGTGATTTATGAGACAGTCATAAATGACTGGAGAAATATGATTCTCTATTAATGCAGTAAATAATAAGATCACACAATATCTAATAATCATAGTGATTTCAAATCAGTGATGAGGATATTCAAGATTTTTGTTACATCCATAGTGTTCTTTGGAAATATCTGAAATTTCTATTCAGACTAAAGTCACAGATACTGCCATACAATACTCTGGTTTATTGCTTACGTAAATAATTAAGGAAATGTTCAATTTAATTAAAACTTAGAAATAAAAAATGAACCCTTTTTTTCCACCTGTTTCCACGTTCATGGATTCTCCCTGAATTCTAAGCATGATTGTAGACTCCATATTAAGAACTCCTGAGCTAAACCACTGATTGGAGATGTGACAATTGTGGAGAGGATAACTCTTATGTATTACATAAACTTTGCTTTTTAAATAGGAAAACAATTGCAGCAAGATATTTAATCCAAGCTTTGAAGAAAACTATAAGACTACTGTTTATGATGTAAAGAGTGTATAATGCACTGACATAATGATAAATCCCTCTTCACTATTTAATTGAATCAGCAGCTCAAATATTGATTTTAGAACTAGGAAAATAGCAAAAGTTCTAGAATGACACTTTACTGTCACCAAACTTAATTCCATTCAGTTAGCATATGTCTATGCTTACTTTTTCTAGGCCCACTTTCAAATTTTACTGAAATATATCTCTGAAATTATTAAGTGATACAGTATCTTCATCACTACCCCCATGTTTTGCATTTTTCCCCCTACATATTCTATATGCATGATGACACATATGGTTAATCTTGAATGCTGACTGAACCTGGAATCTTATGCTAATGATTTGAAGGCTAGATCAGAGCCCCAGAGTCCCATAACCACCTTCAAATTCATAATCTTTGCAGAATTTTTTTCAATATCAGTTTAGATCACCAGGTTAGACAGGAAATTTATTTTTTACTGTTATTCATTAGAATAGTAGACTACAGAAAACATTTCAAAAAATAATACCACAACATATTTCAAGGAACTAAGAGAATATGACATCTTCAGAAAACTAATTTAAAATGTTAAAAGTTATAGATGAAAGATTCAGCTCATCTGTCAATATATATCAGAGGCTCAGGTATCTAAGAGAAAACTACAAAATAAATTGACCTCTCCTGCCTTTTCAAAAATCTAACTTTGCTGTCAAAGAATTCAATTCATTCTCTCCTATCTTCTCCTAATTTCCAAGTTTCTGAGCTATCATTTTATTAAATGTTTCATTTCCACTTGACCTCAATATAGAACTGAAAGCAATGATGCCTTGTGTACAAGAAGAGTGGACTAAATATATGTTGCTAGTGATTTCCTCTTGAGGTCCACAGGCATTCATGGAGATATCATGATTCAATTACCAACTGTTGCTTTTAGCCAACATTTTGTTTATCCTTGAGCGGCTGGTCATTCAAGTTAATTATCACCATCCTCAGAGAAAGCTCCTGTTGCATAGTGAAAGCTCTGACTCTTTATTTGGTTAGAGATAATCTCCTATAGCTTTCAGAAGCATTATTAACAAACAAATTGAAGTCATTTAATCAGCAGCTGACTTTTTAAAATCATTACATTTGTGTAGTCTCTGTGAATAACAATGCACAGCATACTCAATGATCTGGATTACCATCAATCCCGTGTCAAGAGGTCACCTATGCCCTGAGTCTAGAGAAAAAGCGCCAGCAGCTGTTTATAATCATCAGTTACTGCTCACGATACTGCATTTGACGTGCAGATAATGTATTTTAAAAAGATAGTGATATGTTGCCCAGTCTACTTAATGGGCAATGTTTATACTTTTAACCACCAACCACAGTTATTTTGGATAAAATATCATTAGTATTATAAGTTTTCCTTTTCATAAGAAAGCCCATTCTACACCAATAATACCATGACCCCCACTATTCCCCTGGCAATGCTGAGATGTACAGGGATTTAAACAGATGGAGTGTGTTATGGGAGTGCCCTTATTATGATCTAAAGGCATCCTTCTTTCCCTTGGGATCAAAGGTGAAGTTATTTTCCATGCTAACTCTTTGTTCTGAGGCAGAGTCTATCAACTCTGCCGCATTTCTGCTGAATTATATGATGGTTTTGAAACGTGAGCTGATGTTCCCTTGAGACTGTGATTTAATCAGATTCATTTCAATAATAATAAAAAAAGAATCCTAGAATAATGAAGTGACAATATTTTATAGGCAATAAAAGGAAGATCAGATGCATTAGATAATACTTAACAGATCCTTAAGATAAATTTACAGTGAATGCAGTTAGCCCCGTCCCCCCTAAAAATAGGTCATTATAGCTCTTAAGAGAATTGGACATACTGTGCTTTATATGCTTCAATGCTTTATGGACTTCACATTTAGATAATATATTAGTCATACTGAGCTTCAGTGTTTTAGCTATTTTGATACTTTGGCATCTCTGTTAAGACAATAATACTGTATCAAAATCACATGAATAACAATTATTTCTTTTCTTTTTTCTTTTTTTTTTTTTGCGGTATGCAGGCCTCTCACTGTTGTGGTCTCTCCCGTTGCGGAGCACAGGCTCTGGACGCGCAGGTTCACAGGCCTAGTCTCTCCGTGGCATGTGGGTTCTTCCCGGACTGGGGCACGAACCCTGTGTCCGCTGCATCAGCAGGTGGACTCTCAACCACTGTGCCACCAGGGAAGCCCCAATTATTTCTTTTTAATCATACAGCCAGAAGCAACAGAAAACTTTTCTCAGTAATGTGAAATTTAAAACTTAGAGTAATTTTAAGAATGGTTTCTATAACATTTACTTTAAGAATTTTTTCTATGACATTTATTTTCTGTGATAAATACTAAGTTTAACCTTATGTGTTATAAGCCATATTCAGTTGGGAATTAAATTATTATATGACAAATATTATTTAAGTTATGCCAACATTAAAAGTAGAGAAGAAAAACATTTGTCTTTTATAGATTAAAACATGCTAAGTGTTTTTATAAGCTCTCTAGTGATGCTTATATTATTCTAATGAATTGTACTAATAGAGGATCTTGGTTTAAAATATAATTGTCCTAGATCTATGTTCATCCCTTAGAGTTCTCCATTTCTCACTGTTTTTTTAGCATGTCACTAACGTTTGATACTATTTCTAAAGCTTAATTTTGGACCTCTCTGCTTGTTATATCAGTATTTAAAATTCCTCTTTTATTTCATCTCCTTGACTCTAGTTAAGACAAAGAACAAACAATAGAAGTATTAAAAATCCCTTTAGACACTTTATTTTTCATAGTTAATGGACCAAATCATAGGCAATCAAGAGACCTAAAACTAATTTTACCTTAAGTATATTTATTACATCTTTGTATTTCTATGCTATTATCTTTTTACCTAGAGGCAGCAGCATCTAAAATGGCCCCCAATGATCACTGTCTCCTGTTGTAAATGGCCTTGTGTAATTCCCTCCCCTCAAACATCTCGCTTCCAATCAACTGATTGTGGCAATGTTAAGCAGATGGCATGTCCATGACTAGGTTACAAAATATTGGGATGCATGTCTTGTCAACAGACTCTCTTTATTCTTTCTTGGCATGCATGCTTGCTGAAACAACCAGCCATGTTAGAGAGGCCCATATGGCAAGGAACTTAGGGTAACCTCTGGCCAACAGCCAACAAGAAACTGAGGCCCTCAGTCCAATAAACCTGTCAACTATGTGAGTTAACTTAGAAGTTAAGGTTTCAGATGAGACCGAAGTCCCAGCAGACACCCTGACAGCAGTCCCATGGGAGATGATGAAACAAAGGAACAACTAAGGCATGACTGAATCCCTGACCCCCAGAGAATCTGAGACAAATAAACGTGCTTAAGCAACTAAATGTTGAGGGTAATTGGTTAAATATCAATAGATAAATAACACACTTCCTTAGACTTTATTTACCTTGGGGTTTCCTGCCACTTTTCAAAAATCTAGAGTGTTCCTGTAATCCCACACTGAAGTGGTAGACCCCTTTCACTGTCAGTCCTTACCCTTCTTCCTTGCCAACCCAGACTGCAATCTTTCTTTTGTTATCATTACCTCATAAGCTCTAGGAAGATGATTCCTTTTCCAGTACCTTGGGGTTGTATCCGTATAAACCTAAAACAATCACCGTAGATTGTTTTTCCCTCCCACTGACAAGTCACTGGTGTATGGCTCCATCCTCGCCAATGAGATCTGAGTGTCAGTCGACTAGAGCACTCATAGGAATGGTCTGCCAATGCAATGAAAAAAATGAGTGGGAAGAAACACTCTTCTTACTCATATTTGCAGGTTATGCCACCATCGTGCAACCACAAAGAGAGCCACTGTCATTTTAAGAGTGGCAGAAAAAGTTGAACATGATGCCTGTGATACTATGTCATGTTGCCACTAAATTATCACCCTAGAATCACCCTGCTTCCCATCTTTTACTTTATGTGGCACAATTAAGCTAATTTTATATGGGTCTTCCGTAACCTGTAGCTAAGAGCATCCTTACATCTTGCTAGAATGTATGACTTTTAACTGACACTAAATATATTCAGAGCTTTCTGTTCATGTACCAGGACAGGGTAACAGCTGTCTTTAAACAGCATGAATCACATAATACAATCAAGCTCACATACAGATACTTGTTTTGAAAATTTTTCTTTAAACTCCAAAATTATATGTGGCATTTATTTGATCTCAACCACAACTTGCAGCTCTAGAACTTTAAGAGATCTCATTCAGATAAATAAGGAATGGAAGACTAAACTCAAGAAGACTTTAGCAGCTTTTCCCAACTGGTCTCCTCATCTGAATGGCAGAGCACAATATGTGATGTGAATGACTATTTTATCAATTCTGTGGAGAACAGTACAAAAGTATTGTGCTATTGCCATGCTAGTATAGAAGTTAATTCATTACAGGCAAGGGATGCCTGTAGGCATCTGGACTTAAATCACTCCTGGGACACCAGTTGTGAAAGCACGTTCTGGTTGTTAATCCCATACTTCCTCAGCTACACTAACTCCCCTTCGCCTTTCATTCCATTTATCTATTTTTTTTTCCAACAAAACCTGTAGCAGTGGAATATTCTTGATCTCTCTGTTCTCAGGATAAGACTTTATATAAAATTCTTTCACCCAGTCAGCTTTTCCAGAATTATCTTTTTGTAATGACATCATATATGGATTCTAATCTATGTTATAATGCCTGATATGTATTAGGATTTTAATGAATGCTCAATGTTGAAAGATCAAAAAGGGACAGCTTGTACATGAGCCCATTATGATTATGGCATAGTGCAAATTCCAAACTTCTGCTAAATAAGAGATGATAAATTGATTTTGTTATTCAATAGTTCAGTATCTTATTGTTCACATGTATTTTACTGTTTAATTATTTTGTTGATATCATGTCTGAAAAAATGGTCTTTCACAATATGCCATTCTATTTGCCAACATCAACACTTTGATGGTGTTTTTAATTAAGCCAAATATATCTGTGCTTACATTTCTTGCAAAGGGAGGACATATTTTTCAATTGATATCAAATCCTATGAGAATAAGGTATATAAAAGGGAATCAGAGCCATACAGGGTACATCTGAAATTAAACTTCAGTGCTTATGTTTATGTGCAGGGTGGGAAAAGAAGGGTAATAAGGACATTTCAAATGCAAATTCAAAGAGCACTTTGTGACACAGTTGAAGCTCCATCTCATAGTCTTAGGGTTGACTAATTGAATTGCTATTGATAAGATGTCACTTAAAGAGACATCTCTGCAGTGAAACATGAGTTTGCTGTAAATGACCTGTCATTAAAGTCACGGGTAATATCCATGTCTGGACTGAATTAAAATGTACCTATTAGCAATGTGCTCGGGAGGAGTTAAACCAGCAAAAATGGGAGGAACTCAGTGTCCATGATCCACTAGAGAATTATGCCTCAGGTGCTATGTTAATGTACTTTATGGCAAACATTAATTGAAGCCCATCAATAAACCAGGTAGAAAAGCTGGGAACTGCAGCTACATTAATTGCCAACTGCATTCAGATATACTTTTACCTAAACTATGTGTAATATTAGTTTTGAATTTTTAATTACATCAATGTTGATAATATAATTAGTTTTGTATAATTTTCATACAAAAGGTGATAATATTGAAATCGTAATTTGGAGACATGTTTTTTTGGGTTTTTTATTTATTTATTTATTTATTTATTTTTTTTTTGCGGTACGCGGGCCTCTCCTGTTGTGGCCTCTCCCGTTGCGGAGCACAGGCTCCGGACGTGCAGGCTCAGCGGCCATGGTTCACGGGCCCAGCCACTCCGCGGCATGTGGGATCTTCCTGGACCGGGGCACGAACCCATGTTCCCTGTATCGGCAGGCAGACTCTCAACCACTGCACCACCAGGGAAGCCCCCGAGACATGTTTTTTAAATCAGGTTTTCCCGAGTGTCTCATATTTAGCCAGGAATCACTTAGACAACTAAAATTCACATTCAGCCAATAATAAATATCATTCATCAAAGCCCACATATTTATTAAATACCTACTTTGTAAAGTGAAACCATAAGTGTTTCTATGTTTGTGCTAGATTTCAGCCATCTTGCTATTTCATACAAACATCATCTAATTTATACAGACAGGTACAAGGATTTTCTACAACCTGCTTCTGTAGAAAGATATAAAAACCTTTTCCATAAAAAATATATTTTTTATATATTTTAATCCTTTATACTGGGAATGAATTAATCCTTTTCCCCCTTTTTTCCACATCTCAGTAGAGATATAAACTATTGGCCATGATTCTTCCTACTAACATGACTAATGTGTAATATGTCCTATTACAAAGAAAATAAACATAAACACATTTTTCAAGACAGATTTTAAAGATGACATATATTATCTCCCCAAATTTAATAATATGTTTTTCTGTAGAGCAAAGCTCCATATATTGTAACCTGCTTTTAAATTTACATATTATTTTTAATTGCTGAGTCATCACTAGGCTGGTTTTCCTCAAGACTTTTTAGTGGTTTCAAAGTTAAAAAGAATCATCGGGCTTCCCTGGTGGCGCAGTGGTTGAGAGTCCGCCTGCCGATGCAGGGGACACGGGTTCGTGCCCCGGTTCGGGAAGATCCCACATGCTGTGGAGCGGCTGGGCCCGTGAGCCATGGCCGCTGAGCCTGGCGTCCGGAGCCTGTGCTCCACAAGGGGAGAGGCCACAACAGTGAGAGGCCCACATACAGCCAAAAAAAAAAAAAAAAAAAAAAAAAAGAATCATCACATTTTAAGTGCCTATCACACTTATACACAGTTACATTTATGAGGATTCAGCTATGTCATGAAGCAGACAATATGGCAATACTGGGTAGTCACTTAATAAGGAATATTTAGACACCTAATGCCACATCCTAGAAAACTGTAAATTGTTTTCACCTCTATTCATATTTCATCTATATTTCTTTATTTCATTATTACCTCTGACTTCAATGCTAACCTTTATTGTTAACTGAGGGGGATTAAAAAGGTAAAAAATTATAATTAAAAAGGTGAAATATTTGTATGCTAACCATGACAAACTCATTTGAAAATAAATCAAGTTTTAATATTGATAATTACACATATCAGAGTTATATTACCTCTAAAATATGACTGCATTTTCCCATTTGGTGTAAAAAAATGTATACATAAACTTTCTATATATTTTATATAATCATTTCTCTTATCAAATTTCAATAGCATATGCCTCAAAAAAACTTAATTTCAGTCACTAGAAATTGTTTCCGGTTAAAAATCAGGATTTCACTAATTTTTTTTCAAGTTCTATATTAAGCTATTTGATGAAAATCTTTATATAGCAAGTCCTCTTCCAATAAATCACTATAATTTGGCATGATTTCCTTTATTTCTGACTGAAAAACTTCACAAATGATATAAAAATTAATATGAAATATTGTCATCCGTTATTTTAAGGAAATCATACATAATTGGGTAAAATGCTAAGTATATAAAAATACATCATCAAATGATGGCCATATGAAAAATAAAATAGATTTTCTGTGTTAGATATATTTCTAATTTCCATTATTGTTCTTACACAGTTCATTGTATTTGAGAATTGTTGAAATTCAATTCTTAATGAATAATCAGGTATTATTCTTAGTTTTGAATGTTTGTATTGTGCTCATTTTACTTCTGAATTAATGTTCTTTTTTAAAAAAAAAAACAGTTCTTCAAGATATATCAATATTTTGCTTGTTACAACTAACTTCTGTCAGAGAATCAGCGTGCCGTCTCCATCCACTGCGTGGCTCTAACAGCATCACTTGGCTTAGCTCTAGGAGATTAAGTCAACATGTATCTGAGGGGAAATTCGAGGTTATGAGCAGAGACCTGCATCAAAGCCTACATTCTGACAGGCAATTTTCCTTGCTGAAAGGAGCTCCTGAATTAGAGTACATGGAAATTCCTATAAAGCTAATTAAAATGCCCATATGAGGCAAAAGGCCACAATCAAGACTTGTTAGTATATGTCTCTTTGAGAAAAACAACCTTGCTTAGAAAAAATGCCTTATTAGTTTCATACTGACTGCTTCCAGTCCTTGGAAGAGCAATTTTTCATTAAATTAAAACAAATTCAGAAGGGCATTTTATATTTATATCTATATATAATCTCTATATTTATTTTATTTTCAATTGCCCAAAGTTTTACTCATAATTTGCTTTTCATTTCTTGTTGCATCACTGTGGAAATTATGTCAAGCTTTATTAAATAAGGGAGAGAGATTGTGAAGAAGAAACAGTCTGCCACTAGAAAAGAAAGGTTGGCATTTGGCTGTGTGCTAACTAATTAAATGCCACTGAGTCTAGAGGCTCAATACGCATCAGTTGATGATTTGGTAGATTCTACTGCTGCATATGTAGATTTAATTATAGAGTGACTGAAATTAATAAATTGGCAGTACCTCCCAGAAACATATTTTATGACCCATGATTTCTCTGTGAAAGAACTTGCTAACCATTGCCCTTACATAACATTATACTTTGCTAAATTCATTACAGAGACAATTACATAGCAAATTAACAAGCATTCACCTGTGTATTACCCACTGAGGATTCTGTAGTTGACCCCAAATTAACATTTTTGTTCCTTCATCTAACAGGTGTTAAGGATCTTTCCCTAACTATCGTGGTTCTGAGAAGTCTTTCTAATATATGTCGTATCTATCTATCTACACATTATCATATGCACTATAATTAGGAAATTTTATACTTCTTCATTCAGGTTGTACATATACATAGGTTTTTTCTTTTGTTTTGTTGTTTTGTTCTGTTTCATAATCATAGCACCTAAATGAGGGGAGGGAAGATATGATTTATGGAGTATCCCCTTCTCAATTATCTTTGCTGTTTTTATCTTCTATTAGAAATGATAGGGCTTCCCTGGTGGCGCAGTGGTTAAGAGTCCGCCTGCCGATGCAGGGGACACGGGTTCGTGCCCCGATCCCGGAAGATCCCACATGCCGCGCAGCGGCTGGGCCCGCGAGCCATGGCCGCGGAGCCTGTGTGTCCGGAGCCTGTGCTCCGCAACGGGAGAGGCCACAGCAGTGAGAGGCCCGCGTACAGCAAAAAAAAAAAAAAAAAAAGAAATGATAATCAAGAAACAACAACAGAGGACATTCTTTTTGCCAAAATCACAGATAGGTACTTCCTATATAACTCTATAGTCACCCCACTGATTGGTGATTATAATGCAGAAAAATCAGTGAGGCATGTAATCATAATTAGTAATTACCCATAAACCATTCATATTTTAATTTAGTATCCATTTTGTTTATTCTGAGATATCTACAAAGCAATTTCACTCCCTACCCCCTCGACCCCAGTGGTGAACAATAGGGAAATTTAACCTGGAATGAACAGATTGGTACAAAAAGAGCTAAAAGGTAGATATATTTGATCTGAGAATGCTTTCCTCAAAGCATATTCAATTTCCTCAGAGTGAATATATTTTATCAAATCTCTAACATCTGGCAAAAACATGTACCAAAAGTTCTTTTCTTCCAAAGACTGGCAGTTGAAATTATGACTTGTAATCACTGTGAAAATGTCTGTTTCCTATATTCAAAGTTAGGTCATTTCCTCTTCCACATTTGACAGTCAGAAAACATGCTACCCTGGTGACTTTTAAAATAACGTGATGACCCTTTCATATAATTTTCCCCCTTTAATATGTCTTTATCTCTTGTGAGATGAAATTGTGATATCAGATAATAATGAAAGTAATATTTTAAAAAGTGTATATGGGAGGGGCAGTGAACAATTCTTAAATGCCTTTTTTTTTTCCTATTCCACTTAGAATAGCAAAATACAAGGCAATTAAATGGTATTTTTAGGGGACCTTCTTGTTTTGCAAAAGAGAAAACCTTGTATGCATCAGAATCATCTGCAAAGCATCTGAAATATGTCCCTAGACTCTTTTGACCTACTAATTCAAATTCTCCAAGGCTTGGATAAGGTCTGGGTATTTAAGTTTTTAAAAGCCCAACTAGGTGATTTGGATGTTGACGTCTTTTTTTTTAAGTATATGAATATTTATTTATTTATTTATTTATTTATTTATTTATTTATTTATTTATTTATTTATTTTTAGGTATAAAATAGCTACAAGTATATACTGTACAACACAGGGAATATACCCAATATTTTATAAAAACTATAAATGGAGTATACCTTTAAAAATTGTGAATCAATCACCTGTAACATATAACATCATACAACAACTATACTTCAACAAAAACAAACAAAAAATAACAGTAATGAAGAGGATGGCTCTATTTCAGCATTGGAAATAGAAAACTATAGTTATTTTAAAAACAATCTCTACACATTGATGAGAAGATATGCCCAGGATATATTGTTTGAAAAATTATAAAACAAAATGTGTGGTTAGGGGCTTCCCTGGTGATGCAGTGTTTGAGAGTCAGCCTGCCGATGCAGGTGACACGGGTTTGTGCCCCGGGCCAGGAGGAACCCACATGCCGTGGAGCAGCTGGGCCCGTGAGCCATGGCCGCTGAGCCTGTGCATCCAGAGCCTGTGCTCCGCAACGGGAGAGGCCACGACGGTGAGAGGCCCGCGTACCGCAAACAAACAAACAAAATGTGTGGTTAAGACCCCTTAAAATATTTACTTACATATTCTTATTATTGATATTTATATTATTACTGCATGGGAAAAATTCTGCCCAAAACCATGCCACACAGAAACAACAGTTATCTCTGGAGACAGAATTACTGGGTATATTCGTTTCCAGGATTACATTTTTCTGTAATGTTTTACTTTTATATAATATGTATACCAATATTTTTGTAATCACAAAAACGGCAAAGACATACTATTAAATGCCTATGGTTGGATGGTGACATCTGATTAAAAGCAATTATATTAAACTAACGGAGAGAGTAAGCAAACAAGATTACCCAACACTTTCCATCTTGAAGCATCCCAGTCACTGTGAAGTCTGTAATCTGTGTCACATTCAAAACACAAACCAAACGAAAACCAACAAAAACACTACATATCCAGTAGACATAAATGTTAGCAAAGCCTATACTACATGTTAGATTGATATACACATTTTCCAAATTGTTATATGAGAATATAATATAGATGGAGCACTTAGTATACCCAAGTGAAACAGGAATTATAACTTCTGCCTAAAGGGTTTCGAATGTGTATGTTGTGTATATTGTTAATAAAACTCAACCTTGAGAATGTATATCTGTTCAGCTGTTTTGATAGCAAATATGTGGGTGAAATAAGATATTTTTAATCTTATTAAATTCCTAGGGATGAGGGTAAAATCAAAATATTTAAAATTTGAGACTACATCAGTTATTCAAATATAAATATTACATCTATTTTACTTTAAAATTACATTAAATTATATCAATCTAAAGTAAAGATGATAGTATTCCTTATTTAAAATTATTATTTTCAAAGAAATGGTTATTTTATGACAAGGAAAGAGAACAAAAATTCCTCAGATATTCACCAAAAAAGGGGACAAAGGAGTTCCTTGGGTAGACACAAAAAAGCAGGAATAAATATTCTGCCACAACTGTATATACCCTTCTAAACCTCAGTGCTCGCTCGCTCTCTCTCTCTCTCTCTCTCTCTCTCTCCCCCATTTTCAGCTAAACATGTTGAAAATTTTTCTCTACTTTTGTGATCACAAATTTGAATCCATCTCTCCTATGCTCCCTTGTTAATCAGTGAAAATTTCTATCTATGGTCAAGAACTTTCTTTATTTGAAATTCAATAGCCACTTTTGCCCCTTTTTCACATTACAAAAACAGTTGATAAACTTCTGTGAGACTGTTATATCTATATATTCCCTCTACCTTTCTCTGCTTGACTTAAAATTCTAATCATCCCTTAAAAGTTGATAATCCTAAAGATCTTGTCCAAAACCATTTCTTTTTTTTCTACTTTTTTTTTTCCAGTTTACATGGTACTCCTAGGTTAGTGCTTCCATTTTCATGGTTTAAAGTGCTATATCTATGTTGAAGACTCTCAATAGGTTTCTCTTTCCCGTATCTCCATGATGAGCTTCAAATCCATACATGTTACTATCCACTGAACACCATTATTCCAAAAAGCCATTCATCATATATACAACCCTACCAGGCCCTCAAATAAACAACCAACAAAACAAAGAGATGTATGTCCCATTCCATGAAAGGCAACTCCCATGCAGTTGCCTGATTCAAACACCTGAGTGTCATTCTTGACTCTTCCCCATTCCCAATCTAATCAATCTGCAAGAACTACAATTTTTACTTCCTAAAATCTGGATTTATTTCACCATTTTCCCATTCTTCCATCACCACCTAGTTTAGGGTACCATTAACTTTTTCCAAATTACTGCAAGAGCCCAATTATCTGTTTATATTCTATATTTCCCATTAACCTTACAGTTAGAAAAACTTTCTCATATGCAAATATAATTTTATTTCCATTGATATTAAAATCTTTTAGTCAAGGGAGAAGAATGATAAAAATTTTCCCTCAAGAGAAAGTACTCCCCATAAACTCACCTCTTTTCAATTTAATCTTTCACCACACCCACCTCCTCTCCTTTTTCTGCCCACCTCCTTTCCCTCACTTACCTATAAGAGCACTCTGTGCTAAAGTTGGGCTGAACCCAGTTCAAATCCTTAAACACATGTCGCTCCTTCTCAACTCCAGCCCATTTACCTTTGTATTCCTCTGGCCAGATCCCCCCTCCCCATCATCCTCTTCTAGTCAGGTGTAGGTTTAGAAGTTAGTACTTCCAGACACCCTCCCTGAGCAATCCCAATCATGGTATAGGATTTTTTTTTCTGTATTATCATACTCTCTGTTCTTACCCTACTATATTGTTTATCACACTGCTCTGTGGTTGCCTGTTTTCCTGTATTATTGTGTATTCCCCTTGAAAGCAGACACCATGGCTTTATTGTCCTCACCTGTGCCCAATTCTTAGGTTCCCCTCCCCCTCATAGCACTCCTCTGCCTAATCAACTTGTCATAAAGTCCACCATACCCACCAACATTTAATCCTTCCAATCCATTTTAACCACTTTCTTCTGATTCTTTCTTAGTTTATAAATATACATACATCTCATTAAAAACATACAAACAAACCAAAACAAAAAACACACAACCCAGTACCCCCTCGGTACCACCAACCTGTTAAGCTTCATGAAAATTTTGATTTCACTGGCTATCTCTAGTTTTCTTTTGTTTTACCATACACTGAATATTTCTCTGACTGTAATTTCACTCCCACTTTTATTCCAAAACTAAAACAATGTGCAAAAAGTCACAGATTACCACTGCCAAATGAAGTGAGCATTTATATTTTGTATTTTGGCTATCATCCCTAAAACTCTTTCTTAGACAGTACTAAAAATCTCCACTGACTTGCAGTATTCCTAGTCATACCCAAGAATGGAGAGCTTAGTAAACAAACAAACAAACAAACAACCTCCTGCTCTAAACCAGTACTTCTCAAATTTAAAAGTATATGAAAATCACCTGGAGTCTTCTTGCAATGCAGCCAGGACTTCAACAGGTCTGGGTTGCGGCTTGAGTCTTCACTTCTGTAACAAATTCCCATGCCAAAGTTGCTGGCAGCAAGTATCTACAATCACAGTGGAGCAACTACAGAGCTTTAAAAACTGCATTCGCTGGGCACCCCTGGAAACTGATTTAATTGGTCTGGGTGCGAGATGGTTCCTGGGAGTTTTCAATGCTCCCCAGGTGACTCTAATATGCTCGAAGCTCGCGAATCACGGTTCTAAGTCATGACAACCTCTTTCTCCATAAAATCCTTCTAATCATTGCAGAATGGAATATGTGAATTGTGAGTGTAAACTAATATTCATTCAGCTCTTGCTTCTCAGAAAGCATAGGTGGATGGATCAACATCATCTGCACCACCTGGGAAGATTTGTATTTTTATCAAGATTCTCAGGTGGTTCATGTGCACATTAAATTTGAGAAGCGCTGGATGGAGGCACTTTATTATTTCAAATAGGCATTTATTTATTTAGACACTTTTTTGTGTGTGTGTGGTACGTGGGCCTCTCACTGCTGTGTCAGTGACTCCAGACGCGCAGGCTCAGTAGCCATGGCTCACGGGCCAGCCACTTCGCAGCATGTGGGATCTTCCCAGAGAGCACTAACCCGCGTCCCCTGCATTGGCAGGCGGACTCTCAACCACCGCGCCACCAGGGAAGCCCAAAAGCCATTATATTAAAGTAAAGGAGAGAGGAAGCAAATAAGATTACCCAACACTTTCCATTTTGAAGCATCCCAGTCACTGTGAAGTCTGTAATCTGTGTCACATTCAAAAAACAAACCAAACAGAACCCAAGAAAAACACTACATATCAAGGCATAAATGTTAGCAAAGCCTATACTACATGTTAGATTGATATACACATTTTCCAAATTGTTATATGAGAATATAATATAGATGAAGCACATAGTATACCCAAGTGACACAGGAATTATAACCTCTGCCTAAAGGGTTTCAAATGTGTATGTTGTGTATACTGTTAATAAAATTCAACCTTGAGAATGTATATCTGTTCAGCTGTTTTGAAAGCAAATATTTGGTGAAATAAGATATTTTGAATCTTATTAAATTCCTAGGGATGAGGGTAAAATCAAAATATTTAAAATTTGAGGCTAGATCAGCTATTCAAATATAAATATTATAAATATTTTAGTTAAATGACATTAAATTATATTAACCTAAAGTAAAGATGTTAGTATTCCTTATTTCAAATTATTATTTTCAAAATGGTTATTTTATAACTAGGAAACAGAACAAAAATTCCTCAGATATTCACCAAAAAAGGGGCCAAAGCAGTTCCTTGGGCAGACACAAAAAGGCAGGCATAAATATTCTGCACAACTGTATATACCTTTCTAAACCTCAGTGCTCGCTCTCTCTCTCTCTCTCTCTCTCTCCCCCCCCCCCATTCTCAGCTAAACATGTTGAAAACTTTTTCTACTTTTGTGGTCTACAAGTCACAAATTTGAATCCATGTCTCCTATGCTACCTTGTTACTCAGTGAAAATTTCTATCTATGGTCAAAAACTTCTTTTATTTGAAATTCAGTAGCCACTTTTGCCCATTTTTTACATTTCAAAAAGAGTTGATAAACTTCTGTGAGACTGTTATATCTATATTTTCCCTCTACCTTTCTCCACTGGATTTAAAATTCTAATCATCCCTTAAAAGTTGATAATCCTAAGGATCTTGTCCCGGGCCTTTTCTTTTTTTTTTCTTTATTTTCAGTTTACATGGTACTCCTAGGTTAGTGTTTCCATTTTCATGGTTTAAAGTGCTATATCTATGTTGAAGACTCTCAATAGGTTTCTCTTTCCCGTATCTCCATGATGAGCTTCAAATCCATACATGTTACTATCCACTGAACACCATTATTCCAAAAAGCCATTCATCATATATACAACCCTACCAGGCCCTCAAATAAACAACCAACAAAACAAAGAGATGTATGTCCCATTCCATGAAAGGCAACTCCCATGCAGTTGCCTGATTCAAACACCTGAGTGTCATTCTTGACTCTTCCCCATTCCCAATCTAATCAATCTGCAAGAACTACAATTTTTACTTCCTAAAATCTGGATTTATTTCACCATTTTCCCATTCTTCCATCACCACCTAGTTTAGGGTACCATTAACTTTTTCCAAATTACTGCAAGAGCCCAATTATCTGTTTATATTCTATATTTCCCATTAACCTTACAGTTAGAAAAACTTTCTCATATGCAAATATAATTTTATTTCCATTGATATTAAAATCTTTTAGTCAAGGGAGAAGAATGATAAAAATTTTCCCTCAAGAGAAAGTACTCCCCATAAACTCACCTCTTTTCAATTTAATCTTTCACCACACCCACCTCCTCTCCTTTTTCTGCCCACCTCCTTTCCCTCACTTACCTATAAGAGCACTCTGTGCTAAAGTTGGGCTGAACCCAGTTCAAATCCTTAAACACATGTCGCTCCTTCTCAACTCCAGCCCATTTACCTTTGTATTCCTCTGGCCAGATCCCCCCTCCCCATCATCCTCTTCTAGTCAGGTGTAGGTTTAGAAGTTAGTACTTCCAGACACCCTCCCTGAGCAATCCCAATCATGGTATAGGATTTTTTTTTCTGTATTATCATACTCTCTGTTCTTACCCTACTATATTGTTTATCACACTGCTCTGTGGTTGCCTGTTTTCCTGTATTATTGTGTATTCCCCTTGAAAGCAGACACCATGGCTTTATTGTCCTCACCTGTGCCCAATTCTTAGGTTCCCCTCCCCCTAATAGCACTCCTCTGTCTAATCACCTTGCCATAAAATCCACCATACCCACCAACATTTAATCCTTCCAATCCATTTTAACCACTTTCTTCTGATTCTTTCTTAGTTTATAAATATACATACATCTCATTAAAAACATACAAACAAACCAAAACAAAAAACACACAACCCAGTACCCCCTCGGTACCACCAACCTGTTAAGCTTCATGAAAATTTTGATTTCACTGGCTATCTCTAGTTTTCTTTTGTTTTACCATACACTGAATATTTCTCTGACTGTAATTTCACTCCCACTTTTATTCCAAAACTAAAACAATGTGCAAAAAGTCACAGATTACCACTGCCAAATGAAGTGAGCATTTATATTTTGTATTTTGGCTATCATCCCTAAAACTCTTTCTTAGACAGTACTAAAAATCTCCACTGACTTGCAGTATTCCTAGTCATACCCAAGAATGGAGAGCTTAGTAAACAAACAAACAAACAAACAACCTCCTGCTCTAAACCAGTACTTCTCAAATTTAAAAGTATATGAAAATCACCTGGAGTCTTCTTGCAATGCAGCCAGGACTTCAACAGGTCTGGGTTGCGGCTTGAGTCTTCACTTCTGTAACAAATTCCCATGCCAAAGTTGCTGGCAGCAAGTATCTACAATCACAGTGGAGCAACTACAGAGCTTTAAAAACTGCATTCGCTGGGCACCCCTGGAAACTGATTTAATTGGTCTGGGTGCGAGATGGTTCCTGGGAGTTTTCAATGCTCCCCAGGTGACTCTAATATGCTCGAAGCTCGCGAATCACGGTTCTAAGTCATGACAACCTCTTTCTCCATAAAATCCTTCTAATCATTGCAGAATGGAATATGTGAATTGTGAGTGTAAACTAATATTCATTCAGCTCTTGCTTCTCAGAAAGCATAGGTGGATGGATCAACATCATCTGCACCACCTGGGAAATTTGTATTTTTATCAAGATTCTCGGATGGTTTATGTGCACATTAAACTTGAGAAGCGCTGGATTGAGCACCTTATTATTTCAAATAGGCATTTATTTATTTATTTAGACGCTTTTTTTTTTTTTTTTTTTTTTTTTTTTTGTGTTACGCGGGCCTCTCACTGTTGTGGGCTCTCCCGTTGCGGAGCACAGGCTCCGGATGCGCAGGCTCAGCGGCCATGGCTCACAGGCCCAGCCACTCTGGGTCACGTGAGATCTTCCCACACCGGGGCTCGAACCCACGTCCCCTGCATGGGCAGGTGGACTCTCATCCACTGCGCCACCAGGGAAGCCCTACTTTCCTTAATTTTAAAGTGAATAGATATCTTGGGGATATCACTGTGAATTTAAATGAAAATTTTTGCAAAAATGCTTGACACTTTTGCAAAATGGCCCATAGCTCCATTCAGGTATTTATCCAACAATTATTTATTTATTAAGCACTTAATATTATAATTAAGGAAATCGAGAAATTAAAAAAGAAATAAAGATTTTGTTTTCTTATAGAGCTCCCCTGTGTGTGTGTGTGTGTGTGTATGTGTTTGTCTTTGTGTGTGCGTGTATAGAATAAAATAAGAAAATGTGATAGAGAAGGCTTAGGAAAGTGTGAGTCTACTTTACAAAGGGAAATCAGTCAAGTTGTCTTTGAGGCCTCAATGATAAGGACAGAATTCACCCCTGTGTAAATCTGGGGAGAAGAGCTCTGGAAGAGACCAGAGCAACGACAAAGAATGAAGCATGAAAGGGCTTGGCGTGCCCCAGACACGCCAAGCAGACAGAGAGCAGGCCTCTGAGGCTGACATCTAGCAACTGAAAGGAGAGCATGGTAAGAATGAGGCTGCAGGGTTAGGAAAGACCTGCATCATTTGAGGTTTTCAAGAAAAGGGCAAGGAGTTTGCATTTTATCCTAATTGCACAGGGGAGATCTGGGAATTTTCAATTAAGATGTGATCTTGTTTTCATTATTAAGAAATTGTCTGGCTGCTGTGAGAGGAACTGACTACAGTGAGGGGGGGTTAAATGAAAATACTAGGGCCAGTTATGATATTATATGCCTGTAGCAATACAAGTGAGAAATGATCATTTAGACCAAAAAAGTCCTAACTTTCAATGTCTGTCATTCGTTCTGTACTTGCTGCATGTACCTCCTCGAAGTGGCCAGTACCTCCTTGTCTAGTAGGTCAGTGGGCAGTGTTAGTGACATTCCATTTCAGACTACTCTTAGGGTCATCCACGTTCCTACCCTATGGTTTAGTTATGAGAAACGACCATATAGACTTCAATACGTTCATATTCTAGTAACTACCAGGTGAGTTATAGCTGAGCTCCAAAGGTTTCCCTAGATATATAGCTCCATCTCTGTGACTCAGCAGACATTTAGTTAATGGCAATGTCCCTGAATTATTAATTAACTTAATTCCCTAGTAATTTGGAAAACTGTAGAAGCAAACTATCTTCAGTGTAATTGTTGACTGACTATATTTGAACTGTTTCTTTGCTCTGCTTCTAGTCTCCAAAAAAAACTTTAGTTTTAAAAATGTTGTGTGTATCATTCATTCATTCAAAACTATTTCTTATTTTTTTTACATCTTTATTGGAGTTTAATTGCTTTACAATGGTGTGTTAGTTTCCGCTTTATAACAAAGTGAATCAGTTATACATATACATCTGTTCCCATATCTCTTCCCTCTTGCATCTCCTCCCTCCCACCCTCCCTATCCCACCCCTCCAGGCGGTCACAAAGCACCGAGCTGATCTCCCTGTGCTATGTGGCTGCTTCCCACTAGCTATCTACCTTACATTTGGTAGTGTATATATGTCCATGCCTCTCTCTCACTTTGTCACAGCTTACCCTTCCCCCTCCCCATATCCTCAAGTCCATTCTCTAGTAGGTCTGTGTATTTAGTCCTGTCTTACCCCTAGGTTCTTCATGACTTTTCTTTCTTAAATTCCATATATATGTGTTAGCATACGGTATTTGTCTATCTCTTTCTGACTTACTTCACTCTGTATGACAGACTCTAGGTCTATCCACCTCATTACAAATAGCTCAATTTTGTTTCTTTTTATGGCTGAGTAATATTCTATTGTATATATTTGCCACATCTTCTTTATCCATTCATCTGATGATGGACACTTAGGTTGTTTCCATCTCTGGGCTATTGTAAATAGAGCTGCAATGAACATTTTGGTACATGACTCTTTTTGAATTATGGTTTTCTCAGGCTATATGCTCAGTAGTGGGATTGCTGGGTCATATGGTAGTTCTATTTGTAGTTTTTTAAGGAACCTCCATACTGTTCTCCATAGTGACTGTACCAATTCACATTCCCACCAGCAGTGCAAGAGTGTTCCCTTTTCTCCATACCCTCTCCAGCATTTATTGTTTCTAGATTTTTTGATGATGGTCATTCTGACTGGTGTGAGATGATATCTCATTGTAGTTTTGAATTGCATTTCTCTAATGATTAATGATGTTGAGCATTCTTTCATGTGTTATTTCTTAATTTGCTTATATATCCAGGTACTAAACTAAATACTAGGGAAAATTCAGTGGCGAAGATTACATACATGGTTATCTTCATAGATAATATTGTTTACTAAGAGAATACATCCAAAGTACAGACAATCCCAACAGAGTGCCATAAGGGGTACTCTCCATGAAAGTTAGGAAAGTCTTACTATAGAAAGGAAGGTTCTAACTGTGAGCTAAATAATAAGCAGGAAAAAGAGAGAGGAGAGAGAAAGAAAACAATATCCAGAATTGAAAAAGGTTATGGCACCATCAACATTTTCTAAATGTATATATAAAAACCTTCCATGAGTCATGGCTGATACCTAATCTAAGCCTACCTTCATTGAAGCAGGAGGAGAGACAAAGATTAATTAATTCATATGTTAAATAATCAACAAATATTATTGAGTGCCTACCACATACTGAACACTAGTAACTGGAAACACAGAAGCGAGTAAGAGAAAAATTCCCAAGATCTTAACTTTCCTAGGGCTTGGGAGACAGTGGACAGGCAGTCAGTGGACAAATAAGCCACTTTTTTTTCCCCAGTTCATTGTTTAAAGTCAGAAGTGTAAAAATATAACATGTTTTTTGTTCTATCAACAAATTCCACCTGTGGGACGGTTTACAGTTTTTTGAACAGGTCTGTCAGAAAGGAAGTGATTCATAAAATCACTGACAGAGCTAAGCACATGAAACACATATGACAAGGCTGTCAGGGCTTTTCAGCTCACCCAGTGAGGAATGTCACAGGAGTGAGCCTGCTTTAATTATTTCTCCCTGGAGTCTTTCTACCATCCTAAGTATCTTCTTCTTCTTTTTTTCCCTTTGACTTGAATTAGTTCTTCCTTTTGTCATCTATCCCCACATCTTATTCCATTTCACTTCCACACCCATACTGGCAACCAGCCTCTTAGCCATTTGCTTGTCAAAGATTGACCCAAGATCCCTTTGAGGATTGGCAACATATTTCTTCAAGTGAGCCAGAGGGGACCATTCATCCTGGAGGATGCTCAGAAGTTTCACAGGGCCAATTTCATGTTTTCTCTTGAATAATTGAGTAAGTTGAACACCAAATAAAATGATGGGATGGTCTGTCCTTTCAATTCAGTAGTGTGCTATTTAAGAATCCCAGCTTCTACAATAAGTGATTTTCCCACTAAGAAAATAAACATTTTACTGAGATTTAAAGACAATGTAAGGTAAGAGGCTCTCCAGAAAGACATTAAAAAATTAACTAGGGGTTTAAAATCCAGAATGGAGATGCCAAAGTAAATCTGAATTTTCTCAAATATAATGTAGGCGATACAAATAAATCTCACGCATAAAACCTTTAACATCCCCACCATCTTAGCCTTCAGATCCAACTATCCTCCAACATTTTCCACTCAACCATGCTGAGCTCATTCACCAGCCCTCCAGTTAGAAAATCATAAAAGGTCTGCAGGTGTATTTACACTCAGAGGGAAAACGTATAGGTGTGAGAGCTGCAATCATTTTCTCCAAAGTTATAAACAACAAACAGTTCATGACTAGCAGGATGTCTATGCACAGGTTTGGTTAATTGCATTATGCTGTTTTGAGTAGAAATGGGGGGAAATATTCAAAGGAAATGTGATGCTATTTTGCCACAGAGTTTTGTAATAAAAATACTAGGGCTGTTGCATTGTGTATTCAATGTCATTTAGACTTTTCATTCCTATCATTCATTCACTTGTAAGCAATCTCAGGCACAAGGCATCCTGAGGAATTAGTTCCCTGCCTACAAGTTACTCACAGACCACCGGAAGAGACAGACTCCCCAAACAGATACGGCTGGTACAATGCCATACATGTTATAAAATATGTGCTGATTGCTGCTGGAACACTGTGGAAGAAGAACTTCAATCATGTCCTGGTTTACGTGTTTGTGCAAGTGCATAGGAAACCACATACATATGGTGGTTTAATGGGTAGCACACAAACTGTTTCTGATTTTCTCACAATCACTCAGAGTTTAGGAAAAGAAATGCATGCAGGTAGATTTATGTTTGTTAACAGGATATATCAGTGTATGAAGTTTTATAGAATTGAGGCAGGGGACTGTAAGGTTTTACACGAAGGATAAGAGCTAGCACAATGCCTGAAGTCTGAAGTCATTCATCTTTTTCTCTGGCACAGGAGTAACATGATCAAGAGACTTTAAAGACAAGAGCTGCTAAAATAGTCAATTAGTAGTGAGCCCAGAGCTAGAGGGGCTAGTCAGAAGGATGTCTGGAAAAGGTTTAATGGTTGATGGTGCAGACAGAGAGAAGAAATAAAGTATACTTTTAAAAAAGTGGTTCTGGAGTTAATTCTGGAAATACTACTCCCACATTAAGCTTTCTTTTTATATGGTCTGGGTTGGGGTTTGAGATTCTTTTTTTTTTAGAAATTTAGTAACATTTTCTAAATCAATAACCAGTTTTTTAAATCAGATTTTTGTTTTGTTTTGTTTTGTTTGTTTGTTGTCCATGGTGTGGCTTGCGGGATCTTAGCTCCCTGACCAGGGATTAAATCCTGGCCCCTGGCAGTGAAAGCATCGGGCCCTAACTACTGACTTCCAGGGAATTCTCGGGGTTTGAGTTTTTAAGAGGGAGTTCAAGTTTGGGGAACACAAAGAAATTGTCATCAAGTCAAAAGAAACAATGTGTGAATGATGTTAATATACTAAATTGCCACAAAACAGAAAATAAAATATTTCAGTTGGTAAACTGAGGTCAATCCATGTTTATTATTTTGAAAAAATATATTTAAAAAAAGATTAAAAGCAAAAAGACAATAAAAAAGAAAAACTAAAAAACTGTGGAAAAGAATCTTTTGGAAGAAGTTCAAGGAACCTTGCTGGAAATGTACTAAGAGCCAGCCGTTCTTAAGGCACTGGAGATACAGTGTCCCATGCTGTGTTGTTGACACCAAAAGGAGGATCACAGATTAGTGTATGTGAATAATTTTCATAGGTTACACTGCTAAAGCAATGTACCATTCATTAAATCAGGAATATTGTAAATACGCACTCAATTTCTTTTTTTTTTTTTTTTTTTTTGCGGTACGCGGGCCTCTCACTGTTGTGGCCTCTCCCGTTGCGGAGAACAGGCTCTGGATGCACAGGCTCAGCGGCCATGGCTCACGGGCCCAGCCGCTCCGCGGCATGCGGGATCTTCCCAGACCGGGACACGAACCCGCGTCCCCTGCATCGGCAGGCGGAGTCTCAACCACTGCACCACCAGGGAAGCCCCACACTCAATTTTGATGATTTCAAGTTTCCAGATTACTACATGAGATTTACATTATCTACGTGTATTGGGGAAAAAACATGATCCTGTTCAGAATGGAAGTCTCAGCAACACTAAGACCTATTTCATGCTGACAATCTCATACAATTTAAATTACTTCTAAGTTTTATGACAATGCATTTCTAAAACATATTAAAGTTCTAATCATTAACTTTGATATAAACACAGTAAAGTGTACCACTTCTAAAATTGGATGCACTTCAGGCGGTCCTACTATACCCATTTAAGTCACTCCTTCAGATCTGGTAATCTCTCTTTTACCTCATCCTCTGTTATATAAGAAGCACATTATATTGAACTGCATACCCTGATGAATTTTCAGATTTCATATGATTCATATAAATGAGTGGTATTGCATATAGGAATCCCTTAAATATATATCAGTGCATTTCATCTTTTAAGTTTCTTAGTTTTCAATTTTTACAAGGAAACAGTGTTCAATATTTTGAATGGAGAACGCTTAGTTTTATGCACAAAAGTTAAAATTAGTTCTTTCTACCTGTCAACTTTTTGTATACCACAGCAGGATTGACTATATTAACATCTATAAAAAATTATAAAAATAGCTACTGGATAGATTTGAAAAGACTACGTGGTAGATTATAAAAATGGTTGCAAATTACTCCATTCCCTAAACCCAAACCTTGTCAATAAGATACTGCAGATTCTCCAGTCAAGAAGTGAACTGTTTCCCCAAACTCTGAATCTGGTTTGCCATGTGACCTGGTCTGGCCAAGAAAACATTAGCAAACTTGATAGAAGCACCCCTGGAACAGACTGTGCTTTGGGACTTGCTCTTTTTGCAAACCCGAAGCCACCACTTGACAAGCTCTGGAAGTCTGCTGGAGGATGAGAGATCCTTTGGCACACAGATAACCCATCTCAGCTTAGTCATGTCCCCCAACCAGCCATTAGCCAGTTAGAAGTTCTGGTGGTAAATATCAGACCCACTTCATTATGATACTGGTAAAACACTTAGTAGGGCATTGCAGTGGAGATGTGTTTCTCCTGGTACTTCTCTATCCAGATATTCTTCTATTTAATTCTAATTATTAAGTCTGTTTAATTCTGTATCTCTAATCAGAATTTTTTTTAAGCTTCTCTCCCAAACCAGACTGATTGCTTCCGGTTATCAGATCTCAGCTTTTGTTCCCTCACTAATTAAAAAATTAACCTGTAAACAAAAAGTTATCTATGCTTGCTGCAGAATTCAACAGCTATTTCTATGCTTCCTTTGTTATTTCCTTCTCTAATTATTACTGCAACATTAGCAATTGTTCTTACAGGGACTTCCTTCAAAAGCAAATGTGCTTGATGAAATGCTTTTTTGATGGTGAAAAAAAAATTATACATTGCAGGGTTTGGGGATGAGTGCTTAAGGGGAACAAGTGACTTTATTTTTTAAATAAATTTTATTTATTTATTTATTGGCTGCATTGGGTCTTCGTTGTTGTGCGTGGGCTTTCTCTAGTTGCAGCGAGGTGGGCTACTCTTCATTGTGGTGCGCAGGCTTCTCGTTGCAGTGGCTTCTTTTGTTGCGGAGCACGGGCTCTAGGCGCATGGGCTCAGTAGTCGTGGCTCACGGGCTCTAGAGTGCAGGCTAAGTAGTTGTAGCGCACGGGCTTAGTTGATCCGCGGCATGTGGGATCTTCCCGGACCAGGGCTCGAAACCCTGCCCCCTGCATTGGCAGGGGGATTCTTAACCACTGTGCCATCAGGGAAGCCCCCAAGTGACTTTAATCAGGCAATATTTTTAGGGTCAGGTCAAGCCAAGGAGACTGTCCCCAATACTAAAATCTCTTGCATCTACCGTTGTTTCATGTTTTCGGCAAACATCTTGCCAAAAAGTAACTTTCTCTTCCTGAGGTAGAATTCTGTTTATTGCCACCATCCATCCACCCATGTATTTGTTTAAGAAAATAATATACAAAACACTTATTTAGTAGCAAGTACCTGTGTGAGATGCTGCACATTCAAAGACTGATAAGAAAGAAATCCTGTCCTCAAGGAAAACTTACCCTCTCTATTTCCACAAGAAAATGTGTTACACATGGAGAAAAATAAATATTAGCAAGGGGCCCTTTATTAAAAATTTACAAAGTTACTATATTTTAAAACTCCTAGTAGCTTTTGGTATGGTGAACAAGGAAAAAACATATTATTCATACACTTCACACATATACACACACACACACATATATATATATATATATCCTCCTCCAAAGGCTAAATGTCTTAAACGGTCACATCTCTATAATCCAGGATATAAATTAGATCCAGTGATTATTCCTATTTAAACCTTCTATTTCAGTCATTAGGGTGCTAGTTAAGTGTCCTTGTGATTTAGAAGGTTAAAAGGTGGCCCTGCAAGCACTCAGAGCGTTTTTGCTTTAAGTAGAGCTTACATCCATTATCCTACCCAGTCAGTCACAGAGAAGGTGCTTATTGCCACATTGTCATTGGTTGTCCCTGCTTTGTCCTGGAATATTCTAGCTGAGATCAAATTCTTAATCACAGCATTGGTAGATACTCTGTTATGAGATATAACGCCTACATAGAATACTACTTATCAGGTGTTTTTTAAAAAAGAAAAAGAATCATGTTAATGTGTTAATGTACATTCTTATCAGTTACCAACTCTGGAAAAAATAAAATCTAGTTCTTGCATTTTTTTTAACAGGCCAAATAAATTAATGTAATTCTTCAGTTCTTATAATAATTGTCGCTGACTGCCAAACGTATCAGATCAGTCTATAAGGAGATTACTTCATATTCAAAGGAAGCAATACAGAGGCAGTAAGGCTTAGAGAAATTGGAGCCACACAGAGGGAGGAGCAAAGCCTACCTATGCTTCTTACACGTTGTATCTTTAAGCTTTTGTTTCTTTTTTTATTTGAAAATGAGTGTAATAATATCAATTCTACAAGCTTGAGAAAATATTAAACAACGTAACCATGTAAAAAACCCTTGAACAGTACAAGTAGCAAAGATTCAACAAATGTCATGTGCCTTCTCCTCTTTGGAACAAAATACTTAATTATAGTTAACTAGAATATCGTTATAATTTTAAGGAAATTAATTAGGCCATTAAGGACCAATGGAACTATATATGTATATAATTAGCTTAAGGTCAAACTAATTTATTCTTTTTTTTTTTCATCTACGGCTTTGTTTTGCTCCTTAAAAATGCTCCTGATTGTGAATCCATGTTTTTCTTCATAGAATTAGCTGTTCTTCACATAGCTATAATTCATATAAAGGTGCAATACTGTAAATTGTTTTGGCTTTGCTTTTGTGCTACTTTATGGATACACTGGCAACAGAATACAAAAACATGCTTTTTATAGTGAAGTGTAAAAGAGAAAGTAAATATTTGAGTCAATCCATATAATTTCCCCTTATTTCTAAAGAAAGTGGGACATTTGGTTAGATTTATCCTTTTCAGAGTTCATCATAGACTAATTTTATGGAAAAAAATATTCAAGTCTACCCTTTCCATCCATCCAATCCACCCATCCAGAAATGAAATGGTATAATTTGTAAAACACAGATGTGATTAACACATTCTCTTTAATGCTTAAAAATACTGAAATTTTGGAGATAAAAGGTTTAAAAATCTACATTAATTTTTAGGAAGAAAGAAGTAGGCTGCTATTTAAGATGACTTACTGAAAGATACAAATAACTTCTGATACAAGCATTCGATTTATCAATTTCTGCCCACTTTACTGCTTTAGTACACTTAAACCATAAATTATTACAACCCATCTTCTAATTTAGAATTCTTCCAACATCTTCTAAAACATGTTTATAGAAGGTATTTTCAAAACAAACATCATTTCAGTCATCAGTTTATAATATACATTTATGTTTATATTAGCTCAATTTCTACTTCAGTTTTTCTCCCTTGATGTCACTTTCCAGTTCTGGGTCTCTAGTTTCTCAGACATAAAGTAATAGGATCAGGAATAACACCCCAGATTCTCTTCCACCTCTAATGTTCTGGAATTTTATACCTAATATTTTTGCTTAATTTGAATTTTTTATATCACCAAAAACCTTCAAAATCATCACTGAACCTACAATGAAGCACAGCTTTTAAAAACAGATAGTCAAAAGTAATAATTTAATAAATACACATTTGTTGCAGTAACAGCTTATATTTGCATAAGACTTGGTTGATAATTAGATTCCTAGCATAAATTAATTTCTAATTTATGCATTACTTCAATATTATTTTCTTTATGCAAAGTAAGATTAAGTCCATCATCATCATCTCCTAAGTAAGAAAGCTGAACTTAAGTTTTTATTTAATTTCGAAGTTTAAAAAGCTGAACTTAAGTTGTTATTTAATTTCTAAGTCATGTATTCAATGTTATTTTCTGTATACAAAGGAGAATTTCAACCCATAAATCATATACTCTTAAGTAGAGAGTATAAACTTACTTTCATTTTGCAAATTGGATTTTCTTTTTTTTTCAGACACAAGTGTATTTCAGTTGTAGATATATTTCTCAATTTCAATGTTTGATTAAAGAGAATGTGAGCTGTAAACACAACGTGCTCAAGGAATTTTAGAACATTCAGTCCTTCATTTTAATTTATTATGGAAATATGTTTATCTGGACTTATATAGGATATTGGGTCTCCTACATGGAGCTTGGAAATGAACCTAATAGGCTACTCTACATGTGTATATGTATTGTACACTGTAAAATTATTTATAAACTGATTGGAAAAACTGTTCTCATATTTTCTTTTACTTTATTACTTGGATTTCTGACTGCTCATAAAAAACATAGCTGTTTAATAACAATGAAAACTATACTATTACAGATTTTATTAGATTCAAAGATATTGGTACTTCCCATTTTGAAAAAAAATTAATGAGTTTTATATACATATTTACATATATAAGTTATTTCAAATAACAACAAATAGGGGTAAAATTTTAAATAGATCTTCAGATTACAGTAAAATGAATTCAAGAAACTGTTGTCTGATAGTGAGTTATATGCTTAGTGAAATGCTGTTTGAAGTATTCAGAAGCAGTAGCGAACAAAAGGGAAAAGTGTGATAAATTGTTACAAATATTTAAAAAATTAAATCTCAATGATATCATAAAAAGCACAGTTTTATTATCTTTATAACAGATGGAAGAGATTGACTATAAAGCATTTGTAGTCTTTACATGTGGAATTATAATATTAGTATGGATCTTCATACACATTTAAATTATGTTGTTTAAATACGATTGATTTTATTCCAAAGTTTTCATTTGAGAAAGCAGATATGGTATGAAATGGCAAAGGCCTACCTTTCTTTTCAGGTCTTTTCTCTTTTCTTAGATTGTCTGCATTTTTTAGATGGTAAGGCCACTGTAACATGCAGGTATAATGAAACAACCTGTGTATTATATCAAAAATTATATGACTACTATTAATTTTGCAATCTATCAATATTTAGTTGCTCCAGAGTGCACCAGAGAGATGATTTTGTTTTTTCAATGAGTTTTCTTATGTAGGAATGTAGTCTAAGTACGTTGGGCAGTAGCTTGGGGATATATCATTCTTTCTAGTAGGAAACACTGGCTGACAATGAGGGTAGAGAACACAAGTATGGGAACGGTTTTACTCTTCATTCACAAGAGGAAGAGTAAATAAAATATGCTTGAGCCCACAGTGGTGTGCTAGTTTTATAATTTTGTCCATCACAGGAAAAAATGTCTTACTGTTAAATCTTAATACTTTAATATTTTCCTTTAATTCATTCAGTATTCTATACTTCAATATACAAAGGGAACCTGAGTTGGTCATTAAACCTCTGTAATTAAATACAAATTTTATAGAGGGTTCATTATTTATACTGCCTTTCATTCTCAAATAAATGTGAATTGTTATTCTATTATTGTACTACTTCAATTCACTACTAAACACAAAGATGTCTGTACATTAAAAAAATATAATTCTACAGCACTGCAATCTAAATGTAGGATTATCAATTTATTATTTACTTGAAGTCTAAAATTTCATTTTTTCAATAAATCCCCATCAACGTGAAAGGTATTAGTAAAATCCAATAGTTAAAATCCCTTGTGTGTGTTTGATAATTTAGCTAAGTCTTATTATGCAGATAAACCACAAATTATACACAGAAGAGTAAACAGCTGTGCATATGACCTATAGTAGGTTGGCAAAACTGAAGATATCCAAAGGCACAAATTAAAGGCCACTGAAACAAGTATATATCTACAGTATCCTGTGGTCTGTATATGGACTAGTACACACTATTAAAGGTGTAAATGAAGAATAAAGATCATTCCTCTCTCACTAGGGAAGCCAAGTTCTTTTTTTTTTCTTGTCTTTTTCTTTTTTAATATTTAAGTAGAGCAGCCATACTTCAATTATCTTGTAATTTATGTCTACAATAATAAGGACAAGGGCTTACAAAGCATTGACAAGCTGATTACTCAGATAACAAATTCAACAATTTTCCTTACTCATAGGATCATTAATGAATGGTCACAGAGTATTAGATATCATTGAATTTTTCTTTTTTCTCAGAAGAAAAGTGTGCAATCTTACCATTAAATTTAGAAGCTAGAAACCCACTAGCCAGAGTCTTTGAATCCACTCAGTAATACATGAAATCAGACATCCATTCAACAAGGGTAACTATTTAAGTGTCAGCTATATTTCAGGCACTATCATATGTGCAGAGGAAACAAACAGAAACAATATATACCTCCAATTCTTCAGTATTCTTAGTTTAGAAGGGACACATGCCTATGCACTGTGCTATTTGATATAACTCCTATTACGGTTATAGGAACAATGCAATGTGAAATCAAAGAGGAGAAATCTACTACATTATTTCTGTCTGGCGATCTCCAGAAGTATTTCATATGCGTATGTCACATTAAAAATATGAGTTAACCAGAGGGAGGGAGAGTATTTGATCATTTCATTCAGAGAGGAAAACTTGTGTAATGACAAGCGTTGTGAGAAGTTCCTGCATGCATCCTTTCACATATACATTCAACACATCTTTTGTGAATATCTCCTTTCTGAAAAGCATTCAGCAGGCAATGCGGAAAACACTAAAATAAAGATGCCCATCCTTCCTTCCTGGTGCTGAAAATCTGGTGGAAAAGACAGACATTGCATAATTGTGATTTTTTTTTTTTTTTTAAGGGAAAGTAGAGTATAGAAGGGGCTTCAGAATGCAAGGTATTTTCATTAAGGGAAAGGAAATTTGGTGAAGGAGAGAGGTGTGTCCAAATGGTAAAAAGTCTCATAAAGTATGTTCTCTGCAGTCAGTGGAGAGAAGCTTTTAATCAAAGAGTGACATAACTAATGGGATATTAGAAAGGTATCACTGACAGTGCTAAACAGGAAAATAAATCAAGGAGAGACTAAAAATTATGGAAAACAGGGAGTCTGCCACAAAATTCCACATGAGAGATGAGGACGGCCTGAGTAAATTTACCTACAGAGGTGATGAAGAGGAGAGGGAGGGAAAATTGGAAAAATATTTCTGAGATACAATAAAAAATTAGAGATTCCTAAATATAAGGAGTTAGGGAAGTCTCAATTTGAGAGACTGTTCCACAAATTTTACTTATAAGACTTAGGGCAGTAGTGGATGTGAAGAATTAAATAACATATAGGCTCTAGAAGGCAACTATTCGGGTAGTGATAGATGAGTTCATTTTGGAACAGGAGAAATCCTGAGGTGGGGTGGGAGTGAGGACAGACAAATGAAGAGATGCAGTAAACCCTGAACAGTATAAGTTTAAAGCTGGGGAGAGAGCTCTGTGCCAGAGAAAAAGACTTGAGTATCATCAAAATATTTACTATAGAACAATGGTTCTCATATTTTCTACCCATTAGAATCACCTAAGTCATTAAAAAAAAATTGATGCCTGTTTCACATCCCCAGGGATTCCGATTTAAGTGATTTGGAGTGCAGGCTGGACATTAGGATTTAGAAAAACTCCTCAGGTGATTCTAATGTGCAGCCACGTTGAGAACCTCTGCCGTGGAGGGACATATATACGTGAGGTCTTTTCATGTTAAGAGGCTGGATTCTGAAGTCAAACAGAACAGTATTTGAATTGAAGCTCTCCCAGTTATCCATGAAACTTTGCACATTAAAGCCACAGATTCTTTATCTGCAAGACAGTGGTAATATTGTCTACTCAATGATTTGTAGGATTATGCACAAAAATAATATAAAGGTGCTTCTCACAATGCTGAATGAACATGTATAAATATCATGGACAAGTATCATCATCAATTATTATTAATTCCACATAATCTCATTCTCTATTTTGTAAAGTCTTGGGAGTGAAGGAGATCACGGAGGGAGAATATGCAGAATCTGAAGGGAAAAGTTCTAGGGGCAGAATCTGGGGAAAAATGCAGCACTTAAGGGACTGGTGGAGGAGAAGGAAGCAGCAAAGGAAGAGGCAGAATGGTCAAATGTATGGGGCGGATCTAGAAGAGATGGTGTCTTGGAATTTATTAGATAAATTTCAAATGTCACAGAAATTTGAATTAGGATAAAGTCTGAAGCTTGGCCATTGATTTGGCATATTTTGAATCTATGGGGTCTAAATGTGATCAGATTAGGGCTGTACCAATCTACCATTGGTGGAGGGGTGAAGAATTAGAGACAGCCACAGGAAGACAAGGGAAGGATACTATTTCAAGAAGTTTAATTTTTAAGAGGACGGCAGAGGATAAACGAGGATAACTTGAGAAAGAAGGATTATGAAAACTTTGAAGAACTTTTTGTTTTCCTAGAGTGGAAATAATTATAAAAATAAGTAAAGGAGCCAGGGAATGGAAAGGTTGAAGATACACAAAAGGGGAAAATGGGTGTGTTGTGGCCCCAATGAGAACAGTTGTCTCAGAAGAGAAGAAACAGATACTTTTCTGAGACAAGAGTGTGTGAGCAGGTGTTACACAAAATTGGAGAAGAGAAGAGGAAAGCAGAGAGAGGACCCCACTGATGCTGTGGAGCTGAAGCTACTCTATGTTAGAACTTGAATTTACTGAGGGTGGAGATCACTTACATTCACGGCTGTGAGGTTCAATATCTAGTACCTTAACTCATAGAGATTGTTATTTAATACACATATGATGAGGTGAACTATGAGTTTTTCACGCTTATTCTGGGAGAGTAAGTAACGGAAGACAAGAATGTCAAAGCAAAACAAGGATCCAATGGGAAGATCCTGTGAATGCAGGGGCATCACAGTGGTGCATAGTTTCCAGGCTTCTTTATGTTATCTCTTTTAAATTCTTTCAGGAAGAGTGAAAGAACTTAATAGAGAAACAATGAAAGTGAAAGAAAGAATGATGAAAGAAAGTACCAGGTAGGGATCTAATGTACAGCATGGTGTTTATAGTTAATAACATGGTACTATATATTTGACACTTGCTAGAGAGTGAAACTTAAATGTTCTCACCACAAAGAAGAAATGGTAATTACGTCACATGATGAAGGTGTTAACTAATGCTATGGTGGTAATCATTTTGCATTATATGTTTATCAAATCAGCATTGTGTCACCTTAAACTTATACAATGTTATATAAGAATTATATCTCAATTAAAAATCCATAAAGGGGGGCTTCCCTGGTGGTGCAGTGGTTGAGAATCTGTCTGCCAATGCAGGGGACACGGGTTCGAGCCCTGGTCTGGGAAGATCCCACATGCCGCGGAGCAAATAGGCCCGTGAGCCACAACTACTGAGCCTGCGTGTCTGGAGCCTGTGCTCCGAAACAAGAGAGGCCGCGATAGTGACAGGCCCGCACACCGCAGTGAAGAGTGGCCACAGCTTGCCGGAACTAGAGAAAGCCCTCACACAAACGAAGACCCAACACAGCCAAAAATAAATAAATATTAAAAAATATATATATAAAGTGCCTGGACTGCAGAAGAATAGGCAAAGCTGTGCAGTTCTATGACAAAAACATTTCTTTGCTGCTCTGGCAGTAGCAACTAAGGCAAAATAAAGAATATATGTACTAGTATATTAGCTATAACTACAGCTCTAGGAAAAACAAAAAAAAATTACAAACAAGAAAATTCTTTTCTGATATTTTCCCTTACCTCTGCTCAAGCTCTCATTCCAGGATACCACTTTAAAAATAGTTTTTAATATACCCCCAAATCTCACAATGATCAGAATTAAAGTGATCAATTAACTTGTCAAGTCAGAATATTATTCTAATAAACTAATAAAATCAAGCTCTTCTTTCTACACTCTTACACTTACTAACCTGAATTCAATTTGGTGGAAAAAAACTTGCAATTAACAGCATCTGGCAAAAGAGCATGACCGAGTCAACCCAATGTATTACTCTCCTGAAAAAAAAATTTACCCAGCTCATGCCCTTTGCATGGTACATGAATAGCCTTATCTTTGTGTAATGTATGAAGGGCAGTAAATTTCAGGATTCTTTTTCTTTTCACTTTTATGGAGCATAGTTGATTAACAATGTTGTGTTAGTTTCATGTGTACAGCAAAGTGATTCAGTTATACATATACATGTATCTATTCTTTTTCAAATTCTTTTCCTATTTAGGTTATTACAGAATATTATTCAGTGGTCCCTGTGCTATACAGTAGGTCCTTGTTCGTTATCTATTTTAAATATAGCAGTGTGCTCAGGATGCTTTTTAAGTATGATAGATCATCAGCCATGAAGAAGAGTTATCCATAAGATTCCAAGTTGGACCTGCCTAAAAAATTTACTGGTAATAGAATAGGAGGGTGAATTAAAGCAGCATTATATTAGAAGGTGAATCATCACACTAAGGAAAGAAAACATAAAAGGGGAGGATAGGACTGTTGCTTTTTTTTTTCCAGCATTGAGAGCAATCAGTGTTCTCACCATCACTACAGTAAGACCCTTCCTTGTACACATCCTGCTCCCCAAGGAGTCAGCAAAGGAGCAGATGCTCCATAATCTTCAATTCACAATATCTGCATACATTTGTGTCACTGGAGTAATCCCATTTGATCATTTAGTCTTTGATCTAGCAATTTGCATGTGCAGGTGGCTAAGACATTGCCTTATTGGCCACTTTGTATCAGCCCCAGCACAAAGACCTCCTGGGGTTTCACATCTACTTCACTGCATCCAGTTATGCAGTGATTTCATTCCAAAACCACCATCATACCTCAGCAGCTGTCGTATCCAGAAGCACAATGCTCATTGTTAAGGGTTTTTTTCCTCCCTCTATTAAATGTCCTTGATTAGTACAGTACATACCACAGACCAGATGCATTGTATGTATGTTCATTTTCCATAAAATTTCTTTTGGCTTATCACATTTTTCTTATTATTAATAGGCAGAGAGACTATTCTGTGGGGCTGCATTAAAATTAACATTTTAACGGGCACTGAGACACCACATTGGAAGGATAAATATTTTTCTAAGGGATGAAGGTATCCAACCATAAATGAACTTAATAAATATTTATCAATGTAATTTTTTAATATGGTAAAATACACGTAACATAAAACTTACCATTTTAACCTTTTAAAGTATACAACTCAGTGCATTCACATTGTGGTACAACCGTCACTACTATCCACTTCCAGAACTTTCTCATCATCCTAAACTGAAAGTCTATACTCATTAAACAGTAACTCTTGTTCCTTCCTACTCCAGCCCCAATAACCACTATTTTACTCAATGTCTCTATGAATTTGGCTGTTCTAGGTACCTCATATAGGTGGAATCATACAGTATTTATTCTTTTTTTGTCTGACTTACACCGATTAAGATAATGTTTTCAAGGCTTACCCATGTTGCACCATGTATCAGAATTTCATTCCTCTTTAAGGCTGAATAATCTTCACTTGTAGGTATATATCACATTTTGATGATCCCTTTATGTGTTGAATGAATTTAGTTTCTTATCTTTTGGGAATCGTGAATAATGTTAGTATGAACATGGGAGTAAAAATATCAATTCCAGTCTCTGTTTTCAATTCTTCTGGGTATATACCTAGAAGTGGAGCTGTTGGATCATATGGTAACTCTGTTTAGTTTTTTGAGGAACCACCATACTACTTTTCACAGTGGCTGCATCATTTTATATTCCCACCATCAATACACAGCAGTTGTTGTTTCCACATCCTTACCAACACTTGATATTTTCATTTTTCTCGCTTTCTTTTTCTTTTTTGATAATAGCCACCTAATCTGTATTAACATAAAATTAAATTTGAAAAAGAGTGAGTGAATTTATGTCCTCATCTGAAGAAATCTAAATCTTAAGTGATAGAATTGTTACCTCTCCCTCAATCCTATTTCTTATATGTCTTTGTCTTGAAAGGTGATGTTTGCTATACTGCCACCTCAGGCAAGCAAGTTTTGGGAGAATATATAAGGAATTCACCAAAGATAAACTTTAATACTCCCTTTGGTTTCTTTGGTGCTTCATATCATCCTTATCTTCTTGGTCAAGTTGAGATTATCTGTTTCTTTCCATAAAGCTGCAAAATTATCCTCACCAACACAATATAAGAATAATCCAACACAATGGCAGTTTTCCATTGAAAAGCAAATGTTACCAGCATATCCTATAGGATTCATTCATCCATTCATTCATTCATTTGTTCCAGATTTTACTGTGAGTTTATTTTCCCCAACACTGTGCAATAGAAGTTTCTGTGCTGATAGAGGTATTCTACATCTGCCCTATCCAATGTTAGCCACTAGCTATATGTGGCTATTGACTATGTAAAATGTGACTACTTCCACTGAAACTTAAAATAATTAAACTTTAATTAATATAATTAAACATTCAGTTCCTCTGTCACACTAGCTACATTTTAGGTCCTCAATAGGCACAAACAGCTAGTGGTTAGAGTGTTAGTGCAGGTTTAGATGGATACACTGAGAAATTGCTTATCATCTTTCTCCTAGTCAAAGTCTGGTCATTAAAACACATAAATATTGCTTGTAATAAAGGGTAGTACAGGTAAGTGCTAAGACCTACTGAAACACAAATGAAAGAGAGACACGTTTCCTGGAGGCAAATTAGGAAATGCTTCAAAAAAGAGGTAATAATTATGTTATATCTTGAAGGATGATTATGACCTCACTAGACAGAGAAGGAAAAGGATATTTTAAGTAGATAGAAAGACAAAGGTAATGAGTTGGAAACAAAATGGTGTGTTGAGGGATAGTGAAGTGTGTGGTGTATTAAAAGAGACACTATGCCTAGGGAGAAGTGAGAGAAATGGAAAAAAAGTTAGAAGAATAATCCAGAATCTGAGTGTGAAGGGCAATATACTGAATACTTCTGACTTGCATCATATAAAGAGTCAACAAAAATAACGAATAAGTAAGGGTACATCATGAATTTGTTCATTTCCTAAAATAATTCCTTTCCTTGATCAGAGTAATGATAAACAGCATTAATTGAAAGGAATTGAAATTAATGGCCTCGGTGTAATTATTTTTTTGATGTAGAGGCTTTAAAATAAATTCACCCTTTTTCAGGGAAGGTTATAAATAGAAGATTATCTCATTGGCTAAAGCAGGCCATTCTTAAACTCTTTTAAATTACTACTCAATACTTAAGTAATCTAAGACTTGTTTAGCAAAAACCATGTTTGTTTGGTATTCTGTTGTTCACTGCAGAATAAAAAGCAAATTATTACAGAAACTGACTGTGACAGTATATAAGCAGGTGGAGCTGTTTTACAGTCTTCCTAGTTCCTGACTCCAGAATAAACTTCAATATAATATGTACAGTGCACTGAAACAATTCCCTTTCTAAAATGTTTTGATTGGATTAATATTTTAGGGTATTTATTCAAGGGCTACAACATTGATCAGAAACTCTTTCTGGGACTGATGCAGTGGATAAAGACTCTGCACTCTCTCAATGCAGGGAGCCCGGTTTCAATCCCTGGTTGGGGAACTAGATCCCACATGCCGCAACTAAAGATCCGCACGCCGCAACAATGACCTGGCGTGGCCTAAATAAATAAATAAATAAATAAATAAATATTTTTTTTTAAAAAAAGAAGCTCTTGGCTATTGTGCTAAAATGTTCTGCCTCCAGGTTATAATTCACTTGGCAAATGGTCAATCATGCTTCACTCCTACAGTGCGCCATGATTCTTCCTTTGATCTATTGAAGTACATTTCTAAGGTACCTTTGCTAGTGTCCTATAAACAAGGAAAGTGTGTCTTTGGGATATTCATTAATATTCTCTATAAAGAACTAAAACTAAAGTAAATGATTATAGGCGCAGCTAAGTGTTCATTACACATGAACAATTTCCATACCTTTCAAAGAGATTATACAGTTTGTCATAAAAAGCATTCATCTTTAATTATGGCTGAATATAAACCTATTTTGGTTGAAATCTTAATTAATGCTTTTCATTCTAGTTCATTAACACTTTGATGATTCAGTAAGATGATAGGACACATACCAACCTGGCAGAAATGACCAGAAAAACGTGTCTCAAATGAGGACAGTTGTCAGGTAGTCTTATAATCCATCCACATATGCAACATTTGTATATGACTGTCACATTTCTTAGCATAGGAAGACTAAAATCAACTGCAGATCAATCAAAGACCTGAATGTAAAAAGCAAAATTTTAAAACTTTTAGGAAAAATGTTTATGATTTCACAATAAGGAATTGTTTCTAAAACAAGATGTAAAAAGGAGGAGCCATAATGAAAAAAGATAAGACACAGCCTATGGAAAAATGTTTGCAATGCACATACTAAAAATGAATTAGAATATAGAACATATAAAGGATTTCTAATAAATCTATAGGAAAAAGACAAATGCCTCAGTAGAAAAATGCGTAAAATATATGTTTTAGCAATTTACTGTAGAGGAAAGATGCTCACTGCACATATAATCAGAAAAGACATATTAAAACCATTCAAATGATAAAACTGGGAAATGTGACAATATTAAATGTTGACAAGGACAGATAGAATGGTAGATCACACGAATGCACTTGCAAACTGTAAATGCTGCAAGAACTGTGTAGGATTTGGGCAATATCTGAATAAAGGAAAGAAGTAAAACCCACATAATCAAGCAATTGTACTCATAGTCATATGTCTAAAAAATACTGAATATTGGCACTGTAATACATGTCCTCCAAAAAAAATCATTTCTACAGTGTCTACTATAGTGGGAAATTAGAAATGCCTATTAATGAGACAGGGAAAAGTAAACTGTAGTAGGTTTATAAGAAGGAATACTATACAGCAATGAAAATTAATAAAGTAGATCTTTCTGCACCAACTTCAATAAATCACATAAAATAATATTTCCAAGGATGCATATAGTATGTTACAATTTATATAAATATTTAGTTATTTAATACAATACTACATATGATTGAAGCGTGTACATATACTTAGTAAAATCAAGAAGAAATACATGGGAATCATAATTGCAAATTTACAATGCTGGTTACCTCAGAGGTAGATACAATCTGAAAAAGTACATAGAGAGGTTCAATTTTATTTTTAATATGTACTTACTTAATCTGGGTGGTAATTCACAAACATTCATTTCACTGTTTTCTCTGTTTTTGCCAAAATGAACATGACATAATAATAAAAAGTCAGAGTCATTAGAAGCTCCAAGAACTCTGCATAGCAGCACTTCAACTCTGAAGTTTATCTTTCAAAATTCTGCTCTTGAGAAGTGTGCCTTCCTGATGCAGGCCTCTTTAATTTCAGTAAGAATGAATTACATGATTTAACTGACTGTACTCTGTAATCAAATCTTTCTTTGAAGCACAGCAATCCAGGAAGCCATGCTCACAGCTCTCAATAAGATCTAAGAAGCTATGCTGATGGTTCCTCCCCCAACTGCCAAATTAATCTCCATATTACCTGGCTGAGCTGAGGAATAAGCCTTGTGATAAACTCCAAGTACCTGATTACACCTGAAATGCTTGCTGAAATGTGGATTCCAGAATCCCACTCCCATATGTTTTAATGTGTTCAATTTAGTGGGGCAGGGGAGTCCAGGGAGTGGTATTTTAAGTGTTATTTTTGTTGATTTGGAGGTCTTCTTGGTTCCATGGACAAAGTTTGAGAAATACTGCTTCGAGGAGTTCGGTCTCTTGGTGGAAATGAAATAAACAAATGCAATGGAATTTTGGAGATATTATTAAGAAAGGAGTAGAAAGAGACATATTTAAATCAATTTGCTTAACATAAAAGTCTTCACAGAAGAGGTGACAACTGTTTTGTGTTTTCAAAGATCAGCCAAGGATCAAGAAAGTGAGAAACATTCTGGGCAGAAGTTCCAACATAAACAAAAGCAGAGAGTAATGACATATCCTGAGTAATTGAGAAAATGCAAGTCGATTTTCACAGCAAATGATTAAGCTGGAGGCTGAAAAGAGAAGAATTCTGGGTCCAGATGATAGAATACCTTCAATAACATGATAAAGAGTTTGGACTTCATTGTGCTCTAGAAAGTTGACTCTGCAGGCATAATACATATGAATTCAAGTGGGGCAAGAATGGAGGTGAGGTGATAGCTTAGAAGGCTGATCCTAGGAAACATGAGTAGGAATTGAGGGCAGGTCTGCCTGTGGGAAGAAGAGGTTGGGTTCAAGAAAAAGAAAAGCATCAGTACATATTTTTTTTCACTGCTTGAATGTAGTGGATACGACAGAGGGATGTGTCAAAGGTGAATTTGTCTGGATGCATGATGTGCTATTGATGAATTGGAAATTCAAGTAGAAGATCAAGTTTGGAAGGAAGGATAATGTATGTGGCTTCAAATGATTTCTTTTACTATATTTTCCTTTAAAATATTTGTAATTCATCTCTACGTGGAGATGTCAAGTAGTTCCCTGGCAATATAAATGTGGCAATCAGGAACAACACATGGAATAAAGATATAAAATGTAGATTTCATTATTGAAACACTAGATTTGCATCACACCATCTGGGGTGACTGAAGAGACTGAGAAGACAATAAGGGCTAAATTTAGTAATATAATTAGCAAATAGAAAATTATAGTTGACAGATAATTTATGTAAAATATATAATATAAATTAAAACCAAATTAGATGGCAGACGTTGTAATTCATTGGGAATTTCAGAGGTGTGTAAAAACTATGAGGATTGGAATAGACAGAGAAATTTCATGGTGGAGGATAAGCATGAACCTTCTTACAAGTGAACAGGGTTTGGCCAAGAGAAGGGGAGGCTCTTCCAGATCACAGGAGCCATGTGTACAGAAAGGTGAAAGTGGAGGTGTACAATTTTCAATCTGAAAATAACTTGATGGATTCTTCCCAGACTGCTTGGCCATATTTGTCCACATTTCAAAGCAAATGATGAAGGCCCCATTTCACCCCTCTTCTCTGACCTCAAAAGATGATGATACAGTTGGGGTGGGGGGTAGAGGTGGAGCTTTCTTACTAAAGAAGTTATGGCTATGACATCCTTGGAAAGTTACTGTTTATAGAAGATTGGTCTGGGGGAAATGCAAAGAGTGGTTTGGACAAGATAAAGATATTTAAGAGGCTCAGAAATTATGACTTCTGAAACAAAATTCAAAAAATAATAACTTTTTATTTAAATATGAAGGAAAAATAGGTCCATGACATGCAGGAAAAGCATGTACTATATCATGAAAAAGAGCTTGTTTCCAATGGTGAATCTGCCCCTTATTTGCTGAATGGTTATGTATATTTTGCTTAACCTCTCTGAGATTCAGTCTCTTCATAAGTTAAAGAAATCTAATAGTCTATTTCAAAAGGGTGATGTGAGGATTGAATGAAATATCTATTGCAACTAGGGTGTCTAACACTGTGTCTACAGTTTTCCCCAGTTACTCTTCTAGGACCTTTATTTCCTATAGAATTAGGATAATTGGCTGATCCCTATAGCACTAATATATTTTAGGTATAAACATGAATGCATCAACAGTACTACTGCTCACTCAACTCAATAGCAAGTTTAGAGAGATAAATGATAATGTGACCAGGTCATAACTCCAGCCTACTATATGCTATTATGTTTTTGTTTCTGAACTCACAGATCTCAGAGAAAGAGAAAAATCAGTTGAGTTTTCTGGATGATAAGGAGGTGCTCATTCTCTAGTGGATTGGATGGAACCCCACCCAAAATGGGGCATTGCATCTGCTCATTTATCAAGCTGCTAAGGGCTGGCTTTGCTGTCTTGCTTTTTGTGTGTGTGTGTGGTACGCGGGCCTCTCACTGTTCTGGCCTCTCCCGTTGCGGAGCACAGGCTCTGGACGCGCAGGCTCAGCGGCCATGGCTCACGGGCCCAGCCGTTCCGCGGCATGTGGGATCTTCCCAGACCGGGGCACGAACCCGCGTCCCCTGCAATGGCAGGCGGACTCTCAACCACTGCGCCACCAGGGAAGCCCCTGTTGTCTTGCTTTTTTCTTTTAAAATTCACATCTTTGCAGTATGTTGAGTTGCTCAGCCTCATAATGTAAGTAACATATTAAACCTTGCTTAAATAAAAAAGCTCCTAATGTACCAAGTATAGATAATGACAAAAGGTGCAATCTCACAGCTGAGTATAACATTAGTTTCCAAATGTTGCATACAAGTGTATAGCTTCCCTTTCATTTCTGATCATGTTATTTGTATTTGAATTGAATCTTATAATTTAAAATAAAAGAACTATATAGACTAACATAATTCTCTTTGGGGAGATATTAGGATATTTTTCTTTATTTTGTACAGTACAGGGTAAGAGAAAGTCAGCTTTAAACCTACAGGACTCTCTGGGCAGCTGTGAGTCTCTCCCCCCCCCCACCCCACACTCAGCACAGGTGCTGGATCATTGGAAATCACTAACCCTTTGCAGGATACAGCCTAGAAGATGATAACACTGGTTCAAGGACAAGGGAAGGGAAGGGAAGTAAAAGGAAGTAAGTGGGAAAATAGAGCAAACGTGATTAACAGCTGTTTTCTGAAGAAAGCCTCCATCAAGGATCTGCAGCTGTGTCATTGTGCTTCGGTTCTGCAGATTATACAAGGGTAAATTGGAAGACTCATGGAACAAGGAAGACTCATGTGGAGAAAGGTTAAAGGAAGTCCAAAATCCATGGCAATGATATACCCTCACTCCCTACTTACTCCTCAGTTTCACCCTTTCCCTTTCTTATGGGAAGAAACTAGATGCCTAAGAAACAAATAAAGTCCTCCTACTAACTAGATATTTGTTCTGGGTTGCTGCTATTGATGATTTTGATATTTCTTCTGTTTGGGGAGAGAAAGGAAAGGGGTTGATGGAACACCAGTGGATCCTTTAATAAACCCCCTTAATAAACTCAACATGCTGTATGCCTTCCAGAATGCTTTCAAAAGAACTACATGTACCTCCTCAAGATAAAGAGAAGATACCGGGATATGGGTGGAAGACTAAGTCTCAAAATACTCGGTGCTAGAAACATCCAATTTGGGTCTGAAAGCGTAGCTGCCAGGCTTCTAGTTGGCTGCCTAATAAATGGGTGGATTCTCACAGTATTTTGTTTAGTATTACATCCTAGTTGCCAAACAACCACAACGAAGGGCACAAATGTAATGAAATATTATTGTCTTATCCCATGTGCTCCGAGGAGTATATCTCCTCTGAAAGATCCCCTTCAAGCAACCAACATCCCCATGTGGTCCATTCCTTAGGGTCCTTAATCTATGCCCCTTCCTCCAAGTGCTCAGCGGGGGTTGGCAATCCACCTTGAATTAATCTCCCACCACTATTTGGAAATACACAAACCATCTCTTCACAGCCCTTCGTAACACACAGCCTGGTACAATCACTTAAAAAGAAACAGGACAGATGACCCAGAGGAAATTTACAAGGTCAGGGCACTCCCCGGTGGGGGCGTGAAAGGGTGGGAGGTGCTGAGGTCAGGGTTAAATGACACTGCCAAATGAAGCCCCCCTGCCCTGCCACCTCCTTCCTTCATCTCTAGAAGCAGTCTCCAGTGAGCTCCCGCGTCTGGAAGCCTGCCCCTTCCGTGTCGCAGAGAGGTTAGGAAGCGCATTTCAAAGCCGCATCTAAAGCAGCCCACTTAAAAGAGCCAAGAAAAGCCTGGCCGATGACCAGAATTGGCCCACATCACTTGCTGCCGTTCTCTTCTTGCAGCCTCATTAGCGTTTCCCTTCTTTCGTCTTCGCCCTCTTTCCCCTTAGGGTACAAGTCCTCTCGGAAGCTTGGGGTGCACCCTAGGGATTTTCGGTTGGCGGCTGCAGCTCTGACCCGGGGCTGGAATGAGATGCTTTAGCATTCCGTCTGCCTATCCCACCTGTGGCCCCTGGAAGGATAGATAACCCGGGACCTCTGCGGCTAGGCGTGCGCGTCCAGCTCCGGCCCCTCGGGGACCTTGTGGCGCGTGGCTGCTGGGCGCAACCTCCGCAGCGCCGTAACCCCCTGCGGAGCGGCAGCCGGCTTGCCAAGCCGAGCTCCCTCTCCACCCGCCCGCAGAGCTCTGCCCGCCTCTTCCCATTGTGTCCGCAGTGCTGCGGGGCTGAGCCATGCGCCCACCGCATCCGCGCCAACCCCCGAGCTGCAGGCGGGAGGAGACCGGGAGAGAAGAGGGGGCAGGGAGAAGGACCGGGAAGGGAACTAGAAGGGCACAGCGCTTCATCAGTAATGCAGAGGCACCTGGACCTCCCTGCAATACGTTTTACAGTTAAACGCCACCAACTAGAGCGCTTCCTGGCATGTCCCCACGCCTGTGGTTTTTGTGTGTGAAAGATGGGACGCACCTTGTTCATTCATCTAGGTGCGCTTCACCCTCTTGTCTCCCTCAGAAAAAGTTCCCCCTCTCTTAGTTTTAAGCCTCCATCTCCTCCACATCAGCACTCCATTTCCAGGCAAAAACTGCAGATTGAAAACACAGGTCTTGAAAGACCCCACTACATATCACGAAGAGTTTACCAAAATTCACCTAGTAATGCTGATTTTCAAAGCCCCCATTCTCATCCTCCTTCTTGGAAAATGCTTTCAAAGTTTGGGAGCTCAAATGGCCTTGGACCTGGTGGTTTCTGCACCCCAGTCCCCAATCATGAACCGCGGTGCGGTCAGAGACACCGAGATTACGCGGCAAAGTTGCCCAGCAGCAACCCCGCAGGCCGCTGATGCTAAGAGCATCCTAAGAGGCAGCTCTTCTGTATGTCCCTGCGAAGCCCAAATGCGCGACGTAACCTCCGCCAACAAGGATTAACTCAACCAAACACAAGAGACACAAATCCCGGAAACTTCTTTGTGAAGCAGGCTCAAGCCCACTCTGAAGGGACATTCAGCACAACTTGCAAGGAAATAAATAAACCTCTCACCCCTACAGGGAAACTTGTTGAATCCCGCCGAGCGAAAGCCTGCAATTTCCGATCGAGCCTGAAGGTTTTTGATTCTACCTCCAAACATCCCGGTGAACCAGTCACAATTCCTGGACAAACTGCAGAGTGCTTTCCGCACCCATTCTGCACTCCAATCACCACCGCTATGAAACCGAGCGTGTGCCTCTAGACAATTCGAAAGCCGGCTGTCCCTATCTTTGACATCATTTGGGAGACTTACCCTTTGATAAGACTGTTTTCAGCAATCTAGCGGCTCCGCGGTGCAGGCGCAGCCCTCCAACTTTGCTGGGCACGGAGACCTTCCGAGTTCAACCAAGCAAAAGCTGTCTGTGATTTACAAATATAAGAGTGGGAAATAGGGAGAGAGTGAAGTCGGGATTCTTCTCAGTATCAGCACCCTGGAAGAATCCAGTCGTTCTTCAGCAGAGGATTCTTTCAACCCCGTTATGTGTATTACTATTAATGAGCAGAGCAGAGGGCATTGCATGCAAATAGGTCCAAGTGCGCGCTTCTATTGGTGGCTGCGGAGGCCCCTGGGTCCTACTGCTCTGGCGCTAAACTATGCCGCAACACTACGCACGCAGCTTTGGAGGCGCAGAGAGGAAAATGGATTTAATTGACTCGTTACCTCTGGTATTGTAATGCCTGCTGCGATGTTTAACGGAGGAAAAAAAACCCTCACATTTAAACTCATGTCATGTGATCTATCATTTCATATTTGCTTTTAATTGCCCGTGTGGAGTGGCTTTGAAGATACAAAGGCTTTTTGAAAGAACATTTTCTGGGGAAAATCCACACAGATACATTTGGCAGGAAAACCCTCTCTCTCTCTCTTTTTTCTTTCTATTATGCATTATTCGGATGTAAATCCAGGAAATATTTATATAGTCAGATACTTCTGCCTTTCACTTAAATAAAATAGCATCTAATTTTATTCTTGAAAGTGCATGGCTACTCAAAATAAACAGGTTAAAATGGCAGAAGCTAAAATATGAATGCTAAGATATTTGGGATATATTTTTTAAAGGCTACTGAAAAAAATGCCATCCATGACGGTGCCATGGTCATCTTTTTTATTTTGCAAAATAGGAAATTTAGAAATATTTTGTTAGTGAGTATTGACACAAAAATATAAATCAGCATAAAGATATTGATGTCACAATATGTCGGGCATTCACTATTAATTGCCACATTTTCTTTTTACAGTTTCTCTCTTTGCAAGCCCATTAGTGATGCAAATTGGCACATGGAGATTTAAAATGAGGCAGGCCTGTGGTGACTGGCAATTTTGAAATATTGTAATGTTGTGCAAAAAACCCTCCAGTACATCGTAATTAAAGGTAGTTATCTTAAAAATTAGAATATTAATAGTTGAATCTTAATATATATATAAATTTAAAGCCCTTAAGCATGCTTTTCCCTGGCCTTTAATTTTGTGGAAGGCAAGAAATCCTGCCTGAAATGACAGACTGCCCACCAAGTTCCATCTAAGATATTTGCTGATATTACAACTTAGGAAATAACATAATTTTATTGGGTTTTAGATGCAAATAATAATGTAAATTTAATTACAAAATTATGTCTGTAATTTACAGCTCAATGTTGTTAGAAAGTGATACACTGAATAAGGTCAGCAGCAACCAACTCATAAATTCACTAGCCATGTATGTGTAAAGTAAATAAATGAAAAGACAAAATGCAAAAATACAACAGAATTGAGATCTTATTCCAAGCACATGTATAGCATTTGAATTTCTGTAGTGTGTGCTAGAATCCTTCTTCATTTCCATAACTCCTTCCCCTTGTAGCCTCTTCCCTTCCCCCATCAGTAACCCTTGACAACAGAAGTGTTACTTCAAGTCCAGGTTGCTTTTGCTGCTTTCCAGACCTACCTTACAGATCACATCCTTGTAGGGAACAGAATTAACTCTTACAAGACTGAGAAGTAAAAGAAGAGTTTCCTTCAGCGGTTAGAAAATCCAGCATTCTTAGGTGTATTTCCAAAGTTTTCAACAAACATATATATTGGAAACATCTGTGACCACTAATTCAGAGTGAAAAGACATGATCAATTGGCATTACATCAGAGTCAATTTGCTGCATTTCCCCATTACTATTATGTCTCTGGAATAGTCTTTTGAAATGACATTTTACACAGAGTTATTACAATCACTTTAGCCCAGGTTAAGAAATTTTCAATTTACAATAGAGTTAACATAAAAATATCAAGATATGACTGTATTCAGTATAAGAGTTTAAAGGACTCATTATCTGTAAGAGAGAAAAAGGCTGTTATTTGGTCTAGTAAGGAAAGCACAATGACCATGCAAAGTTGAATGGAGATGACTGATAGTCAATTCTTTTTTTAAAACAAGTATATTATTGGTCTTTCAAGTTCTTGCTACAGGTGGACTTGAAAGAATAATCATTTGCAGTCTCAGTGCAAATTAAAAGTTCTGCATTTAATGAATATCTTTTTTTAGAACTGAGAAAATATGTGTTTTATTCAGGCAGAGCTTGTACAAAATTAATGCAATTTATCTATGACTATAATTTAATAGAGAAGTTGAATAGTGGACAAATATGATACTGCATAAAAGAAAATAAATAAATAAAAACAAGCCTATTAACACATTTAGCATAAAATTGTTTGATCAGTTCTCACTTTCTGCATAAAAGGCTGAAGCAAATATACAGCAAGGTAACGAGAATCATAAATTCAACTTATGAGTTTTTCAGGAAAAATATATATTCTACATCTCTTCAATGAGTTACTGGTGTCTATCCCAGTTATTCTTATATGTTATGAAATATATAATATATATGATTGCATATAATATATATTTATAAATATTGAAAATATTTTACCTTATTGGATATTAGGGTAATAATTATTTTAAACAATAACATTGATGTCACAAGAGTTTGTGAGCTATGTAGGAATATCCTTGATCTATTCTTTACTATCTGAAGTATTGTTGGATCCCTCTTTTTGTTGGTGCAATTTTCAAGGACAATATATGCTCTGTCAGAAACTGATTTCCATTATGCCCTTGGATCATGATGACAATACCTTATTGTGGCTAATGTGAACGTCTATAAAAGTTGGAAAGCAAAACACACCTGGCATACTCCTGTATGCCATTACTATAATCAGCTTACTTTCTAAACTTAAATAGGTAAACATGTAATAGTATACCATTAGGTAAAATTTAATGAGCTCTAATGACATTCAGCTACTAGGCAAGCTATTTTTAAAAGTTCTTTGTGTCTTTAATAATTTTGAAATATGTATAGGTTAAAAAATTCCAAAGCCATAGACAATAAATCATTTGTCTACTTTAAATAGAACATTCATTTGTGCCTGATTTTTGACAGATGAAAAGGAATATTAACAGACATATAAATTATACTTTGAAAGTACAAATATAAAAGTAAGAATGTGGTTAAATGGGCATTTTTTTTTCGGGTGTAAATCAGCAATATGTATAATAATTGCTAATTAATATGCTATGATATATTAAATAATTTTGCTAAAATGCCTTCTAAATAATGTAGAAAGTTACAAGAGGTTATGTTTACATACGCAGTTTATATACTAATTTGGATTAATTGCTAAATCAGGTAAAGAAAGTACAACTCAAAAGTTAAAAATAAATCTGCATAAGATAGTAAACTTGAGAAGAAATAAGGAACTTAAAAAAGGTGAACTAGGGGCTTCCCTGGTGGTGTAGTGGTTGGGAGTCCGCCTGCCAATGCAGGGGACACAGGTTCGAGCCCTGGTCTGGGAAGATCCCACATGCCACGGAGCAACTAGGCCTGTGAGCCACAACTACTGAGCCTGCACGTCTGGAACCTGTGCTCCACAACAAGAGAGGCCATGATAGTGAGAGGCCCGCACACCGTGATGAAGAGTGGCCCCTCCTTGACGCAACCAGAGAAAGCCCTCACACAGAAACGAAGACCCAACACAGCCATAAATAAATTAATTAATTAATATTAAAAAAAAAGTGAACTAAATTTGATACTTAGTAAAAGAGATGAGAACTTCATGGTACCATAATTTTGGTAAGATAATCACCATGAATGGAATGTTCGTAATATGTAGAATTCTAATAAAAATTGGCAAGAAAAAGAGGCATGGAGGAGGATAGTTTACTCTATATCAAACAGGATTATAAAGCAAGTAAGATAAAAGTTGACAATAAAAATGTAGAAGTGAAATACTTTGGCAAAAGATGAAAGCACAAACAACAAAACAAAAGAGAAATTGGGTAAGAATCTGTTATAGTACCTTGAGATTAGAGAAAATGTTAACAAACATTGTTTTTATTCAAGTACTAAATTCTTAAGCATATTGTTACCTATTTTCCTACAAAATCTGTGAATAAAATCTTCAAATATTTTTGCAAAAAATGACCAAAAATGTAAACTTACCTATAATGCTTATAAACTATCAGATAATTTTTAGTTACAGCAAACAAACAAATGAATATGGATGTAGATATCTAAAACACGACTTCTACATATTGGGGGATAAACATCCAATCAATTTTCTGTATGTTTGTTATAGCAAGGCTAATAGTCAGATGTGGTTTGCCCTTCAAAAGATAATTTAGAGGGAACTCTGTACTAATCAAATTCTAACGTATTTAAAAGCCACTCATTTAGTCCGTTTTAAGGACTCTTTTAGGACTTGCATAATAAAAGAATTTTAACTATGTTCTATTTATATACCATAGTTCTTAGGCTGTTAAACTCAGTTAAATTGTAATGTTATTTGCTTTTGTCCTAGACCAACCTCTGTCTGTACAAAAGCTAATATTAAAGTTAAGGGTCACTTGCTCACTTAGTGAATACTAAGTCTACTTTCATATGGCATTATGTTGGACACATAACAGTAGATAAAGCTACAAAAGAAATTAAGAGCAAACATTTTTATTTAAAAGGAAAGAGAAATGAATACAACACCAAGATCCTCCAAGAAGGAAGGGATTGCAAAATATATATATTTTAGTGTTAAATAATAGTAAATATAGTAGTCTGTGTTTCCTATGCTGGGAGGTTAATAACAGAAAGTCTCCTTGCAAATAAGGTTCTGTTCCTTTCTTCACTACTTTTAAAATAACTTCCCCTATCATATCTCCCAGAAAGGAGCTTTTTTCTTAAGCAACGTTCAAATGTAGGTAATCATTGTGTACCTAGTTTAGAGCAAAAAATCAAATTTTAGTGGTTTTCAGTCGAAGTATCTGTGCAATACTTAGGCCCAACAAATCAGTTTTCTCACTATTTGGTTTCTTTTCTTCATGTATTAAACACATCTTAGTCTTCAATTGTATGATCCACTTGTTAAATAATAGTTGCTCTAGATTACATAGGTAGGTAGGTAGAGAGGGAGAGATAGAGGTGATGATGGATAAAGAGCAATAGAGAAGTAATTAAGAAAGTAGATTAAGAGCAGATTTGGACTCTGGAATTGTTGATGGAAAATGGCTGTGACATTTTGGTAATATGATTACATTCAGTAAGTTGTTTAGAAGTACTAAATATTCATACAATGTTTGTTTTAAACACAGAGCTCTAAAAATGGAACATGGGTTTTGAAGGGCTGGAGATCCTAGTAATTCAGTTCTGACAGCCAAGCAAATTAATATCAAAAATAAAAAATAGGATAAGAATAACAAAATTTTAAAAATAAAGATTGGTTCAGACTGAAAGAATAGGTTTTTTTTGTTTTGTTTTGTTTTTGCGGTATGCGGGCCTCTCACTGCTGTGGCCTCTCCCGCTGCGGAGCACAGGCTCTGGACGCGCAGGCCCAGTGGCCACGGCTCACGGGCCCAGCCGCTCCATGGCATGTGGGATCCTCCCGGACCGGAGCACGAACCCACGTCCCTGCATCGGCAGGCGGACTCCCAACCACCGTGCCACCAGGGAAGCCCTGAAAGAATAGTTTTGGAAAGGCTAAAAGCTAGAAGTAAGGCTTGGAGAATCTAAGTAGAGCAGTCATACTCTATTTCCTGAGAGATACAGTACAAAGTTAACAGGTACCTAAAAATTGGGGGCTACTTAGATACGAAGTTTGCTTTTACTCTATTCATTGAGGTAAAACAATTCCAAATTTGAAGAGATATAATACTCATGATTAAGAAGAGATTAAACATATTAAAAATCATTGATATATGTGTATTGTAATCATGGGTGACTTTTTTTCTTTTTCTGTTTTTTGTTTGCTTAACATTCCATAAGGCACATACATTAATTTTCTTGTTAAAGAAATAAATTAAAAAGCAAATATGAACATTAAATCAAATACCAAAACACATATTTCAGTTTTATTTCCTATTATCGTAGGAAGGTCACTAGCCTTTTGGACATCGGATCACTGCTCTCTAATGTGGGAATTAAATCTTATTATGGTAAGAATAAAATGTGTGATAAGGTTTTGTAGAGTCCAGATTTTAAAAGTAATGTTGGGACTTCCCTGGTGACTCAGTGGTTAAGAATCAGCTGCCGATTCAGGGGACAAAGTTTCGAGCCCTGGACCGGGAAGATCCCACATGCCAGGTAGCAACTAAGCCAAAACTACTGAAGCCCACACGCCTAGAGCCCATGCTCCCCAATGAGAGAAGCCACCGCAATGAGAAGCCCGTGCACTGTAACGGAGAGTAGCCTCTGCTCGCTGCAACCAGAGAGAGCCTGCAAGCAGCAATGAACACCCAATGCGGCAATAAATAAATAAATTTACTTAAAAAAAATAAAAGTACGGTTAATCAATATTTAAAAAGCACCTAGCGGTGGAGCTTCAAGATGGAGGAAGAATAAGATGTGGAGATCACCTTCCTCCCCACAAATACATCAGAAATACATCTACATGTGGAACAGCTCCTACAGAACAACTACTGAACGCTGGCAGAAGACCTCAGACCTCCCAAAAGGCAAGAAACTCCCCACGTCCCTCGGTAGGGCAAAAGAAAAAAAGAAAAACAGAGAAAAAAGGATAGGGATGGGACCTGCACCAGTGGGAGGGAGCCGTGAAGGAGGAAACGTTTCCACACACTAGGAAGCCCCTTCGCGGGCGGAGACTGCGGGTGGCGGAGGGGGAAAGCTTCGGAGTAGCGGAGGAGAGCACAGCAACAGGGGTATGGAGGGCAAAGTGGAGAGATTCCGGCACAGAGGATCGGTGCCCTCAGGCACACACCAGCCCAAGAGGCTTGTCTGCTCGGCTGCCCGGGCGGGCGGGGCTGGGAGCTGAGGCTCGGGTATCGGGTTTCAGTCGGAGCGCAGGGAGAGGACTGGGGCTGGCGGCAGGAAGAGAGCCTGAAGGGGTTAGTGCACCACGGCTGGCCGGGAGGGAGTCCGACAAAAAGTCTGGAGCTGCCGAAGAGGCAAGAGACTTTTTCTTGCCTCTTTGTTTCCTGGTGCGCAAGGAGAGGGCATTAAGAGCGCTGCTTAAAGGAGCTCCGGAGACGGGCGTGAGCCGCGGCCAGCAGCGCGGACCCCAGAGACGGGCATGAGATGCTAAGGCTGCTGCCGCCGCCACCAAGAAGCCTGTGTGCGAGCACAGGTCACTCTCCACACCTCCTCTCCCGGGAGCCTGTGCAAACCGCCACTGCCAGGGTCCCGTGATCCAGGGACAACTTCCCCAGGAGAACACAGGGCGCGCCTCAGGCTGGTGCAACGTCACGCCGGCCTCTACCGCCTTAGGCTCGCCCTGCATCCATACCCCTCCCTCCCCCCGGCCTGAATGAGCCAGAGCCCCTGAATCAGGTGCTCCTTTAATCCCATCCTGTCTGAGCGAAGAAGAGACACCCTCAGGTGACCTACACGCAGAGGCGGGGCCAAATCCAAAGCTGAACCCCGGGAGATGTGCGAACAAAGAAGAGAAAGGGAAATTTCTCCAGCAGCCTCAGGAACAGATGATTAAACCTCCACAGTCAAATTGATATACCCTGCATCGGTGGAATACCTGAATAGACAACGAATCATCCCAAATTGAGGAGGTGGACATTTTCTCTTTTTGTGAGTGTGTATGTGTATGCTTCTGTGTGTGATTTCTGTCTGTTTGGCTTTGCTTTTACCATTTGTCCTAGGGTTCTGCCTACCATTTTTTGTTATTTTTTTAATTTTTAAATTGTTTTCTTAATAATAATATTTATTTTAATTACTTTATTTTGTCTTCTTTCTTTCTATCTATTTTTTTCTCCCTTTTATTCTGAGCCATGTGGATGAAAGGTTCTTGATGCTCCAGCCAGGAGTCAGTGCTGTGCCTCTGAGGTGGGAGAGCCAAGTTCAGGACACTGGTCAACAAGAGACCTCCCAGCTGCATGTAATATCTAATGGCGAAAACCTCCCAGAGATCTCCATCTCAATGCCAAGACACAGCTTCACTCAACGACCAGCAAGCTACAGTGCTGCACACTCTATGCCAAACAACTAGCAAGACAGGAACACAACCACATTCATTAGCAGAGAGGCAGCCTAATATCAAAATAAGGCCACAGACACCCCAAAACACACCACCAGATGTGGACCTGCCCACCAAAAAGACAAGATCCAGCCTCATCCACCAGAACACAGGCACTAGTCCCCTCCACCAGGAAGCCTACACAACCCACTGAACCAACCTTAGTCACTGGGGAGAGTCACGAAAAACAATGGGAAGTACAAACCTGCAGCCTGCAAAAAGGAGACCCCAAACACAGTAAGTTAAGAAAATTAGAAGACAGAAAAAAACACAGCAGATGAAGGAGCAAGGCAAAAACCCACCAGACCTAACAAATGAAGAGGTAATAGGCAGTCTATCTGAAAAAGAATTCAGAATTATGATAGTAAAGATGATACAAAATATTGGAAATAAAATAGAGAAAATACAAGAAACGTTTAACAAGGACCTAGAAGAACTAAAGAGCAAACAAACAATGATGAACAACACAATAAATGAAATTAAAAATTCTCTAGAAGGGATCAATAGCAGAATAAATGAGACACAAAAACGGATAAGTGACCTGGAAGATAAAATAGTGGAAATAACTGCTACAGAGCAGAATAAAGAAAAAAGAAGGAAAAAAAGTGAGGAGAGTCTCAGAGACCTATGGGACAACATTAAACCCACCAACATTCGAATTATAGGGGTCCCAGAAGTAGAAGAGAAAAAGAAAGGGACTGAGAAAATATTTGAAGAGATTATAGTTGAAAACTTCCCTAATATGGGAAAGGAAGTAGTTAATCAAGTCCAGGAAGCACAGAGAGTCCCATACAAGATAAACCCAAGGAGAAACACGCCAACACACATATTAATGAAACTATCAAAAATTAAATAGAAAGAAAAAATATTAAAAGCAGCAAGGGAGAAACCATGAATAACACACAAGGGAATCCACACAAGGTAAACAGCTTATCTTTCAGCAGAAACTCTGCAAGCCAGAAGGGAGTGGCAGGACATATTTAAAGTGATGAAGGAGAAAAATCTACAACCACGATTACTCTAACCAGCAAGGATCTCATTCAGATTTGATGGAGAAATTGAAATGTTTACAGACAAGCAAAAGCTAAGAGAATTCAGGACCACAAAACCAGCTTTACAACAAATGCTGAAGAAACTTTTCTAGGCAGGAAACACAAGAGAAGGAAAAAACCTACAATAACAAACCAAAAACAATTAAGAAAATGGGAATAGGAACATACATATCGATAATTACCTTAAATGTAAATGGATTAAATGCTCCAACTAAAAGACACAGACTGACAGAACTGATACAAAAAAAAAAAGACCTATATATATATGCTGTCTACAAGAGACCCACTTCAGACCTAGAGACACATACAGACTGAAAGTGAGGGGATGGAAAAAGATATTCCATGTCAATGGAAATCAAAAGAAAGCTGGAGTAGCAATTCTTATATCAGACAAAATAGACTTTAAAATAAAGACTACTAGAAGAGACAAAGAAGGACACTACATAATGATCAAGGGATCGCCAAGAAGATATAACAATTGTAAATATTTATGCACCCAACGTAGGAGCACCTCAATACATAAGACAAATACTAACAGCCATAAAAGGGGAAATCGACAGTAACACAATCATAGTAGGGGACTTTAATAGCCCAATTTCACCAATGGACAGATAATCCAAACTGAAAATAAATAAGGAAACACAAGCTTTAAATGATATATTCAACAAGATGGACTTAATTGATATTTATAGGACATTCCATCCAAAAACAACAGAATACACATTCTTCTCAAGTGCTCATGGAACATTCTCTAGGATAGATCATATTTTGAGTCACAAATCAAGCCTTGGAAAAGATAAGAAAATTGAAATCGTATCAGGTATCTTTTCTGACCACAACTCTATGAGACTAGATATCAATTACAGGAAAAAATCTGTAAAAAATACAAGCACATGGAGGCTAAACAAAACAGTACTTAATAACCAAGAGGTCAATGAAGAAACCAAAGAGGAAATAAAAAAATACCTAGAAACAAATGACAGTGAAAATGCGACTACACAAAACCTATGGGATGCAGCAAAAACAGTTTTAAGAGCAAAGTTTATAGCAATACAATCCTCCCTTAAGGAACAAGAAACATCTCAAATAAACAGCCTAACCTTACACCTATAGCAATTAGAGAAAGAAGAACAAAAAAAACCCCAAAGTTAGCAGAAGGAAAGAAATAATAAAGATCAGATCAGAAATAAATGAAAAAGAAATGAAGGAAATGATAGCAAAGATCAAAAAAATTAAAATCAGGTTCTCTGAGAAGATAAAAAAAATTGATAAACCATTAGCCAGAGGCATCAAGAAAAAAAGGGAGAAGACAAATCAATAGAATTAGAAATGAAACAGGAGAGTAACAACTCACACTGCAGAAATACAAAGGATCATGAGAGATTATTACAAGCAACTCTATGCCAATAAAATGGACAACCTGGAACACATGGACAAATTCTTAGAAATGCACAACTTTCAGAGACTGAACCAGGAAGAAATAGCAAATATGAACAGACCAAAGAAAAGCACTGAAATTGAGACTGTGATTATAAATCTTCGAACAGGGCTTCCCTGGTGGTGCAGTGGTTGAGAGTCTGCCTGCTGATGCAGGGGACACAGGTTCGTGCCCTAGTCCGGGAAGATCCCACATGCCACAGAGTGGCTGGGCCCATGAGCCACAGCTGCTGAGCCTGCACATCCAGAACCTGTGCTCCGCAGCAGGAGAGGCCACAACAGTGAGAGACCGGTGTACCGCAAAAAAAAAATAATCATAATAATAATCTTTCAACAAACAAAAGCCCAGGACCAAATGGTTTCACAGGCAAATTCTATCAAACATTTAGAGAAGAGCTAACTCCCATCCTTTTCAAACTCTTCCAAAATATAGCAGAGGGAGGAACATTCCAAAACTCATTCTACGAGACCACCATCACCCTGATACCAAAACCAGACAAAGATATCACAAAGAAAAAAACTACAGGCCAATATCACTGATGAACATAGATGCAAAAATCCTAAACAAAATACTAGCAAACAGAATCCAACAGCACATTAAAAGGATCATAAACCATGATCAAGTAGGTTTTATCCCAGGAATGCAAGGATTCTTCAATATACTCAAATCAATCAGTGTGATACACCATATTAACAAATTGAAGGAAACAAAAACGTATGATCACCTCAATTAATGCAGAGAAAGCTTTTGACAAAATTCAACATCCATTTATGGTAAAAACCCTCCAGAAAGTAGGCAAAGAGGGAAATTTCCTCAACATAATAAAGGCCATATATGACAAACCCACAGCCAACATTGTCCTCAATGGTGAAAACCTGAAACCATTTCCACTAAGATCAGGAGCAAGACAATATTGCCCACTCTCACCATTATTATTCAACATAGTTTTGGAAGTTTTAGCCACAGTAATCAGAGAAGAAAAAGAAATAAAAGGTATCCAAATCAGAAAAGAAGAAGAAAAGCTGTCACTGTTTGTAGATGACATGATACTATACATAGCATCCTAAAGATGCTACCAGAAAACTACTAGAGCTAATCAATGAATTTGTTAAAGTACCAGGATACAAAATTAATGCACAGAAATCTCTAGCATTTCTATACACTAATAATGAAAAATCTAAAAATGAAGTTAAGAAAACCCTCCCATTTACCATTGCAACAAAAAGAATAAAATATCTAGGAATAAACCTACCTAAGGAGACAAAACACCTTTATGCAGAAAATTTTAAGACAGTGATGAAATAAATTAAAGATGATACAAATAGATGGAGAGATATACCATGTTCTTGGATTGAAAGAATCAACATTGTGGAAATGACTAAACTACCCAAAGCAATCTACAGATTCAATGCAGTCCTTTTCAAACTACCACTGGCATTTTTCATAGAACTAGAACAAAAAATTTCACAATTTGTATGGAAACACAAAAGACCCTGAATAGCAAAAGGAATCTTGAGAAAGAAAAATGGAGCTGGAGGAATCAGGTTCCCTGACTTCACACTATACTACAAAGGTACAGTCATCAAGACAGTATGGTAGTGGTACAAAAACAAAAATATAGATCAATGGAACAGGAAGGAAAGCCCAGAGATAAACCCTAACACATATGGTCAACTTACGTTTGATAAAGGTGGCAAGAATATATATTGGAGAAAAGACAGCCTCTTCAATAATTGGTGCTGGGAAAACTGGACAGGTACATGTAAACTTATGAAATTAGAAAACTCCTTAACCCCATACACAAAAATAAATTCAAAATGGATTAACGACCTAAATGTAATGCCAGACACTATCAAACTCTAAGAGGAAAACATAGGCAGAACACTCTATGACATAAATCACAGCAAGATCTTTTTTGACCCACCTCCTAGAGAAATGGAAATACAAACAAAAATAGACAAATGGGACCTAATGAAACTTAAAAGCTTTTGCACAACAAAAGAAACCATAAACAAGACAAAAAGTCAACCCTCAGAATGGGAGAAAATATTTGCAAATGAAGCGACTGACAAAGGATTAGTCTCCAAAATTTACAAGCAGGTCATGCAGCTCAATATCAAAAAACAAACAACCCAATCCAAAAATGGGCAGAAAACCTAAATAGACGTTTCTCCAAAGAAGATATACAGATTGCCAACAAACAGATGAAAGAATGCTCAACATCATTAATCATTAGAGAGTTGCAAATCAAAACTACAATGAGATATCATCTCACACCTGTCAGAATGGCCATCATCAAAATATCTACAAACATTAAATGCTGGAGAGGGTGTGGGGGAAAGGGAACCCTCTTGCACTGTTGGTGGGAATGTAATTTCACACAGCCACTGTGGAGAACAGTATGTACATTCCTTAAAAATGTAAAAATAGAACTACCATACGACCCAGCAATCCCACTACTGGGCATATACCCTGAGAAAACCATAATTCAAAAAGAGTCATGTACCAAAATGTTCATTGCAGCTCTATTTACAATAGCCAGGACATGGAAACAACTTAAGTGTCCCTCAACAGATGAATGGATAAAGAAGATATGGCACATATATACAATGGAATATTACTCAGCCATAAAAAGAAACGAAATTGAGTTATTTGTAGTGAGGTGGATGGACCCAGAGTCTGTCATACAGAGTGAAGTAAGTCAGAAAGAGAAAAAAAAATACTGTATGCTAACACATATATATGGAATCTAAGGGGAAAAAAAGGTCATGAAGAACCTAGGGGCAAGACAGGAATAAAGACACAGACTTACTAGAGAATGGACTTGAGGCTACGGGGAGGGCAAAGGGTAAGCTGTGACAAAGTGAGAGAGTGGTATGGACATATATAAACTACCAAACATAAAATAGATCGCTATTGGGAAACAACCACATAGCAGAGGGAGATGAGTTCGGTGCTTGTGACCACCTAGAGGGGTGAGATAGGGAGGGTGGGAGAGAGGGAGACGCAAGAGGGAAGAGATATGGGAACATATGTATATGTATAACTGATTCACTTTGTTATAAAGCAGAAACTAACACACCATTGTAAAGCAATTACGCTCCAATAAAGATGTTACAAAAATAAATAAATTAAAAAAAATAAAATAAAAACACCTAGCTATTTTAACCGTAGTCAACTATTTAGTACTGGAAAAAATTTTATATCCATTTTTGTAAATTACAAACATGATCACCAACTCTGTCTTTAATATTTGTTTAAAACTTTACAAGGAGATATTAAAAAACACCATGTTTCTAAAATAGTAAATAAACAAATAAGAATAATTCACTGCCAGGAAAATTTCAAGAATAAGCTCTTAAAATAATCTGTAAACAATTAGTATATTTTAGAGCAGAGAGAAAGAGCATAGGTTTATTGAGAAGGAATCATGTATAGCAAAACTTACTTTCTATTTTTGCTAAGTTTAGCAGCTTTTAGATCATGAGAATATCTTAGAAGAAATTTGTCTTGATTCCAGCTAAGCATTTGACCAGGGGTTGAATAATCTCATCGTAAACAAGGTAGAGAAAAATTGGCGGGATGATAGTCCATTTAGGTGGATTTGTAGCTAATGAAACAATTGGACTTACTGTGTTGATTCATCAATATCAACCTGAGGGGACCTCAGATGTCCTGCCACAAGTTTGTGCACTTGATCCTGTGAGGTTTAACATATTATCAGTGAAAGAATCTTCATCAAACGCACAGCTGAGGTATAGCTGAGCCAGAAAGCCAACAACTTGAAAAACTGACTATGAAAATGGACACTCAGAACTTAAAAAAAAAAAAAGGCTAAATGCATTAATGCTGAAATATAGCATTGAGTAATAGAATGTTTGAAAGTTAAGTTCAGAGGTCAATGAGAAACCACCTGTATGGTTACGCCAGCCACAAGGTCAGTACAGGCTAATGGTGTGATGTGAGACCTAATAACACTATCTTAGGCTGCAGTCAGCCAAGTTCTGTGTTATGATCAAGGCAGATAGTAGTAAAACTACTCTCCACAGTTCAGAGCATATCAAATTCTAGGCTCCATATTGAAAAAAAGAAAGAAAAGGAAGGAAGGAAGGAAGGAAGGAAGGAAGGAAGGAAGGGAGGGAGGGAGGGAGGGAGGGAGAAAGAAAGAAGGGAAGAAAGAAAGAAAACTAGACAGCAAGTTATAAAACAAGATAGTGATGGATCTGACAATGGCATGTAAAAAAGACTTAATAAAATAAAGATGTGTAACCCAGGGAAAATATTTTTAGAAAATATGATAGTTGACTTCTACTATTTTCAGAGTTATCATTAAGAAGAGATGGTAAGACACCCCCAGAAATATTACTCTGGTACTCTTCGAGTCTATGATTCTTTTTTTTATCAAAAAAGAGATATTGGCCATAGACACTCATATATTGAATATAATTTGACCTTCGAACCTAAGTACTTTTCAGATCCCATGCAGGGTTACAAAATCCATTTTGCATTTGGACAAAAGGTGCTTGTTTAAATTAAGCTGAGTGGCCAATTTATCTGTGAGAGCGTCTCAATTCTATTTATGCACATAAATGTGCAAAAATGCCTAGAAAGAGAGAAATGGTGAAGACAAGAAGGATGAAGACGTGATATGTGTGAGTTAAAATGTTAACTGTATCATTCTACAAAAATATGCAAAATAGGTTAAACATATTTTTTGGTCAGAAAGTTAATGATAAGGGCATGAATTATGATAAATTTCTGTAAATTCTTGGCACAAAATGATAATTCTAAGAAAGTTTACTTTTAAAAACTAAATATAAAATCTTTCACTAGGATAATTTATGTGTACTTTGCCAAATTAAGCCAGTAATTTATTTCTTTCTAACAAGAATATTTAATAATTTTAAAATATTGGTGTGTATTTCTATATCCATTCCCATTAATGAAGAAAACTCTTGTTTCAAAACTTTACTTAATGAGGGCATTCTAGAACTCTGGATGCAGAATCAACATTAAATTATGATCAGATGGAAAAAAGGTAAAGACAATGGCATTATTACCCATGGTATTTTATGATATAGATATGTCCAATTGACTGTTTAATCACATTATTCAATGAACTAAATTATAAAAGTCTTCACTGAAAAGGAATGGACCCCATAACTTAAATTATACAAAAGAGCAAGAACAAATTCAAGTAATAAACAAAGTTAGAACAAATTCAAGTAAGGATAAACAATATAAAACACATGCTGAAATGATATTAGGATGCTAGATTTAACAAAGGGAGTAACTTTTGTTTATGATTATACCTTGAAAATAATTAAATATCCTAGTAAAAAATATCAGGGGGAAAGCGGGGAGCGGGTGATGGTGGTGGTATGATGAATTGGGAGATTAGGATTGACTTATATACACTAATATGTATAAACTAGATAACTGATAAGAACCTGCTGTATAAAAAATAAATGAATAAAATAAAATTTTTTAAAATCACCAAGGTTTGCAAGAATCATATATTTATCAAGAGAAATAAATAATTAAACTAAATAAGATAAACATACTTGTAAATTTTTTTAGCAAATATGGTTAGATAAAAAGTTCAATAAGCAGAATATCAGGTGAAAAAACTTTAGATTGAATTGCATTTTTAAATTTTAGTTCACTTAATAAGTATTTGGAAAAATATATAACATATGTTACAACCTATTTATGTACACACATATGGGTTATAGGACACATATAGTGTGTGTGTGTGTGTGTGTGTGTGTTTTAGATTGAATTATCTCTGTATTAACACCTTTGCATATTTGAACATCTATTATAGTATCCTTTTGCATGGAAGAGAAACTTAAGTATTCAAGGCACCTAAAAAAATGTAAGATACTTTAGCTGTATGTACTAGAGTGGATTAATGTTTGACAAATATTAATTTGCAGCGCTTCTCCCTGCAGTGCCTCTTCTTTCAAGAGGATCACACATCTCTATGTGAAAAGCTATGATCAATGAAATTTTGGCAGGATTTTAAGAATAGCATGTGGCTTATAATGTCTTTTCCCCATTACCTGATGATGGGTTGTGTTTTCAGTAGAGGCTGCTTGGCTTATATGGGTTGGGAATAAAGCCACAAATGACTCATGATGGACATATTGTATGAGTGAAAAATAAACCTTTATTATGGTAAGCACCTGAGACTTGGGGAGCGTTAGTCACTACAGCAGTCTAGGAAATCCTGATACAGTATGGAATTGAAGAAATTAGATTCTATGAACTAATAATACGTTCTGTATACAGTAACTAGAAATATATTCTATTCTCGGTAACCATTTCTTTGTTTTTTTTTTTTTAATTTTTGTTGGAGTATAGTTGATTTACAATGTGTGTTTCAGGTGTACAACAAAGTGAATCAGTTATACATATACGTATATCCACTTTTTTTTTTTTTAGGTTCTTTTTCCATATAGGCCATTACAGAGTATTGAGCAGAGTTCCTTGTGCTTGGTAACCACTTCTGAAATTTTTTGAGATGCAATGTCCCCTTAGCTACATCTGTGTAATTGTAAAGACAACATCTCCAAATCAAGAATAGCCTTAACTCTCCTTTTAAGTCATTTCAAAATTTGCAGTATTTGAAGTTTCCATTCAGTATCTTAATTGAAAACAATATCTATCAAAGAAACACTTAATTTAGGGGCCACAATGATCATGCTACCTAATTTGGGCTCATCTTGGATTTGAATTTTCAAGACATTTATTTTTCCCGTACAAAGTGTAGAAGGCAGAGGAGATAGAAACATATTCAATTGATTATAAAATTCTGGTAATCTTAAAGCCATCATGTTTTGCTTTTAGATACAGGAAGAAATTCCCACAAATAATTTTATATACTATATTCAATATTTACTTTAAAATAATCACACAAAAACAATGGACTTACTGATGTTAAAAAATAAAATTAACTTCCCTTCAGATTAAAAATTTATATGAAAATGAAATTTATCACATTATAGAATTATAGACTGATTACTACCCCACTAAAAAAAAGATCACTAAATCCAACATGTTCAAAACAGAAGAAAATCGTGGAGGTAGTATAAAGGATTAACAACAAATCTTAAAGCACCTAGAATATAATGGAAACAAGTATAAGAAATAGATGCAGATCATGAATAATAAATCTCAACAAAATATGACCACTAATGACTTTGCTTGTTTTACAAAATTTAAAACACAAAGTTTAGTAGACACAACCAAATAAATAACTCATATACAAATGTTTAGGTATTACTATGAAAGTATGTTTGATAATTGACTACAAGTAAAACAAAAGTTATAGAAAATCATATGATAATGTATTTCATAGAAATACAGTGTTCAAGAGTGTGCTGCAAAAACAGATAATAAACTCTGTTTCAGTGATGATTTTTGTTAAGGATTTATGAACTAATATAGAACATAAACAGCACAATGTTTAAATTTGCAAAATTTAAATGTTTTGCTTCTTTACTGGGCATATGTATTTTAATAGTAATTAGAGAAAGGTATGTAAAATGGAAAAAATCTATGATTTTGCTATTATCATCATCAAGAGCAACAATGTAGAATCTCTCAACAAATTTTGAGAACTAATTTTGCAGAAAATAATTGATTAGGCTTTTATTAACAATTCAGCTAAAATATTTTAAATCTCATATGTTAATTATATTATTGCTCATTCAAGTTATAGGGCATTCTGAAATGAATCATTGACCCATGACAACAAATTACTGCTCTGAAATACCACTATTATTAATATCTTCTGTATACATTGTGTGGTTTTCCATAGAGGGAATTCTACTTACAAAGAGATACTAAAATAGCATAGGAAAAATCATAACCCCATCTTCTTATATTATCCAGGAAGGATGTGGTTCATACCATATGCTACTCCAGATTGAGTTTCCAACATGGTCAGCATTACTATAGATCATATTCACAATAGTATCATTACTGTATGGCTGGTCTACAGACAATGCACCAGAGAAAAATAAAAAGGACTTACAATAGTTCAACCTGGGTTCTATCTTTTGGAATTTATTCTTGTACATAATTCTCTGAGCCTCTAGAAAATGAAGACATTTAGAAAGTTAAGGTAGAAGCATATATTAAAAAGGAATGGACATCACTTTTCTCTCTCCATTTTCAACAATTTTAAGCCCTCAGTTTTCCTCCGACACTGCCCTTTATCCAGGACTGTGAAGAGTTACTTCAATGGAACACTCCAATCTTGGCTACTATCTTTCCCTACATGGAAAAAGAACTCTCTGGATCTGTCTCCACTCGACCTAACAAATAACCTACTGTACTTTCATTCTCATTATGAGCTGTGACCTCTCCATTGAGATCTAAATATTTCACTTGATAAACATCTCATGTTTTATGTCTGCTTCAAAGATTGGCATTTTACCTGGAAATCTTTATCAGATGCAATGGTCCTCTAATTTTAAGCAATAATTCTTGATAGGCTGTGAAATACTAGATTCTATGGCTAAGTATGTTTTAATCTCCCTTGATATTGCTCTAGGTTGGTAAGCCTGAGCATATTTTTTAGGTGGGAAGGAGGTCATTGTTACAGGAATTTAGATAGCTAAAACTACTCCATGATTCCATTCTTAAGTATGATATTCCTTTGGGGGCTTATGTAAGAGCAGTTCCAGGCTAAAGTTGATGAACCAGTTGCTTTTTAAAATTAACTGTACATAGCTGTTCAGTGAACTCTATGGGTCACAAAAAGGTGGGAAAGCAATATATCCTATTAAGAAGCTTATGAAATTGCATCAGGATGCATAATTAATAACATGATTAGTAAAGTACAACTATGCATAAGTGTTATTGAGGACAACAGAAAAGAGTCATCTCTTGGAGGTGAGATTAGGCTAAGCCGAAATATAACCAGTGAAATTTATTTTAAAATTGACCACAATAGAGAGAAGAAATATAGATTTCTCAATGTGAGAAAAATGTGAACAAATGAAATTTCAGGAAGGAACAATAAAAATAATTAAGGGTCTAAATGAAATGATTAATGGGTGGAGACTAAAAAATAGCAGGCATTTAATTTGGTGAAAAGACTAATGGGAAACTCAATCACTTGAAAGTATCTGTAGAGTAAAAAAGAGGGGAGATGGAGCAAATTTTCTGTTAGTCAAGAGAAAATAACCAGAAGTAATGGAATAGAATTGAGTATAGGAAATTTTTGAGTGACTATCATAGAAAAGGAAGGCTTGTTAGGTCTATTAGGCTGAGGAATTGTTTCCTAAAGGACATAGTAAAAAGCCCCTTTGCTTGAGCCATTTATGGAAACCAGACAATGAAGTGGGTAATGGTATAGGAAATAATTCTATATTCATAAAATTATGGTCATTATGATCTAATAGCTCCTACCCTCCCAGCACAAAAAGTCTCTAATGCATATAACTCTTTGGCTTCCAGCTTCTGTATTTTCTCTTTTTAGGGAAAACTGATAGAACACTGAACAGGATCCTGAAAATGAACTTCTTCAATGTACTACTTCAATGGCTTTTGTAATGGCATCACTTCCTTATATCTATATTATTTATTATATTAGTTTTTGTGAATTAAGATTCTTTAAGCAAGAGAGGTATTCAAATTTATGATTTCCAAATAAATTTTGATTTGCAATACAAGAATCTTAGTGACATATTTAATTGATCTACTAACGAACTTAAAATTCAATAAAGATTAGTCCTTTGGTTTGATCATTCCTTCAAGATATCTTACAATCATAATAAACCTGTAACATATCTAGTATTTAAACAACTGAAAAGTTTTTAGCATATAAAATCATTTTCTTTACACATTGCCCCATGAAACTGATAGTCATAAAAATGATTTTGTGATACATGTAAGATATCTTCAGAATCATCTCATTGACAACATGTATAGTTTGGGTTTTTCTAGTGTATTCAATCTGATTTAAAAAGGCGGAAATCTATGTATTTGATGAACATTGTAAAAAGTTATCATCTAAAATAACTTGGTCCCTAGATGTGCTGGACAAATAAGAAATGTTTGTCTAAATAACCTAATAATTTTTTTGTTGTTGTTATGAGGGCTTTTATCCAGGAGCATAAAATGATTTACTTGACATTATATATGAAGTAAAGTAGGACTGAGCTGCTAAAATATAGTTGATAATATTTCAAGGTTTTAAAGATATATCTAATATTCTCCTGTGTAATCTTCATTATCATCCTCTAAGGAAACTCCAGCTCAAAAAAATTAAGTGACTTGCTCAGTACCACTGGGTCAATATCAGAATAGGATGCTGAAATCCTGTCTTTAGACTGTAAACAGTGTTATCTTTAAACCGCATCATTTTATCTTTCATAACAAAATAAGCAGTAGACTTTCTCAAATAATCATTTCATTTTCAGTTTGTGGGATTACCCTTCTTGGATAGGCAACAACACGGAATAAATGAAGAAGAAACAGACTGTAAGTCAGAAGTCTGGAATTCTACCACTGGTTCTGCTGCTGTCATAGCCTGGGTAAATGGTTTAATTTTGTGAGTCTCAGTTTCCTCAACTATCACATATTTGGTTACATAGAGTTTAAGAATATTATTCCACTCAAAATTTGATTCAAACTCTAATGGCATAGCTTTCAAATAATGTAAGACCATTTAAAAATTATGTATGTGATTTTATCATTACAATTTTGTATTTAGCACTATCTTTAATTCTGAAAAGCTAGTCAAAAAACTTGAAATATTCCTCATTTGTCCAATAAATTAAATTAACTCACTAGATGATAGGCATTTTTAATGAATAAGTAAATTGCAATTAATAATGAATATTAAGAAATTTCTGTAAAAATATTTCTAACATTTTCATGTTTTAAATATTTAAAAATTTTCAGCTTTTGAAATGAGTGAGATCAATATTTGTATTTTCTCCTGTTAGATACTAAAAACATGAAGGAAGGGATTTATATTTTTCAAAATATAGGGATTTATATTTTTCAAAAGTATCAGAGTGATAGAGTTTATGCTCTTGCTCTCGTCTGCATTATCAATTTCCAGACTTGGCACTTTAAGAGGAATATAATAACCTGGGGTATTTCTAAAGAATGACTTGGAGGATAAGGAGAGCCAAAATATAATATGCTTACAATATTGAAGAAACTGGGGATGTTTATATTGCAAAAGTAGATTTAGATAATTTTTGGTAGCCAATAAGTTACTTTTGTCTTTACTATGATCAATATCCTGGAGAAAAAATTATTGTACCAATACAAAGAGTTGCATGCTAAGGCAAGGTCAAATTTTCTCTGTCCCCTTAGCATGAGGGTACACACTTGTGCACCATTAACTACTATACACAAATTCAGTATGATATGATAGTCATATATTAGTGAAAATCACAATTGTCTGTAATTTTTAAACTAATTTATTTATCTGAGAAAGAAAGAAATGGTACCTCTGGAAGATTCATAAATGTATGGAGCTGTCAGGCACTATGTTAGTCTCTACAGGTACAATATGAAAGCAACCTACACATTTTGACCCCATGGATTGAAAGAGATAAATATGAAAACAAATAGAATTCAGAGTAACTACAGAACATGACAATTGATATGAAAAAATGCAGATAGATAATCAAGAAAAAAAAAGACCAGAGTACATAAGATGGGCAGAGAAAGACTCTTTGAGGAAATGACACTTAAGTGAATATCTTACACATAAAAACAAGTCAGCCATGTGTAGAACTAGAAGAAACACAACTCTACAGGGATGAAAGAGGAGAAAAAGTGGATTTAGGAAGCATAATGAAAAAATATCAGTAACTAGGGTAGAGGATTAGGCTAAGAGAGGATCTATATGAATGCATGGGGAAAAGAGCCATGGTGATAATGGATGGATAGGGGCTTGTTATTTTATTAGTGGCAGAAATAAACATGGAGGTAAGATATGAGTGAATGATTCCTGATATCTATGCCAGAGATAGGAGAACAATGAATTTCAGAATACTATTAAGTCTTGGAAAATTATCTCAGAAGTACAGGGACTTTTGAAAATCATCTTCTCCTATGTCCCATATTCATTATCTACACAAAAACTTGCATACCGATGTCTTTTAGCAGCTTTATTCATAATAGCCAAAACTTGGAAGCAGCAAAGGTGTCCTTCAGTGGGTGAATAGACAGATAAACTGTGGTACTGATACATCCAGACAAAGGAATATTAATCAGCATCAAGAAGACATGAGCTATCAAGCCATGAAAAGACATGGAGGAAACTTAAAAAATGCATATTACTAAGTGAAAGAAGCCAATATGAGAAGGCTACTACTGTATGATTCCAACTATACAACATTCTGGAAAAGGCAAAACTATGGAGACAGCAAAAGCATCAATAGTCACGAGGGGTTGTGAGAGGGAGGGATGAATAGGCAGAGTACAGAGCATTTTTAGGGTAGTGAAATTATTCTTTATGATACTACAGTGGGGACACATGTCACTACATATTTGTCAGAACCCATAAGAATGTACAAGAGCAATAGTGAACCCTAATGTAAACTCTGAACTTTGGGTGATTATGATGTGTCAATGTAGGCTCATCGATTTTAACAAATGTACCACTCTGATGGGGGGTTGAGTGTTGATAATGCAGGAGGCTATGCATGTGTGGAGAGCAGGAAGTATATGAGAAATCTCTGTGTATTCTTCTCAATTTTTCTATGAACCTAAAACTGCTCTAAAAATAAAGTCTTAAAAATTAAATGATAATACTTTATTAATAATTCAATTTTCAAATAATAATATTTAAATATGTGAAAGGCTATGATCTGTGTGGGTCTTGACCATTCTTCATTCATTCATTTATGCAATATTTACTGAATATTTCTTATGTGTCAGGGACTCTTCTAAGTAAAGGGAGTAACATAAACACAAATGCATTTCGTTATTGAGCTTGTCTTCTAGTGGAAGAAACATTCAGTAACACGTTAAATGTCGTATAGCTATGATAGTCATTTTCCTAGTTAATTTCAGATTCATTTCCTGCCCTTCTCTCCCCTGATCTGTATATCAGGTAATTAATTCCCCAGGCTTCCTTAATCTCAGACTCCCAGGGAGGTTTTTCCAGTTGGGAGCACTTATTGAATGCTGGGTGTGAGGAGAGGAAAAGCCATGGTATATCATACCCTCTTTCTAACTTGGGGCTACTCTCACAGCAGCTGTGTCTCTTGCTTCCTCCAGATCTGTCGCTCCTGCTTGACAGTTCCCTGAGAAATGCAAATTAGACGCAAATTAAACACATAATGAGATATCATTTCACATCCAGATTGACAAAAATTTAATAATCATACAAAACCAAATGTTATCAAGGATTAGAAGCAATGGAAAAATTTCTACTCTTTCGGTGAGAGCTAAAATATTTTGAAAAAAACTCTGAATTTTATAGACAAGTTGAAGATAAATGCTACTACTCATCAATGCTAATTATACACTCTAAAGATGAGTTTGCACATGTGAACCTAGAGAAATGTACAAAAATGTCCCTAACAGTACTTACTTCTTGTAATAGAAAAACAACAAGAAAAAAAAAAAAAAAACTGCAAATCATCCTAATAAGCATTTAGAGAATAGATAAATGAATAAATTAATTTTATTTATGTGCATTCAATGGAATATTCTATCACAGTACAAATTAATAAATCAGAGATTCCTGCATTAACAAAGATAAAGTTTTTATTTTTATTTAAAAAATTATTTGAATTTTGTTTTATTTTATTTTATTATTATTATTAATTTTTGTGGTATGCAGGCCTCTCACTGTTGTGGCCTCTCCCGTTGCGGAGCACAGGCTCCGGATGCGCAGGCGCAGTGGCCATGGCTCACGCACCGCGGCATGTGGGATCTTCCTGGACCGGGGAACAAACCCGTGTCCCCTGCATTGGCAGGCAGACTCTCAACCACTGCGCCACCAGGGAAGTCCTGTTTTATTTTATTTTTATACAGCAGGTTCTTATAAGTTATCTATTTTATACATATTAGTGTATGTATGTCAATCCCAATCTCCCAATTCATCCCCCCCCGTTTTTCCCCCTTTTTGTCCATATGTTTGTTCTCTACATCTGTGTCTCTATTTCTGCCTTACAAACCAGTTCATCTATAACATTTTTCTAGGTTCCACATATATGCATTAATATACGATATTTATTTTTCTCTTTCTGACTTACTTCACTCTGTATGACAGTCTCTAGGTCCATCCCCATCTCTAAAAATGACCCAATTTCATTCTTTTTTATGGCTGAGTAGTATTCCATTGTATATATGTACCACATCTTCTTTATCCATTCATCTGTCGATGGTCATTTAGGTTGCTTCCATGACCTGGCTATTGTAAATAATGCTGCAATGAACATTGGGGGTGCATGTCTCTTTTTGAATTATGGTTTTCTCTGGGTATATGCCCAGTAGTGGGATTGCTGGGTCATATTGTAACTCCATTTTTAGTTTTATAAAGAACCTCCATACTGTTCTCTATAGTGGCTGTATAAATTTTCATTCCCACTAACAGTGCAAGAGGGTTCCCTTTTATCCACACCCTCTCCAGCATTTGTTGTTTGTAGATTTTCTGATGATGCCTATTCTAACCGGTGTGAGGTGATACCTTATTAAAGTTTTGATTTGAATTTCTCTAATGATTAGTGATGTTGAGCAGCTTTAGATGTGCTTCTTGGCCATCTGTATGTCTTCTTTGGAGAAATGTCTATTTAGGTCTTCTGCCCATTTCTTGATTGGGTTGTTTATTTTTTTAATATTGAGTTGTATGAGCTGTTTATATATTTTGGAGATGAATCCTTTGTCTGTTGATTCATTTGCCAATATTTTCTCCCATTCTGAAGGTTGTCTTATCATCTTGTTTATAGTTTCCTTTGCTGTACAAAAGCTTTTAAGTTTCATTAGGTCCCGTTTGTTTATTTTTCTTTTTATTTCCATTACTCTAGGAGGTGGGTAAAAAAGATCTTGCTGTGATTTACGTCAAAGAGTGTTCTGCTATGTTTTCCTCTAAGAGTTTTATACTGTCTGGTCTTACATTTAGGTCTTTAATCCATTTTGAGTTTATTTTTGTGTATGGTCTTAGGGAGTGTTCTAATTTCATTCTTTTACATGTAGCTGTCCAGTTTTCCCAGCACCACTTATTGAAGAGACTGTCTTTTCTCCATTGTATATCATTGCCTCCTTTGTCATAGATTAGTTGACCATAAGTGTGTGGGTTTATCTCTGGGCTTTCTATCCTGTTCCATTGATCTATATTTCTGTTTTTGTGCCAGTACCATATTGTCTTGATTACTGTAGCTTTGTAGTATAGCCTGAAGTCAGGGAGTCTGATTCCTCCAGCTGTTTTTTTCCCTCAAAATTGCTTTGGCTATTTGGTGTCTTTTGTGTCTCCACAGAAATTTTAAGATTTTTTGTTCTAATTCTGTAAAAAATGCCATTGGTAATTTGATAGGGATTGCTTTGAATCTGTAGATTACTTTGGGTGGTATGGTCATTTTCACAATATTGATTCTTCCAATATAAGAACATGGTATATCTCTCCATCTGTTTGTGTCATCTTTAATTTCTTTCATCAGTGTCTTATAGTTTTCTGAGTACAGGTCTTTTACTTCCTTAAGTAGGTTTATTCCTAGGTATTTTGTTCTTTTTGTTGTAATGGTGAATGGGATTGTTTCCTTCATTTCTCTTTCTGATCTTTTGTTGTTAGTGTATAGGAATGCAAGAGATTTCTGTGCATTAATTTTGTATCCTGCTACTTCTTCAAATTCATTGATTATCTCTAGTAGTTTTCTGGTGACATCTTTAGGATTATCTGTGCATAGTATCATGTCATCTGCAAACAGTGACAGTTTTACTTCTTCTTTTCCAGTTTGTATTCTTTTATTTCTTTTTCTTCTCTGATCAACGTGGCTAAGACTTCCAAAACTATGTTGCATAATAGTGGCGAGAGTGGACATCCTTGTCTTGTTCCTGATCTTAGAGGATATGCTTTCAATTTTTCACCATCAAGAATGATGTTTGCTGTTGGTTTGTCATATATGGCCTTTATTGTGTTCAGGTAGGTTCCCTCTATGCCCACTTTCTAGAGAGTTTTTATCATAAATGGGTGTTGAATTTTGCCAAAAGCCTTTTTCTGCATCTATCTAGATGATCATATGGTTTTTATTCTTCACTAAGTTAATACAGTTTATCACATTGGTTGATTTGCATATATTGAAGAATCCTTGCACCCCTGGGATAAATCTCACTTGATCATGGTGTATGATCCTTTTAACGTGTTGTTGGATTCTTTCTGCTAGTATTTTGTTGATAATTTTTGCATCTATATTCATCAGTGATATTGGTCTTTAATTTTCTTTTTTCATAGTATCTTTTTCTTGTTTTGGTATCAAGGTCATGGTGGCCTTGTAGAATGAGTTTGGGAGTGTTCCTTCCTCTGCAATTTTTTGGAAGAGTTTGAGGAGGATGGGTATTAACCCTTCTCTAAATGTTTGAAATAATTCACCTGTGAAGCCATCTGGTCCTGGACTTTTGTTTGTTGGTAGATTTTTAATCACAGTCTTAATTTCATTACTTGTGATTGTTCTGTTCATATTTTCCATTTCTTCCTGGTTCAGTCTTGGAAGGTTATACCTTTCTAAGAATTTGTCCATTTCTTCCAGGTTGTCCATTTTATTGGCATAGAGTTGCTTGTAGTAGTTGCAGGATGCTTTGTATTTTTGTGGTGTCCATTGTAACTTCTTTTTCATTTCTAATTTTATTTATTGAGTCCTCTCCTTCTTTTTCTTGATGAGTCTGCCTAAAGGTTTATCAATTTTGTTTATCTTCTCAAAGAACAGCTTTTAGTTTTATTAATCTTTGCTATTTTTTCTTTGTTTCTATTTCATTTACTTCTGCTCTGATCTTTATGATTTCTTTCCTTCTGTTAACTTTGGCTTTTGTTTATTCTTCTTTCTGTAGTTCCTTTAGGTGTAAGATTAAATTGTTTATTTGATATTTTTCTTGTTTCTTTAGTTAGGCTTGTACAGCTAAAAACTTCCCTCTTTGAACTGCTTTTGCTGCATCCCATAGGTTTTGGATCATTGTGTTTTCATTGTCATTTTGCTCTAGGTACTTTCTGATTTCCTCTTTGATTTCTTCAGTGATCTCTTGTTTATTTAGTAATGTATTGTTTAGCCTCCATGTGTTAGTGTTATTTACATCTTTTTCCTGTAATTTATTTCTAATCTCATAGTGTTGTTGTCTGAAAAGCTGCTTGATATGATTTCAATTTTCTTAAATTGACCAAGACTTGATTTGTGACCCAAGATGTGATCTATCCTGGAGAATGTTCCATTTGCACTTGAGAAGAAAGTGTAATCTGCTGTTTCCAGCAGAATGTCCTATAAATATCACTTAAATCTATCTGGTCTATTGTGTCATTTAAACCTTGTGTTTCCTTATTAATTTTCTGTCTGGATGATCTGTCCATTTGTGTAAGTGAGGTGTTAAAGTCCCCCACTATTATTGTGTTACTGTCAATTTCCTCTTTTAATGCTGTTAGCATTTGCCTTATGTATTGAGGGGCTCCTATTTTGGGTGCATATATATTTATAATTATTATATTTTCTTCTTGGATTGATCCCTTGATCATTATGTAGTGTTCTTCCTTGTCTCTTGTAACATTATGTATTTTAGATTCTATTTTATCTGATATGAGTATTGCTACTCTAGCTTTCTTTTGATTTCCATTTGCATGGAATATCATTTTCCATCCCCTCACTTTCAGTCTGTATGTGTCCCTAGGTCTGAAGTGGGTCTCTTGTAGACAGCATATATATGAGTCTTTTTTTGTTTTGTTTTGTTTCCATTCAGTGAGCCTGTGTCTCTGTGTTGGAGCATTTAATCCATTCACATTTAAGGGAATTATCATTATGTATGTTCATGTTACCATTTTCTTAATTGTTTTGAGTTTGTTTTTGCAGGTCCTTTTATTCTCTTGTGTTTCCCACATAGAGAAGTTCCTTTAGCATTTGCTGTAGAGATGATTTTGTGGTGTTGAATTCTCTTACCTTTTGCTTGTCTGTAAAGCTTTTGATGTTTCTGTCGAATCTGAATGAGATCCTTGCTGGGTAGAGTAACCTTGGCTGTAGGTTTTTCCCTTTCTTCAATTTAAATATATTGTGCCACTCCCTTCTGGCTTGTAGAGTTTCTGCTGAGAAATCAGTTGTTAACCTTATGTGATTTCCCTTGTATGTTATTTGTCATTTTTCCCTCGTTGCTTTTAATAAATTTTCTTTGTCCTAAATTTTTGTCCATTTGATTACTATGTGTCTCAGTGTGTTTCTCCTTGGGATTATGCTGCCTGGGACTCTCTGCACTTCCTGGACTTAGGTGGCTATTTCCTTTCCCATGTGAGGGAAATTTTCAACTATAATCTCTTCAAATATTTTCTCGGGTACTTTCTTTCTCTCTTCTCCTTCTGTGACCCCTATAATGCAAATGTTGGTGCATTTAATGTTGTTCCAGAGGTCTCTTAGTCTGTCTTCACTTCTTTTCTTTCTTTTTTCTTTATTCTGTTCCATGGAAGTGAATTCCACCATTCTGTCTTCCAGGTCACTTATCTATTTTTCTGACTCAGTTATTCTGCTATTGATTCCTTGTAGTGTATTTTTCATTTCAGTTATTGTATTGTTCATCTCTGTTTGTTCTTTAATTCTTCTAGGTCTTTGTTAATCATTTCTTGCATCTTCTGGATCTTTGTCCCCATTTTTTTCCAAGGTCCCGGATCATCTTCACTATCATTATTCTGAATTCTTTTTTGGAAGGTTGCCTATCTCCACTTCATTTAGTTGTTTTTCTGGGGTTTTATCTTGTTACTTCATCTGGTATGTACTCCTCCACATTTTCTTTTTGTTTATCTTCCTGTAAATGTGGTTTTCATTCCACAGGCTGCAGGATTGTAGACTTTCTTGTCTCTTCTGTATGCCCTTTGGTGGATAAGGTTATCTAAGAGGCTTGTGGGAGCTTCCTGATGGGAGGGACTGGTGGTGGGTAGAGCTGTGTGTTGCTGTGGTTGCAGAGCTCAGTAAAACCTTAAACCATTTGTCTGCTAATGGGTGTGGCTGAGTTCCCTCCCCGTTGGTTGTTTGACCTCAGATGATCTAGCCTTGAATGCTACAGGCTCTTTGGTGGGTCTTATCTTATGGCAGACTCAAGGAGGCCTCACGTCAAGGAGTATTTCCCAGAACTTCTGCTGTCAGTGTCCTTGTCCCTGCTGTTAGGCACAGCTGCCCCCCGCCTCTGTAGGAAACCCTCCAGCACTAATGGGTAGGTCTGGTTCAATCTCCTATGGGGTCACTGCTCCTTCCCCTTGGATCTTGATGCACACATTACTTTGTGTGTATCCTCCAACAGTGGAGTCTCTGTTTTCCCTAGTCCTGTCGATGTCCTGCGATCAAATCCTATTAGCCTTCAAAGTCTGATTCTCTGTGAATTCCTCCTCCCATTGCTGGACCCCCAGGTTGGGAAGGCTGACATTGGGTTCAGAACCTTCACTCAAGTGCTTGGACTTCTGTTGTATAATTGTTCTCCAGTTTGTGAGTCACCTACCCAGTGGTTATGGGATTTAATTTTATTGTTATTGCACCCCTCCTATCATCTCATTTTGTCTTGTCCTTTGTCTTTGGATGTGAGATATCTTTTTTGGTGAGTTCCATATTCTTCCTGTCGATGATTGTTCAGCAGTTAGTTGTGACTCCACTGCTCAAGAGGGAGTGAGTGCAAGTACTTCTACTCCACTATCTTGAACCCAGGATAAATTTTTTAAGGTGCACTTTGAATGAAGCAAAGCAATCAATCTATCATAATACACACATACACATATTTTAAAATTCCTTTCATCTAGTGCTCAAACTGTATAAAAATAGATATTTTTTCATATGTGCAGACAGATAAGCTAAACTATTTATTTATAAAAATAAAGCAATGATAAGAACAAAAACCATGGTAGAATTTGTGGTGGTGGTAGCGTTTAGGGAAGAAGATGAATTTGAGGATGGAATCTCAGGCATTTACAAGATAATTGATATTCTCTCTTTTAAGATGATGAGTGGGTACATGATATTTATTTTTGAGTATTCTTTCTTTTACTTATATCTTATCTAAATATTATTTTGTATTTTTATAATTTTTCATAATTAAAGTGGTTCATGTTGCAAGTGTAAAGTTCTATAAGATTAGTATCAGCACCATGACATTATAATTATTATTGATGATAACAATAATAAATAATATTTTCTGATACATAAAACACCTTTCAAATATATAAGATACATAAAACAGATTTCACAAATATAAGAAACATATAGGCAATTCATAAGTCAGATACAGTAAAGACAAACCAGCAAAGCTATTCTAGCAGAGAAAATATTAAGTACCATGGACATTTCTATGCCTGTTCTGTCATTCTCATGGAAATTGGTTATCTTTGGGTACTTATAATCTTCACTTTCCCATTTAGTTTTAAGTAGACTATATATCTATATCTATCTATCTATCTATCTATCTATCTATATATATATATATATATAGTTTTTTTCCATTTAGTTTTAAGTATATATATGGTTTTGAATAAGCAGGGATTATCATAATTACAAAGTATTTTCCTGTAAGGATTCTTCCTTTTTTTTTTTTTTTTTTTTACTAACAGTCAGAAATACAAACAAAATATTTTTCTAAGGGTTTGAATCCTCAGGGAATACATCAGTAAGATGGATCTAGTTGTCATCACATACGCCTGTTTTGATAATGCAGTGCATTCCTAGAAACCTCATCTTTGGTTATGCTAACAACAAGTAAAATGTTTAACACTATTAATTTATCTGTCTCAAGACATTTGACATTAATGGCAAAATTATCAACCAAATGTGTCAAATTTGACTTACTTGGCCTTTGATGGATATTGGTGTCTTGGCAATGGAAGCATGCATTCTATCAGAAAGAATAGCAACTCTTTAAAGGCAAAATCTTCCCCAACACTGGAGGAGATGAAATTTTTCTGTTCTACCCCATTTCCCTCAACCAAAGTAGTTGTCATTACAATCTAGAACTTTCCCATGTGTGCATAAAGGATTCAGGGTGGGAAAGGTTTTGATATTTCTAAAGTATATTCAATATCTGGAATATCTCAGTGCAGTTAAAATGATATTAATAACATCAAATACTCTAATAGTATTTACGTTTCAGGAAATATTCTAAGTACTTTAAACATAATAAATCATTTAATTCTTAAAATTTCATGAGGTAGTAATATTATTAACTTTATTTTATAAATGAATAAACTGAAACACAGAGTAGTTAAGAAGACCTGCATAAGAGAATTTAAATGCAAGAATATGCATTTAAAATTTCTTACTCTTAATTGCTAAATGACACAGCTCCAAATGCATTTAGAAGGTGGGCCGAAGCTAGAGCGTATGCAAATGTAGACAGGATAAAAAATTTAAACTGGTTAAAGTTAACTCTCTGGGAAACTTAACTATGGATGGGGGCAGGGATAATAGATTGGTGCCAGCAAAATGCGTCATAGCTACTGTCAAGAGGATAGACTTATCGAAAAAAAAAAAAGACAGGTGGAAAAAAGAGGGCTTCAGATAAAAAGGTCAAAGTGAGGTTAGTTGAGTTTCATTTAGTAACTTGGAAAGTTCCCTGGGAATGCTCAATTTAACCTCTGAAGAATTTGATCTGCTGTCTTTTAGTTTTACATTCTCCAGGTGCAGAATTAGTTTTCCTTCCTTGCTTACTCAGTATTTGTCTTTTTAAAATACTTTTGTTTTGAAAAATTCTCCAATTGAAGAGAAAGTTTTAAGTGCATAACAAAGATGTTTCCCTATCTCTAAAACATTTGAGAGTAACTATCAAATTGTGCATAATTTTGACTTGTCCCTTTGTTGATGATGTTAACTTTAATCAGTAATTAAACTGATGTCTGATAAGCTACTCAATTGTATTACTCTTTTCCTCTTTGTAATTAACAAGGTTTTGTTGGGAGGTATTTTGAAAGTATGTAAATAATTACAGATGTAAAAGTAAATACATACAAACATATCTCCGTCATTCTATGAGTAACTCTTTGTGTCAGTCTGATCTTACAGCATCTCTGCCCCAACCCTAAAATCAATATTTTCTTCAGAGTCATGACTCCTATTATCACATAATACATACTTAAATGTATGTACATGTTTGTGTCTTTCTCTATGTGTAAATATATGTATAAATAGAGTTAACTCAATCCCTTATATATATCAAATCTCTCTTGACTTCTGCTGTCCTGTCCCCCATCCATGCAGACATCATCCTTACCCTACTAGTTTTCTGATACCCCATGCTGAGCTACAGTGCCATGGAGAAGTCCTCACTCTGCCAGGACTCTAATACTCCGTATCTGGATGGCCTAGACTCATTTTTCTTTTTTTAAGACCAAATAACTATTTTAATTCTTTCAAAAATCTTTTTACGTTATATTAGATAGAAAAGATATTTCTCACCTGACTTGATTGGCTAAAATGTTGTATAAAACCCCAGAGGGGCAGGTCAGACTATTATCTCAGTTTCATTATCCCCCTGATTATTAGGTTTTTCATATTCTTTAGGACAAAACTTCACAGGATTGTGATCCTTCCTCCTTTTGTAATACCGCTCTGTCAAGCTGGGAGAACACGTGCATTCTTTTATTCATTGCTTATGGCTGACTTCATAAGGAAGTACTATGAAAGGGGCTGCAAACTTCCAATTACCAGATATGAAAATTCTTATGAACATAATAAATATAAGTAAGTCTTCATAGTTTTTTAAACTACAGAGTCTTCATTTTTCTCAGTAAATGGATTAGTACAGGCTGTGAGGAATTTTGTAGTAGTCAAATTGACAAGAAAGAAAATGAAAGCATGAAAGTCTAAGTGCATGTTTCAGGATTAAGGTATTTAATGTTTAAAGTTTTTTTTTTTTTCTTTTAAGTGCTTGAAAGATGGCAAGTAATCAATGAAATGGAGCTAAAGCATCAGCAATTTTAATATTCTAGGCTCAGGGGTTTTCTTGAATTTGTAGAAGTCAGTGTGTTTCTTTTGTAAAATTATACTTTGATTCATTAAAATGTTGACTTCATCATAGGAGTTAGTAGTCTGCGCACAAAGTTATTATGAGAGAAGGGAGTAGAAATCATCATCAAGGCTATAAATTAAGACAAGTTATTTATTCAGAGGTTGCGTGAGAGATCATACCATGGAAATGCAAAATCTCTTTAAGAGATAGGACTGAAATCATATTTTATCTTGGCATCTCCAGACCATGTTTGACTGACACATAATAATCATTTAACTGATGTGTATTGAACAATGACCATAATAAGCATATTAACACTAATGGGAATCTCTGGCATGTTGTTAAATGGACAAGATTCATGCACATATATGTGTTATCACAGTGAGTATGTAGGTGCAGTGTCATGGAATTCAGTGTTATGCCCCACAAAGACCACGGACCTTGCTCTAGCAGCAGTGGTTAATGTTAACTGAAGTCTTTACATTACAATGGGTCCTTATCCTCCAGATGGTGTCTGTGTTTGTGTGTGTGTATGTTTGTGTGTGTGTGGTGTGTGTGTGTGTTGTGTTTTGCCTCTGTGTGTGTAAGACCATTAACTACCTAGCGCACAACCTCCTAGAGTCATGATCACCAACAACCAGGATATTCTGATGGGTATATCCAGCATGAACCACTGGAAGGAAGTACGTCATAGCTTTGTTTCAGAAAAAAGATTCAACTTATACATAAGCAAACCACATATCCCTTAGTTAAGTATTATGCTTCTGGATCTGAGTACAGTACTAAACTAGTCATTTTTAGTATAAAAATACTCATAGGAAAAATTACCATAGTTAAAATGGTATACATAAAATCCATCTTAACCTACTACTTATCTTTTGCTCCTGCCCTAATTCCTATATCCTCTAGCCCCAGTCTCCAGAGGTAGCAGAAGACATTTTTCAACTTGGTAGAATAGAATTTCTAGTGATAAGGATGGACGTGGATGTCCTATTCTTAAGTGACTTTGAGTTTCCAAATAATCCTGGTTATCAGAAGGCACTGCATAAAAAGAAACATTACAAAACTGAATCCTGCTAAGGCTAAGATTATCATATTTTAAATAATCCCATCCTGATATGGAAGAGTATATTTGCTCAGTGTTAATGATAAAAAGAAAGAAGTGAACAGAACTTTATGTAGATGAAATCTTGCTTTAGTAGAAGATAAATATATTTTCTCATTTAGTTGATAAGCAGGCAAAATAACAGGGATAGAATTATACTGTTTTTTGGATTTTCTATTGAGGTTCCTTCTAATGAACTATGTAGGATCTTTAAGATATATTTGACTTTTCACCTGAATTCAGTTTGAATAATTACGTTAGGTGGTCATCCTTATGTAAGCATTCCATTCACTCACTCACTCATTTGTCCATTTTTTAAACAATTATTTATTAAGCCATTCTTTGAAATTTCCCAATTTAGTGTCCTTCTCATCCTGTGCTGTTCAAAAAGATTAGGAAAAGTTAGGGAGTAATATATGTTGCAGACCGTGGATTTTAGTTCAAATATTTCCTTATTTAAGAATGAATAGTCCTGAAAAACAAATAGTAGCTTTATTACAATTGATCTCCTCAGCTGTATTTGGGTCTGGGCCCATTGCTCTCCTGGGAGAGAACTTTGGCCTGTGGCTCTGCTGAGTTACCAGAAACTGTGATTAAGGATGTGAGGCTGTCATTCTGTCCCAGGAGCTGACTTTAGAGCCAAGATTAACTGGTGCCAGAATGAGAAATAAAATTCAAGAACCTTGAACCTTAAATAAAATTCAAGAACTCTGTAGACTTGCCTGGGGTTAAAAAATGTTACTAAGCATCTTTTTATTTAGGGTTCAAAATACCTTCAAAACTGCTTTCTTATGGTGGTATCTCATTTTTAAAATTTACATAAAATAATTTTTAGAAAGAAATAAAATAAGGACAAAAAAGAAAATAGATGAATGAAAAGATAAATTTTCCATGCAAAATTACAAATGCAAAGAAAAATCTAAAAAGGCTGCAATTAAAATTTTCACCTAAATGATATCATCTTAATATCATGACTAGCAAAAGTCCTGTGTCTCTGTGTTTAAAAGCCTCAGGTTATTTTTCTGGGGGAACACAGTATTATATACCTTTTAGAATTCTGAGATTTCTAAGCCACAGGCAAGAATTGTTAGCCTACCACTAATTAATTAATCTGTGTGTTCATACTGTGGTTTACCCTGTGGGTGATAAAAATTTGTGCCACTATTTATTTTGCAGATGACTTTAGGATCCACAGTCAAATCAAATGAGATGGAATTAACTGTCCCAGCCTTCCAAAGAGCAGGCTCATACAAATGACATACTGTTTTAGCTCTTGGAAGATGACATTTGTCTTAGTAATTTTGAAATATGAATGTGTTCTAGATAGCAATAAATGCACTGTAGTGTTCACATAGGAAAAATATAATAAATGTGATGTTTGAGAGAAGCTCTCTTTCAGTTATAAAGTCTTCTTGTCTCACACTTCTGACTTTTCCATCTACACAACTCATTATTATAAGTTCTATCTGCATTTATTTTTTACTTCTATATGGTCCAAAGTTTCATAATAGTTCTTTACTTTCAACTTTGTCCTCACTGTCAGTTTTCTCATTTTTTTGGGTTATCTTGTTTGATATACTAACATTCTTCTATTCATTGCCTCTTCATTGCCAGAGTTCTCCTCATTCTGGTTTACAGGGCTGTTTCCACAATCCACACGTCATTGTAATAAGATTAATTATTTATCCATAAAGGGTCTGGGCATATTTATTTTTCAGGTTAATAATGAAAATGTAATAATTGAGTCCTATATAGTTCACACTTAGGAATGATGATCAAAGCTATTTATTATTAAGAAGAGTTACTGTTTTCCAGTAGCTGTGGACTATATAAACTAACCCCAATATGAATAGTCATTAAATTCTTTACACTTCTGGTTAAAATTAAGAAAGTAAGCTATAATAGAAAATAATAGCTCTGAACACACCAATACATTTTCAGGAAAATTCAAAATGAATGTTAAGGGTAATGACATTAAATGTTGATGCCTTTTCATGATAGATTTATAGTAATCAAAAAGTCCAAATAATTCACTTTTAGATGAAGCATGCTTTGATTTTACAAAAAAAAAAGGAATCATTCCTACAGATAATAAAGATATCAGTATTACAAATTTAATCTTAGAGGTTAAAAATTTATTTCTGAAAATGTCAATCATTTGGGTATATAAACTAAATTACAATTTTTCTATAATTCTAAAGATATTTGCTTTACCTCTTCAGTAACTTGTTATTTTCCAGAAAATCTAAAGGACAAATGCTTTTCTGGATTTCTTCCAAATCAGTACATTAAATGACCTTGGTTGTGCTTAGACTTTCAATTTGAAACCTCTAAGCTTGGATATGAATTCCAGTATAAGGTTTTTGTGAAATTTCTACTGAGGCAAGATGTGTAACAATACAAAACAAATAGTGGCAAAATAAGCCTCTAAAATAAGCTGTTTGAGGATAAATGAAAAAATAATAAATTGATTGAACATAGGAAAAGAAGGATATATACATATATAAATATATATTTTTACATTTAAGATTCCTTCTAACTGTAACATTTAATCAAGAATTCCCTTTAATATTCAATTGGATTGACTTTTTTGATTTTAGATTTTTTTTTTCTGAGTACTAGAAATAGAAAATCACCTGAGCTGGTCATGAAAGAAGAGGTTTTCAATAAATCATTTTTCTTATTTTAATTTCTTTTCTTTGTACATTTTACTAAAATCCTACTTTTAACAAAGCACCTACATTTTTCATGTTGATCCCTTGAAGTTTGCCAGCAAATACTATATAGAATTTAATTTAAAAATATTTCACTGTGTATCCCTGTGATTATTGCTGAAAAAATAAAGAGAAATGAACACTGGTTTGTGCTGTCTCAGAATAGTATGCCTCTTAAAATTGCAGTGATGAATGCAGTTGGAAGATACATACACATTCTTGGGAAACAAGTGACTTATGCTTACAAATGTTACCACAAACTGTGTTAGAATAGAATCTAAATCAATAACTTTGAAGAGTCTATCTAGCAAAAGCTTTGAGGTCTTGGTAAATACCTGGTGAATGAGTAAAGTACTGACTTTGCAAATCACTTTCATAATATTAAAAGGATTAAGCAGTTACCTTATGAAACATTTTAATTCACTGACAACAACAACAAAAAATGTGCTGAGTAGAATGAATTTTTCGTATTGTGAAGTATACAAAGAAAGTGTAAACTTATGTCCTCGAAATGCTCACAAACTTACTAGGAAAAAAATAATTGGTTTAGAATGAGAAAAAAATAACTGGTTTAGAATGAGACAAAAATAATTGGTTTAGAATGAGAAAATACTCTGTTATTATGTGTTAAATTCATATATTCTGTGCAATGACAATCGTTAACTTTTATTGAGAGTTTTACCTTCTTTATCACAACAGCCCTATGATATGATAGGCACTCTTCTGATTCCTGACTACATGGATGGTAGCTGAATCAAAACATATTCATAAGCTTGCCCTGATCAAAGACTCATGAACTCAAGCAGGCTTACTGCAGCATCTAAGCTTTCATACACTGTGCCACAGCTCAGCCTATGTTAGATGGTCAGGAAAAGTTTCATGCAATATGTGGACCTTGATTTAGGTTTCAAAGAAGAATGCAAATTTTGATAGTATTAACAAGCCTGGAAAGCCTATGGCAAAGACCAAATTTTTTACCATATGGGCATGGTAAAACTGGGGGCAGAGATGAGTCTAGATTGAGTAGGATTAATAGGGTCAGAATTTTATTGATTTTCATGACAGTAAAAACATTATAGATTTTACACTCAGAAGTGGGAGATATTGACTATTTGGGAGACTTATACAAATTATCTATAAACATTTCATGCACAGGCCCAGCAGTCAATGTTAAAGAGTAGTCTAAAGTAAATTACTGCGATATAGCCTATAAGATATAATAACAGATACATATAAATATGCACAACTAAACCAGAGAAATTGCAATAAGGCCTCCAGAATAGGTGATATCTGAGTTTTGTCTTGAAAGAAAAAATAATGTTTTAAAAGATTCTTCTGACACTAATGTAAGAATGAATTAAAGAGGAGAAGAACTTGATATTGGGTAGAAAAGATAAGAGACATTGTAGTAAAAGATATAGTTTGTGGTAGAGGCATAATCAGATGCCAATTTCTTTTAAGCATGATAGATTATTGGTGAGAAAGAGTTATTCCTAAAGAATTATAGCTTTAGATTAATATTATGCATAAATAAGATGACTCTGGGACAGTTAATTTACTTATACTAACATGATGTTAATAAGACCAGGGTTATAGGGTTACTCATTCTGTTCTGTGACCTTGGAGTAAAGGCCAGCCAGGAATTTTAGAAATCTTTCACAGAATGACAAAGACAGATAGTGTGAAAACCTTCATAAATTTCATGCCTATGGTAGTCAACATTGAAAAAATAAAACCCTCAAAAACATTTATTCAATTAAATGCAGACCAAGTGTGGGTATCGTCACACAGAATTCTAGTGTAATAATAAGATTTCCTCTGAGCTTTCCAGATACAGGTGAATATTGAATTTTATTTACATAAGGTTTTATTTGTTCATGCATAGTACCTCCAGCACTATCACTTAGGTGATCTTTACTATTGCTGCCTAAAGACAATGATAACAATCACAGTAATAATAAAGAGGAAAATATCTATCATTCCTCAAATAGATTTGGAATTAGGTAGAGAATGAACAAATAGCTATAATTCATTTAGCACATAACATATTGGCATAACATAATTTAATTTTTACATTTCATGAACTAGGAATTTTTATGTCTATTTTGCAGATGAATAGACTGAAACTCATAGCTGGTGGGTGTCGAAGCTAGGATTCAAACCTGGGAATATCTGCCCTCAACTCCAATCCTTTGAACAACATAAGATACATCCAATGATCCTGTCTTACGGGCTTCCCTACTATAGACCCTCAGCCTCCCATTTCTTTTACCTTGGGCTGTAACATTGGGTTTTAATTTGCAGTGCAGAGAGACAGTAGAGTTAAGACTCCAACGCAACAGCATTTTGTCCTAATTCTTCACTCTGCTGTCACCAGAACTGGCTTCAGTAGTTTTCCCAACTGCAGTTACTCTCTCCATGTGCATCCTCTTTAGGCATCCCATCAAGGCAGGCAGAGGTAAAGCTGCATGTTCTCCAAGGTCCAATCCATCTCTAAAAATTCTACTCTTTTAAGAAAGTTAATGAATGAAGTTGACCCAGTACTATTGATGTTCAGGGAATTCAAAGCATCTGGAAATTCTCTCTGGAATTTCTCTTCCTTTAAAATTTTGTTATTTACAGAATTTATCTTGCTGTCTGAAATTTTTGTCAGTGGTTTCAAATATTTACTATTAATTTGTTTAAACAAGTGATAAGTAATATGTGTCAGGTCCAGTATAGGCATTGGGGATAAAGACCCAGGAGAATTTATTGCCCCAGGAATCCAGGGCATATTTGCCATATCTATGGCTTATGACCTAAAAGTCTTAGTAGGGGAGTGAGAAAAGTAAACTGAAATTATATGATATGTTTTCATTGATATTTTTTTTCTCCCAGATAGAACAGCTTCTGATGATGAGCAAGGCACCAAGGGACATACCGTTTGGGTGGGGATGATCGATGATTGGCCACCAAAGTTTGCATTATAAAACTAACTTCAACTTTATTGTAAAAGTATAGCTTTGAATGGACTTCTAGTTAGCTACCAACAAAGTTTGTTGAATCAACGTTCTGATTAATTGATAACAAAGAGATTCCAGTATTATCTGCCTTATTAGAGTACTTATTTTTACTGGTACCAGTCCCAGCTGGCTTTCATTTGCTGGCTGAGCTTGGGTGAGGCATGCCATCTAAGCCTCATTTTTCTCAATTGTCAAATAACCCTAGCAATATTACTATGAGAACTAAATAAATTCATGCATAAAAAGTACTAAACATACTATCTTATATATCAAGGCCTTTTAATTGTCTATATTTCAACCCAAATTTCAATTGCTTTTTCAGTGATATTTGTTGGACTCTAATAGTCTATACTGTATTAAAAAATTAATTCTAAGAGATAAATGCATTTAAGTAAAATGAAAAATATTAAAATATGAAGCATGGTACATTGAGACAAAAATTAATTATTGCTTATTCTCTGGAAATTGATGAATTAAATATTTTAGCTAGCTCTATCTTCTTTTTTGTGTGTGTGGCTGTTTTTCAATCTGATTTCACCTGAATAACCACAGAAACCCCATGCTAAGTGATGACTCAGACACACTTTGCTATAATAGCTATGTTAACTGACTTTTAATGCTATTTTACTTCCCAGTTGCTCTCCACATGTCCCCAAAGTTTAATAAAGCTGAAAACATTTTATATTATTGTCTCAAACTATTGATTATCTGTTTAATGTAATGTTGAAAACTCTGTGATATATTGCCTTTGCCACAATGATTAAATGAATTATCTTAAAGAAATAAGAGTTCTGCTTTAAAGCAAAGAACCCTAATGTAAAATAAAATTGTTTCATTCCGACATTACTTGGGGCTCCATTAGAAAGCATACAAATCTTATTCTCAGTATTGCAAAGAAAAGGAATTTGATTGTTTTACAACTGATTTAGATATTCCTAGGGGCACTGCACGACAATTTAGATTTCTACTTCTTGATTTTATTGCCAACATAAGCTTATTTAAAGAAATGAATAACAGAGTCACCGACTTCAGAGAAATGGAAACATAAGAAAAAAAAGTCTTTGAATTTTGACCTCATAAACAAACAAACAAATAAACAATTTCAGCCAAAAGAAAGCACTGTATTTGAGCAAGACAAAAGATATGTCACAATTTAAACCAATCTTAAGAGTTATCTAATATTAATACAGAGTAATAAAGAAACAAATATGCGTGAAATACTGTGTTTGCTAGAGCTGTTGTAAAAATGTACTACAGACTAGGTGGCTTAACCAACAGAAATTTATTTTCTAAAAAAATAAATTCTGGTCTAGAAGTCAGAGATCAAGATGTCCACAGAATTTTTGTGTTTTTGTGATGTCCCTCTTTGGCTTGCAGATGGTCATCTTCTTCCTCTGTCTTCACATGGTCTCCCCTCTGTGTTTGTCTGTGTCATAATCTCTTCTTATAAAGACACCAGTCCTGTTGGATTAAGACTGGCCCTAATGATCCCATTTTAACTTAACTACCTCTTTAAAGACACTATCTCCAAATGTTTAGGGTTTCCATACATGAATTTTGGCAGGACACAATTCAGTCCAAACAACTACTTAATGTAAAAATGATGTATGTGAGTCACTTCATCTAACTTGAGAATGTGGCGTTGAGACATGGTTTTTGTTAACAGACTTTATTTGCAGGCATGACAAACACTGCAGAAACACATTCCCCTGACCACATAGCCCTGACTGTGGACATTGCTTTTCCTCCCAATACCTCTTCCTTATCACAGGAATAGTATATACATTTTTCAGGGAACAACTCCTCCTCCTCTTTTCACTGTAGTATCTAAACATGTCCAAATAGGATTATCCTCTTCTTAAATATATTCACATGCCTGACCAAACTGATTGCTTAAGGGGAGAGCATGTTTACTAAATCATCCCACTACATTTTTAGATCCAGAGCTGAGGGAAGGGACTGCTTCTTTCTGGAGAGAAAGCTGAGAATATGTAAGCCCAGAAATTCCAAAGTGTGCCAGTTCTGGTCTTCTGGAAAACACCAGTCTGCAGGGGGAGAGAATGAAACTCATATGCAAAGATTACAGACAATGGGCAGATAGTCTAGAAAATTCAAACTTTTTGATCATCTCTAACTCATCAATGCACATTGTGGTCATATGAATCAAAAAATTCTCCGTTTTTCCAATCCTGGCTTAAATTTAGATTTAATAGCTTCCAAGAAAAGGTTATAGTTTTGGCTCCAATGAGACAAAAATGAAGAAGCACAGCAACAGAAATATAATCTCTTGCTACTTTATTTTGGAAACAATTTTTGAAAATACCGTGACCAGTGTCTTTACTGTGAGTCTTTCTATGGGAAAGTGTTTCTACTGGTTCTGTCTTGAAAAAAGCCTCCAGAGGTACATTGTATTTATTTAATTTTGCTAATATGGAAGATGAAAAGAAGCAGCCTCATCAAGGAAATGTGAGTTAAAAAAAAAAAAAGGATAAAAAGAATGAGTCAGTCTGTGTTTCCCCATCAGGGCCCCTGATGCTGAGACCTGACCATTTACATGGTTTCACTTAAAGTTACACACTCAACAAATAATTTACTAAAAAAGTGAGACAGTTGCTGAATACATCTGTGAATACTAAAAAACTCTTTTACTTAAGTTGTGTTGCAACTTTCTCTTGTTAACCTTAATAATAACACCCTCCAGATCATGCTACCAGAAAGAGTTGCATGAACACATCCCATAGTGTGAGCAAGGTACTTTTGGTTATATTTTGCTGGATAAAGTGAAAGTCAAGATTTCTAATACATAATGGATGGGTTGACATGGCTTCCCTACTTAGTCTCAGTGGCAAGTATCCATGTGTTTTCTATGCTAGATGATTCATTTTAAGGAAAGTGTGTGAATTCCAGAATGGTGAGAATTGATAGTAGTATCCTGATTCATTCATCCACTTTCAGCATAGTGCAACAAGTTGCATTTTTTGTATAATACTTTAACTGTGTTTTTAAATTATATTATCTGGTTTTAAATAACTTAAAACTGGAAATAGACACTTAGAAAATGCAGGTTAATACCAACTATAAGAGCACAAGCAAACAACAATGGCAAAGTTGACATTGCTAGTGTGGGTCATTCTTAAGTCACATTAGAAAGGTAAAAATAAATCTTAAAGTAAAAATGATCAAAAATATTGGCAAATAATTTGGAAAAATGAAATTTTTAATAGGACACTTTGAAACAAAATTACATGCCTTATAGCAAATTATAAATTTCACCCTAACACTAATATTTATTCTCATATCTAATACTGGTATGAAGCCATAATGACTACCAAAATATTTTTACAATTTTGCTTATAATATTTTAATCTCCTCCTTAGAAGTATATCATCCGTGTATGTTTAATAATATAAATAATATATTAATATTGTAGTACCTGCTTATAATTTACAAATAACTATGCATATTTTTGCACATGTTCAAAACGTTTTATTATTCTGGTACACAACTAGAGGTTAAATTCCAAGGGATCTAAGTAATGTCAATATTATGCATAGTGTACCTACAGAATTTATTAAAAAGTTAATCTTATTTAACTGAAAAAACACTAGATATACATTTATGTGTGCTCCTTTTTTATAAAGTAACTTAAAAAGATAATAAGCAAAAGGTGCATAAGACAAGAACAAAATTAAGAAGTAGTTTTCTATAATAGTGTTTGTATTTAAGATTTTACAATAGCCATACATGAGGAACCCACTTAAATGTTCAGATACCAGGGCCTCATCAGAAATTTTGATCTTAATCTAGGCCCCAACAAATGTAGTTCCAAAAAACTTCCCTGGTATTTCAAATCAATAATTCCCATTTATAACATTATGAAATATTTATTCAGATATTTTCATGTATTGATGTAGAAAATCATCTCTCTCTTTTTTTCCTCTCTCTCTTTATTCACTTTGTTTCTGGAAATACACCAGAGACAGATCTGGTATTGCTCTGTAATCCTTAGACTATAATGAGTCCTCTGTTGGACGTAGTATTGCATATATCATTTCTTACTCTGTGACTTTTTTTTTCCACTCTGTTAATAAAGCCTTTTGATGGTCAGAAGTTCTAAATCAAATGCAGTCCAGTTTATACATTTTTTGCCTTATGATAAGTGTTTTTGTGTCTTGCATGGAAATCTCTGCCTATTACATCATGAGAAGTTCTCCTATTTTTCTTTTAAAAGTTTTGTTTTTTACCTTTTTCACTTAGCTCTGCAATCCAATCAAAAAGAATTTCTAGTGTTCAATTCTAGATACGCATAAAACAGTACAGGGAACCCAGAGAAAAGAGGTAGGATAGTTGGCAGGTAGAGATGGGGCAATAGACTGCTATATTTCAAAGGCCAGTGAAACAAACAGAGGGCATTTATTCTTCTTTGTTACTCATTATTTATTTTTTTTTTCAGTCAGTGTCATTTGTTTTAGAGAATTTCCCACATTCTGAATCTGGTAAATTACATCCCTGTAGTAAGCCATCATTATTTTTTTATCCCAAATTTACTATACAAGATAGTTAGATCCAGAAGAATGATTAGATTTAAGTTCTCCGTCTCTTCCTCCATCTCTTCTTTATTCTACGAGAATACTTTGTAGATGAGCTTTTTGTTTTACCTTCCTTCACATTAAGAGTTATACAATTTCTAGATGTTTTGCTTTTACATCTGGATGTTTTCTGTCACTTGATGTGAAATTGATCAGTGGATCCAGTTTTTGTGTGCCAGTTTCATTCGTGATAAAATTCTCTATTAACCTTCCACCACCTAATGGTTTTATTTTTCTTTGATGATGCCTAGATCTGTTATTTCACAGTAGCTTGTTGTTACTGTTGTTATTGCTTGTTTTATTTTGTTTTGTTTTAGTTCTACCTTTTCTTCCATATTTATTATTTGGAATTCTTCTCTAAACAAAGATTTCCTCTCATCAACTATTTGGGTATAGTAAAATACAGGACAAACAGGAGGAGCAGGATGCATTTTTATTATTTCCCTTTATTTACTAATTTTTAGAATAGAGTCAAGTTATAACAGTTTTCAAAGTTGACCAATGATATATTTTTTAACATATTAACTCAAGGATTTTTAAAATATAGTTGTTGATATGTTTAAATTTAATGTACACATTCTTTCTGATGCTCAAGCTATTGCATCTTTGGCCAACGAGAGTTATTTCAAGTTGACTTTTGTGTCCTTTAACTAATCTTGGGTAGTATTTGAGAGCTTTGTTTTCTGGAATGAAATTTTCTTTTTTTCATGGAATCCTGATTCATTTTAGTGGAAATTTTATTTATTAGAGTCTACAATCTAGGTACCTAGGTGTTAGAAATTCTCATTACTACTTAATATTTTATTTTATTTTTTCTAGACCTTTTCAGTGTACACTGAAACATATTGGCAAATACTTTTTTTCAAGAAAGAGAAAGGTAAATGAGTTTATATTGATATTTATAAATCAAATTAAAGATTATGAGATAAACCTATCATCTATCTATCTATCTATCATTTATCTATCTGCCTTTCTATTCTTCCAAGTTTAGTTGTTTCAATTAATTTTTAACTTCAGAGGTTTTTTACTTTTATACCTAACTTAGTTTTCAAATTAAATACTAAAACAACCAAAACACAAAGAACAAGGTACAAAAAAGTTATAACAATGTGAACCACAGAATTGGAAACAACAGAAAAAATATATTAATAATAATTATTATTTTTATTTTTTACAAATTAAATCACCATGAGTAGGTCTTGGGGAATATGTTAAAAGTGTAAGCCTACTCAGTGAAATAACAAATTGAATAGAACATGTATTATAATGTAATACCAAGGAAACATTTATTATGTACAGTTAGCTGTATTTCCAGGCTTTATTGCTATGCTCTAGTTAGGTCAGAAATTTTTGTAGTATCCATAACATTTTTAAAATTTTATTTATTTATTTTTGGCTGCATTGTGTCTTTGTTGCTGTGTGTGGGCTTTCTCTAGTTGTGGAGAGCAGGGGGTACTCTTCATTGTGGTGCACAGGCTTCTAATTACGGTGGCTTCCCTTTGTTGCAGAGCACCAGCTCTACTCGCACTGGCTTCAGTAGTTGTGGCTCGCGGGCTTAGTTGCTCCATAGCATGTGGGACTTCCTGGACCAGGGATCGAACCCATGTACCCTGCATTGGCAGGCAGATTCTTAACCACTGTGCCACTAAGGAAGTCCCTATCTATAGTCCTTATTTGAGAATCTTAACTGTTTTTTTGCCTTAATTCTTCTCCACTTCACTTACAGCTCTAACCTTACGTCCCTTTCCTGGGCAAAACTCTCCAATTGCCTCTTATGTCTCATCGTAAAAGTCAAAATCCTTGCTATGCTCTATTAGTTCAAGTATGATCAACCCTTCCCAAGCCCTCTAATTCATAGTCCTCATCACTGTTTACTTTCTTACTACCTCACTCTCTGTCCATATTGGCCTCATTTCTAATTGCTAAGAATGCCATGTATATCTCACTCTCAGTGCACAAAGCTGGGTTTTAATTGATATTGGAGAGATACACAAAATCTTTTGTCATCTAGTGTTGTAGATATTATCTATGATTTCTTTTGTATATTTTTGCTTTGTTATTTACTTAAGTTATTGTATTTTCTCTACTTTCCTGGTGGAGTAAGTAAGCAGATTAAAAAATTGCTAGTATCGATTTCCAGAATATGGTGATCTGTTCTTTTGTTTTTTGAGTAGGCACTCTCCTACTATTTATTGAATGGAAGTTGATGAGTTTATAAAATTTCACAAAATGTCCAAAATGTTATAAGAGGGTGAGATTTCTTATACATAATTCTAACGACTTTATTGGATCAATGATCTGTGTTTTAGGTGAGACCCTCCTTTAGGGAGCAAGGAAAAGAGGACCCAGGAAATAGTTACAAAGAGAGCTTTCGGAGAGATAGGAAGTCTCCAAGGGGGACTTGGTTTCAATATATCAGAAGATGAAAGAGGAAACACGGACATCAGCAGTATTAGTTACTTCAAGAGGTAGAGGAAACTGAGAAAAGTGGTAGGTTGATTTTGGAGTAATCCTTTTAATAGTATAGTAAAAGTAGAGCCAGAAATTATCATGTTGCTGTCCAATGTATTATTGAATAATATTGAACATTAACATGCAGTGGCTGTGTCTTTCACAAATATTTATATTGCATTCATTATTTAATAGTGTTTAATGCAAAGTCAGAAGATGAAAACAGAGACTGTCTTATATGAGTGGCATTTTTTATTGAAATTTTATTCTGAGGTTGAATTTAATTGTAAGCCATATCTAAACACATTAAACTCAAACCTTAACCAGGTGTGACTTGCATAAACTGGGATGATTCAGAAATCTTTTTTTTTTTTTTTTTAAGTAGAGCACATTTTTTTCTTCTTAATGTTGGAAGTAGGAGTTTTTATTAATTAATTTTTTATTTTTGCTGTGTTGGGTCTTCGTTTCTGTGCGAGGGCTTTCTCTAGTTGTGGCAAGCAGGGGCCACTCTTCATCGCAGTGTGCAGGCCTCTCACTATCGTGGCCTCTCTTGTTGTGGAACACAGGCTCCAGACGCGCAGGCTTAGCAGTTGTGGCTCATGGGCCTAGCAGCTCCACGGCATGTGGGATCTTCCCAGACCAGGGCTTGAATCTGTGTCCCCTGTATTAGCAGGCAGACTCTCAACCACTGTGCCACCAGGGAAGCCCCAGAAATCATTTTTAAACATAGCTTTAAAGTAAACACATTAACATGATGAATTTGAATAAATGTTCTCTCTCCTGATTCATTTTAGAAAACTTTCCATTTAAAGTAAACATCTACAGCACTATTCATTATACTTAGAAGTGTTTAATTAATACTATTTTTCAAAAGTTCAGATAAAATTTTTCTTTAAGTACTAACTTTGGATTAAAAGTATGATGGAATATTCAGCAAAACATAACTACATGTAAAATTTAGACTTAAAAAACTTAAAAATTTTACTCCATGATTAGTGAGAGAAACTAATTTACGGTATACATTTGAAATGTCAAGTATTTAGGTGATGTTGGAAATCTATTTCAACTATGACCACACAATTTTCTTAAATGTAAGATTAAAAAGAATTACCTTATTTGTACATTTTTAGGAACATATATAACTCATCAAATGATCTTAATTATTTTATTATTATAATTACCAAAGAATTGTAAAATTTTATACTAAATACTTTTTCAAATAAAAGACATTTATTTTGAAAAACAGAAACTCCAGATAACCACTTTTAATATTTTGCTTTAACCAATTCTGAATCCCCCCCATCAATTTTATACTGAATATACAATTTTATACCCTGGCTTTAAAAATTAAACATATTTAGTAATATTTCCACATTAGGAAATGTGCTCTTATGGTCTCTTTCTTGGTGGCTGCATGGTATGCCATTGAATGGATACAGAATAAATTTTTTAGTCAATTGTTAATTATTGGTGTTTGTCTATGATGAAAAGAAAGTTTCGGTGAATATCATTGTAACTATATCTTTGTTTATACAGTGACTTCTTTACAAAAATATCTAGAAGATAATCTCAGGACTAAACTGTACTTACCTCTTTAAGATTTTTGTTGCATAAATTGTCCTTGAAAGTTTTTATTTGCAGTGTAAGAATTTTTTTACTCCATTCTCTTTGACCTCACTGCATAGTATCATTTAAGTATGAAACCAGGTACAATAATAAGCTATGCCACAATAATGCTGCATAATAAGATACTTCAACACTCAGTGGATTTTAACAACCTTCTTTTACTTATTTGTTCACAGCACTTATCCATGCTGTGGAGTGGTGGGTTTGGTTGCAGGCTTCAGACTGCTCTCAGGCTTCTTCCTGGTCCAGGTCTACTTCACATGTCTCTTCAATTCTTCTGGGAACTCTGTTACCTGGGCATGTTTTTCTCATGACCACAGATTGCACACGGACTAACAGGAATACCTGATGCCTGCAACCTTGGCTTTGAACTGACTGACATATTGTTGTTTCTGCCAATACCTTATCTGAGCATGGGTCATGTGGCAAAGTCACATGAAAGTGGCTGGAAAAGGAAAAGTGATGGGAAAGGACATCCACCCTGCCCAAAGAGGAGTAGCGTCATTTGCTGAATAATCTGAACTGTTACTTTTAGTGATTGGTTAAGTTTGCATTATTTTATCATTAAGTGTTAATATTTGGGGACATTTATCTTTTTGGTGAATAGTCCACTTATGATTCAGAAGCCTAAAAAGTGTATGTATTCCAGTCTACAAAACATTATTCTTTAGGATTTCTGACACAGATATAATTTTTATCAGATGCTTCCTTATCAATATACCATGTAAATATTTACTTATAATTTTTTCTGGTTTCCTAAAAATTACATATTGTTACTGTTGCATAACATATGTTTAAACATTTACTTCATCTTAATGTGTTTTGGTATATGTTGTGAGATAGGAAATTGGTTTAAAAAGTTACCAGTTATATTAATTTATTAAATATTTAATTTATTATTTATTTATTTCATTGATGTATTTAACAATTCAAACTACCCACTACAGTTTTGCTAGTTTTATTTTATTAAATACTATATTATGCATATTATTGCTGCCTGCATTTTTGTTTCTTATTCCTCTTGATCACAATAGCCAGAAGTCTAACTATTGCACCGGTCAATTCAAATAATTCTCATGTAAATTCATAAATTCTACCTTCTTTTCTTTCCTCTTTCTCATTAATGAATTAATTCTAATACCTATATACAATAAATGTTTTTGTCTTTATTAGCTCTTTCTGCTTATGTTGCTTATTTATTTTTATAGCTTCTTGAACATAATGCTTGTTACTTTCATTCATTTAAAATATAAACAGGTTTAACATGAATTTTTCCCTATGATATTGGAAGTGTCCAATAAATATTAGCATTAGTGCACCTAATGTGCTGTCATTAATATCTAAATCTTTTGTATATAGTTTGGCTTTCTTTATAAATCAGAAATTATTTAGAGCATAGCTATCAACTATGTATGACCTTGATTTTAACTCTTATACTTAATATATTTTTAAATTTATACTTATGTTTGCATTTAGTTATGGTAAATTGGTTTTGTCATCTTAGTTTTGATTTTTTCTATGACTCAAAAGATATTTGCAAGATTGTTCCCTTGTTTTTGAATTTCTAAGTAGCTAAAATTGTTGGTCTTACTTTTGTTACTTATTTCTAATATTTGTGTGATATGATCAGAGAATGTGACTTGTAATAGTTTTATTAAAGTTGCTGGAATTTTCTTTGTGGTAAATTACCTTAGATTCTGTGAAAGTATGATACAGAGACTTTCTATGAAGATGCATATTTTCTATTTTTGTGTGCAGATTTATCTATAGACCTAATTAGTTATTTTACTATTTTATTGTAACCCCGTGTCCTTATTTATATTCTATTAAATATATTATTTTACATTCTGATAGAGGAGTTTGATAGCTATTGGATTGTCTTTATTTGGGGCATGAAATGAAATTGCTCTTTCCTATTCATGTGAAATTAGACTTGCCCAAGTCACTTGTATTGAACAATGAAATATTAGGGAAAGTAATATGTGTCACTCATTTTTGGTTGAAAAATTTAATTGCTTAAACTTGATTCCTATATTTCCTTTGAATATGGTGATCTTAGAAGAATGAAAAGAGATTGAATTTTTTACCCCAGATACTTGAATGAATACAATGAGCAGAAGATTTTGCCAACCCTCTTTGGATAAGTGGCACGAGAAAGAATGAAATCTTTGTGGTTTTAAGCCACTATCTCACTCTCTCTATATATATATATTTTGCGGTACGCAGGCCTCTCACTGTTGTGGCCTCTCCCGTTGTGCAGCACAGGCTCCGGACACACTGGCTCAGCGGCCATGGCTCACGGGCCCAGCCGCTCCACGGCACGTGGGATCTTCCTGGGGCACGAACCCGTGTCCCCTGCATCAGCAGGCGGACTCTCAACCACTGTGCCACCAGGGAAGCCCTAAGCCACTACATTTTTGAGGTTATTAGTTTCCACAGAAATTTTCATTGTTGTCCACTGAAATCTTGCCATGGATTTTAAAATATAGGCAGGCAATCAAATTTAAAAGAAAACAAAAGATGAAGGGTAATGTAAGGCAGATAGAGCAAAGATAATAGTGGGCCAAATTTGATGCATGTGCCACAAGATAAATATCTCTGCATCATTTATCCCACTATGACTGATATTTTGCCAGCTCCTTTGAATTTCAAATAGATCTGTTTTATATATATTTATACAAAAGTTTTTGCTGGTTAATTTTTCAATGCATATTTACTAAAGTATACTAATTCTTTGGCCAAGCAATTTATAAAACACAGAGTGTTTAGAAATGAGAAAAGTACTCACAATCTGTAATGGAAGATAGAACATATGTATATGTAATATGCATATGTGTATATAAAAATGCATGTAATACATATATATGGGAATTTTTTTAACATCTTAATTGGAGTATAATTGCTTTACAATGGTGTGTTAGTTTCTGCATTATAACAAAGTGAATCAGTTATACATATACATATGTTCCCATAACTCTACTTTTGTGCGTCTCCCTCCCTCCCACTCTACTTATCCCACCCCTCTAGGTGGTCACGAAGCACCAAGCTGATCTCCCTGTGCTGTGCAGCTGCTTCCCACTAGCTATCTATTTTACGTTTGGTAGTGTATATATGTCCATGCCACTCTCTCACTTTGTCACAGCTTACACTTCCCACTCCCCATATCCCCAAGTCCATTCTCTAGTAGGTCTCTCTTTATTTCCATCTTGCCCATAGGTTCCTTTTTGTGTGTGTGTATGTGGTACATGGGCCTCTCACTGTGTGACCTCTCCCATTGCGGAGCACAGGCTCCAGATGCACAGACTCAGTGGCCATGGCTCACGGGCCTAGCTGCTCTGCGGCATGTGGGATCTTCCTGGAATGGGGCATGAACCCGTGTCCCCTGCATCGGCAGGTGGACTCTCAAACACTGCACCACCAGGGAAGCCCCGCCCCTAGGTTCTTAATGACTTTTTTCTTATTTTTTTTCTTTTTTGCTTAGCATCCATATATATGTGTTAGCATATGGTATTTGTTTTTCTCTTTCTGACTTACTTCACTCTGTATGACAGACTTTAGGTCCATCCACCTCACTACAAATAACTCAATTTCATTTCCTTTTATGGCTGAGTAATATTTCATTGTATATATGCACCACATCTTCTTTATCCATTCTTCTGTAGAGGGACACTTAGGTTCCTACCACGTCCTGGCTATTGTAAATAGAGCAGCAATGAACATTTTGGTACATGACTCTTTTTGAATTATGGTTTTCTCAGGGTATATGCCCAATAGTGGGATTGCTGCATCTTATGGTAGTTCTATTTTTAATTTTTAAAGAACGTCCATACTGTTCTCCATAGTGACTGTGTCAATTTATATTCCCACCAAAAGTGCAAGAGGGTTCCCTTTTCTCCACACTCTCTCCAGCATTTATTTTTTTGTAGATTTTTTGATGCTGGCCATTCTGACAGCTGTGAGATGATATCTCATTGTAGTTTTGACTTGCATTTCTCTAATGATTAGAGGTGTTGAGCATCCTTTCATGTGTTTGTTGACAATCTGTATATCTTCTTTGGAGAAATGTCTATTTAGGTCTTCTGCCCATTTTTGGACTGGGTTGTTTGTTTTTTTGATATTGAGCTGCATGAGCTTCTTGTAAATTTTGGAGATTAATCCTTTGTCAGTTGCTTCATTTGCGAATATTTTCTCCCATTCTGCATGTTGTCTTTTGGTCTTGTTTATGGTTTCCTTTGCTGTGCAAAAGCTTTTAAGTTTCATTAGGTCTCATTTGTCTATTTTTGGTTTTATTTCCATTTCTCTAAGAGGTGGGTCAAAAAGGAACTTGCTGTGGTTTATGTCATAGAGTGTTCTGCTTATGTTTTCCTCTAAGAGTTTGATAGTGTATGGCCTTATATTTAGGTCTTTAAGCCATTTTTGATTTTATTTTTGTGTATGGTGTTAGGGAGTGTTCTAATTTCATACATTTACATGGACCTGTCCAGTTTTCCCAGCACCACTTATTGAAGAGACTATCTTTTCTCCACTGTATATTCTTGCCTCCTTTATCAAAGATAAGGTGACCATATGTGTGTGGGTTTATCTCTGGGCTTTCAACCTTGTTCCATTGATCTATATTTCTCTTTTTGTGCCAGTACCATACTGCCTTGATGACTGTAGCTTTGTAGTATAGTCTGAAGTTAGGGAGACTGATTCCTCCACCTCCATTTTTTCTTCTCAAGTTTGCTTTGGCTAGTCGGGGTCTTCTGCATTTCCATACATATTGTGAATTTTTTTTATTCTAGTTCTGTGAAAAATGCCAGTGGAAGTTTGATAGGAATTGCATTAAATCTCTAGGTAGCTTTGGGTAATACAGTCATTTTCACAATGTTGATTCTTACAATCCAAGAACATGGTATATCTCTCCACCTATTTGTATCATCTTTAATTTCTTTCATCACTGTCTTATAATTTTATGCATACAGGTCTTTTGTCTCCTTAAGTAGGTTTACTCCTAGATACTTTATTATTTTTGTTACACTGGTAAATGGGAGGGTTTTCTTAATTTCACTTCCAGATTTTTCATCATTAGTGTATAGGAATGCTAGGGATTTCTGTGCATTAATTTTATATCCTACTACTCTACCAAATTCATTGACTAGCTCTAGTAGTTTTCTGGTAGCAATTTAGGTTTCTCTATCTATTGTATCATGTCATCTACAAACAGTGACAGCTTTACTTCTTCTTTTCCTATTGGGATTCTTTTCTTTCTTTTTCTTCTCTGATTGCTGTGGCTAAAACTTCCAAAACTATGTTTAATAATAGTGGTGTGAGTGGGCAACCTTATCTTGTTCCTGATCTTAGTGGAAATGGTTTCAGTTTTTCACCATTGAGGATGATGTCGGCTGTGGGTTTGTCATATGTGACCTTTATTAAGTTGAGGAAAGTTCCCTCTAAGCCTACTTTCTGGAGGGTTTTTATCATAAATGGGTGTTGAATATTGTCGAAGGCTTTTTCTGCATCTATTGAGATGATCATATGGATTTTCTCCTTCAATTTGTTAATATGGTGTATCACAGTGATTGCTTTGTGTATATTGAGGAATCCTTGCATTCCTGGGATAAACTCCACTTGATCACGGTGTATGATCCTTTTAATGTGCTCTTGGATTCTGTTTGCTAGTATTTTGTTGAGGATTGTTGCATCAATGTTCATCAGGGTTATTGGCCTGTAGTTTTCTTTCTTTGTGATGTCTTTGGTTTTGGTATCAAGGTGATGGTGGCCTCGTAGAATGAGTTTGAAAGTGTTCCTTCCTCTGCAATTTTTTGGAAGAGTTTGAGAAGGATGGGTGTTGGCCCTTCTCTAAATGTGAGAATTCACCTGTGAAGCCATCTGCTCCTGGACTTTTGTTTGTTGGAAGATTTTTAATCACAGTTTCAATTTCATTACTTGTGATTGGTCTGTTCATATTTTCTATTTCTCCCTGGTTCAGTCTTGGAAGGTTATAACTTTCTAAGAATTTCTCCATTTTTTCCAGGTTTTCCATTTTTATTGGCATAGATTTCCTTGTAGTAGTCTCTTAGGATGCTTTGTATTTCTGCGGTGTCTGTTGTAACTTCTCCTTTTTCATTTCGAATTTTATTGATTTGAGTCCTCTCCCTCTTTTTCTTGATGAGTCTGGCTAATGTTATCAATTTTGTTTATCTTCTCAAAAAAACAGGTTTTAGTTTTATTGATCTTTGCTATTGTTTTCTTTGTTTCTATTTCATTTATTTCTGCTCTGATCCTTATGATTTATTTCCTTCTGTTATCTTTGGGCTTTGTTTGTTCTTCTTTCTCTAGTTCCTTTAAGTGTAAGGTTAGATTTTTTATTTGATATATTTTTTATTGCTTCAGTAGGCATGTATAGCTATAAACTTACCCCTTAGAACTGCTTTTGCTGCATCCCATAGGTTTTGGATTGTTGTGTTTTCAGTGTCATTTGTCTCTAGGTAATTTTGATTTCCTCTTTGATTTCTTCAGTGATCTCTTGGTTATTTAGTAACATATTGTTTAGCCTTATGTTTTTGTCTTTTTTACATTTTTCCCAGTAATTCATTTCTAATCTCATAATGTTGTTGTCAGAAAAGATGCTTGATACTATTTCAATTTTCTTAAATTTACTGAGGCTTGATTTGTGACTCAAGATGTGATCTATCCTGGAGAATGTTCCATGCGCACTTGAGAAGAAATTGTAATCTCCTGTTTTTGGATGGAATGTCCTATAAATATCAATTAAATCTATATGATCTATTGTGTCATTTAATGCTTCTGTTTCCTTATTTATTTTGATTTTGGATGATCTGTCCATTGGTGTAAGTGAAGTGTTACTATCCCTCACTATTATTGTGTTACTGTCGATTTCCTCTTTTTTAGCTGTTAGCAGTTGCCTTATGTATTGAGGTGCTCTTATATTGGGTGCATATATATTTATAATTGTTATATCTTCTTCTTGGATTGATCCCTTGATTGTTGTGTAGTGTCCTTCCTTTTCTTTTGTAACATTCTTTATTTTAAAGTCTATTTTATCTAATATGAGTATTGCTACTCCAGCTTTCTTTAGACTTCTATTTGCATGGAATATCTTTTTCCATTCCCTCACTTTCATTCTGTATGTGTCCCTAGGTCTGAAGTGGGTCTCTTGTAGACAGCATATATATGGGTCTTGTTTTTTTATCCATTCAGCAAGCCTGTGTCTTTTGGTTGGAGCATATAATCCATTCATGTTTAAGGTTATTATCGATATGTATGTTCCTATGACTATTTTTTTAATTGTTTTGGGATTGTTTTTGTAGGTCCTTTTCTTCTCTTGTGTTTCCCACTTAGAGAAGTTCCTTTAGCATTTGTTGTAGAGCTGTTTTGGTGGTTCTGAATTCTCTTAGCTTTTGCTTGTCTATAAAGCTTTTGATTTCTCCATCTAATCTTCATGAGATCATTGCTGGTTAGAGTAATGTTGGTTGTAGGTCCTTTCCTTTAATCACTTTAAGTATATCATGTCACTTCCTTCTGGCTTGTAGAGTTTCTGCTGAGAGATCAGCTGTTAACCTTAAGGGAGTTCCCTTGTGTGTTATTTGTCGTTTTTCCCTTGCTGCTTTCAAGAATTTTTCTTTGTCTTTAATTTTTGCTAGTTGGATTACTGTGTGTCTCAGCGTGTTTCTCCTTGGGTTTATCCTGTATGGGACTCGCTGCCCTTCGTGCACTTGGGTGGCTATTTCCTTTCCCATGTTAGGTAATTTTTTGACTATAATCTCTTCAAATATTTTCTCTGGTCCTTTCTCTCTCTCTTCTCCTTCTGGACCCTTATAATGTGAATGTCGTTTTGTTTAATGTTGTCCCAGAGGTCTCTTAGTCTGTCTTCATTTCTTTTCATTCTTTTTTCTTTATTCCATTCCACAGCAGTGAATTCCACCTTTCTGTCTTCCAGGTCACTTATCTGTTTTTCTGCCTCAATTATTCTACTATTGATTCCTCCTAGTGTATTTTTCATTTCAGTTATTGTATTGTTCATCTCTGTTTGTTTGTTCTTTAATTCTTCTAGGTCTTTGTTAAACATATCTTACATCTTCTCCATCTCTGTCTCCATTCTTTTCTGAGGTCCAGAATCATCTTTACTATCATTTTTCTGAATTCCTTTTCTGGAATGTTACCTATCTCCACTTCATTTAGTTGTTTTTCTGGGGTTTTATATTGTTCCTTCATCTGGTACATAGTCCTCTACCTTTTTATCTTATCTATCTTTCTGTGAATGTGGTTTTTGTTCCACAGGCTGCAGGATTGTAGTTCTTCTTGCTTCTGCTCTCTGCCCTCTGGTACATTTATTTTTGATTTGGTTGATTCTTTGTGTTTGTGAATATATGCTTACTAGTCTTTCATAGTGATATAATAAAAGCTGACAGTTTACTACACCATTTACATTTTAAAAACCTAACATGGATGGTATGAAAATAACAATTGCTTTGGAAGAAGAGAAAAAGAGAGAAATGACAATGATGGCATTATTTAGAAACATTTGTAAATTTAACTAAAAATTTTTACCCTATTCCATCTGAGTTTACAGGTTGGAACTGCTCTTTAAAATAATTACTAGTTCAATATCCCTGGTGATTTTTCTACTGCGGAGAAGAGATATTCATACCACTGTAAAGATATACTAGCTACCAGGTCCAAATAAATGTCTGAACAATTTTATGACAGACATTGACATTCTTAATACCTAAGTGGCATGAATCTGTAACTAACTGACTAATTAATAGGATGTTAATGTGTCCAATAGCTGAGTTGTGATGGAGCAATTCTGTATGGCTTATTTGGATTTGTATCTGCTTCTTAAAGAATAAAGACAAAATATAAACCAAAGGCAAGAGAACATTGCTAAATAATAAATTTTATTTTACTCAATTTTAAAGGAAAAAAACAATGCAGCAGCAAAGTGGATAGGGTCATTTAATAAGATATTTTCTCAGTCTATTTTTAAAAGAATAGTTGTGAGTCCTTAAGACCAAAAGTTTTTTAATATCCCTGTTCTTACATAGTGATTAGGGAAAGATGTGACAAATCTGATTTTACAACATCGTATAAGATATTATAGGCAAAAACAGTCAATGAAGGAAGGACAAATGGCATCCCCTTGAAGATCTTGGATGGAGCCAAGCTTCCCACTTCCAGGATCCATTCTGTGGCTTCCTGGTGCTTCAAGTGCAAGTATGGACATAAGTCCATAGATCTTGTGGACTCAGCACTTGTGACCATTCCCATATAGCCAAAGAAGAAAAACAAGAGTTAGGATCCACCTGTTCTATAGTCATATGTGCATGAATCTTTCCATACCCTGTCCAACATCTCTGAGCTGAATCTGAGTGATGTTCCCTCCTTATCTCCCAGGACATACACTCTCTGATATTGCATATAATTCTGTAGAAGAGGGAATTCTGCCTGAACCAGGAGTAACATAAGACACACCTAGAAGTGCAGCCTCTTATTTGTCATGCAGAGCAATGTCTTGGTGCCCAGCTTACACAGCTAAGGAGAAGTTCTTGGTACTGAAGAAGCTAAGGTACCAGTGCTAAGCCAATCCTAAGAATTGTAGGAGGAGCTGGGCCACCTGCACAGCCAGCTTGCTAAAGAAATGGCAGCTGAGGGGTTCAAACGTTTCCTCTCTTATGTTTTGGATCCTATGTTTACAGCTCTATAATTAGCAGCATCATAGAAGACATCTCCATACTGGTGCCTGGGCTTTTACAAGAAACCTTCTTTTTATATGCCAGACCTACTGAACTTTGCAGTCATGATAGAAATCCTAAAGGCTTTTTCCCAGATGACACAGTGGCAAGTTCTAAAGCAGAGTTTATTACAAGAAGAAAAATATCCCACCATCCTCATATCAGAGGCTTAAGAAGGAATTTTGCTCACTCTCGGAAGTTCTCCAATTACTAAGTTCCTCATCACTTTTTTTTTTTTTTTTTTGCATCTAACTTAGGAATTTTCTTCTGTCAAAGCTTTGCTGACAGACTAGAGCTTGGGGCGTAACAAAAGACGTGACCTATGTTTCCCCCACGGCCTAACTTAGCAGAAGCCTAAAGCCAATATTTTGAACTAAGACTTTTTTTTTACAGGTAATTGTGTTGCTTGGAGTGTTTTAACTTAAAGGATGAGAGAAGTTTCTGATTTTTCCATGCCCTGCATGAAAATAGATCTTAAATGAATGACTTGTGACACACGCTACACTCTGTAACTGGTCTCATTATCCACTTTGTGTCTAACTATCACTTATTCTCACTTAATTCTTTGTAGCTTAGCAGACTGAGAGAATACTGCTAGATATATGTATGTGAACATATGTACATGTACGTAAGCAGAGGAAATTCTTTTCTGCTACGTTATAATCCCACACCATTGCTCAGCAATCCTGTTTCTCCCTACTTGCCCAACATCAAGAGAGCGGTCAGGTTAGTCTACCATGCATATTCCTGGATTGCTGATGGGAGAACTCTTTTTCTTAAATCTAACATTTAAAAACCAAGTCTCCTTTCTAAAGGCTCTTAGGTCTTATCAGTTCCACTGCACAGAAAAGTCTTGTTATGGACTTTGTACTATAGACAAGTTCAAGACTAGCTGTGAAACATTCAAGAACAGTTAGGAAAGTACTGAAAAATAGAGGTTATTAGGAGGGGTTTACCTTACAAGATAACCAGAACATTTTATGAAGCCTGTGCTATGTAAACAGTATGCTAGGCACAGATATGAACATATAAACTTGTAAAATAGACTAGAAAATTCCAGAAATAGAGTCATACATATTCAGAAATTTGGTATATAATAAAAGTGTCATTCAACAATGAGAGAAAAAACTGAATATTTTAAGAAATGAGTCTGGGACAACTGAATAGCCACTTAGGAAACAATAAGTTTAGACTCATATTAAGTGTCAAACCTAAGAATAAACCTCAAAATAATCAGGGATCTAAATGCAAAGAATAATACCATGAATTAGAGAAAAATGGACAAATTGCTCTATAATTTATATATTGGGAAAGTATTCTGACTATGACTCAAAATCCAGGTGCAATAAAAGTAAGGATTAATACTTATAACTATCTAATAATACTATTAACGATGATAATAAGAAATTTTTCATGCAAAAACACCTGAAGCAAAGTCAAAAAAGAAAAAAAAAGAAAGAAAAAAATACTGGCAGAAAATATTTGCAGTATATGCTACCGATAAAAACCTAATGGCTCTAACATATAAGCACTCTAAACAATTTACTATTCAAGAAATAAAATAAAACCAACAAATATGGGTTTAAAAAGTAAAATATTTTCCAAACAGTAATATATAACTTTGTTTCCAATAAATCGTCACTACATTGATGGGGACAAAACAGTATTCTAAATAAATTATGAATAATTTATTTTTATTTGTAGTCATAAGGGTTAGCAATTCTCATAATATTTTCTGCATAGTCTATAATTAAGTACATAAGTAAAATATATTGAGAATAATGGAAGCCACATTCTTGCTGTTGAGGAAAAGTATTATAAAGAAGGAAGACTAGAATGAATCCTGTGCTATTGGATTGGAATGGGAGGTATTAAGATGATCTTATGAATTCATAGTATATTTATCTGTATCTATATAATATTTATCTATGTCTATCTAATACCCATATGTATGTGTGTTCATGTGTGTGTGTAAGTGTGTGTATGAGAATAATTTCCAAGCTCAGTTCACTAAAAGGGCCTAAAACCAATGACATACCAATGTCACTGAATACACCTAATAGTCACTTAAAATAATAAGGGTTTCTTGGAGAAATTGACTTATTCCTGGACTAGAGCAGGAAAAAAATAAGCCTGAAATATCAAATTCCAGAAATTAGGTCAGAGAGTAAAAAGTGCTCAAAAAATGCTGAAAACATGTCAAAGGACACAGTGATCAGCTTGTATGGGCTCTCACTAGCCAAATGTGGATTAACTTGAACAATTAAATAATGATAGTAAGAGGTTTTAACCCCCCACTGAATAAAATAATCTATCAGTCTACACTGATATAAGCAAATAAATGAATACATGAATAAATGGGGATGGGGAAAGCTTTACATTACAGACACACAACAATAAATTTAAGTTGAATGATGGAATTAGAAAATCATATTTTATCTTAATCACAGTACTAATTGATGCTGGCAAGAATAAGTAACAGATGCTAATATTAATGGGTAAAAATATGATGAGGAAGAGGATATTTTTATGGTCTCAAAGTATCTCCCCACAAGTTATTTATTCATTACAAAGAGGAAACACATATTCGTGTGGAGAAACCTGGCAGACACTACTTTGTCCAAGTGATTAATATAACACTAACAATATTGGAACAAGTCGAAGTTATATACCTCCTGATGTGAAGCGCAGAGAAAGACAACATCACTTCTGTGGTATTTCTTCCAAAATTGTGAACATAAATCTAATTATGGTGAAATATAAACTAAATGGATCAAAAATGTTAACAAGTGGTGAATCCCAGTTAAGGATACACCTGTATTCTTTGGGCTAGTTTTGCAAATTTCCTCTAAGTTGGAAATTACAAAAAAATAAAATAAAAGGTACAAAAACGACAGGCATAACTACCAAGGGTTACAAATAGAAATGATTGGTGGCTGGAAATAAAACTGTATGTATGAATAAGCATATAATTTTACATTCCAGTAGTTTGTTACAGATTTAAGGCATTTGTAACATGAACTTATTCAGTGAGAGAAATGGTGTTTTTCTTGTGTGAGAGATGAGTAACCTGAGGCATGTGGATATTTTAAACCCAGATTAAGATCACACTAAATAATCATATGATTTAATATTAAATATCCTGATTTCAAATGCGTTCTTTTACTTTTCTATACGGCTATGTCTTTTGGGTGGGAATTCTCACCGAGGCTTTTTCCCCTACCATCCAGAGCTGAGACCTAGTTAAGCAAGATTTCTTCTCCCTTGAACAGAACAGATGTTGTTTTTTTGTTGTTTTTTTTCCTACTTTAAACTGTTCATGTCAAATTTGGAGTTTTGGGTTTTACTCAGGTCTCTGATATAAGTTCCCAACTTTTTGTGATACTCAGCCTTTGTTCTATTCTCCAGAAGTGGTCCGTTAAATTTTCAAACATAGTTTACAAGGAATTGACAGCTGCCTGCTTGAGCGCTCATCTCTCTGGACTCAGGCTTTCTTACTACTGTATTCCGTCTGCCTTTGAGAATTTCGGTTCTTTCCTATTAGCTCAGCAATGAATTTTAAATGTTTTCTTTAAAGTCTTTATCCAACATTTTTAGAGGTTTGACAATAGAGAGTTTCAGAAACATTAATTTGACATACTGCCTAAAATGGAATATTCTGTTTGTTGTTGTTGTTGTTTTGCGGCACACGGGCTTCTCACTGTTGTGGCCTCTCCCGTTGCGGAGCACAGGCTCCGGACGCGCAGGCTCAGCGGGCGTGGCTCACTGGCCCAGCCGCTCCGCGGCTTGTGGGATCTTCCCGGACCGGGGCAGGAATCAGTGTCCCCTGCATCGGCAGGCGGACTCTCAACCACTGTGCCGCCAGGGAAGCCCCTGTTGTTGTTTTTTAACAACAGTCGTGTATTAATGGTCAGTGGTGGCACAGTTTATCTGGTGATTTGGTACATTTATTATATGGACAAAAGTAAACACACTACATAATTTTCTTAAATTTTACTTACCCACACTCAGATCTAATTAGATTGATTGTAGCTATCAGAAAATGTGCTAATCATTTTCATTTAATTGTTTTCAAATGTTTCAGGTTTGTCTTACCAATATAATATTGCAAAATGTAATATGTATGTATATGTTTAATTTTAACAAAATCTACATAGACATTGTCAGAGGAAGTTAAGAATTTCAATGAACCATGAGCTCTTATAAATTGCTAAGAGAAGCACAACAATCTAATAGAAAAACTGCTCAATGTTTATGAAGAAGCTTTTTGCAGAAAATTAAATCAAAGCAAAATAAATATGTATAAAACTATGACTAACGACAATAAATCATGTCCTATCTTTTCCTGAAAAACAAAAGAAGACCAAATATACCATATTTCTGCCAGGGCTTAGGAAAAACAATACTCTCCCATACCCAGGTGCTAATGACAATTGTTAGTTTCTGGAAAACAGTTTGTTATTATCCATAAATTAAGTTAGATTTCATAAATTAAGTTAAAGTTACAAATATTCTTCAACAAAGAAAACCCATTTCCAGGGAATCTACCACTCTTAGAAAAGTAAGCAACAATAGGAGAAAATATAGATGCAAGGATGTTTACTGCAGAATTATTTTTACTAGCAAGAAACTGCAGACATTGGCAAGTCCAAAGCATGTGAGTAATTGAAAATTTTGATATAGTTGCAAACTGGCATATTATGTAGCCATTAAAAATAATCATTTTGAAACCTTCATTTAATGACAAGACATATCCATAAGATATTGTTAAGTAGAAAACGATAGTTACAATGGAATTTGTACAAGTATGTTACTATTTTAAAGGCGAGAATGTCAAGATTTTTATATATACAATATTCTATATTCATATAACAGTTACTTAGATGTATACAGGATATGTATGTATGGTATATAAATGCATGTCATATATTTGTGTAAAATTATATGGGCTTGGAGAAAAAATATGGAAATATACCTAAGAAGTAGTTTTAAAAGTTTATATGAAGAAAAGGGAAAGGTAAGATGAAAAGAAGACAAGCAAAAAAGGAAACAAAATCTGTATTCTTTAAAAAACAGAATTACTTGAGAATTACATACATTATATGTAAAATATATATGTATGTATGTATGTATATATATGATACTTAGAATGCCCCAAATATGCATTATATTAAACATTGTTTAAAATAAGTTATCTTAAAATGATCAATGCTCAATTTAAAATGCATTTCTTTTAAAACTTTATTGCATTTTCTCCACAGAGTGTTAGCTGTTGAGTCTTAGAGGTGGAGTAGACCTTAGTTTACAAGTAGATTGATTTGACTCTCTGTAATTTTAAGGTCCAAATGGTTAAAAAATTGCATGGGTAAATGAGCTTTTTACATAATATCTTTGATAATGCTATAAATGTCAATCAGCTATACATTTTTTAAGGGAGAAATTAAAAACCTTGCAGACTTAAACTTAATTCAGATGTCATTAAAAGTAATGTGAGCATAAGTGAATGTCGGGCTGCACCCTGCAGGCCTAGCTTTAAGAACAAAAAAGAACCTGGATTCAGCAATAAAGACATCAATGGTTTAATGGATGTGGGGTTTTACAGGTCTGAAGCAAGGTCCTGGAGTGACACCCCACCAGGTGCCATGGACAGTGGGCAGGACATGGCAGTGGTCTTCACTCTTGGGGGGAAGGGGAGATTGCCAGTTATAGGCACAATTGACATCAGGTTGGCTCATCGGTTACCAAGGGAACCAGCAGAGGGACACTTCCCTCACTGCTCCTTTGATAAGTTCTATCTGGGGCCTGGGGCAGGTATGTGCAAAAGTCAGTCATGTGAGTAGGATATAGGTGAAGCAAGCACTGGTTGGGAGGGGCTGTACAGAGAGCAAGAGAGTAGACATCTTGAGTGGCCCGATCATGCAGTGAGTTTATCCCCACATTTTGGAGACTTCTCAGCTCATATCTCCATGGTTTCAGGCTCTCTCTCCTCACCTCCTCTTAGCAGGCTTTGTAGAGGGAAGTGGTCAGCAGTACTCAGGAACTAGTTATTAACTCCTTCTCCTGCCCTGATGTGCTCCTCAGGTTTCGCTGCCTACAAGATAATGGGGAGGGTGGATCTTGCCATCCCTTTGCTGGCAGAGTCCTAGATGAAAAGGACTTTGCTTCTCTGCCTGAGCTGCGTACTTCTGTGGCCTCAACTTGGTACAACCCTGTGTCGCATGTCACTGCACCCTTTCAGTCCTCTGTGCTCAGGCTTCTGTACAAAAATACCATGCACTAGGTGGCTTAAGTAACAGAAATTTATCTCTCACACTTCTGGGGCTGGGAAGTCTAAGATCAAAGTGTCAGCTGATTAGATTCCTGGTGAGAGAGCTCTTCTTGGTTTATAGAACCACTTTCTTTCTGGATCTTCACATGGTGGAAAGAGAGAGAGTGAGCAAGCTTTCGGGTGTCTCTTCTTTTAAGAACACTAATCTTAGGGCCCCGCCCTTATGGTCTCATTAACCATAATTACCTCCATATAGGCCCTAACTTCGAGTATAATTACATGGTGTATTGGAGGGTCAACATGTGAATTTTGAGAGGACACAAACATTCAGTTCATAGCAGTTACCTGAGGCTTAAAGCAGTATTGCTCTTACTTCCAGTCTGACAAAAACTCTCATAAAAACAGTTCTTTGCCATCAGTACTCAAAACTACAGCACTGAGTCTAGCAGAAAGTAGATGTCATGCTTTTTGTTTGATTGTCCTTATCACTCTCATTGTTTTGTCCCATGAGTTTATGAACCATCTTTTCATCTTCAGATACATATATAGTACATATATAAATATATACATATATACATACACATCTATCTTGTAAATAGAGGCATAAGTGTGGATGGGGATGGGGTAGGTGTAAGGAGTCTTCCTGTCCCCAGGATATTTAATCTTGCTTATGGATCAGCCAGAATAGCATTTTACATGTAACTAGCTAACACTATTTGAGAGTGTGTATATAAACTTAAAACAAAACTAAATCAGCTTGTCCCAAGGGAAAGCTCCATAATCAGACCATTGGATCTTTAGAGCCTAAAATGGAAAGTTGAAGAAAACCGAGTGTATAAAACATAATATTGTAATCATGATAAAGAAATATAATTATTACTTCCTTTAAGAAAAAAAGAAGAACATATATACTAAATACTAATGTAAGTAGCAAAAGTATTAGAAAAATCACAATTATGATTCTTAGGGCAAGCATTATTTTATTTTGTTCTTGATTTGGTACATTTCAAAAGAGTCGACAATTCTTAACAAAATTGTTATATAAAATAATGGTATACTCAAAAGTGGCAGAATAACTTGAATGACAAAACTTATTCAAATTAAATATCAATAGTATGAAGCATTGTTCATTTATGAAGTCACCATTATTACCAGTTAGAATACTTGACCAAAAGAATCCAATACTAGCAGTGACCTTGAGAAAAGTGACATGTGTGTTTTATATCATAACATTTCAGAATTAGCAATAAGTAATGAGGTTGGCAAACATAACCATCAAATAAAAAACATAAGTAATTAACTGCAACAATGTTGAGAGGATACATGAGTCTGGGAAATGGGCCAAGATAAAGGTTACAGTCAGTGTGTTTTTTAAAATGAAGGATAGGACCTAGAAAGTAAAGGAAAAATTTGGTGCCAAGAAAGTACATTGGTGCTATTAACTCATGACTCTAGATAAAATAGAAAATGGGTAAAGGAAAAAACTCATTACAACTGGCCTGCAATCGAATTTCAAAATCCCCAAATTAATTTTACTTTCCTAATAAATATATGACTTCTTTCCTTATTTTGTAAAGTCAACTGCAATCTCATTGATTTCAAAACAAACAACTGTAAGTTATGACACATGCATTAGGCAATTTCACTTAATGTGTTAATTCATGCCTTAAGCATAGTGACCTTAAATTTACAACTTAACATGTAAGTAAGACAATACTATGCACCTCTAAGGCAGCCTGAGATGCTTCATGATACGTAAAGGGGAGGGCAGTTAGTAAAGAATGAAAGTCTTTCAATACGTTAGGGCACAGGAGGACTGTGAATGAATCCGAAACTCAGAGGTAAATGAAGTGTTGACACTCCAAAGAATCTGGAAACTAAAAAGAGAAGGTCAAGGGGGCAAAAGTAGGGCAAGAGAGAACCTACCGTAAGGAAGTAAGCATTCTGGGGGAATTATAGAACTTGTGCAAGATAGCAAAGGTTTAGGTGGAAGTACTCCCCAGGAATCTAGAGAAATGGAGCATTCTGCTTACTTTTCTCACCACATACACACACACACACACACACACACATACACACACACACACAGGCAAGCACCCACACAGGAGCAAGCTACTATGATAACAATGTAAGAACTATACTTAACTCACTGATATTCTAATACTTTGAATTGAGGAAAATGCCACAAGGAAGGAAGGAAGATGTAGTAGATTTTGAATAATAACATAACAAGAAACCCCAAAGGACACACATTATTTGGCTTTTAACCAAATTTAACTTCAACTTTCAGTAAACTTTTCTGTGAGGAGTGACCTGGACACTCAGCTTAGCAGACTATTACTAGAGCTCAAAGTGAGTTTTAATGTGAGTGTGAATTCACATTCAGCCTTCTGTCAGCTGAATGAGATGAGGCAAAGGAGAATATTGGTGCTACATCTTGTGAATTCATAATTCTAACCTTCATCTCTGACCATGGATAAGTCATTCAAGCTCTGTTGAATCATCTTAGTTAAATGAAAGAAATGATTATTATTTTTAATTACATTATTTTACAGGTTTATATTTAATCATACTTTTGGCAGTACAATTTTACAGTTTTACACACTTTTATTTATTGAAATAGCACTTAAAACAAGGGTTGTTGTAATTAAATAGACCATGACCTTGAACTGATAGGTCTATAATTTGGAAATTACACTTCCTAATATAATTATTAAATAAATTTTGCATATATCAAAACTCCATCTTAAATACAGTCAGCTATTATCCTGGAGTTGTAAATCCAATTTACACATGAGGTCTATAACTCTCCCTACTGGCTATATTATTTTGGCCCTTTAGCTGTTTAATTATTCATGAATCCACCACTTTGAAGATCCTTTTCCTGTCTGCAATTGTTATGACAAAGTTGTGTAAATAAGTAGAGCAAATTAATAGCAAATATTTTATGCATTAGTATTTCCATTATTGTTGGCTACACCTGTTGAAAATTTTTAAACTAAACTAATAAATGAAAATTAATTTTATTTGGGTTTAAGCATTCTTTAACTATAAAAATCTGCTTATGTTTTGAATTAGAAAATTGCATTTATTTTTCATGTGCTTGTAAACTTTTTATCATAATTAATACAAAGTAAGACAATATCAAAATTGTAATAGAGTTCTGGTACTACTTAGGATATAGGAAGCATTGTTTAAAAGATGATTAGAAATTAAACTGTAGGGTTTTAAAGTCTTTTTCATAACATCACCGGCCTTTATAAATTACTATGTTCTAAGAGGAGAAAAGGTTTTTATGTCCTATACATCCTGTATCTACAACTCATAACATAGAGAAGGCTTTTAACATTAGTTGAATTACAATACAGCTTTTTACTTATCCAAGTAAAGGAGGCTGTCAGTCACTCTACTATCCCCATATTTGGGTCAGAATTAGGATTAGGGATAAGAATAGGTTTAGACTGAAAAATCTGTGTATCTTTGAAAAAGATTATTATAGACTATATATGAGGAAATAATTGCTTTTTAATTCTTTGGTGTTAAATATTTAGGCAACTGAAAGATTTGAATAAAAACACAATACAAATGATAAAAATGGCTACTTCAAAGGTATTACATGGGGAAAAAATACAACTAATGGCAATATCTTGGGAGAAAAAGTGATGGTTTAGATATGATAATTCCAGTCCTCAGCAACATGGAGCACAGGAGAGAAGGCACCTGCTGTCTGATCTGGGATGTGGATCAATGTTTATGGCTGCCAAGAGATCCAACTATGTAAGCACTCCCTGTGGTTGGAGGAGAGTAATAAAACTAGCCAACATCTGGGTTTTGAATTAGCTGAGTAGAAGGTTTCTTTCTCAGGAATCAGGTGAAGGAGCCTCCATTTTCTTAGATTCTTCAACGTCAGTAGGTAGACTGTGGGTTGTGTTAGGGGTTATACTATAATCACTGGGAAGAATGTGGCATGTCCTAGTAGGGATCAAGTTCTATGGATTGACAAATACAGCAAATGAAAATAGTGCAGGAGAGCTGTGACACTAGGTGCTTGTTGACATTAAAGGAGACCTGGAGGATTGTATGGAAACAGACAGTTAACATAAGTCTCCCAGACATTAGACCTTAAAATATTTTTGAATGTTTAAAGAGAGCATAAGTCAGCACAAATTGGAGAAGATGTCAAGGTCAATTCAGTTAGAAAATAGAATCTTTGCCCTTGGTCTTCTTTCTTACTTCCAGCTGTACATAGAAAATTCAAGAGCCACAGGTCTTAACTGAAGCCAAAGTCATTTCAAAGTTTCTCCTTAATTATGACAGAGATGTTAGGAAACTTCTCCTCCCCACATTTTTTTTCCTTCCAGTTATCCTGAGATAGAGTACATGTCTTATCCACTGGCTTTAAAGGAGAAACAAAACAAAAGAAAAACTAAGCAAACCACATCTTGACAGCATCCTGAATAACATAATATCTTTGATAAACAAACCAAAAAATAATTTCCTAGGATGCTAGAGCTCTGGACCTTAATTCTGAAACAGCTTAGCAGTGATTTTTATTTGTTTATTTCCTAATGGAAGTGTTAGTTTTCCTACTGATTTTCAACCTCTCCTGATAGTATTCTTAAATGTCTGTGTAGTCTGCCATATAAGGTATAGGTTCATGCTGATAGAGTCATCTACACCTATCAATGAGAAAGGATTTACTAAACATAGGCTAGGTACCTGGTATTCTAGGAAATAAGAAAGATGTGTAGGACACTCTTCTTCCTCTAAAAGGATGAACCAATATTTTGTCATAATCAATAATAAGACAGTGTGAGTATAAATAGAAAGTATATTATCTGGTAGAGGATATGATTTCTCTAGATGCGTGAAGAGAGTGTGGAAATGGAAATGGTAAATTTGGCATATTGGGTCTTTGAGCATAGGACATTTTGCTATTCTATGTTTTTTCTTGCTTTTAATTTATCAAACTTTCAAGAATGTATCTTACTCTGTTTATTTTTTCAACTACCTTTTGACTAACACTGAATTTTACTCTCTGCTTGGTCTAATTTTTAGATTGTAACTTTACATATGTTGGTACTCCTGGTTTGGGGACCAATGTGATGTTAGCACATGTGATAAAATGAATAGACATATTTGCTGACCCTAGCATGATTGCTTATTTTTCTATTCTTTAGTGACTTGGGGGAAATTACAGGATACAAATATCTTCAATTCTAATCCCTGGAAGCTTAAAAATATAAATTAGAACTTCAACTAAATAGACTCATTTCAGTTTCAGGATATGTTTGGCTATGTGCATTGGGGACATGGTATGAGGTGACATCCTGTATACAGTAACACCATGAGTAGGATAAAACCTTTAGTTACTATTATCTCTTTTTTTAATTTTTTAATTTTTTTTATTAGTTTCTGCTTTATAACAAAGTGAATCAGTCATACATATACATCCGTTCCCACATCCCTTCCCTCATGCACCTCCCTCCCACCCACCCTCCCCATCCCACCCCTCCAGGCGGTCACAAAGCACCGAGCTGATCTCCTTGTGCTCTGCGGCTGCTTCCCACTATCTATCTACCTTACATTTGGTAGTGTATATATGTCCATGCCTCTCTTTCGTTTTGTCACGGCTTACCCTTTGCCCTCCCCATATCCTCAAGTCCATTCTCAAGTAGGTCTGTGTCTTTATTCCCGTTTTACCCCTAGGTTCTTCATGACATTTTTTTTAAATTCCATATATATGTGTTAGCATACGGTATTTGTCTTTCTCTTTCTGACTTACTTCACTCTGTATGACAGACTCTAGGTCTATCCACCTCATTACAAATAGCTCAGTTTCGTTTCTTTTTATGGCTGAGTAATATTCCATTGTATATATGTGCCACATCTTCTTTATCGATTCATCCAATGATGGACACTTAGGTTGTTTCCAGCTCCAGGCTATTGTGAATAGAGCTGCAATGAACATTTTGGTACATGTCTCTTTTTGAATTATGGTTTTCTCAGGGTATATGCCTAGTAGTGGGATTGCTGGATCATATGGTAGTTCTATTTTTAGTTTTTTAAGGAACCTCCATGCTGTTCTCCATAGTGGCTGTACCAATTCACATTCCCACCAGCAGTGCAAGAGTGTTCCCTTTTCTGCACACCCTCTCCAGCATTTATTGTTTCTAGATTTCTTGATGATGGCCATTCTGACTGGTGTGAGATGATATCTCATTGTACTTTTGATTTGCATTTCTCTAATGATTAATGATGTTGAGCATTCTTTCATGTGTTTGTTGGCAGTCTGTATATCTTCTTTGGAGAAATGCCTATTTAAGTCTTCTGCCCATTTTTGGATTCGGTTGTTTGTTTTTTTGTTATTGAGCTGCATGAGCTGTTTATAAATTTTGGAGATTTATCCTTTGTCAGTTGCTTCATTTGCAAATATTTTCTCCCATTCTGAGTGTTGTCTTTTGGTCTTGTTTATGGTTTCCTTTGCTGTGCAAAAGCTTTGAAGTTTCACTAGGTCCCATTTGTTTATCTTTGTTTTTATTTCCATTTCTCTAGGAGGTGGGTCCAAAAGGATCTTGCTTTGATTTATGTCATAGAGTGTTCTACCTATGTTTTCCTCTAAGAGTTGGATAGTTTCTGGACTTACATTTAGGTCTTTAATCCATATTGAGCTTATTTTTGTGTATAGTGTTAGGGAATGATCTAATCTCAAACTTTTACATGTCCCTGTCCAGTTTTCCCAGCACCACTTATTGAAGAGGCTGTCCTTTCTCCACTGTACATTCCTGCCTCCTTTATCAAAGATAAGTTGGCTATATGTGCGTGGGTTTATCTCTGGGCTTTCTATCCTGATCCACTGATCTATCTTTCTGTTTTTATGCCAGTACCACACTGTCTTGATTACTGTAGCTTTGTAGTATAGTCTGAAGTCAGGGAGCCTGATTCCTCCAGCTCCGTTTTTCATTCTCAAGATTGCTTTGGCTATTCGGGGTCTTTTGTTTTTCCAAACAAATTTTGAAATTTTTTGTTCTAGTTCTGTGAAAAATGCCAGTGGTAGTTTGATAGGGATTGCATTGAATCTGTAGATTGCTTTGGGTAGTAGAGTCATTTTCACAATATTGATTCTTCCAATCCAGGAGCATGGTATATCTCTCTATCTATTTGTATCATCTTTAATTTCTTTCATCAGTGTCTTATAATTTTCTGCATACAGGTCTTTTGTCTCCTTAGGTAGGTTTATTCCTAGATATTTTATTCTTTTTGTTGCAATGGTAAATGGGAGTGTTTTCTTGATTTCGTTTTCAGATTTTTCATCATTAGTGTACAGGAATGCCAGAGATTTCTGTGCATTAATTTTGTATCCTGCTACTTTACCAAATTCATTGATTAGCTCTAGTAGTTTTCTGGTAGCAACTTTAGGATACTTTATGTATAGTATCATGTCATCTGCAAACAGTGAGAGCTTTACTTCTTCTTTTCCAATTTGGATTCCTTTTATTTCCTTTTCTTCTCTGATTGCTGTGGCTAAAACTTCCAAAACTAAGTTTAATAAGAGTGGTGAGAGTGGGCAGCCTTGTCTTGTTCCTGATCTTAGTGGAAATGGTTTCAGTTTTTCACCATTGAGGACAATGTTGGCTGTGGGTTTGTCATATATGGCCTTTATTATGTTGAGGAAAGTTCCCTCTATGCCTACTTTCTGGAGGGTTTTTATCATAAATGGGTGTTGAATTTTGTCAAAAGCTTTCTCTGCATCTATTGAGATGATCATATGGTTTTTCTCCTTCAACTTGTTAATATGGTGTATCACATTGATTGATTTGCGTATATTGAAGAATCCTTGCATTCCTGGAATAAACCCCACTTGATCATGGTGTATGATCCTTTTAATGTACTGTTGGATTCTGTTTGCTAGTATTTTGTTGAGGATTTTTGCATCTATGCTCATCAGTGATATTGGCCTGTAGTTTTCTTTCTTTGTGACATCCTTGCCTGGTTTTGGTTTCAAGGTGATGGTGGCCTCATAGAATGAGTTTGGGCTTGTTCCTTCCTTTGAAATTGTTTGGAAGAGTTTGAGAAGGATGGGTGTTAGCTCTTCTCTAAATGCTTGATAGAATTCGCCTGTGAAGCCATCTGGTCCTGGGCTTTTGTTTGTTGGAAGAGTTTTAATCACAGTTTCAATTTCAGTGCTTGTGATTGGTCTATTCATATTTTCTATTTCTTCCTGATTCAGTCTTGGCAGGTTGTGCATTTCTAAGAATTTGTCCATTTCTTCCAGGTTGTCCATTTTATTGGCATAGAGTTGCTTATAGTAATCTCTCATGATCTTTTGTATTTCTGCAGTGTCAGTTGTTACTTCTCCTTTTTCATTTCTAATTCTATTGATTTGTGTCTTCTCCCTTTTTTTCTTGATGAGTCTGGCTAATGGTTTGTCTATTTTGTTTATCTTCTCAAAGAACCAGCTTTTAGTTTTATTGATCTTTGCTATCGTTTCCTTCATTTCTTTTTCATTTATTTCTGATCTGATCTTTATGATTTCTTTCCTTCTGCCAGCTTTGGGGGTTTTTTGTTCTTCTTTCTCTAATTGCTTTAGGTGCAGAGTCAGGTTGTTTGTTCGAGATGTTTCCTGTTTCTTAAGGTGGGGTTGTATTGCTATAAACTTCCCTCTTAGAACTGCTTTTGCTGCGTCCCATAGGTTTTGCCTCGTCGTGTCTCCATTGTCATTTGTTTCTGGGTATTTTTTAATTTCCTCTTTGATATCTTCAGTGATCACTTCGTTATTGAGTAGTGTATTGTTTAGCCTCCATGTGTTTGTATTTTTTACAGATCTTTTCCTGTAATTGATGTCTAGTCTCATAGCATTGTGGTCGGAAAAGATACTTGATACAATTTCAATTTTCTTAAATTTACCAAGGCTTGGGCTTCCCTGGTGGCGCAGTGGTTGAGAGTCCGCCTGCCGATGCAGGGGACACGGGTTCGTGCCCCTATCCCGGAAGATCCCACATGCCGCGGAGCGGCTGGGCCCGCGAGCCATGGCCGCGGAGCCTGTGTGTCCGGAGCCTGTGCTCCGCAACGGGAGAGGCCACAGCAGTGAGAGGCCCGCGTACAGCAAAAAAAAAAAAAAAAAAAAAAAAAAAAAATTTACCAAGGCTTGATTTGTGACGCAAGATATGATCTATCCTGGAGAATGTTCCATGAGCACTTGAGAAAAATGTGTATTCTGTTGTTTTTGGATGGAATGTCCTATAAATATCAACTAAGTCCATCTTGTTTAATGTAACATTTAAAGCTTGTGTTTCCTTATTTATTTTCATTTTGGATGATCTGTCCATTGGTGAAAGTGGGGTGTTAAAGTCCCCTACTATGATTGTGTTACTGTCGATTTCCCCTTTTATGGCTGTTAGTATTTCCCTTATGTATTGAGGTGCTCCTATGTTGGGTGCATAAATATTTACAATTGTTATATCTTCTTCTTGGATCGATCCCTTGATCCTTATGTAGTGTCCTTCTTTGTCTCTTCTAATAGTCTTTATTTTAAAGTCTATTTTGTCTGATATGAAAATTGCTACTCCAGCTTTCTTTTGATTTCCATTTGCATGGAATATCTTTTTCCATCCCCTTACTTTCAATCTGTATGTGTCTCTAGGTCTGAAGTGGGTCTCTTGTAGACAGCATATATATGGGTCTTGTTTTTGTATCCATTCAGCCACTGTGTGTCTTTTGGTGGGAGCATTTAGTCCATTTACATTTAAGGTAATTATTGATATGTATGTTCCTATTCCCATTTCCTTAATTGCTTTGGGTTCGTTATTGTAGGTATATTCCTTCTGTTGTGTTTCTTGCCTAGAGAAGTTCCTTTAGCATTTATTGTAAAGCTGGTTTGGTGGTGCTGTACTCTCTCAGCTTTCGCTTGTCTGTAAATGTTTTAATTTCTCCATGAAATCGGAATGAGATCCTTGCTGGGTAGAGTAATCTTGGTTGCAGGTTTCTCTCCTTCATCACTCTAATTATGTCCTGCCACTCCCTTCTGGCTTGTAGAGTTTCTGCTGAGAGATCAGCTGTTAACCTGATGGGGATTCCCTTGTGTGTTATTTGTTGTTTTTCCCTTGCTGCATTTAATATGATTTCTTTGTGTTTAATTTTTCACAGTTTGATTAATATGTGTCTTGGCGTATTTCTCCTTGGATTTATTCTGTATGGGACTCTCTGTGCCTCCTGGACTTGATTAACTATTTCCTTTCCCATATTAGGGAAGTTTTCAACTATAATCTCTTCAAATATTTTCTCAGTCCCTTTCTTTTTCTCTTCTTCTTCTGGAACCCCTATAATTCGAATGTTGGTGCGTTTAATGTTGTCCCAGACGTCTCTGAGACTGTCCTCTGTTCTTTTCATTCTTTTTTCTTTATTTTGCTCTGCAGCAGTTATTTCCACTATTTTATCTTCCACCTCACTTATCCGTTCTTCTGCCTCAGTTATTCTGCTATTGATCCCATCTAGAGTATTTTTCATTTCATTTATTGTGTTTTTAATCGATGCTTGATTCATCTTTAGTTCTTCTACATCCTTGTTAACTGTTTCTTGCATTTTGTCTATTCTATTTCCAAGATTTTGGATCTTCAAATAGAATCTTGTATCAGCTTTACTATCATTATTCTGAATTCTTTTTCAGGTAGACTGCCTATTACCTCTTCATTTGTTAGGTCTGGTAGGTTTTTATCTTGCTCCTTCACCTGCCGTGTGTTTTTCTGTCTTCTCATTTTGCTTATGTTACTGTGTTTGGGGTCTCCTTTTTTCAGCCTGCAGATTCGTAGTTCCCATTGTTTTTGGTGTCTGTCCCCAGTGGCTAAGGTTGTTTCAGTAGGTTGTGTAGGCTTCCTGGTGGGGGGGACTAGTGCCTGTGTTCTTGTGGTTGAGGCTCGATCTCGTCTTTCTTTTGGACAGGTCCACGTCTGGTGGTGTGTTTTGGGGTGTCTGTGGCCTTATTATATTTTTAGGCAGCCTCTCTGTTAATCGGTGGGGTTGTGTTCCTGCCTTGCTTGTTGCTTGGCATAGGGTGACCAGCACTGTAGTTTGCTGGTCGTTGACTGAAGCTGGGTGCTGGTTTTGAGATGGAGATCTCTGGGAGATTTTTACTGCTTGATATTATGTGGAGCTGGGAGGTCTCTTGTGGACCCGTATCCTGAAGTTGGCTCTCCCACTTCACAGGCACAGCAGTGACTCCTGGCTGCAGCACCAAGAGCCTTTCATCTACCCGGCTCAGAATAAAAGGGAGAAAAAGTAGAAAGAAAGAATTAGTAGAAGAATGAAAGGAAGAAGGAAAGAAAGGAGGGAGGGAGGGAGGAAGGAAAGAAAGAAAGAAAGAAAGAAAGAAAGAAAGAAAGAAAGAAAGAAAGAAAGAAAGAAAGAAAGAAAGACAGGAGGGAGGGAGGGAGGAAGGAAAGAAAAAGAAAGTGAAAGGAAGAGGGGCGGGAGGGAGGGAGGAAGGAAAGAAAGAAAGGAGGGAGGGAGGGAGGAAGGAAAGAAAAAGAAAGAGTGAAAGGAAGAAGGGAGGGAGGGAGGAAGGAAAGAGAGAAAGAAGGAAAGGAGGGGCGAAGGGAGGGAGGGAGGAAGGGAAGGTAGGAAAAAAAAGAAGAGCAGGTAAAGTAAAATAGAATAAAGTATGAAATATAGTAGCGTTATTAAAATTAAAAAGTAATTATTGAAAAAAAAAACGGACAGATAGAACCCTGGGACATATGGTGGAAGCAAAGCTATACAGAGAGAATCTTACACAGAAGAATACACATACACATTCACAAAAAGATAGCAGGGGGAAAAATCAAAAATCTTGCTCTCCAAGTCCACCTCCTCAATTTGGGATACTTCGTTTTAAAAAGAGGAAAAGGGCGAGAAGTCTGAAATCTTGCTCTCTAAGTCCACCTCCTTAATTTGGGATAATTCGTTGTAAAAAGAGGAAAAGGGGGGAAAGTCTTAAATCTTGTCCTCAAAGTCCACTTCCTCAATTTGGGATGATTCGCTGTCCATTCATGCACTCCACAGACGCAGGGCACATCAAGTGGACCGTGGAGCTTTAATCCGCTGCCTCCGAGGCTGCGCAGAGAGATTCCCCTGTCTCTGCTCTCACAGCTCCCGGGTCTCAGCCTTGGACCTGGGCCCGCCTCTGCGCGTAGGTCGCGGGAGGGCGTCCGTTCTTCGCTCAGACAGGACGGGTTTAAAGGAGCCGCTGATTTGGGGGCTCTGGCTCACTCAGGCAGAGGGGAGGGAGGGGCGCGCAGTGTGGGGCGGGCCTGCGGCGGCAGTGGCCAGCGTGACGTTGCACCAGACTGAGGCGCTCCGTGCGCTTTCCCGGGAAAGCCGTCCCCGGGTTCCGGGACCCCGGCAGTGGCGGGCTGCACAGGCCCCCCGGAAGACGGGGCGGACAGTGACCCGCGCTCGCACACAGGCCCCACGGTGGTGGCAGCAGCAGCAGCCCCAGCGTCCCACGCCCGTCTCCGGTGTTCGCGTCTTTAGCCGCGGCTCGCGCCCGTCTTCGGTGCTTCCCAAAGCAGCCCTCTTAATGCCCTCTCCTCGCGCACCAGGAAACAAAAGGGAAGAAAAGGCCTCTTGCCTCTTCGGCAGCTCCAGACCCTTTCCCCGGACTCCCTCCGGGCTAGCCGTGGTGCACTAACAGCCTCAGGCTCTCTTCCTGCCGCCAGCCCCAGTCCTCTCCCTGCGCTCCGACTGAAAGCTGATACCCGAGCCTCAGCTCCCAGCCCCGCCCGCTACGGCGGCCGAGCAGACAAGCCTCTCGGGCTGGTGTGTGCCTGAGGGCACCGGTCCTCTGTGCCAGAATCTCTCCGCTTTGCCCTCCACACCCCTGTTGCTGTGCTCTCCTCCGCTACTCCGAAGCTTTCCCCCTCCACCACCTGCAGTCTCCGCCCGCGAAGGGGCTTGTAGTGTGTAGAAACCTTCCTTCCTTCACGGCTCCCTCCCACTGGTGCAGGACCCGTCCCTATCCTATTGTCTCTGTTTATTCTTTTTTTCTTTTGCCCTACCCAGGTATGTGGGGAGTTTCTTGCCTTTTGGGGGGTCTGAGGTCTTCTGTCAGCGTTCAGTAGGTGTTCTGTAGGAGTTGTTCCACGTGTAGATGAATTTCTGATGTATCTGTGGGGAGGAAGGTGATCTCTGCGTCTTACTCTTCCGCCATCTTCCCAGGGTCTACTATTATCTCTTAAGCATTCCCTCTCAAGGTTATAGTTTACTTTCAAACCTAGTCGGGTCATTATTTCCCCATTTTTCCAAATAAGATAATCATACCCTCCACTTGGCCTGCTGCTAATGGCTACTCTTTTTCTGCTGTGTATTCTAGCTTCAAAATGGAAAAATCCCCCATTTCCCATAATTTATTCAGATTTTCCAGATCACTCTTTATGAAAATATAAAAATAAACCCACAAGCAAGAAAGCACAACAGGGCAGTAGCAAGCAAGAATACAGGGTATTTTTGTAATCTAGAGTCAAGCCACGGCTTGACACATCTGTCACAAATATCTGGCCACCGATATATACAAAATTCTATCACTATGTTGGCCAGAGCATATTCTATAGCTCTGTAGATGTGGGTGGGTCTGCTTCTCTGCAATTTGCTAGTCACCTAATAATAGTGGGTCTAATTGGTTGATCTCTCTCTCACTATGTGGAAAAATCTTGTGAACTACTTAACTTGTGTCTGATTTTTTTTTTCTATTACAAAAGGGCATACCTTTATCAGGTTGTCCCAGTAACTTCTTTGTAATATATATTTTTTACATTTCTTGGATGTTTCCTAAGTCCCTTTTTTGGGTCACTTTTAGTATCTATTCCTCACAAATCAGTAGATCTTCCTAAACAGTTTCAAGGAAAAGGATTGCATACTTGAAAACAACTAAGTAAATAAATAAATAACAATATAATCAATAGGGTTAGAACCCTCTCGGTGGGGAGGGAATTTTGGGACAAAAGAGAAAGAGAAAGAGAGAAAGAAGCAACAAGATCTGTAGCAAGGAAACTGAGTCACAATTTGCATGTACTCCACTACTTGTTTGTTTATTTTTAGTAGGCAGTGGTTATGCAAGAGAAAAAGAAAAGAGTTTTAAGGCCCTGCTTACACTTCATTTTAAAATTCCACAGGATCTCCATTCTTGGGTTTTACAAGATAGTCCTCAAAGTGTTTTTGTAACTAGATACCAAGGGTTCTAGTAAATATACTTCTCTTTCCTGACCTCATAATTTTCCTTTGATATTTGTTAATTTTCTAACCAGAGAAAAAGGAACTAATTAATGATAGACTCTTTCAACTTTTCTGCTCCTTCTATAGAATGTCATTGGCTTTTTTAGATTTGACACTTATTGTAGAGAATTAACTTTCAGGAACTTTACCTGGAGACTCACAATACAATTTTATCATGCCTACAATAATAGTAGTAGGCTAAACTAGATACACAGAGAAAGATAGAGCATAATTTGGGGCAACTATTTAAATTTTCCATTCTGTAAAATGAAGGAAACTGGTATTAATGTTCTCAACTTTTCTCTCCTATTTCCAAGAATTTTCACATATGCATGTATACATACACTCTCTCTGTCTCTCTTACCAGTTTAACAGCCAATTTGTAATCTGAAAACATTTTAAAATTAATTGAAATAATATTGCACTGTATTCCTCTCATGATACTAATATATATGGGTTACTATAAAATATTTAGTATGTGTCAGAGACACAGAAACACTGTATTAGTATGGTGGGTGAAAAAGGCATTGCAGTTAGAATAAAGTAGTTCAGGGTTTCTTGGTAACTGGAGAATTTACATGACCTCTCTGTACTTCAGATTCTTCACTCCTAGGGCTATTGTGAGAATTAAATAAAATTAACTGACTAAATGGTGTATATGTGTGTGCATCAATTTTCAGAGACTTATACTTTATTAAATAGATGCCTTCTGTTTCTTCAGCCTTGATAGCATGATCTTTTGGGTTGGATCTGGTTAAATATGGGTATAAGTGCATTTGAGAAAATAAGTATATTTGTGTATATATATAATTATATATAGTTATAAGTCATATATATTTTAATTATATAATGATATATAATTATATATTTATATAATATATATTATATAAATATATATTATATAAATATATTATGATATATGCAAATAATATATAATTTAATTATATATCTTGTCAATATATTTTAATATATAAATACACAAAAATATTTTGTTAAGTCCATACATCTAGGACCAGTGGAGAAAAAATTGGTAAGTCTGACTTCAGGAATGCTACAATTTATAAGTCCTTTAAGGGCAGTAACACTATTCTTTAGATGTTAGAATTTTCCATACTTCCATATACAGAATATTGCATAATTGGTATTTGTTATATGTTTAATGAAAAATGGTTACCATAGAATAAAAGTACTCTCCTGACCTCCTATTCCTAATTATTTGCTTAACCTACACATTTTCACAATTCTGTAGAGCTATGGGTTGCTGACAAAGTTTTAAATATTCTCGGTCTGGTATTCTAGGCTAGGCAATTGCTTTTTGAAAAGTAATTGTGCCCTGGTCTCTGGAATAACTGGGTACACCTCCTTATGCACCATCGTCTGTTTAGCATAAGTGCAACGTTTCATAGAGCAATCCTTAGAGCTTAACAATTTGTCTGTAGTTGCCACTTGGAGGATATTTTTCTCTAACAGTTTCCCCACTGGATTAGAAGGACCAGGCTGATCTTTAATAAACCAGACGCCAAGGACTTTATTATCATTGCCCTGGGTGTACTTGAAACTATCTCAATAATCTGATAATTTCTACAGTGCTTGTGACAACCCCAGCTGCAAGTCAACCCGAGGTTTTGTTTTCTTGATGCTGTAGCTGTGCTACAGACATTCCCTTGATCAGAAGTTCATTCATGTGTTTACCCAGAGTGAAAGAAATATTAATACTCAATAATATTGAGTATCTGCTATGCTCAGGCTATGGTTCAAGGCACAGGAAATGCAGATCCCACTTTGCCACTGTGGAGCTTACGTCCTAGTGGAGGGGCAATGATAATTTCAGCCACAGGAACTATGATGCAAAATATAAAAAGTATGTACAGATTAATCAGAGAACATATGTCATAGTGATCCTCCTACTATGAGGTATTAAAAAGATATTTATGAGAAAATTTGAACTGATTTTGGAATTAATAAGTAAGAATTTAACTCAGAGAAAAGGGGAAGAGCATTCCAGGCAAAGGAGAAAACATGTAGTAACAGAGTAGCTGAAGGGAGCAGTGAGCATTTGCTAAACTGAACTAAGTCTTATACATCTGAAGCCAGCAAATGAAAAGAATAGGGAGAGATGAAACTGAAGATATTTTGAAACACTGAGCTCATTAAGTATCTTAAAGATCATGCTAAAGTTTTGGACAACATTTTAAGGGTCATAGGAAGCCAATACAAGATTTTGCATGCATGAATGTGTGGGTGGGCGGTATATGGCATGGTTAGCCTTTTAGTTGGAAAAGATCATGCCAGCTACACTGTGAAAGGGAGACCCAATTGCAAGAGACAAAGAGAACAGCTAGTGGACTACTCCTGAAGGCCAGCTTAGAGTTGATTGAAAAGGATAAGATTTGTAATAAAGGTATGGGTGAAGTAGAGACATCGGAAAAACTTTAATGAAATAATACCTGCAAATGTTATTAATCAACAATATTGGGGAGATGTAGACAAAAAAAAGACAATGTCTAAGATGATTTCCAGATTTCTGGCTTGTGTACTTGATTTTCTGGCCATGTCAGTTTGTTGATATAGAAAATACTGGAAGAGTTATATGAGCTAAGATAATAATTCTGTTTCAGAAATAATGTTTCAGGTTCATATGCAGTATACAATTGTCAAGTTTGGTATAGAGTTTAGTTACATGTGGTTTGAAACTGAGATAGGCCTAGGCTAGAAACATGGGTGTAGAGTAATATATGATAATTGAATCCATGAATGTCGTTGATATTGACTAGAGAAAAAATACAGTAACAAGGTAACAGGTTCCAGATCAAATCTTAAAGAACTTCAAATGTATTTACTAGGTTGAGAAGGATAAATGAACAGAGTACACTGTTTAGAATGGCCAGGGACATCAGGAAAGTGGTATCATGGAAAACAAGACACAGTGTTTCCAGAAGGGCAATGTCAAAAGTCTTAACTGCAACAAAAAGTTCAAGTAAATAAAGACTATTAAATGTCTATTGGCTTTAGTGACAAAGAAACCATTTTTTACCTCAGCAAGAACAATTTCATTGGAGTAATAAAAACAAAAGACAGATTAGGGTAGGTTGAGAAGTTCCTGAGGAGTTAATAGAATAACGCTGTGATGTAAGACAGCTTGTGAAAGAAGTTTGTTGGTGAAGAGAATCAGAGAGATAGAGCATTAGTTAGGAGCTGAGGCCAAATTACCATTTTCATGTATAGCAGGGTAGCAGCTGGAAGCAACCTGGCTGGGGGGGAAATCAGAGACTGAAGTTATTTTTATGAGAGCGGAGAAAACAAGGTAGTTATTCCGCTTTTCATGAAGTCCAGTAAAATAATCATATATAAACAGAATAAAAGATGTAGGCAAGATATTAGAAGATGTCCTTGAATATAAACACTGATATTCTGGAGGTATTTAGTCTGTTTTCCTATTCATTTCTAAAGAAAGCAATCCTATTGGTTTTGTTTGGCTGTAGTCTCCCCCAGAGGAAAGGAAGTGGAATAGGTAATTATCCTCATAAGTTTCCTGCATTCTTTGATTTTAAATACCAGGATGACAGTATATTAGTTTCTGATAGAAAAAAGGGGACTTTTTTTTTTCTGAAATGAGCATATTATGACCTGAATTTATTGAGATTTTAGATAAATTCTGCTTCAGTACATAAAAGACAATTCAGTGACAATAACATGTTGGAAAATTTGAAACTCATTCTCACCAAAATATTTCATATATGTATTTCTAGAAACAATGTTTTACAGGCAATGATTATTATTTCTGCATTCAAAAAGATTTATATTTATAGTAATACACATATTGGAAATGAAGGAATATTCTTTTTAAATGTGTGATTTCTCAATATCTCACATATGAAAACATTGAAATAAAATCATGCACTGTGTTATTTCAATTTTTGATCTCACCTAAGGCTTTTAAAAATATATTCATGAAATACAATACAGAAAATGTTATGATAATCTTCACATATATGGAACTATTCACAGAACCCTAGGGCAATATAATTTAACTTTTCACTAGTGGTCCAACCTACAGGCTCCGGACGCGCAGGCCCAGCAGCCATGGCTCACAGGCCCAGCCACTCTGCGGCATGTGGGATCTTCCCAGGCCGGGGCACGAACCTGTGTCCCCTGCATCGGCAGGCGGACTCTCAACCACTGCACCACCAGGGAAGCCCCCAACTATGTACTTCTTTATATTAAATTAAAGGCTCAGGCAAAAACCACTAGAAGCTATTAAAATTTTTCTACCTTAAATATTATAATTATAGAATGAGACATGTGACATGTAGTAGCTGTTATAATTTTGTTAAATGATAAATATTTTACTCAAGAATTACTAAGGTAGCATGTTCTGGGGAATGAAGATTATTCTCATAATATGAAGACTTAAAATGATGTCACTAGTTTCGGTTTATTGTATAGCATGTTGAAGCTCAACTTAATGAGGAAGTTATTGGAGTTTCCTGGGAGGACTAACTTAACCTGTGGCACTTTTGCCAATTTAGGATCAGTTTTCTGTTCTTAAATCTAAATAAGTATGTTTATATTTAGAGTTAAATGTGTGCTGTATCAATAGGTAATACATATTTTCCGGGTTTATTGTAAGACTAATTTACATAATTTATCATTAATTTTAACTATCAACTTTAAAAAAAGAAGAAAGGAAGTTTTATGAAAAGCATATAGCCAACAAACAAGTTATTCTTAGCATTGGGTAAATACAGACATGATGTGTAAATGAGTTACCCTCAGGCACCTCTAAATTATGCAATAGTCCTTTTTTCTTAGGAAATTCAAGGATTTAATGACCTTGGAAACACAGTAACAGTACTATACATCTACTGCAATGTATTTTAAGAGAATTCAACATCATAAAATATCTTTTTTTCTGGAGGAATAAAATTTCTGTAAAAAAATTAACTTTAACTATATGACAAATTTTTAGATGTCTTGTGAGATGTCTATTAATCTGACAAGGCTCAAGTACACTCAAGGAAAATAAAGAAATTGGCTAGAAATCAATACAGTTTTTCAGAACTTAAAATACTTTGTATCAAAATATTTAAAAAATGAGTTAACATATTTGTTACTCTTTTCTTTGTCATCTAAATAATTTCTTCTTTGCACACATCCTTTGCCCATAAGTACAGCCACCCCCAAACTTTCAATGGACTGCCCTGCAGCTTGTCACAATTAGAGTTTACTGAAGTGCAATTCCTCTGATATTCCTCCCCAAACTCATTTTCTGGTAATTCAAGCTTGCCTCAGTTTACCTCTTTATTTAGGTTGACATGAATGAATGGTAATAAGTATTGCTACATTCCTATAATCAATACATGTTCTTTCTAAAAGTGTTTTCATAATAAAACCTTACAAAATCTCTTCTGCTGTTAATAATTTCAGAATTTCTGGTATGTTGACCTAAAACAAATAGCCTGCCAAATATATCTCTAGCACAGTTAGGTTTATTTGGGACCAACAATGAATTGCAACTTGGGGTCTGAAACCATGGCAAGCCATATGCAAGTTCCCACAAGACAAGGGAAGGAGGACACTTTAATGGAGAGGAAAAGGAAGTTGGGAGAGCTATTGTAAACAGTCTGTGGCTTTTCATTGGCTGAGTCCTTGACAGGAAAATAAAAACCATAAGTCTTTCTTCTTCTTTTTAGCCTCTGCTATCATCTCAAGCCCTGAGAGCTCCCCTTCTGGTCTCCCAACTCTATTTAATTGAGGTTGTTGTTTATTAATTTTCTTTTACACCTGCCATAATATTAAGTTTATAAATTGAATTTGTTAATCTATCTAGGAGACTCATAGAAACTCTCCTATTTGTTTGCCAACCCCAATTTAATTTCTTTTGACAAATGTAAAAAGCTGCTTCATTAATGTGCCTGTTTATTGTTCTACATCAATTGAATTAGTATACTATGCTCTCATGGTGTTAAAATTTTAAAAATCACATGTAACTTGAAGTTAAGTGCCAAGTATCAGGGCTTGACTATTCATCTTTTGATTCATTTCTTAAAATGTATTTGTGATATTGTGATTTATTATATGAAGATGAATATATTTGGTCTTCGTTCCCATTTCTGGTACAGAGTTTCTAAAACTCTTGGAATTTCCTGAACAATGAGAGTGATAATGCTGTCTTTTGTTAATGAGGTAACATTTTCCAGCCCCCAAGCTGGAAGATGCTTAGAGGTCTTTATCCCACAAAGAAATAGATACTGCAGTCTTCAGCTGACCTTACTTTCTCTGGTGTCTGCCAGGCTGATAATCAGGTTAAGGAACATATAATCTACTCAGGGAAATGTTGGGCCTGCTGAGGGAGGGAAGGGAGTATAATCCCAAAGGAATGAAATCTACCCAACATGTACTGGTAGAGGCCTGGGACTATCCACATGACTGTATTGATACTGAAAGTGCTCAAATAAAGAGACCAGAAAATAAGACCCATCTAGGGAGAGTTTATTGACTTGTGAAAACATTTTTTGGGATAAAGGGATTGGAATCCTTGGCTTAGACCCAAGAGGATGGGTCTTGGATTTGTGTAAATATAAGCTCAAAGTTAGAGGGTGACTCCTAGAAACCTTGAAACAAGGATGGCTCACACTGAGCAAGGTGGAAATACCTGAGTGAGAAAGTTATTATTTGGGTTATTTTGGACTCATAAGTCATAAATTGAAGTGGGCACAGTGGTCATCCATCGTAAGCTGGAAATGATATATCTGGGATCAAGCAAAAGGTCCTGGTCAGAAGGCATAAACAAGCTGCCTGTTTAGTTACCCCAGATTCCCAGGTAACCACCATTATTGTATCAACATCCCTCCCTCAGCTCACACACATTGATCTCTGAAGGGTTCTGTATAATTGACATAAAATGAAGAAAAAAAGTGTAACTTTGTTTATGGATGGGTAAGCTCAGTAGGAGGAAGCATTCCAAAAATGGATGGCAGCTGCTGTGCAGCACCACTCAGAAGTGGCCTTAAAAAACATCATGAGGAAAAAATCTTCAAGAACTTCAAGTGGTCCATCACTTGAAGGAGAAATGGCCTGAGTTTAGAATATGTATAATATAAACTTTATAGAAAGAGGAAAATTGCCTGGCTGGCTGGTTAGGGGGTCTGGCAGGAAATGTACTGGAAGATCAGGGACAAAGAGCTCTGTGGTAGGGCACATACATGAACTTAATAAGAGTGGGTATAAAGTGAGGATCTTTGTTTCACAGGCTGATCCCCACCAGGGAACAGCCCCCAGAGAAGAAGCACTAAGGAGCCAAGTAGACAAAATGACTTGGTTGGTATCAACCAATATTTGCTAAAATTCACCCCAATGCTGGGATGGTGGGCACATTAATTCAGGGGCCACGGTAGAAGAGATGAGTCAATGTAAAGGCTCAACAGCATAAATTTCCACTTGGGGCCATCTTGCCACTGCTGCCGCTGAGGCCAGCCTGCCAATGACATGTTAGATTTATGACATTATTCCTCAAAGAAACAGGCTGTGGCCACTTGGTGACAAGGTGGCTACACTTGCCCCTTTTGTCCTGAAAGAACCATTGGTTTGTTTCCCAAGAATAAACACTTAATCCATGCATGTGTTTGTTTTTTCTCTCCATAGAACCTTTGTCTAGAGACTTACGGAAATCCTGATCCACAGGCATGCCATTCCACACACAACAGTATTCAATCAGGGGAACAACCTCACAGTAAAAGGGATGTGGGATTGGACCCATCACCATGAGATCCACTGGTTTTACATTCTGCATCATCCGGAAACTATGGGCATGATAATGGCTTGCCAAAGGTGCAGTGATAGCCTAAAGGCAATGGCCTGTAAGGGTAAGGTGCCACTCACCAAGATGCAGTACAAGCATTAAACTGGAGATCACTAAAGGACACTGTACCCACCCCCATAGAAACAATAGTTAGATTCAGGAACCAAGGTATAGAAGCAGAAGTTGCCCTACCTTCCACTACGCCCCATGATTTACAAGCGACTTTATGGTTCCTGTCCCTTCAACTTTGGATGCTGCTGAGTTAGAGGTTGTGAATCTGGTCCCAAACACAGATGCAGTCTTGCCTGGAGCACAAAAATAGTCTCAAAGTGCTATAAGCTAGGATACCACCTAGACCTTTTAGGGATCAGTGGGTAAGAAGATGAGTCACTTCTTTTCAGGGATGATTGAACCTGATTATCAGAAGGCAATGGGGCTGCTGTTTCACAACAGGGACAGGGAAGACTCTGTATGGAGCTTGGCTGACTCACTTGGGTGACACATGATATTCCCTTGTCTAATTGTAACTGTAAACAGAAAAGTGCATCATTTCCAGCCTGGAATGGGCATGACTACTAGGGCTTCTGACAATTCAGGAATGAGTGCTTGGTTCACCCCACCAGATAAACCACTATGACCAGCAAAAACAGTATCTGAGGGTGGGGAGAATTTAGAATGGACAGTAAAAGAGGGAGAAATGAGTACGTATTATAGCCCCGAGACTACTGGAACATGTGGTTCTTCTCTCTTTTTCCCACTTCTGAGTTTCACCTCAGGAAGAGATTCACACGGGAACCATGGAGGGGATTCATCCCAAACCTACACAGAGAAGTGGATCAGTGAAGTACAATGGGTAGACCATGTCAGACATGGAGATGTGCTGCTCAGATATCCCTTTAAGAAAAGACTCAGTGCCCAGCAGTGAGGAGGGTGGCCAGGTGTTAACTCCTTAAAGATCCACCCTGGTTTTCGAGTTGAGCTCCTGCTCTTCTGTGGGTGACCCCAGTCAAAGACTGAATACAGTAGTTTTAGTTGAGAGCCTGCCCGTCTCAGGGGAAGGCCTGGACAGTGGCTGAACCAGGAGTTAGTGCAGGTCCTAACCATTTCTGCCAAGGAAAAACTCTTCTAAGGGGGCCAACTTTTCCTCAACTTTCAACTTTTTTTCTCCATTTGACTAGCAGAGACTGTATCATGATCTGAGGGCTTCTCTTCTCCCATTCTTCTTCCTCCCCTTTTCCTTCACAGGTGTTACTTCTTAATAAAACTTTTTCGCTCCCAACTTTCTCTCAGTGAGACAAATATACCTGTGACAAAATGACCCAAACAACCTAAACAGTATTCATGATTTTATCCCTATTGCCTAAGAGAGTGCCTAGAAGATAGTTACTATGCAAAAAATCTCAGTTGAATGTGTAATGCTTTGTTCTATATATGATTTTTGAGAGAAGGGAGTGAAATTACTCATAATCCAATTTTCTTTGTTCCTTATGATACACTCTTGAGACCAGAAATAATATGTCATTGGATAAGAGCAGCTGAAGCTAAAGGACTAGTATTTTTTTTCCTTTAAATTCAAGTAGTTTTTACTGGATATTCCACAAATAAAAAGTTATGATAAAGTATTTGATAAAGCTTATCAAATAAGCTATTAAAAAGTTATGTAACTGCCACTTCGTTATTGTTGCATGTATTTTTTTCTAAAACACTTATTCTGTGAACTTCTGTAATTAAGCTGAGATTCATACACAAGTGGTGTTTTTGGCCAATTGTAGAAGTGACATCTAGAGTGATATTTATAGACTTAGTCTAAGTAATTGTGACACACGATTGTGGGTACTGACAAGTATAAAATTTGTTGGGCAAGCTGCAGGCTGGAAATTCAGATAAGACTTGATGTTGCAATCTTGAGAATTCCTTGTTCTAAAAACCTCACTTTTTGCTCTAAAGGTCTTCAATTGATTGGATGAGATTAATTTATGGAAGTTAATCTGCTTTAGTCAAAGTCTACTGATTTAAATATTAATTACATCAAAAGTGTCTCAGAGCAACATCCAGACTGGTGTTTGACAAAATAACTGTGCACCACAGAGTAGACAAGTTGACACATAAAATTAACCATCACAGTGGTATTTTGTCTGGAGGCCCAAGTTTAAATGCATTTCTTATTTCTGACAAAAAGGAGAAATCTTGGAGTTTTGTTATCCTTCTCATACCGTCAGAAATAAGCTTTCTTAGCTAACTAGGAAGCTACAAAATCAGGGTTTGTGAATATTAGAGTTTCAATTGAAGTGAGTAGAATGAAGGGCCACCTTGGGGACTGGGTGTGGCAAGGACAATTCCCGGCTCCCAGGTCTCCATTTATAAGACAAGAAGTCAAGTGATATCTGTGGGTTATGAAAACTGCTAATATGTTCTCCTTTTTAATGTTTTTGAACAATAGTCTGGCTCAGAATATCTGATGGAAGTGATTTGTGGGCTCAATGCCCACAATATATGAAATCCTCTGTTAATGGGAAGTGAGAGATCATTATCGGTTCTTTTTCTTTATTTTTCTTCATCAGACCACATGCATTTCAAATTTACTGTTAAAATATTTACATGTTAGAAAAATATGGCACTTGGCTGTGTTTTAAACATATTCAGTATATAGTCTCTGATTCAAGAAGAAAGAAATTTGGTGCTTAGAGAATGGGGAGGCCAAAAATAAAGTCTGAATTTTATCCTTGAATTTACTGTCAGGCTTAATTTTATTTAAAAATAAAGTTGAAGAACAATTCTTCTCCAACGTGAAATTAAGATGCTTAAAAATGCAGTTAATATTTTGCAACCAGTGATTTGAGGGCAATTTTCTAATACTACACTGAAATGGAAAGTAAGGTAATAGAAATGGAGAATCTACCAGAAACTGCATTTGCTTTAGAGCCAGAATCTTTGAGGAGGAGATGAATTCTCATAAAGTTCTATTGCCCTTTAAATCTACTCTCTAGCAAGGTAGACTAAACAGAAAACAACTCGACTTCACCTTGTCAAAAGATTTAATCTCTCTAACTCAAATAAATGTTCCATTTAATTCAATCATGTTTTTGAACTAAAAGTTTGTTGTAACTGTATACTGTGATTCCCTATCCATCTCCATTTAAAACAAAATAAAATAAAACTGCTCACAATAGTCTTTATTTGATTTTATAGGACTTTATCTCTTGGCTTTCATGTCAGATCTTTAATGCAATATACAGTGCAGAATAAATCATGAATATAAAAACCAAGTGAAATAACATTTAAGCATGAAGGGAAATAGTCAACATTACAAAGTATATATCATATATGAAATCATCAGGGTATCTCAGGGCACTATGTCAATTTAACTAAGTTGTTCTAGAAATGCATTTGCATTATAGTTAGAATTGCCAAAGTAATATTTGACATAGTTCCAGATGTGAGAGAATAATAAAGGATTACCCTTATTGCATAGCTTCAAAACAAACAAGGACATGGTGATTTTTTGTATTGAAAGGTTTTGTGTAAAATTTGAGTCATAATTTATTGTTTACTTTACTGATGGCTTTAAACTCAAAAATTTGGTTTTTTAATGGATATTTACTTTGTTGATCCCTTTGTTTAACAAAGTCTTATTTCTGGTGTTTGTGCATTTGCAATGAGATATTTAAAGGATTAGTAACTGTACTTGTTATTTCTGTAATTGAAGATTTTCACATATTGCTTTTCAGCATAAAATGTTTGTTTGTATGGACCAGTTTTATAATACCACTTTGGTTATATCTACTTCACATTCTGTTTGGAGAACATAATGTGTGAGAATCCAATTTCATACGTAGATATTGACACTCAACTTCAGTAGATGTCCTGGTAGTTTGAAGAATATACCACCAGATTTCACTTGAGCCTTCATTATATAGAATGAAAACCTTGTTGAAAAACAAAGGCTTTCAACTGACCAATAGAGTACAGGGTCCAGAAATAGGCCCACATATATAAAATTAACTGCTAATTGACAAGATGATACTACAGTTTAGTGGGGAAAGAGTGGTAATTAGAATAATTGATAAAGGTTTATTATAACTGGATTTCCATATGAAAAATAATGCATATTGGCTCCGATTTCACATATGAGAAACAATTCCAGTTTGTAGCTCTAAATGTAAAAGACACTCTTTTGTGAGAAAATATAGTTATTTACCTGCATATTTACCAGAACACAGCTATTCCGTTCTCTCACCCCACTCGTTAGTTACCCTTACAGCTCCCTGCTCCTTCTTCCTCAGTGAATAGGTACCATCAGAGGACTGATATTCTCCTTTAAATCAGCACACCCACCTATACTTATACACATATTCTTTGTTTTTCAATTTATTTAAATAGAAGCTCTACCTCTGTCCTATCAAAGAACAAAACCAAAATCAGTTTTCTCCTGTGTTTCCTCCTTCCAGGTATTCTTTGCAAAAGATATCTTAGATATCTCTGAATATATAAATTTTGACTACTCCAGGGCTGGATCTTCTCTCTCTCTTCTATGACCTCTCCCTAAGTGACACAATGGCCCCATGGTTAATGATTTCTATGTTTCGATCAACTGCTTAGAACCATCCTTGAGCTCCAGACTTGTATAACTAGATGACTACTTAACTATTTCTATGTGTCAACACATCTACAACTAAAATGCTGCCTTTCCTCCACAAACCTGTTTTAGTCCTGGGTTCCACACATCAGTAAATCATGCTGTTAGCCACTTGTTTCCTCAAGCCAAACACATAGGTCATCTTCTGTATCGTTCTTTTCATGAGAAATACATCTCCAACTCTCCTATTCTCCCTGGGTTCAGTGTCAGCTCCCCGATATCATCTACAATCTCAACTTCTCTGCTGCTGTGGCTAGTACTTACTGCTATTACTACCACCACTACGCAGCTTCCTAAATCCCCTTTCTCAATGGGGTCCATAGCCCCACTATTGCTTTTGCCCTGTGTTCTCTAAATAGTAAAGGTTGTGTCCATTTATTATTTAAATAGACAAGTGTTCCTTTAGTGAATTTTTATTGATCTTAGAATTCTAAAAGAATTCCAAAATCTAAAGTATACTGCAGGGTCTGTCTCCAGTCTAGTTCTCCTCCAAATGCTTACTTGATTTTAGCTGTATTGGTCTCCTTTCTAATTAGTCAAATTCTCTAAATGTTACTAGATAAGATGTTGTACTCCCTCTGGAGGCTGTTTTCTTCCATTCTGTGAAACTGGCTCCTTCATTTTTTCAGCTCATTGTTATTTTTGTTTTGTTTTGTTTTTGTTTTTTTTTTGGCGGTACGTGGGCCTCTCATTGTTGTGGCCTCTCCCGTTGCGGAGCACAGGCTCCAGACACGCAGGCTCAGCAGCCATGGCCCACAGGCCCAGGCGCTCCGCGGCATGTGGGATCCTCCCGGACCAGGGCACGAACCCGCGCCCCCTGCATCGGCAGGCGGACCCTCAACCACAGCGCCACCAGGGAAGCCCCTCAGCTCATTTTAGTTGCTACTTCCTCAGTTCTTCCCTAAATATCTCATATGGCCAGATATTCCCCCTTTTCTCTGCAGGATACATCATGTTCCTTTCCTTTATTGTTCTTATCAAAAATTTAAAAATGTTTATATTGTCATTCATTTATTTTCTGTTTTCTCCACCGAAATTTAAATCCCATGAACATGGAAAACTTTACTTTTTTCTGCTTACCATTTAATCACTAGAATCTGGCATAGTGAAATGCTTGATATTTCTGTTACAGTTGATGTTCAGTAAATAGTTTGAGTAATTGATTATATCCTTCCCACATGATGTCAAATATTGATGGGTTAACACCTTGCTACTCAAAATGTGGTCTCAGGCCAACAGCAGTGGTATCACCTGGGAGCTTGTTAGGTATGTAGAATCTGCATTTTAACAAAACTCCAGTTGGTTTGTATGCATGTGAAAGTTTGAGAAGCACTAAATTAACACCAAGAGATTTTTCTTTTAAGCCGGTACTGGCCAAGAGTCTACAATCTTTGTATCCAAGTAAGGTTGATCTTAAAATGTCCTTGGAAATGAAGAATATTAAAAAGTGAAGTTCTGAATGACCCCGAGGGAACTTAGCACAACTTCCAAATATTTTGTTTCGTTATTTCAAAGTAAGTGGTAATAATAAAAGAATATAAAAATATACTTTTAATTCTTCTTTTTCTCTTGGTATACATGATATGATTAGGTTAATGTTTTGACATGTTTCTCAGCTGCAGTGAGCCTTTCAACATAACCTGAACAGTTTTTTATAATTTATTCTTTTGCACATAACATTTTCTCAAATTAGGACGATGCTTTTATATCCAAGGTTCCCATAAAGTGCTTGACCAACTACACAGCCAACTCAAGTGCATGGGATTGATTTACTGTTATTTATCTGATCACATGTCAGAAATGGGTTTTGGAATGCCAGATCCCTGGGGTCAAAAGATCACACCTCATTCATCTCTGTACCCCAAGGTCTAGCAAAGTGATCAACACCATCATGACTCTCCAATGTTTCCTGAATGAAGGAATAAATACAAAGAATCCAGATCTTAAAGTAATAATTCACTGTGATTGTTTATCTAGGTTTTAGATGGCAGTTCAATCTCAGAGAAGAAAATCTACTTTCCCACTTGTATTGGTCAGGATAGGCTAAACGTAGGATGCACTATTAACATCTGAAAGTCTTGATGGTTTAAAATGATTAAGGTTTATTTCTTGCTCATGCCCTATGTTTATCCTGGTTGGCAGGTGTCCCTGCTCATTGTGGTCCATAAATAACCGAGGCTGATGGCACACCAGTGTCCTGACAGTTGTCAGAGAAAGAGAACGAGGAATCACATATTAGCTTTAAAAACTTCTTTCTACGGTGACTAACAGCACTTCTCACATTTGATTGGCCAAAACCGATTACAAGGCCAAACTTGCTTCCAAGATTAGAGAAGTCCAAGGGAAGGAAGGCATCCTAACTTGTGCCTGAAAGAGCAAAGCTGAGAATATTTGGCCAAAGTACTAATGATTGTTACAACACCAAATTATTTTCAAAGGACGTTAGGATCAGAATATAGTGATCTTTCACCATCTCTCACACTGGCATAAAGAATGTGTGTGGGGGGTCAGGGAGGAGTAGGAGATGGGAAGGAGAAGGAGGGTCAGATTCTTGCTGCTGATTCTTTTTTTTTTTTTTTGCAGTACACGGACCTCTCACTGTTGGGGCCTCTCCCGTTGCAGAGCACAGGCTCCGGACGTGCAGGCCCGGCGGCCATGGCTCACGGGCCCAGCCGCTCCATAGCATGTGGGGTCCTCCTGGACCGGGGCACGAACCCATGTCCCCTGCATCGGCAAGCGGACTCTCAACCACTGCGCCACCAGGGAAGCCCAATGTTGCTGATTCTAATGTTGGATGTGTTTTAACCCCAGATGAAAAGTCCATTGCTAGTTTTATGACAGGTACAACACATAGTGTGAGTAACACAAGCATGAACTTAACAAATGACAAGTGTATCTTCTGGGCTATTTTGTGATGCTGTGAATGCTTGAGTTATAATTAAATATATATTTATATATAGCCATACCTGTACATATACACATACATACATGCATTTAACATCTCACCTCAAGCTCAAGCAAAAGAAGCATCTAGAAGAGCATCTTGCACATAATTGGTGGTAATTTGTAAGTTTTCATGTTCTCTTACTGATAAGATAGATCATATTCAGATTTCTTATTACTTAATGTCAAACTTTACTAGAATCTTAAACACAGTATTACAGAAATTTTATTTGAAAGCTCTTTTTTTCCTGTTATGTCCAAATTTATAGCTATAAGCTCATAGAATTAAATAGCCTTGTGGTCTTACTTCACAAGCATCTGGAAAGTAAATATACAGAATTTATACCAAAAAAAAAAAAACCCACAGTTTTTTTCAAATGACATTTCTACCAAGAAGGAAATCTTGAATTCAAATTTTTGGCATCATATCCAATAAACAGTATATATTATGAGTAGTAATTATTAATTATATTGATAAAATTACTAAGCACATTTCTAATCTTATTTTGTTTTGAAGCCAAACAATTATTCCTTTGAGTGGTTGCGGTTTTAGACAGCATAGGATCCTGAAGCCTGGAGGTATTTCTTTTTAAAGTATACTTGTGTATCTCAATGCCTTGTCAAAGTGAGTTATATTCTGGAAAAGAATTCTTGGGACCTACACAGGTCAAATCCCTCCTACACGCACCATTGCAATAAAAAGTTCACCATAACAAAAAGTTCATGGAAGTGCTGGCAGGCCGCCCATGTTAACAGAACAGATCTAGTGAGAACGAATTCCCTAGCACTGAGTAACTGTATCAAGAAGTTTTCATCTCCTAGAATCATAGTCATTTTTAATTCCTAAAAGGTTTATTCTCTATTGTGAGTTCTTTGCTTGTGATTTTGTTGAGAAATTGATCACATTTTTCCTGTGAGAAATACAGGTGAACTACCTAATTTTCAGCATTTAAAAAAATGTTTCCTTAGACAGCCAACAAGGACCTACTGTATAGCACAGGGAACTATACTTTATAGCACAGGGAACTATACTCAATATTTTGTAATAACCTATAAGGGAAAAGAATCTGAAAAAATATATATATACATATATAACTGAATAGACACACATATAACTGAATCACTTTTTTTTTTTTTTTTGGCGGTACGCGGGCCTCTCACTGTTGTGACCTCTCCCATTGCAGAGTACAGGCTCCGGACGCGCAGCCTCAGTGGCCATGGCTCATGGGCCCAGCCGCTCCGCGGCATGTGGGATCTTCCCGGACCGGGGCAAGAACCCATGTCCCCTGCATCAGCAGGCGCACTCTCAACCACTGCGCCACCAGGGAAGCCCTAACTGAATCACTTTTGTGTACACCTGAAACTAGCACAACATTGTAAATCAACTATACTTCAAAAAAAAAAAAAACTAAAATGTTTCCTATAATATTTCATATTCTGCAGATCTAGGAGATTCAGGGAAGAGGGATATATATCTCCTGTGGTCTGGGGGAGTGGAAAGAGTACTTTCCATTATTGAAATTTCATAAAACGTTTCCGTCTATATTGTATCATTGAATTATAAATGACAGGTGAACACTGAGTGTCAAATATTTGTTTTTTCTGAGATCAAAAATGTTGACACTGGGGAACCAGACCCTAATGGCAAGCAGATGGCTTCTTCATTACTGTGGGATGGGAGGATGCTATTTTGAGGTATTAATCATCCCCTGGGAATTATCCCCCTCCCTATGCCTGTTTGATCCCTATCCTTTCACACACATAGGCTTTTTGGGCTCATTGTTTTAAGTAAGTGTTGAGATGACATGAAAAGCCGAGTTTTAACTGTCTCAGGTTCCTTAAGAAATATAGAGAATATTCATTTTGGAGAAAATATTTGAGAGGGACAAGGCAAAAATATCTCTCTTCTCTTGACCATGATGTTTTCCCTAAACCTTTACTAAGTCCTTGCTTAGACCTACTTGCTAGAATCCAATGACTCATCCCCCCACAAGTACACAATATGTACCAAATATTAATATAAAGAGGGTATGCCTCGGGCACTTGGTGGGATGATGGTGATATGAAAATAAGGCCTTCCAACCCTTTCATTCCTAGTTGTTTGGGGAATAAAGATGGCAGGGTTGTGTAGAACCATCTAGTGATTCACAGTACATTGGGACAGAGCAAAACATATGGTCTTATTACATATGGTTTTAGTGATAGGCATCCTGTGGAAAAGTCCGTGAGAGAGGGACTTGAAAATAATTGAGTGCGTTGATAAAATGAGTGCATTGATAAAACTGGATTGCCAGATCAGTGATATGGGGATGTGAGAACAGGAGAAGAAAGTTGGCAAATAGAAAGAAACTGACTGTTCATCAGACTTGGGAGAAGTGTGAAAGCCTACAAATCACAAAGAAGGCATAGATCTGATTCAGTGAGAATAAGGGAATCGGGAAAGTGAAAGGACAGGAGATGATAATCTGAGAGGGACTTGTAGATCAAAGTCTTGGAAGTGAATCAATTTTACATGGTAAGAGATACAGCCATGCTGGTGGGAGCTTAGGCATAGTGAATGCCGAGATCACTGGAAATGGGCAATTGGGAGGCCAGTGGAATAAAGGGGATGTAAAAATTCTGGAGCTACTTTTCAAAGCAACATTTTTGATTGGCAGTGATCAAAGTAACAAATTTGGAAGGTAAGTTAAAGGTAGTAAAATTCATTCCACTAATCTGCAGAGTCTAGGTTAAGGAGTTCTTGAATCAGTCAGACCTGGGCTCTGTAACACTCTCCTAGCTTCCTAATATTTATTTCCCCATTTTTCCTTTCTAAGAGAGCTGTGACTTTGTTTTGCATGACAGTGACCTCAGCCAAGCCAAGCCTGTCTTACAGCTGAATGTGGCTGTCCAATTAACCTCTCGCCATTGAGATGATAATTGGAAGTAGCAAGGTGGGCATTCCCCCAAAGGTTTCTTTGTAGTGGTTTTGTTTATTTGTGTGTGTGTGTGTTTTTAAAGAAAACTGACTTAACTTATCTTGCCCTTATTCCTGTGTCCTTTGCTTTTGCCTCTGCCTCTTTTAACTACTTGGAATGAGGATGCTCTATCTGGATGCACGGAAGCCTACTTTTGAATATTCAGATGAAGGCCTTGGGTTAAGGACGTGTGAGCAAAGATCTAGAAAAAGCCTGGATGCGGATACTTTAGAGAAGCCACTTTATTATCACCTCTGGACCCTCTTGCTATACGGTAAAATTAACCCTTATGTGATTAAGCCACAATAGACAATTATCTGTTATAGGCAGAGAAACATGATCTCTCACTGGAAAAGGAACCAGTTGTAATGGTAGTGTTGAGGAAAACTTACGCCTTAAGGAACAAAAATCTGACTTCTCAGATGACTGACAAGACCTAATAGTGAATTCACTGATTAAAAAGAGGGGCAGTGTTTGGCTGGTGTCCTGTTATTTCAAATCTGCCTCTCTCTCCTGCCAGGTGTTCAGGAATATTCATAATCAAAAGAATGTTGGAATTAATTTATGATAATCCATACTATGCTATTCAGTTTTATTAAAATGTTATTATTCTGTGAAATTGATCCTTAGGTGAATTAGGAGGGGGGAAAACTTTCCAGGTCAAAGTTTGAATAAATTAGAGGATGAAAAGTAGCATATGTTCTCAAAAATATGAAAATTACTTGTAAAGTCACAGTTAATTTAATTATCTGGTCTTACTGCCTTGGAATAATAATACAGAATGAGAATTATAATAAAATTAGACAAAATATAGACCACTGGAAATTTTAAATAAGAAACCTGTGTGGTCGGTTATCTACTTTAAATACAACTGTTTTATAAAAAAAGATATTATTTTAATGATAATGGTCTATTTACTTCATAAGACCGCATTTCCATTTCTATTGTGCAGTGTAATGAAATACATTTGTCTTCCATTATCTCTCATACTTTCAACTGAATATTTTCAAATACAGATTCTCAAATTAAGTGGAAAAGAAACAATATGTAACTACAGATACCACTAGAACATTCTATATAAATGCAGTTGAGACAAGTAATGGTGAAGCTATATAACATTGATTTATTATTCCATATAACATATCTAGTCAGATCTGGTATTTTACTTGAATATGACTATATAAACTGTGGAAATGTATGTACATAATAATTGAAACTGTTTGCTTATAGGACATCTCTGGTCTGAGGGTTTAAAAACTGAGCTTGTTTTAATTTAATTTTACATAAGATAGTTTTGAAAGAGAAGATAAGTCTTCCTGACCTGAACAAAGTTCAGGCCACCAATATCCCTCTTAATTTCATTACAAACACACACACACACACACACACACAATTCCATTGCTCACTGTTTTAAAAAACTGTTTACAAATTGAAGGACTTTCAGCTGTGATTCAGTTCTGTTTACTTCTAATAGCTAATATGATAACTACAAGGCAAAAACTGTTAATTTAGAGTCCTTAGAACAGACAATTAAATAAAACTAATGTTATTAAAGGCACTCTTCATAAAATAAGCCTCCTTGCCCAGGTAAAGTCTTTTATTACAAATTTTGGACCTTATCTATCCCAGTAAAAGATGATTATATTCAATTCCATAGTTCAGGGAATTTTTTTTTTTAACATCTTTATTGGGGTATAATTGCTTTACAATAGTGTGTTAGTTTCCACTGTATAACAAAGTGAATCAGCTATACGTATACATATATCCCCATATCCCCTCCCTCTTGTGTCTCCCTCCCACCGTCCCTATCCCTCCCCTCTAGGTGGTCACAAAGCAACGAGCTGATCTCCCTGTGTTATGTGGCTGCTTCCCAGTAGCTATCTATTTTACATTTGGTAGCATATATATGTCCATGCCATTCTCTCACTTCGTCCCAGCTTACCCTTCCCCCTCCCCGTGTCCTCAAGTCCATTCTCTACATCAGTGTCTTTATTCCTGTCCTACCCTTAGCTTCTTCAGAACCTTTTTTTTTTAATTATATATATGTGTGTTAGCATAGGGTATTTGTTTTTCTCTTTCTGACTTACTTCACTCTGTATGACATTCTCTACGTCCATCCACCTCACTACAAATAACTCAATTTCATTTCTTTTTATGGCTGAGTAATATTCCATTGTATATATGTCCCACATCTTCTTTATCTATTCATCTGTCGATGGACATGTAGGTTGATTCCATGTCCTGGCTATTGTAAATAGAGCTGCAGTGAACATTGTGATACATGACTCTTTTTGAATTATGGTCTTCTCAGAGTATGTGCCCAGTAGTGGGATTGCAGGGTCATCATGGTAGCTCTGTTTTTGTTTTTTAAGGAACCTCCATACTGTTGTTCTCCATAGTGGCTGTATCAATTTACATTCCCACCAACAGTGCAAGAGGGTTCCCTTTTCTCTACACCCTCTCCAGCATTTATTGTTTGTAGATTTTTTGATGATGGCCATTCTCATCAGTGTGAGATGATGTCTCATTGCAGTTTTGATTTGAATTTCTCTAATGATTAGTGATGCTGAGCATACTTTCATGTGTTTGTTGGCAATCTGTATATCTTCTTTGGAAAAATGTCTATTTAGATCTTTTGCTCATTTTTGGATTGGGTTGTTTTCTTCTTGGATATTGAGCCGCATGAGCTGCTTATATATTTTGGAGATTAATCCTTTTTCAGTTGCTTTGTTTGTGAATATTTTCTCCCATTCTGAGGGTTGTCTTTTTGTTTTGTTTATGGTTTCCTTTGCTGTGCAAAAGCTTTTAAGTTTCATTAGGTCCCATTTGTTTATTTTTGTTTTTATTTCCATTTCTCTAGGAGATGGGTCAAAAAGGATCTTGCTGTGATTTATATCATAGAGTGTTCTGCCTATGTTTTCCTCTAAGAGTTTTATAGTGTCTGGCCTTACATTCAGGTCTTTAATTTGGGGTGGTTTTTGCACACACATTGCAGTTTCTAAAAATTTTCTAGTCTTTTTCTTGGTTTCTTAATGATATTCTGTATTCTGGAATTCCTGGATCTAACATCAGGTCTTCAATGAAATATGTAAGTTTGAATAAGCAATTTCCACTACACAATATATTTTTTAAAAGACAAGTCACTGCTTCCCACTCAGCAATACTAGTTTATCCGGGGGAAAATCTTCTCTGATAAATATTTCTCCCACATTCATCAGTTGCAGAACTAGAGTTGCAAACATATACTAGTTCTAGACCTAAAAAATAATGGTCTCGATTCACCCTCTATAAATAGATGCTTTGTAAATACAATTGTGTCAATACAAATTATTTTTATTATCAGGTTGCAACCATTGTTTGGATCTTACATTCTTAGCAATAAATATTTTTTTTTACGATTACAACTTCTTAAAATCTGGATTTTCAAAATTAGCTAATCTGGATAGCTATTAAACAAGTTAAAGACAATATTTTCAATCAAAGGTAATCCCACAACTCAGAAATAATCCGTTTGAATTTTGATATAGTCGTTTTTGTTTTTTCTGTGCATAGACATGGTTACAATAGCATGTTTTGTATAGTATTTCATATTGTACCTTCATACTTATTCAGTAATTACTCTTAAAATTTAAAAAAAAAACACTTAATGTCAGGACTTTCCTGGTGGTACAGTGGTTAAGACTCTGTGCTTCCCCTGCAGGCGGCATGGGTTCAATCCCTGGTTGGGGAACTAAGGTTGCACATACCACGTGGCATGACCAAAAAATAAATCAAATTTAATATCTTATGGAATTTCATAGTTGGAATGCATCTTAATAATTATTCATTATTATATGCCTTTAAACATTCTTCAAAAGTCTTCCTAGCATCAGTCCAATATTATAATATTCCTTAAAAAAACTTCTTAGTATCCAGTATCTTAAGGGTAAGAAGATGATTTTGCCTTAAGATATGACATTGCATTTCAGATAGCTCTAATTTTATGTTAGACTTACAACACTGCCACCCATTGTCTATACTTCTGTTCTTATATTTTCCTATGAAAAAGAGGAAAAATTCTTCAGAGTAGGAGAATCTTATCTCCAGGCTAAAGATCTATCATTTCATCAATGACTCCACATAGGGGGTTGTGTTTATTTCTGCTTCTGTTTGTTCTCCTTTGAGAAGTCAAGAGACTTCTAAAGAAGATATTCTTCACATGTGCTCTCTACTCAAGCAGCCTGGAATTGAATCCTGCCTCCCCAAGTTACTAGCTTAAGTAACGTATTTAAACTTTCTGTGACTCAGTTTCCATATCTGTGAAACAGGGATAATAATTGTACCAAATTATAAGTTTGTGAAGGATTACATTAGTTAATACACACTAAATGCTTGGTACAGTGGCTAGCACACAGTAAGTGCTTAACACATGCTAACTATGATTAATTTATCTCATCAATTGTTTACTTTCATGGTTTCCACTACTACCAATACGTTGATGACTCTATTCATTGTCCAGAAATCTTCCAAGCTTCAGATACATATATTCAGAACTTGTAGATATCTGAGACTGAACTTTTTATAAGCACACAGACTTGGCATTATCTCTCACCCTTCCAAAGCTGCTTGTCTGACACCAACTAGCCTCTCCTTAGGTAGAATCCTGGGAATAATATACGCCTCTTTCCCTCTACTTCTCCTTGTCCCCTTATCTCTTCTGCTTCACCTTCCACATTCAACTGGCTTAAACTGTCTCCCTTCCAAAGATATTTTGAAATCCTAACTCCTAGTACTTGTAAATGTGACTCTATTTGAAAATAAGGTCTTTACAGATGTAATCAAGTTAAGATGAGGTCATAATGGATTAGAGTGGACCTAAATTCAATGATTAATTGCCTTAAAGAAGAAAAAGATCCAGAGATGCAGAAGACACACACACACAGATGAAGGCTATGTGAAGAAGGAAGCAGGGATAAGAAGGTTTCAGCTACAATATAAGAAAAGCTTAAAATTGCCAGCAATCATTGGAACCTAGGAAGAGGCAAGGAAGGATTTTCCATTGAATTTTTGGAGATGGGATGGTCCTGCTGTCATCTTGATTTCAAACTTCTTGCCTCCAGAAATGTGTGACAGTAAATTTCTATTTTATGCCACTCAGTTCATGGTGCTTTGTTCCAGTAGCCCTAGAAAACTAATATAAACTGAGTTGTCTGTTTTGCTTTTATATTTCTTGAATTCATACCCTCATTTCCATCTCTAGTATTGATTCCAATTTGGCATCCATGTTATCTCTCCAAATGATACCTCTGCTTCTGGTCTTTCTTAAGAGTCACAGAAATGATAAAACAGGGATAAACAGAAAAATCACAGATAGAGTGATGGAATGCTCAGCTATATTATGAAGAATAAAGGCTAAGTTCACAGGACAGTATATGCTTAACTAGAAATCTGAGTCCTGGTGTGGCATATGTAACTACCCTTTGGCATAGTAATGGATTGATAGTAAGCTATTAGTCTATTAAGTTGCTAATTTTCAAACTTGATGAAATATTGGTGGGATAACTGTTTATTTCTTGCAAATGCAGATTGGTGGAGCCAGACTCTTATCTGCTTTAAATGTTATCCATGTGCTGATGATTCTGTAATATGTATCTCCATGCTGACCTCTATATTAATACTTACTTGACAGTTCCACTTGGATTTCTTATAAGCTATAAAACTTAACATGTGAAAATAGAACTTATGTTTTTCACCAAACTTGTATGTCTCATTTAATTCAATAATATCTACCTTCATCAAGTGCTTAGACCAAAATTTACAGTGTCTCATCTTCTGACATTCAGCCCATCTTCTCTGCATTCTATCCAGAACACATCCAGAATGCAATCACTTCCCCAAACCTCCATGGCTGTCATCCTAATCTGTGGTCCTGTTATCTCTGTGCTGGACTATGGCAAGGTTACCATAAATGGTGTCTCTATTTCCATTTTGGTCCCATGCAAGACAAAATATTTGTTCTCCATAAGCAACCAGATGATTCTTTAAAAATATAAATCAGATAATTTCACTCACTGCCTACTCAAATCCTCTACTGGGTTCTGTTATCTTTAAAATACAGTCTAGGGCCCTTAATAGGGCTTACATTGCCTTACTTAGTGCTTGCAACTACTCCTACTTTGTTCCTTCTCACTCTTCCTAAGGATCACCTTCCCAGATTCCCAGGTAATCTTGCTTTTCTTTGAAGAAATCAAAGATGATTCTCTTCAGAATATTTGCACTTGCAGTTTCCTTTGACTGAACTGTTTGTCCTCAAAATATTTGCATTGTTTGCTCCTTTCGTTTTTATCAAAGTCCACCTCACAAGAAAGATTTAACTGATCATTAATTTAAAAAAATCCTTACATGACTTCAAAATTTACTATGAAGCTAATGTAATCAAGACAGTGTAGTACTGGTAAAAAAATACCAAATAGATCAATGAAACAGGATAGAGCACCCAGAAACAGACCCACACAAATATAGTCAACAGTCTTTGACAAAGGAGCAAAGGCAATACAATGTAGAATTGATAGTCTTTTCAACAATGGTGATAGAACAACTGGACATCTACATGCAAAAAACTGAAAGTGAATCTTAACATAGACCTTCCTTTACAAAAATTAACTAAAAATAGACCATAGGTCTAAATGTAGAATGCAAAACTATAAAAATCTTAGGACAACATAGGGGGAAATCTAGACAACCCTGGGTGTGGCAACGATTTTTAAAATAAGATACCAAGTACATGATCCATGAAAAAATAACTGACAAGCTGGACTTTATTAAAATAAAAAAAATTCTGGTCTGTAAAAGACACTGTCAAGAGAATTAGAAAATAAACCTCTGACAGGGAGAAAGTATTTTTAAAAGACATATCTGATAAAGAACTATTATCCAAAATATACAAAGAACTCTTAAAAATCAACAACAACAACAAAAAAGTGATGAAAAAGATGAGCAAAAGATCTAAACAAATACCTCACCAAGGAAGGTACACAAGACAGGAAGTAAGCATATGAAAGGATGTTCAGCATTATATGTCATTAGAGATTCGCCAAGTTAAAACAGTAATAGGAGACCACTAAATGTCTATCAGGATGACAAAAACCCCAAACACTGACAATATCAAATGCTGGTATTCATGTGGAGAATAAGAGCTCTCATTTATTGAATGAATGGATGGTATGCTGCTTAGGAAATGGTACAGCCACTTAGGAAGATATTTTGACAGTTTTTACAAAACTAACCATACTATTATCATACAATCCAGCAATTACAGTCCTTGGTATTCACCCAAAGGAGCTGAAAACTTACGTCCACATAAAAAACTGCACACAGATGTTTATAGCACCTTTATTCATAATTCCAAAACTTGGAAGCAAGAAAAATGTCCTTCAGTAGGTGAATGAATAAATAAACTATGTTACGTCCAGACAATGAAATATTATTCAGTGCTAAAAAGAAAAGAGCTATCAATCCATGAAAAGACATGAAGGAAATTTAAGTGTATATTATTGAGTGAAAGAAGTCAATCCGAAAATGCTTCATGGTGTATGATTCCATTTATATGACGTTCTGTAAAAGGTAAATCTATGTAGACAGCAAAAAGATCAGTGGTTTACAGGGGCTGGGGGAAAGGAAGGATGAATAAGCTGAGTACAGAGCATTTTGGGGCAGTGAAACTATTCTGCATGATACTATAATGGTGAATACATGCCATTATACATTTGTTAAAATCCATGGAATGTACAACACCGAGAAGGAACTCTCATGGACTCTGAGTGATAATGATGTGTCAATACAGTTTCATCAATTATAACAAGTTGTACCAGTCTGGTGAAAGATGTTAATGGAGGGGAGTGGACAGGTATATGGGAGCAGGGGGTATATGGTAACTCTCTGTACTTTCTGCTCAATTTTTCTACAAACCTAAACCTATTCTAAAAATAGAGTTTATTTTATTTTTAAAGATTACCAGATCTTATATCTTGACCAGGTATTTTTCATAAGAAAGAAGTGATCTCTGAAGTTTTATGTCATAAGATATTGGACTTTGGAAGGGTAAAGAACCTATAACTTGTCTGTGGTCACCAACAGTCTCAAATCAGAATCTGGAAAAGTAGAAAATAAAAACAAATTCTTCTAAAAACAATCCTCTCTCAAACCCGAGTCCCTTGTTCCACTATACCTTTTGGCATTAGCACTCACCAGTCATTGACATATAATTACATTTCATTCATTTATTTTCTGTCTCCCCTAAAACAGGATGAAGCCACATGAAATCTGGGACTTGGCCCATGTTATTCACTGCTATGAATCCTTTGCTTCTATCATACTGCCCAACACTGAAGTATATGCAAAACTATCTGTGGAATGAGGAAGTGGAAGGAAATGGAGTTGAAATCTTGTTATATCATTAATATTTTGCTTGTTTAATAAAAGGTCTGGAACAACTGTCTCAAAATATGAAGGCAGTTAGATTTGGGTAGAAACATCATATATATGTTCATTAGATTATTTTCTATACTTTTCCATATGTTTGAAAAATTTCATAACTGGAAAAAAGTAAAAAATCTCTGTAAGTAGCCAGAGGAAGTGTAGAAGTCAGTAAAATGTTGGGATTGAAAACATCAAAAACTTGGAGAGAAAATGGTGAATATAATTAAATTTTCTAGTTTGTGCATGAAGAACACATTGATTTTTGAATATTTATATAGAATGCCTCATTGTGGCTTTTTGGTGTTTGTTGTAAAATATTATTTCAAACCTATCCATAGAATCATTTCTATCTTGTAAGTTTCATGTCATCTTATTTGTTAGGACTAACACAAGGTAGGGTGAGATATTTTCATTGTATGTCGGGGGTTTTCATATATAAATATTTCTTGATTTTAAGACAAACTATGTTTCATTCCGGTTTAGTTCCCAAACTATGAAATTGCCTCTATCTCTTGTCTGGTAACTTGGGTTTGTGGTTATTGTACTTCAGTTTAATTTTGAATGTAGCCCGAGGCAGAGGCTAGACTCAGTGGGAGCTCAGCTGGTTTTATTCCAGTTTTTTGTGAAGCACTGCCTGCCTTGCAGGAAACACCAACCTAATTGGTACCCTTGCTGTTTCTGTCTAGGGAAAAGCTGCAAACTGAATACACATCAACTTATCCTCAAAAATAAACAGAAGACATTAATAAGATGACTTGTATCTCTAAGGAAATATGAAACAAATCAATATACTTTAGAAACTGAAAGAAGCCAAATGTGATTTTTGAATGGCTTTAAATGTTTAGGGTTTTTCATTAAGTAATTTAAAGTTTCCAGTTGAGAGAATTGAGAGGCTCAAAATAAATTATGACATATTTAATTTTAGCCAGAGTCACGTTTCTTTTCAAAATAGGTAGTGTTAAGAAACTAATTAATTAAGACCAACAATTTCTTTAAAAAAGTATTTGACAAATATTTTAGTGGAATAAATAACCTGATTATCCGGGGTTTACTGTAGAATTCATTTAAGCCATTTATAGATGTTAGTTCAGTATAGACTGTATTTCCATTTTTTTTTTTTTCTCTTCTGAAGATGTAAAGGACCTGGTACCAAGTTGGCATGTTCAACATTACCTTGACATCTGCAAATATATTTCAAAACTACTCAATATTTCAATCATTTAGCATGGTAATGCATTCTTAGAAGTTCCAAGTAGCCATTGAGGGATGAGATATTTTTGTTAATAATAAAAGTTCTAAAACATATAAGTGAAACTTTAAGTTACTGCTTCCCATACTCCTTTCAGACAGTTCCTGAAAAAATAAGTTTGAAAAATGCTGAAGAATTAATCTCCATTCACAGACACATATGCCTTGCATTGAATTATCAGTCACATTCAGGAGACATGTAATAAAAATAATAATAAAAAAATTCAAAACAGTTTGCCCAAACCTATTCATTCATAGAGGTCTTTTTCCTAATACAACAAGTGACATACCACTGCTTAATTAAAACAACATGAAGAACTATAAAAACGATCCAACTCTTAAACAGTTAGATCATTCTATTTGTTCTTTACTGCAAGTACTTTAAAGTTATATTAGGGGAATTGTCATGTAGTACTTCTGTGCCAAGTGATTATAACAGAAGATATTTTGAACCCAGGAGAGATAGGAGAAGACCAGATTACCTCTTGGATTGCTCTGGAGATCTGTATCACCATGTTTTCATGAAGCAAAATCAGTGATCATAATCATCACTGTCATCACATGATTGGATAATATTATCATGTGCACTGGGCTGACGCTTTATGTTCATTGTTTCACTTAATGCACACAGCAGTTCTGTAAGGCAGCTGTCCTTAGCATGTCCATTTTATACATAAGGAATCTGGGACCGAGAGGTGAAGACACTGGCTCAGGGAAATACTGTTAAGAAACTGAGAATCATAAACCAAACCTAGGCTGCTTAACTCCCAAGTTTCCCAAGCACATAATTGTGATTTTATTTCTCAGAACCAGTGTTTCAGATTGAGATTAAGAAAACGTCAATCATTTCTCTGTTTTTTCTGTTATACTTTGGGGTGGCAGCTGTAGCCATACTGACTGTTTTAAAAATGCCAAATGTCTTGAAAAATAAGCATATACACTTTTATACATAAATCTTATATAGAAAATCTAAACTTTTGGATAAGCAAAATTAAAAAGAATAATTACCTGACAAAAACATTAAGAGACTACTTGCATTATCATCTTTATTTTCTTCTACTATTTTGCTATAAAATTATTTGTATACATAAATTATGAATATACAGAAAGAATCGTTGATAGTCAATTTCCATTTACAAATATTTTATGAATATTTCTGTATGAATGATTATAAATGTGCCATCTTTTAAATAACTAAACAGTGTTCCTTGAAATGGATGTATAATAGCTATTTACCCAATCTTCAATTCCTATATATATAGACATTTCAAATTTATATTTGGGGTCTTTCTGTCCCCCAAATTTCAGATAACATTTATTAAGCTCTACAACAACTGATTCTAAAGCTTTACTTTGCCTGAAGTGATGATAGGGGAAAAAATTACCACCCTTCATATGTGTATGTGTGAGTGTGTGTGTGTGTATGTGTGTTTAATTCACAAAACACTGACAACTGCCTCCAAAATAGCCCCCACTATCCCAGTTATTCAACTCCCTTATATAGCCTGCAGGTGGATACTGAGTAATGTGGACAGAGTTGCTGCTACAGAGGTTTGGCATTGACTGCATAGATGATTTAGCGTCTTGCTTTATGTACTTGGGAATTACTATACTGTTTTCAACTTTGAGTCTCTGCTGAAACACTAAGAAGGGAAGGAAAAAAAATAAACACTTTGGGATGGAGTTCAGACACATTGGCATCTAACTACGTTCTTTATCTCTAAACTAGACTCAAAATACATTAGAAATAAAACTTACAATCTAAAAGCTCTGTTCTTGATCTTTCCATTATGCAATTCAGGGTACTTTGGTTGCAAGTAGCACAGAATGACCCTAACCAACTAACAAAAAAGGAAGGAGAAAATTGCCTCAAAGTTTAACAACAAACAACTAGAAATAAAAATTAAAAACTAAGAACCAGGCTTGGAACAGACAAAAATAAAGATGGCTAGTCATGTAAGAGCCACCACTGGGATGCTTGAAATTCAACTGGAGATTGATATTTACAGAAGGAATCTGATGTCAGGAGCTTCCAGGCATTTCTCTCTCTTCCACGATGAGAGGAAACAATACAAGGCTTTATGTTCCCACTACTACAGGGTACATGGTGTGGAAGAGATGATGTTCCAGAAGGAAATCAAGTGCTGCTATGAATGGGCCATAGAAACTAGGACCCCAGAAGAAACAAAAGTCAACTACACACTCAGAAACACTTCTGCAACTCAGCACTGGAAAATATTGAAACATTCAATATTTGAACAAAATGTTCAAACATTCCAAGGGAGTCAGCACTAGAAAAATTTTATTAAATGGTAAAATTTGTTAGATTTTATTCAGCCAACCTAATCAATTTATAGTAACTTTACTCATATGTAACATAGATGAAATCTCTCTATGAAATGTTTTTACATCAAAAATAACTTAGGAAAGAAAATCTGTAATGGAAAACTTATACTTTGATTCTACTTCCAAATAAGACTTAAAGCATAAGAATAGTAATTTATTTTAAAAATATGGCAGAAATCCTTACCATTCAAAATAAACAAATTTAAATGTAGAATGTCTGGAAAATTCTGTTACAGACCCCTGGTTCTTAACGTTATTTCATATTACCCATGAAGCAACATCATTTTGAACATGATGAATTTGCATCATGAATTACAAGTGAAATAAAAACAGCCCTTATATTTTTCTGTATCATGTGGCAATCAGAACCTCTCTGGATGATGAATTAATGTTAATCAGGTTTGATGAGTAAAATGATATAAATTATTATGGGGAGACTCTTGTGGTGTTAGTAGATAGGAAACAGTAGGCCCTAGCTCACTATAGAATGTTACTACAGGGACTTTAAATGGAAGAAGCACAAATATTGAAGCACAACATCCTCTGAGATATCAGTGACCTGAGAAGAATTATTGTTCTTTTCATCACTTTACTATTATATTACCTTAGAGCTTTGATGGACACTAAGGTAATATAACAAAAAAATTAAAGCCAAGTTATTCTAGATGGAGTGTTGCAAATGGCTCTGTCTGTCCTATCATACTGGGAAAAAATAGTTTCCTCAGTGAATTAGAATGCTAATATCACACTCATCCATCTGGAGCACATCTTGGGACTCTGCTGAATATTACCCCATTACTTAGAATGGACAGGAGAGACTGGACCAAAGGACAGGGTCCATGGATACTTCTCCAGAGAAAGTTCAATCTCTAGGTTCTTAATCTGTTGTCAGTAGGACAATGGCAAATTGGGGATTAACAATAAGCTAGGGCTTCCCTGGTGGCGCAGTGGTTGAGAGTCCGCCTGCCGATGCAGGGGACACGGGTTCGTGCCCCTATCCCGGAAGATCCCACATGCCGCGGAGCGGCTGGGCCCGCGAGCCATGGCCGCGGAGCCTGTGTGTCCGGAGCCTGTGCTCCGCAACGGGAGAGGCCACAGCAGTGAGAGGCCCGCGTACAGCAAAAAAAAAAAAAAAAAAAAAAAAACAATAAGCTAAACTATGGTGGTGAGGCACCTCAAGAAACAGGCAAAATGTTGCTAAGAAGTACACAGTGGCAAGTGGACCAGTAGTTAACTAGTGGGCACCATAATTTTTTTATTACTTACCTACCTGAGGAACAGATTTAGCCATACTACTAGGAAAACAGGATTGCAAGAAATGTAAAAAATATATATATTAAAAGATTAAAGAATAAAAGACTGTGAGCACAGATAGGAAATCTGAGGATAGTTTCATATAGAGAAAAGTGGATTTTGGGAAAAAGAGATATTATTGGGTTCTTTTGTTTGTTTGTTTTATGCTGGGATTGAGAAAAAGGTACTAAACTAAACCAGTGTCAACTAGCATGAATACCACAGTGCTGAACTCCAGAATGTGGGTGTGGTGCTCAGTCGTACTATGCAATTCTTAAAAACCTGTTGACAATTTGAATGGATTTCCTTCTCCCTTAAATCTTCATAATTCAAGCAGTTTCTCCTGATCTAGCAGTCCGTCTCTTAGAATTTTCTTATTCTCATATGATTTCTTCCCAATGTGTATGCTTTTGACATATACACAGATATTTCTTCCTTGTTTGTCCTTTTAGATTTCTGACCTCTTTGGCTTTCTCAGTCAGCAATTTTAGTTGAATGGCCTTATAATTATTGTTAAATGGGTGGTCCACTGAATAGCAGCAAATGATGGGGCTCACTCAGTTATCAGGCACCAGCAAGCAAGCAACGGTTTACTTAGCTTTAAGGAGATAGGTTGGGAGGTGAGGAAGAATGCAGAGAAGAGATAGGCAACAGCCTAAAGAAACTTGTCACTATAACAATCAGAGAAGCCTTAATCTTCTGTGGTACCAGTTCCCCAAAAGTGATCTGTGTTTAATCATGAGTTGGGTATTTTTTTTTAAAGTTTCACATGATTCTATTGTGCAGACAGGAATGAGAACTACTGTTAGAGCAGTTAGGAAGTTAGATGTAAGGATAACAAAAAAAAGTGATCTCTGAAATTTGGGGGTCCTCAAAGACCTTTCCAATGAGTTGTAAGATCAAAACTATTTAAATAATAGTTGCATGAGGTCATTTATTTACCTTTTTTACTTTTATTCTATCATGACTGTGAAGTATATTTTCTCAAGGGCTACATGATATGTGATATCAACAGATTGAAAGCAGAAACAGAAAGATGAATACACTTGTCTTCTATTAAGCCAGACTTCAACAATTCTTGTAAAAATATACTCAGCAAGTTTTAAAAATAAAGTTATTTTGAAAATGTGTCATTTATGTTAGGTAGGGGTTTATTGTTATTTTTAACTAAATTAATAAGTAAATCTTATTCAGTTTTAGTTTCTAATCAGTGAATATTGATTGTTTTAATCCAAAATAAACAATAACTCTTCACAGTTTTTGATAATTTGTCAGAGTATAAAGGGTTCCTGAGACCAAAAATATTGATAACTGCTGCTCTGTAGAGTGACAGATGCTTCAAGAAGTTGTGAGAGACTCATAAGTCTCTAGATATAGAGAAACTTTCTACAGATTTGTTTGAAGAAGTGTGCTAAGCAGAGGTGATATTTATCAATGCAACACATAGCTGAGCATATTAAATTGAACAAGATGCATATTCAGATCTAACACAGTGGGTCAAACACTATCAACTGATTTATATCTTTATTCCTTTGGAAGATTGTTAGGGACATTCCCTCTGAACTCTAGCTTCCACCCAGGAGCGACTGACCATTGTTGCTGCATCTGTGTTGAGACGAATACTTCATGCTCTCAGGGCTTGATGACATTAGGCAATAAAATATCCAATTAACTGCTCCTGCTTTATTCCCATGTTGACTGTGAAATCATATAATTATAATTTAACTTGCCTATAGGGAAGGAATATGCTGATCTGTAAATAGAAGTATTCATTCCTCTTGATAGCTATATGTTTTATTTAATAAGAATTAGGTCTCACTTGGTTGTCTTGTAAATTAGTCTCTTGTGAGTGTGGTTAGCCTGACTTCATGCCCTGGAGACAGAGGGACTCAGGGTACACCGACCATCACATTTCTGAGCCTAAAAAATTGAGTGCTATGCCCTAGAAATGGAATTCCTGTCAAGTGAGGATGCTTCAGAAAAGCCAGCCTCCCCTTCTCTCTTAAATATATCTTTTTGAATTTGCAGTAATGAGTTAAAATTCATTTCACTTGGCTTTGGGGCCCATAAGAGATACCATATGCTTAACTGCCTCTCTAACCTCCTATATCAACCTGCAGTCACTGTAACACATGGTGTTGAAAGATTTCATCAGTGTATAGATTTTAACCAAGATTATTATGTGTCTTAAATATTACAGGAAACTATACCACCATTCCACTTCACAAGAAAAATAAAATGCAAGGAAAGAGTGAATTGCCCATTGATCTCCATAAAAACACTTTTAGTCTGTTTAAGCATTAAGTGCTCTTAGAAGCTTATTGAACTTCTGAGCTATAAGTTTAGCTTTTATACTAACTCTTTACAGCAATGTTTTCAACCAGAAAGATGAATGTTTTAAATTAGGTGTCCAAGAAAACCATTAACCTTTTCAGGTAAGTTATGTTATTTCCTTCACTGCTGTGAATGACATAACTAGAAATAATGCTGTGTACACAGACAAAAGATGTTCCTTGTGACCCACCATAAAAAGGAGATGTATAGAGTGGTGTTTTGTGGAATGATGAGTTTGTGCTGATTCTATCATACTCTTCTCAGTGTTGCCCTTAGCATATGCCTCTGTGATTCACTGAGTTTCATTGAGAAAGCTGTGGCTCCTATCAGCCTGTGTTAACAAAATAAAAACAAAAACCCTGAGGCTCATGTAATCACCATTCCTTCAAACAACTAGGTGGTACATGAGGTTTGCTTACCTGCCTGGCAGTTGCCTTCAATTTATAATACATTTTACTCTCAGAATATTCATTTTATCTATCTTGCATCTGGATCTCTGGATGGGCAGGACAATGTGTTAAGCCAGAATTGTCACGCTTCTCTAAAGATAACTTCATTCTTCCTCCGACCACATTTAGTCTCTTGAGCAATGGAGCACATATTTAAAACAATTAAGCATAGGTGTAGTGTATAATCTGTAACTGTGGAACAGTCCATTCACTGCATACTAAAAAATTCTAATACCTATTGTTCACTCAGGAACAAAATAATTATCTCAGAGAATTCTGTTCTGAGATGGTCTGAATATCAATGGACTGGTAGAGAAGAATTTTCCATCTAGGTGAAAATAAAATAACAGTGAAATCATTTTTTCCCCTTACACAATTTCCTATGGTTTTTGCCCGTAGGAAATGTGAAAAATTTAGCAGGGGGAAAATTGTAAAAGAGATGTGTCTCATCAGTATTAAGAATGTCATGGCTTTGCAGCTTTTCCACAACTATGGCTAACATATGGAGAAAGGAAAAAGCCCTTCAGACTATTCTCAGAGGGAACTAGAAGAGGCTACATTGCTTACAAAGCCTGGAGAGAATTCAAGTCAAATAGAGCTAACTATAGAAATATAAGGATAAGGACACCTCTCTCAGCAGTGACACAGATCACAGGAACCGCAGAAACCCTTCTTTCTATCTCGACTTATTGCTTCAGGCAATCTGCCCAATGAGAAGCAGAAGCTATTGAAGTCAATAGTTTTAGGCCCTGACCTGTGGTATGTCGTTTTGTTGCAGTAGGACTTTAGTTATTGGCACTATTGTTTAAAATAATTCATTTTAAATTTATATATCAAGTAATAATATATGAGGTGTGTATATGAACATTAAAATACCTATTCATATCTGATATTCATATATGAATAACATTCATATAAGAACGTTCATATATTCATATATGAACCTTAAAATACCTGTAAAATTTGCTAGTAGAAAAAATATTAGTCTCAATGTGATCAGTCAAATGGAAGGCAGTTAAAACTAATTAAATAATATATAACTAGAAATTTATCTCCCTTTTCTGGAATAAAATAAAAAAATAAATTTCATCTTTCTAACACAGGCAATTTAATCACAAATATTGGCTAGTTCTTTCACAACATCCTATATAAGTTGAATAAATAGCAACTAACAAGAAAACTGATTTGCTTTGAAATTATCATTATTTGAATATAATGAATTACTCAAACTAAGAGAATTTTCAATATTCCACAGTGTTAATTAAACAAATATATATTTAGCACCTACTATGTGCCATGTAATAGGTTATATGAAGAGAATACAACAGGCAGAATTAACCCCAGCCTTCAAATCTTAATGTAGCCAATTATAATGTAGTATAAACTATTAGAAAACAAAAAAAGATATTTGGATAAGACAACAAACTCTTTCTTCTGGAAGATAAACACATAAAATACTGTATGAAACATTTACCTGTATATAAATCTATATCACATGATAATTCTCTAATGACAGAGGGTTACTGTTGGAACATTGATTTTGTTCAGGTAACCAATCTCTGCAGAGTCCTGTATTTAAGCCCCAAGATCAAGACTTCATGGTTTGTGTGATTTACACAGGCTCCAGTGTCTGTCTTGACAATGTCTTTCTTTACCCTTTATACCAAATCGATTCTATCTTCCTGGTTGCTGCAAAGAAGAGGGAGGATATTCTGTGATCCTGGAAGGCAGTTATAATGCTGGAATCCCAATTCAACTCAGGGGCATTGCTAAGGAAATGAACAATCCTGCATTCCCCTCTTAGGACCAGTCAAAGCAATTCTAATAGGTAGAGGAGATAAAACAACTCAAGCTCCTTAACACTGCTTATTTACAGATTTATTAATGGTCACAGGAAACTAGGTTAAGGGGGAAATGACTTGATTTTCTCAAAAACACATGCTTTGATATACGTAAATTATATAAAACATTAACCCCCTCCATTTTTTGTTCTCTTGAGTAGCTGAGTCTGTATTTTGCCTTTCTACCTCTGTTGGTTTTGCGTGTTACATCTAAAGAATCCCTTAGCACCTCCTTTTTCTTATGCCCACATTTTTCTTATTTATCTCTTTTAACTTATTGTGTCAATAATAAGGGCAGTGTTTGGGGATCCTAGGATACCTTGTTTTTTTCATGACCAGTACTCCCCGATGATAATCCTAATTGTAAATGGATTTTATCTAAGTATGAGTAAACCATAGGATGCTTCTGTATTGACTACTATGCAAAGTATCAAATGTTTATTTTCCATTATATTGTATAAAAAGCAGTTGATTTTACACTGGCATGTCTTTTTTTCCACAGTCCTTGTATTTTATAAAACCGTTATTCATATATTTTAGAGTGAATTTCACACACATTATTTTACTCCTTGTAATTCTAAACATCTGGCTGTGACTTTTAAATTGGCAATTTTGACAACAAAGTAGGTAATTAAGGAAAAAGCAAAATGGCCATGAATAAACAGTACTAATATTTGTTTATTACACTACTAATCTGCTTGATTATTTATCATTATCTTAGCATGTTTAGAGACTTTGAAGGACCAGGTTTGAAAAATTGATGTCAAAGATGTCTGTGGAAGAAGTATATAGATGAAAGCCTATGGAAGTGTAGAAAATGTGAGACTGGTGCCATTTGAATGACTCCAGTCATATTGAAACTTACGGATCAAGATATTTTGTGTAAAGACACTGTAGATATTGTATTCAGGCTTTCAGACTCCCTTAGTTTAGTTTCTTTTTAAGCACTTCTAATACAACTTGTTTGTTTACTTATTTGGCATACACTTTAAATTGAATATATGCAACTAAAAAGTACATTAAAAATAGATGTGTAAATCAGTGAATTTCCACAATGTGAATACACCTGTGTAATCAGTTGTTTTACCAATAAGCAGAATATTAGCAGCATCCCAGAACCCACTCTGGCCCCTTCCAACAATATCTCCTTTCAGGGTTGACCAATATCTTGACTATAGATTAGTTTTACCTGTCTCTGAAATGTATATAAATATAATAACACAGTACATATTTTTTTGTGTCTGTCTTTCATCACTCTATATTATAAGATTTATTCATGTTTGCTGTGTATAGTTGTACTTCAAAATTCTCACTACTGTATAGGATTACTTTTTATTATTATACCATAATTTCCTCAACCTTTTTTCTTTTGATAGCAGTTTGGAGTGTCCTTGTTATTACAAATAATGCTCTTATAAATATTCATGTACTTGTTTTTGTGAATATAGTACTTCTATTCTTGTTGGGTGTATATCTAAGGAGAATTGTTTACTAAAATGATATGCAAGAGTAGATACAAAAAATAGTTGCAAAAGTGGCTGTATCGGGCTTCCCTGGGGGTGCAGTGGTTGAGAGTCTGCCTGCCGATGCAGGGGACATGGGTTCGTGCCCCGGTCCGGGAAGATCTCACATGCTGCAGAGTGGCTGGGCCCGTGAGCCATGGCCGCTGAGCCTGCGCGTCCGGAGCCTGTGCTCCGCAACGGGAGAGGCCACAGCAGTGAGAGGCCTGCGTACCGCAAAAAAAAAAAAAAAAAAAAAGTGGCTGTATCAATTTATACTTGACATTTGCTTGCCTCTGAAAGTGAGTGATTCCTTAAATTAGGTGCCCTAGGCCACAGCCTAGTCCTGGCCTTGCATTTTCCTAATGAATAATGAAGTTTCTTAATGAATAATATATTTATTGCTCATTTAAATATCTTATTTTGTGAGATGCATATTCAACTCTTGCGTATTTTTAAATGGAATTGTCTTTTCCTTACTGAGTTTTATGAACCCTTTATATACAGTATTCTGTATGTATTTTTTGTCAGATTCATGTATAACAAATATTTTCTCTCACTTTTAACTGACTTTTCACTTCCTTAATGATGACTTTTGAGTTGAGTAGTTCTTAATGTATAGAATAGTTTTTAATGAATAGAGTGGTTCTTTATCTTTTTTTTTTTTCACTCTGTGCCTAGTATTCAGTTTGAAGAATATTTGCCCACTCCAAGTTGTGGCTGATATTATCTTATAATTTTTACTAAGAGGTTTATATATATATATATATATTTTTTTTTTTATTTTTTATTTTTTGCTGTATGCGGGCCTCTCACTGTTGTGGCCTCTCCCGTTGCGGAGCACAGGCTCCGGACGCGCAGGCCCAACGGCCATGGCTCACGGGCCCAACCGCTCCGCGGCATGTGGGATCTTCCCAGACCGGGGCACGAACCCGTGTCCCCTGCATCGGCAGGCGGACTCTCAACCACTGCGCCACCAGGGAAGCCCAAGAGGTTTATATTTTAATTTTCTAATTTAGATCTATAATCCATCTGGAAATTATTTTTGTGTTGATTTTGAGGTAGAGGTCAAGATTAAATTTTTTCCATGTGGGTAGTCAATTGACCCAGCACTATTTCTTGAAAATACCATCTTTCTCATTATTTTTCAGCATTATTTTTATCATAAATTAAATAACCATTGACATATGAGTACTAGAGTATCCATGCTGTTCCACTGATCAATTTTTAAATTCTTTTATCAATATTATACTGACCTAATTAATATAGTTTTATCATTGGTCTTCATATCTAGAATATGATTCTTCTAGTTTTCTTCTTTTTCTGTTTTTTTTTTTTTTTTTTTTTTTTTGCGGTATGTGGGCCTTTCACTGTTGTGGCCTCTCCCATTACGGAGCACAGGCTCCGGACGCGCAGCCTCAGCGGCCATGGCTCACAGGCCCAGCCACTCCATGGCATGTGGGATCTTCCCGGACTGGGGCATGAACCCATGTCCCCTGCATCGGTAGGCAGACTCTCAATCACTGCACCACCAGGGAAGCCCTAGCTTTCTTCTTTTTATTCTTTAAAATTATCTTGGTTATTCTTGATTGACATTTGCATTTTGTATTTACATATGGCTTTTATAATTTGTCAGTCAATGCCTCCCACCCCTCTCCACCAAAAAAAAAAAAAGATAAGATTTTAAGATATTGTATTGAAAGTACTTTCTATTACACCTGAGAGCAATGTTAGAGTGGCTTTATACTAAGGCATATGTCTTGTCACTTAGACTGCCACATTTTAAAAAGAGAAAGTTATTTCCATCCACAAAGAAGAGTTATAAGACTGAATTCTTACTAAAAAGCAGTCTAGAATAGCTGCACTGTAGGTGTTTGTCACTTCTTCTCATTACATATACAAGATCAGTAAAGAAAAATGACATTTATGGAGTACTGCCTGGAGAACATACAGAACATGTATGGCTTATGTAAATTGATAGCATCCAGGTTTCTACTCAAATTCCATGCTCAGTTGATTAACAAGTGGCCCCCTGGGGCTACTTATGAACCCAGGCAACAGGATTTAACAATCAGTTAAAGAGACAAACACCATCAGCCCTGGAGATGCCATCAGTGAGAGATGTACATGGCATGTATTTTCTGTCCCATACCTGCATACAATCATCTTCTTCCACATTAGACCTGGTTATTGGAGTTTCTTGATGAAATTCGTTTTCTCTGGTTCCTTCTTAGGATTTTTTTTTTCTGAATTTCAGGGTGATGTTTTATTTTTCTACACTAACAGAAATGTTTCTAAAATTATCGTCTGACATTGTACATAACGTTTACTAATCCTATGTGTTTTGTAGAAATGTTATTTGCTGAATTATATTGTGCTATTTGTGAGGACAAATAGGAAATATATTATTTTCAGGTTTCTAACTGAGAGAATTCAGATTTTGAACAATCTTGTTTTTATCTTATGGAGACCATGAATCATATAACTACTTACGTTCTCAAAGAAGAGTTAAAATGTTAGAAACGAATGTATAGATTATCATGGATAGTTATTTCAGAATCAATTTTTGTCTTAATTTTACTCCTCTATTTTTCTCATCTCTTTTTTATCACACTTTTTTTCACTTATTTTCTTTCATTTAATTCATTTTTTTGTATCATTGTGACTTATATTATACTATTGCCAGATTTAAAGTTTTTCTTTCCTGATGAATTAATGAATATTTCAGTGAATATGAGATGGGTGGAGAGAATCAGGGAAACTGCATGAGAGAGAAAGGTTGACATGAGTTAAAACGTATTTGTGGGCAATATATTAAACAGAAGTTAACCATGAAATCAACAGAGTTATGAGTTAAAAATAATTTAAATAGAAAGGAGAAACTTAGGAAGAAATTAGATGGTGGGAAAAATGTATCGAGGAAGTAACTCTTTGTCCAGTCACTGAAGGGCAACAATGAGAGCTTGGTTATTGTCTAAAGCAAACCACGAAGTGGAGGAGTCAGGTAGGATGATGAGCTTTGTAGTATAGTGAAAGTAGTTTTCTCTTCTGAGGCCTTTTACAAGTTGGCTTTTCATATTACAGCAGCACAAAGATTTAAATTCAACCTGAGTTAGAGGGTATTGTTTCCTGGCAGAAGATCAAATTACTTGGTCATCAACCAGGAATGGGAGAGATGGTGAGCTGAGTAGTGCAGCATGGTGCCTGCATCGATTCTGCTAATGCAAGACACACAAAACATTGATTATCATAAAGATGGTATGCACTGATTGTCATAAAATTCTTAACCGAATCCTGCAATGAAGTTCATCACGAATTGGGGACTTTCTTCCAGAAGCCAGAAAGAAACACACAGACACACACACACACACTCACCTGAGAACAATATTGGAAAGGTTGCACTGAAAGAAAAATTTGCTTCCTGATATAAGACAGAGGAAGATGAGGCCAGAGCTGCTCTAAAGACTAGTGAAAAATTAATGGAGGAATTATGAGGTAATGCATGACTCTCCTGAGGCTTGGCTTGGAACTTCTAAATCTGACCATGCTGGTCTTAAAAGGAAAATTCTGGAGTGGGGATGAGAGCAGTGTGGCCTAACACATAAATACTACCCATTGTTTAACAACCAAAGTTAAACCAATGTAATTCTGCTGAAATATCTCTATAGAAATACTGGAAGGTTTTTTAAAAAATAAAACCTTTTAGATATAAAACGGTTTTCTGCTTTATATACTTATCACATGCATATATGTCTTAAACTATCAAGACACATTAATGAACCATAAAAACATATGTAATTCTGGGGTAAATGTTGGCTTATTTTAATAAGTAATACTCAGAATATTACTATAAGATCATTCCTTAACTTGAATCACTTAAATTCTCTTAGAACTCAGTTTCACATCAGTAAAGTAGGAGTATTTTTTAAGATGATCATGAAGATGCCTTTAGGCTCTCAGATTGCAGAATTCTCTAATTATGTATGACTACTTGTGGTTGAGTTATCTCATATTATCTCACGGACAACAACAGTGCCATACATACTAGGAAGCTAAAAATGTTTAATGCATGAGTGGATGTTAATTTGTATTGCTTAAATTTAAATAAAGAAACCTAATAAAATATATTTCCCCAAAAAAGAAATATTTCCCACAAAATATCTTTAAAATATGTCCTCCGCATTCTAATTTTTCAAAGTAAAGACAAACTACAGCTCGCTTTGACAATATAACAGATAACAATATTAGTTCCACTCAATGTAAACAAGTACTACACTAAAATGTCTTTAGCAATTACTTTCATTTTGTCCAGTGATATATTAACTTTATGCCTTGTTTTCTTATACAACAAATATTCATGAAGTAGTTGGACAAAGATGCCACAGAGATATGCCATTCAACCATATGTGTCACATAGGACTTATACAACAGGTGTTTGAAAATAAATACATAATAATAGTAAGGGTTTATGCTGTCTAAACAAGGTTTGTGATAAGGGGAGAGGAATTCAACTTAAAGTTTGTAAAATTATAATCAAATTATAAAGGTTATTAATTTATAAATTACTGGAAACATCTTCTGCCTTCAATATTAGAATTAGTGGCTGGCAAAAGAGTACACAGACATTTGGATAGGATAATAAAATATAGAAATGTCAGTCTAAAGGTAGGTGAGAAAAATTGAGGCAAAACAAAAAGAGAATAAAAACAGTCTCTACTGTGAGACTGTAGAGAAAATACTTTTATGCTTCTGCATGGTTAGAGATTTCTGAGCAAATTTTACAGGAACTTCGGTTAAGGGATAAGCTTGGAATGTAAAAGATGACTAGACCAATAGTGAGAACTTTGGAAAGACTGAACTTCTCAGAGCTGTGTTTCTACATATCAAAATGGAATGGAACCTGGAGCCATGGAGACATTTTTAGGGTTGTAAATCTGGAGACAATCATTTTATCTTTCTACTCACTTCTCCCCACAAAGTCATTTATTTATATTCCAAAGAGATAGAATTTAGGGGACTTCCCTTTCTCTTCCTGAGGAGAAGTTATTTACATTAAGAAGAGCTTCTCTTCCTCTCCTTAACAGGGAGACAACACATATATAAGCACACAGATTCTTATCTTTTCTTTCCTCTCTTGTGGTGTACCATCCCCTTCTCTGCACATGTGGGGTCCATCTGACACTCATAGCATCACCAAAGGGAGAGGCAAGGTAGGGAGGTGGGAATCCAATGCTGTTAGTGTTGTAAGTGACAGTAACTTTGATCTCTGCTCCAGAAACCTTTTGTATTCACAGGAGAAATATAATATGTAAAGATATTAAAATATGTATTAGTCACCAGATAAATGAGAGATTTTCTTATACATTTACTACCAGTTCTCTCTCCATTTCAATCACAAGGAAACCTTTTTGTTCCTTACAGCTTTCTCTCAATAAGTATGTTTAGCCATTCATTTATTCATATATCAGTCAATTCATTTAAATTTCAACTGGGCCAAACACCTAAAAGATTACAAAGAAGTATGAAACCAAGCCTTGACATGAGAAAAAAAAAATAGAGCTGATCAAAAAATCAAAAACAAAAACCACCAATCAACTAAGCAAACAAATAATCCTAACCCCTCTAAATAACAACATGAGGTACATGGAAGTATATTGTAAAATACATTATGATTCCTGCCATCGAGAATGGCAAGATAATTTCATCAGTGAGAGCTTGAGATAGCTTGTGACTGACATGTACAGGGATGTTTTCTTAGTAGAAGTCTTTGATCTTTCCCATTATAGTGAAGGGAAAAAGTATTTGTTTCAAAATATAATTACCTTGAAAAATGAAAGCAAGAAGTAATGCCTGATTATTCAGCTACATACACTGCCAAACAGTTTTTATTGTAGCACTTATTACAATCAGATATTTTTTCTAGTACATAAGTTTTACTTTTTGTATTTAATAGAAGTAACTTGCATTTAATATGAGTAATTGTGTCAAATCTTAGTTAAACAACAACAAAAACCTTTAAAATTTATTTTCTTACCTAATCATAATTAAATGTATTGATAGATAATTTCATTTTCTATGGAAATGAAACTTTCTACAACTTATTTTCCTTGTAAAACTTGTGGTAAAATATACATAACATAAAAGTTACCACTTTAATCATTTTTAAGTGTTAAGTTCTGTGTCATCAAGTACTTCACATTGTTGGACAGCCATCACCACAATCCATCTCCAGAATGTTATCTTCCTCAGACAATACTCTGTACCAATTAAACAGTAACTCCCTATTCTTCCCTCTTTCAGCCCCTCTTCTGACCACAATTCTACTTTCTGTCTCAATAAATTTGACCACTCTAGGAACCTCATATAAATGGAATCACTCAATATTTGTCCTTTTGTGACTTACTTCACTTAGTAAAGTATCCTCAAGATTTATCTATTCTGTAGCATGTGTCAAATTTTCCTTCCTTTTTAAGACCATATTATTCAATTATATGTGTATACGCCATTTTATCTATTAACACATCCATGAACAATTGGGCTACTTCCATTTTGGGGATATTGTGAATAATGTTGCTATGAACATGGGTGTACAAATATCTATTTGAATAGCTTCTTTCAATTGGGGGAGGGGGTGTAGTAGTATGTACCCAGAGGTGAAATTGCTGGATCAGATGGTAATTCCATGATTAGTTATTTTATGAATCACTATACCATTTGTCCCTGTGGCTGCGCTATTTTAAATGCCCACCAACAATGCACAAGGGTTCAGTTTTCTCCACATCCTCACCAACACCTGTTCTTTTCTGTGTTCTTTGTAATAGCCATACTAATGAATGTTAAATGTTATATTCATTTGATAGATATCAAGATATCTTCATTCTATCATATTCTTTTGCATAATTGGAGTAAGCAGTAATTAAATTCTACTCTAATTTCTGAGTTTAAGGACATTGGTGACAAACACTCTTTTTAATATCTACTGTAAGATGTCATTCTGATAACTTTTGAATAATAAATGATGCCTATTTTATAATATATTATAAATTAAAATGTGTCCAATTACAATCTGCTTTATAATCATACTCAGAAAATAAGGGAATACATCATCTTTTCTTAGTATTTTACAGTATAACCAAAGGAACTGCTAACTGGCTGATAGGATAAAAAATGATAAATATTAATGGTTAACTATCCTCTCTGTGTTCATATTTAATTGGTCTTCAGATAAAGTACATATTCATGGAAATTAAATAAGTATTCAATAATTAATGGCAAATTACACATAGTTTCACTTTGACATTTCATAATACTCCATTAAAAACACTGAAGAAAATCCAATAAACATAGGCATGTTATTTAAATCTACCAATTCTATTTTCTTTAAACAGGTTATTTACTTTTAGATCAAGAAACTTGATGAAAAAGTTCATTTCATAAGGTCATAAAGCAAAGCAATATTCTTATAATAATGATATCTAGTTTTATTTAATAATTAACACCTGGTAATGTAAATCTACTTTTGTTTACTCTCAATAAAAATATAATAAAATAAAAAATAACCAATATAAATTTGCATTTAAATGGAAATATTTTCTTTTGTTAACCCAATTGCTTCTTAAAGAATGTGATTAGAGCTGACAGTTTATTGGTTTTAATTTGAATTAGAATTCACTTCTCTGCCCCTTACTCAAATTGGTAAATTCCACTGCTAGGTGTATACCGAAGACAGATAAGTGTTTAGGTCCAGTAGTATGATTCACAGGAAACTTTATATCAGTACTAGATATAGCAGTTTAAAATTTCAGATAACTGGGGACTTCCCTGGTGGTCCAGTGGTTTAAGACTCTGAGCTCCCAATGCAGGGGGCCCAGGTTCCATCCTTGGTCGAGGAACTAGATCCCACATGCCACAAATAAATGAGCCCGCATGCCACAGTGAAGATCCTGTGTGCTGCAACTAACACCCAGTGCAAATAAATAAATAAATAAATAAATAAATACTAACAGAAACCACATTTAAAAAAAAAAAACTTAAAATGGCTAAATGTGCATAAAATGAAGAATGTCTCAAAATAGATTATTTTACAGCAATGAAAGGAATGAATTATGCTACATTAAACAACATGGAGAAGTTTCAAAGGTATTACTGAGTAAAATAAAATTATGAAATTTAAAAACAGGGTAAAATAATCTAAGGTAATAGAATTCAGACTAAGTGTTACATTTAGGGAAAGTTAGTGTCTGAAAGGGGTACAGGAATGATTCTGATATGTTGTGCTGTTCTCTGTCTTAATCCCAGCAACAATTAATTCAGTTTTATATATTTATAAAAGCTCATCAAACTGTATCATTATGATATGTGACTTTTAGCAGATTATACTTTGATAAATAGGTTAATAATAATAAAAGTAATGCAAAATATTTCTCTATTACCTCTCCCAAATCTAAAATTCTATGATTCTGTGAAATCCTTAATTACTCTCCTATTCTTATTATTTTTCTTGTCTATGTCTATATACTGTCCCTTGCTTCATCTGCTTCCCAATCAATATAAATTATTCTCATGCCTGGTAATTCTCTAAAACTTCAATGAATAATTTGACTCACAGTTATGCCTTCAAAATTTCTACTACCCCACTCTCAACTTCATCTTAACAATCTCTTTTTTTTCCTCCAATAAAGCTTTATAATTTAAGTGTTAAACAGACCAAAGTAGCAATATCACGCATCAATTGTAAGCTGCTTTTCTACGTTGGATTGGGAGAAAAGTATTAGCAGATACTAATCCTATAAATTGGTAATATACACTTTTAACTGACATATTCATTGACTCTGATTTAATTTTTGATCATTTTCTTTTGAAATTTCAACATCAACATATCGAGAAAAGATTGGGGAATAATTTATTTCTTTAAATTGTAGTTCATTAAAATAAAAATGTATTAAATTCATACATTAATTTCTTAATAAATCAAGAAATTTACCTATTTTAATTTCACATTTTACTATTTAAAAAGTTCTTAGAAATTAGTCATTATTAGTTAGTATATGTGTTTTTAAAAATAATAAAATAAGATTAAAAACAAAAGCTTAAAATATAGAAAATTCTACATCTCTCATGGTATAATAGAACACAGTGATATTTTTCTTTCTTGGGAATTTCTGATAGCACTCATCTCGGATCAATCCTCACGCACAAATGTATGGTTTGAATACCATGTTATTTGCAGAGAACACCTTCTTCATAACAATGTGATAGAACATCTAAATTCTAGGGGATTTTATACCTCAGTAAACATCAATACAATGCAAATGATGATTTATGGGTTTTCTTTTATCTATGATCTTTTATTCATTGCCTCATGTAGAGCAAATGTGAAATATAATCTTTGTTCCTCAAATACAGAGAGAGAGTACGGAATTCTTGGATCAGCTATCCTTTATTAAAAAACAACAACAACAACAACAACAATGAGATGGCAAGTATTCTACATTTTTGCAGTTTATTTTGTGATAAGTCCCTTCTAGTATTAAAAAAAAAAATTCTAATAATGATTTGTCCTGAAGAAAATGAATTTGGTTTTGGTTTTTAAGTATTATATTTAAAAATATTTTCTTACTCAAAAAGAATTTTAATTAAATAAAAATTAAAAGTGCAATTATATTATATTCAAATATGCAGTGTTGACATTCATAAACCTGCTTTAAATTCTCTCCACTTGAGCTGTGATGGCAGGATGAGTAGTGGAGAAGCAGAGTACAAATACCAGAAAAAAAGCACTGGTGCTAAATAGAGTGTATTGCACTTAAACATTAGTAGTGTTCAATATTTAATGTCCAAATATGACAAGTTATAGGTCTTATCTCAGAGTCAAAGAGCACCTTAATTATCAGTAAGACAAGGAATTTCTAATGGATAAAACTCCTTTATGAAAGTTTTCCCAAGCACTCACCAGATATGTAAGTGTCTGGCAGCAAGTTGCCCGTTCTATTGTTGGATAACCTTTACTTTGTTACTTAGATTTTTGAGGTACTTGGTGTTTTGTTTTGTTTTGTTTGTTATTTTCATGTTGACATAACTGCCTACCTGAAATTTCTGCTTAGTAGTCCCTTACAAGATCTGCCTGTGAGTACACAAAGAAGACATGCAATCGTGTGACAGCACAGAAAATGTATACAGATACCTTTCATGACCTTTCAGAGTTGGCTCCCTCAGGCTAATCATCTTCATCCTCATGTCTTTAACCCATTTTTCTCTTTCAACATCCTTCCTCTCTTGTTCCCCCTGCCTTTTCTTTTATTTCTCTTTCCCTGTTTTTATGAAAATTAATCAATAAAAATTTCAATTAAAATAGAGTTGGGAGGCCAGAAGGGGGAGCTCTCATGCCCTAAGAGATAGCAGAGCCCAACAGGAAGAAGACTCCTCTTCTTGCCTGGCAAGAGCTCAGCCAATGAAGTCACAGTCACAACTCAGCCATTGAAGAGCCATGAACCCTTTGTTTACTATAGCCCTCACAACTTCTTCCCTTCTTTAAGAGTTCCCCTCTCCATATTTGCTGGGGACTTTCATGTGGCTCACCCTGGTTGCAGACTCAAACTGCAGTTCTCTGTTGATCCCAAACAAACCCATTTTTTCTGGAGAAATAACTGGCAGTCTATTTGTTTTAAGTCAACATTTTCAATTAGCGTTTGGCTGGGATCTCTTATATAACAAACATTGTAGATGCCATTTTGAGAGTCCGCCTGCCGATACAGGGGACATGGATTCGTGCCCCAGTCTGGGAAGATCCCACATGCCGCGGAGCGGCTGGGCCCGTGAGGCATGGCTGCTGAGCCTGTGCGTCCAGAGCCTGTGCTCCGCAACGGGAGAGGCCACAACAGTGAGAGGCCCGCATATTGCAAAAAAAAAAAAAAAAAAAGAAAGAAAGAAAGAAAGAAAAAGAACTTTAATAAAGTGTCTAGTGTCAACTAAACAAATGATTATAACCCTATAAAACAACTGCTATAATGGAAATAAACACATTGGTTATTACTGTATACAACCCTTGACAATACTCTAGAGATGGGTATTATGTTTATTTTGCTAATTATAAAGGTAATGTATGCCCATTGTAGAACATATATACATGTAATGATAATAACAATTGTTGTTATTATTATCATCAATATGATCATTTACCATGCATTTGTTTTGTGTCAGGCAACATACCAAGCAGTTTGCATTTATTAACTAAATTAAAACGCACAATAAAACTTTGTTATATGTCTTATGATCCTATCATTATCCTCATTTTCAGGTGTAAAAAGTGAGGCAAAAAGCCATTTCACACTTAAAAACTGTTAATTCTTTGTAGGAGCTGAGGTCATTTGATTCCTGAGCCTACACTTTTATAATGCTGTAAGTGACATGAATATCACTCAAACTGCATTGGTTGGCATGTTCTGCCTTTTAGTCTTTCACATTCATTAACCCTTTTCTTTGGCCACAGCACCCTGGTTTTTCAAACAAGAGTTCCCTCTAAGTTTGGAGCTTGTGCCATTCCTTACAACTCCAGGTGTGGGCCTTAAAGCAATCAGCAACAGCTTCTTCCCATGAACCTCTGAATGGTTTGTAGATCACGTGACACACAAAGGCACATCCATCCTAGAAGATATTGGGTGGGGGCTTCTGAGTAAGAAAAATTCCTTATTCTTCTTCATAAGAAACATATATTTCTCCTAAAGGTGAACAAGGAAGAATGCAGCCCTTTGAAGCTATTGGATGTCATCTTATCATCGTAAAGGGAATCTAGTTTATGTATCTTAGAAACAAAACATAAACAGAATTAGGTAAACAGCACTATAGGATTATTCCTTATTTAAGCTATTCAGATGTCTCTGCTAATTTTTTTCTTTAAATATTCCAGCCTGTTTGGGTTCAGTTTCTGTTACTTGAAAACAAAATTCCCCAATCTGATACATGTCAATAAACAAGGTATGCTTTACTAACCCCACAGTATAAATAAATACATAGTATAGATAAAACTGTGTATATTATCCCTTCCAAATCTTCTCCAACCACAATCTTACTGACTCAGTCAACCTTGACATAGAATTCTGCCATTTCTCTCCCACAATTAATATTGATATTTAAATTTAGGTGCTATTGAAATAAAATAGTAAAGAGAATATGCCTTAGAAGAATCCTGTTATGAAATATGCAGGAAAACTTAAAGATTGGGATGGGATTGGTTTTATCCACTTACATCTTTGTTTAATAATGTTCACTAAGCATCTACTGTATGTCTACCCTGGAGATAAAAAATTGAACAAGTAAATACCTGTGCTCACAGAGTTTACAGTTTAGTTCTCTTCCAACATGCACACAGTCTTTAATGACACTAAACACAGATAGAGTGAACAAGCAATTTAGAGATTAGTAGGAAATAAATGTAAAAACATTTAACATACGTTTTTCTAGTTGCATAATCAATTTAGAATACAAAAATTGAACTGAATGTTTATGTTTAACAAGTGCCCTTTACCTACACAGAAATGAAATTATTAATAATTAGAAAAATGTCACAACGACTCCATGTTGTTCCTGTAGAAACCTTTGCCACAAAGGAGATGTGACATACATTCCACTGTTTTGACTGATTAAGTGTCAAGGGAATGACATTTCTGAGGTAATGTGAGGTTAAATAATGGTGACTAAAAAATACAGGTTTCTATCACCTGAGCTTGAAGGAATATATATGTATAACATTCACCACTGTAAATGATTAATAATTTAACAGAATTGAATTTTTTTAGTAGAAAGAGAAAAAGTCAATTAAATTAGGGGGAAAAAAAACCCCTCCAACTCAGAGAGCAGGTAATAATGTTTTGGAAATATATTATAACTCAATGCATCCATTTTCATTCCAATATTATTACTTATGGATTTTGCTGAAAATAAATCTGTTGGTTTTTTACACTGAATCAACACTAAATAGACTATTGTGAATCAGGCATTTCCAAAAGACTTTGCCTTATTTCAACATTATTAGCTAACCATTATTTGTTAAATAATATTAGCTATCTATTCTGTTTGTTTTAATTTTAGATATATTTCAAAATAAAATATGCAAACTATTTTCCTTCATTGCATTTTATTTTACAGAAGAATATTTTTCATATACTTTATCCTACAGAAAACTTGGTTTACAAAGATTGAATTTCCCCATCCATAATTATAATGAAAATATTGGTGGGTCGAAAACCTATGAAATCTACAGTTTACTAAAGAACAGCTATCTTAATTTTTTATCTCGATTTTCTGAAAAAAGACCCTTTCCTGTTTGTTTTGCTTCCCCACAGAAGTCTGTGAAGTTATTTATTTAGGCAAGATTCAGTTAAATTTGTCACTAAGTGGTTAAGAATAGCATAACCATTTTTTTTATTTAAAAAAATTGTGTTTCAGTATAACAGCTTTAAATTACCATTTGGAAGAAACATCTTTTGATTACTAAGGATTATAGTAGGAAGTGTTTTCAGTCTAAGAAATTTGAAGATTGAAGAGTGCTCTGGACTGAACTTTGTTTCCCCATATATTCAAACGTTGACATCCTAACCCTCAATATGACTGTATTTGGAAACAGAGTATATTAGGAGGTAACTTAGGTTAAATAAAGTCATAAGAGTGGGGCTCTTGAAGAATTAATGCCCTTAAAATTGAAGAGATGCAAGAGAGCTCACTCTCTTCAACAGGTGAGGACACAAGAAGATGGCAGTCTTCAAGCCAGGAGGAGAGCTCTCACGAGAACTCAACCATCTATGCTGGCACACTGATCTCAGACCTCCTCCCTCCAGAACTGTGAGGAAATAAATTTTTGTCATTTAAGCTACTCTGTCCATGATAATTTGTTATGACAGCCTGAGTTGACAATTACAAAGGGAGATCTAAAATGGGCACCTAATCCCACAGTAGAAGAAAGAAGGAATAATGATAGTGGTTACAAAAGTTATTTAATATCTATTCATTAATTCCTTTATTAAGCAAATATTTACTACATACCACTATGTGCTAGGCAGAGAAAACAGCAATGAATAAGATTCTGCTCCTGATTCAGCAGAGGGTGTATTTTAATGAAACAGGTAATAATAGATATGAAATATCAGGTAGCTGTAAGTGTTGTGAAAATATATATATAAAGTAGTATATGAGCACAGAGTTTGACAGTATTGCTATTTTAAATATGATGACATAGCAGTCACAAATAACTGAAGAAAATGGTAGTGGATATTAGTGGAAAGCCATGCAAATATTTGGAAGAAGGCATCCAGGAATAGAAAAAAAGAAAAAAAAGCAAGTGAAAAAGCCTTGAGAAAAAAAGCCAGGCATACATGGCCTATCTGTGTGAACATCAAGGCATTGATATGGATGAGCATGTGTATGCAGTGGAAGGAATAAGGATTGAAGAAGTTGGACAACATTGGATACTGGAGTCCTTGGTAAAGATGCTGGAATTTATTCCAAAAGCTTTAGTATAATGATGTAAATTCAACATACACCTTAATTTGAAACCTGGAGAATTTTAAAAAACCTGAAGAGCGTCTAATTGATTTAAAGATTCTGATTTTTTAATAACGAAATGCAGAGGGGCAAAGAAAAAAATAATGGTCTATAATATTGTCACCTGTTAATGGAATCAGACTTTTGCATGTGGTAATTGAGGCCTTCTTCAATTACCTGTTTATCTAAATGAGCGTCTCTCACAAAAGTCTTATCCTGCTTAACTTTTCTTCATGGAGCTTACTGTTACCTCACAAAGGGCCATCCTGAAATCCATATGCAGATTATCCCTAAACTTATGATGGTTCTGCCTGATTTTTTTTTTTTTTTGGCTTTCACTATGGTGTGAAAACAATACACATTCAGTAGAAACCATACTATAAATGTTGAGCTTTTCCTGGGTTAGTGACATCTGGTAGATACTCATAACCTCAGTTTCCAGTCAACCACGGGGTCAAGAGGGCAAACAACCAATACACTTGAAACCATTCTGTACCCAGACAACCATTCTGTTTTTCAATTTCAGTACAGTATTCAATAAGTTACATGAGATATTCAATACTTTATTTTAAATCAGGCTTTGTGTTAGATGATTTTGCCCAACAGTAGACTAATGTGAATGTTCTGAGCGTGTTTAAGGTAGGCTAGGCTAAGCTATGGTGTTTGGTAAGTTAGGAGTATTTAATGCATTTTCTACTTAAGATATTTTCAACTTACAATGTGTTATCAGGACAAAACTCTCTTGTAAATTGAGGAAAATCTGTATTTATTTATTTTATTTATTTATTTTTTTTTGCGGTACGCGGGCCTCTCACTGTTGTGGCCTCTCCCGTTGCGGAGCACAAGCTCCGGACGCACAGGCTCAGTGGCAAGGGCTCACGGGCCCAGGCGCTCCATGGCATGTGGGATCTTCCCGGACTGGGGCACGAACCCATGTCCCCTGCATCGACAGGTGGACTCTCAACCACTGCGCCACCAGGGAAGCCTTGTGTATTTATTTTTTTATTGTCCAGTTCTGTCAGATTTACCATTAGAACGTAAACTTCCTGAGGGAAGGGATTTTATCTCTCTTCTTCAGCATTGTACTCTAAATGGCTAAACTGGTGCTCATTCACTGTTGAATGACTGCATTAATGAATCACAACAGTTGAGAAGCAATTTTGGTGTTATGATGAGGGAAATGTCATAGATAAAATGGAAGCACTAGCACAGTGGTGTATTTGTCTATTTGTGCTACAGGGTTAGTCATGAAGGCTTGATTGGAACTGCATCTTTCTTATTTATGTAAAAAGCAACTAGTACAACACTTAATAAAGGCACCTGCTATAGATAATCTAAAGAAAAATTAGAGTCAGCAGGAAAATACCACAAATCAGCTTAGAAAAAAATTTTAAACTCATAGGAAAAATAATTCTGTGATAAGGACACAATAGATTGAGAATATAACATGCTGAAGAAACATGTTGAAGTCTATGGATACTGGGAACTGGATTGTATCGAAGAAGTCAAAAATCAAGAAGAGCATGAGATAAAAAGAGCGAATGAAATTAAGTAGAAGATCCGTCATTTACTCAATATTTTAAAAAAGGAAGAGTATCAAATCCTCTTTATTTTTAACTAGTATACTTATCAATCTTAAATTAAACTGAATACAATCCCCATTAAATTCTAGTCTACTTTGAGAGGATATTGACAAAATTATTTTCACAGTACCATTTTTTAACTTACTGCCATAACTACCTCTATAACAATGTTTTAAAACATTTTTTTGCATATTTAATATACTAGGTCACCTAGCACATTTTCTATATTTTTATTGCTTAATTTTGAGAATATATTTAACTATGTTGTATTTAAAATGTGTCTACTTTAAAAAGGGAGACTATTAGCTGCCTATGAATTCCAGCTAGAGGAAAATCTGCATTACTAATTTCAAGAATAAACTTTTTCCTTGTGATCATTTAAGCCAGATAAGATTTCAATGTCACTGTGGAATTAAGGCAGGGATGATTTGGGGATTTGCATAGTAATTGGTGTGACACATATGCCATACTGTACAGGGCTATGGACACAGATGGTGACGAATTTACTTGCCATGGTCCCTGAGATCAGTATAAAAATGTGATGAAATTGATTTTTTTTCATTCTTTGAGGTTTGTAAGTAACCATGCTGGCTAATGAGCTAAGTTAGATAGGCTTTAAACAAGAATATAATCACATTGATGCTAATTATTAGAAAGTAGCAAAAAATGAAACTTTTTAGCTTCCATTCCAAGTTTTAATTAGCAATTAAAAGTTATTTGACCTATGATTAAGTTTCAATGTGTTCTTATACGTATATATGTAAAACAGTTTTAGAACTATAATTTCCGTAAAAATGTCTCCAAAAGAAATATCACCAAATATCTTTCCAATAAAAAATATTCTAAAAAATACACTTAAACTAAATACTGGAGATGCATCCTAGTTATGAGTATCCTTGCAAGTAAATTAAACTCTAACAAATGGAACCAGAAAACGTTCTATATGAAAATGTCATCTAAATTAATCCTAGTTCTTAAAGTATTAAATTATTTCTGACTCACATATTTGCTTTGTTCATAATTGGGTAATTGTCTGATGCATGTTGTGCCATAATGATTGTCATTTTTAATATACAAAAATATTCAGTAGTGACAAAATAAATTAACAAATGAAAAACATTTAAATGTCTTTTGGGGGCACTTCATTGTCTTTGCAGCCATAAAATTTATATGATAAAGTGTTTAAAAATAATGTTATTGCCAAACACATGAAATGTTAGAAAAGGATATAAATTTAACTTTAGAGGTATATATATAGTAGATTTCTGTATTATTCTTGATACCACTGAACCTTTTTTAAAAAATAAATTTATTTATTTATTTATTTATTTATTTTTGGCTGCATTGGGTCTTCTTTGCTGCACGCAGGTTTTCTCTAGTTGCGGCGAGCGGGGGCGACCCTTCTCTGCGGTGCGTGGGCTTCTCATTGCGGTGGCTTCCCTTGTTGTGGAGCACGGGCTCTAGGCATACGAGCTTCAGTAATTTGGCTCATGGGCTCAGTAGTTGTGGCTCACGAGCTCTAGAGCAGGACAAATCCACAGGAGAGGAAAAGTGTAGAAGGGATTACTATTCTGAAGGTGATCTAATTTCTTTTCAATCAAGGTTAATTCTACAACAAAACAGTTTTAAGTGACATAGAAACTTAAAGCTTACAGTTTTCATATATTCCTTATCGATTTTCCTAAGCTCTTTCATATTCTATTTAAAATGTGTGTTTCCTGCTAGCGCCTTCCCCATCACCACTGCAGAGACAGCAGCATTATGCAGATAAGACAAAGTCTGTAACTTATTATTTTTAAACCTTATTTCTTTAGTTCCTGGAACATAGAAGGTGCTCAGTAAATGATTGCTGAATGCAGGAGCAAATCCAGTTTTACCCGCTATTATCTGCAATGAAAACCTTTTCAATATTCAAGATAACAACTAAGGGTAGTCATATTTTAAAAACTGATATGGGGCTTCCCTGGTGGCACAGTGGTTGAGAGTCTGCCTGCCGATGAAGGGGACACGGGTTCGTGCCCTGGTCTGGAAAGGTCCCACATGCCGCAGAGTGGCTGGGCCTGTGAGCTGTGGCCGCTGAGCCTGCATGTCCGGAGCCTGTGCTCCACAATGGGAGAAGCCACAACAGTGAGAGGCCCGTGTAAGGCAAAAAACAAAACAAAACAAAACAAAACAAAAACAAAACTCTGATATGTTAGTAATTCCAATGGTTATTATACACATTTCACAGAAATTGAAAATATCCTTCAAACTACTATTAACCACAAAGTTTAACCAAATAGACTTCTAAGCATGTTTAAGCATGAAGGCTTAAAAAGATAATATATCCTTCACAATCCATAATACTAGGAAAATACATACATGGCACAGGACTAACTACTAAAATACTGGCCTTAAAAATGTATATATATATATATATATATATATATATATATATATATATATATATATATATATATATATATATATACATGTATCCATATAACTTGTACTCTGTGCTTCCCTGCTTCTTCAACAGATGAAATAGAATATAATTTAATGCTTTCTTGATGACTTGGACTCATTATCATGAACTTCAGTTATGTGACATCCTATACCATTACAGATAGAATGTGACTACTGATGCTGATGGCATACATTCTATTATTAAGTTTTAATAGTCTAATGTAATTAGCTGCAAGGTACATTGTAAAGCAGCAATTGTTTTGTCTTCTTCCATGTTTTAGTCACTTTCTTTGATACTGTTATTATTTGTTAAGTCCCTGTAATTAGTTAAGGGAAAGCTCAGGCTATATTTAAAAAGAAATCCTGAGGAAAATATATAATCTACTTAAAAAATCTCCATAGACTTGGTTTAACACATTACTTGGTACTGTTAATGACCACTAAAACAGTAGAAATTTCCCAAAACACAGACCTGCACATGGTGCCAGATGTTTTATTTAACAGATTTGAAACTAAAAATCAATTTGGTTGTCATTCATTGCCCTTCTGAGGATTTAGCCATAAAATGAATCAGTGAAAACGAGAGGGAGATACATAAGAAACTTTATTTTATGTTAAATATAAAAGGGAATATTTTTGCTAACATAAATCCATAATTGTGATAGGATTATTTTATATAAATAGTCAATAGGTAGGTACACATATTCATAAACTCATAACAACTCTACTTACTCATAGGGATACTTGGTATTAAAAATACCCTGCATAATAAGAATAATACATTCAAATGTTCTTTAAAAGTGTTATCAAATATTTTAATGTGAATATTTGAAATGGTTTACTTATTTCTTTTACATTTACATTTTCAAGCTGGCAAAAATTTTACAAGTTGAGGAGAATGTTTGCAGTTTGCCTATTATTTTTCCTGTCACTAGTGGAGATAGCTGATCTAATCCCTTTAAAGAATTTATATCATTTATATCAATGCCATTTTAATTTTTTCTATATTATTCTCATGTAGTAAGTAATCCCATGTTGACCTTTACTCATATCCTGCTTCCCCATGAAAGGGCATCCTGTAAACTATAGACATATCTAAAGAGGCCAGGAAGGTTAGGATGTGCTGTCATATATGCAAAATGTCATCAGATAGAGGGTGCCCCAAGGAGAATACAAATCCTTCTTGCTATGGTCAAGCATCTCAATGATGCTCCATAGGCAATCAAGTACATAGATGCTGGTCTGACCTGACATTGACTTGAGTAGACTGCCTGACGTTTCAAGCTTGCTATTTAATTGGCCAAATTCCAGTTATAAGAATGGTTAATTTCTAGGGGAGACTATGGAGTACTTTATCTACTTTCCTCAAGTTTACTTTACTTTTTTATAGCCTCAGGGGTTTGCTCATGTCCCTTCTTTCTGGAATTCATTTTACCTCCCATGTGGGGGGAAAGCGACACCAATTCTTCTTTTGGAACTTAGAAGGAAGCACTTCTGTGATCCTAAATTAAGTAGCTCTGTAGCATGCTGGCTCCTGTAATAAATCCATTGCACCTGCTCTATCGGCCCCTTCACCAAACCACGCTGCACTTACCTGTTCTCTTAGTCTAATTATCATGATAGCAGGACTTTCCCCACCTACTGCCTAGGTGTGTCCAGCAACGCTCACATATGTATTCTTTAATCACCGTGTCTCTTCTGTTTTTAACTTTCCTTCTAAATACAAATTTAACAAATGTATCTTGATGGTATTCTTCAAATATTACCAAAATAGTTAATCTCTCCTTAACACAGAGGTATCTCTTTTACTGAAAAGACTTCTTTCTAGCTGTTCTATCAGGTGATTTTTCAGTTCCGTTAAAGATTTCAGGAACTTGCAACAGGAACATGACGCTCTCTGCAATCTCAGAAAAGCCTGAGTATTTTTCCTAGTCTTCTACTCCTGACTGACACCAACTAGATTGAAGATGAAGACTTCCCCTGACAGAGATAAGATATTAAAACTAAACATAAAAACAATGAAGCAAGTTTTCATAAGCTAAATCCATTCTAATAAGAATAATTAAGAATATTTTCTCTCTAAATGTATATGCTGATATTGTCTTTTCATTTTAAAAAGTAATGGAGGTAAATGATGGTAGTTTTCTAATGGTTTTTATTTGGAAAAAGAAAATGAGATAATATTAATAAATAAATGTCATCTTTAGGTCCTCCCATTTTTGTTGTTGTTACTGCTGAACTAGCCCTGGCCTCTGAGATCTGTTCTCTAAGAAGGCCTTTTCTAGATCAGATGCTAGAAATCCTAGCATCCTGACCAGGAATCTTTGTGGATCCAGTCACAGGCACTATAACTAAAATGTTTGTTCAGAAGTAGATTGCAGAGTAATAAATACATGGAAGTGACTAGGAAATAATGCTTTTCAAATAGTTTCTGCAATTTAGAGTTGTAATATTTATCTTGTTTTCAAAAGAAAACAGCATCATCATTTTAGTTCCAAATGAGTAATTTGTGGCCTTAAGGCTCACGGGAGGCAAGCTTGCATTCCAACGCTGCTCAGAGTGAGAGCTCGGATGTCTACGAGGGGGCTACATCACATCTGCTTTAGACACATTTATGCCTTGCAGCCACTCAGGAGCTCAGAGAAAGAAAAGCCACTGTGATTGTATGTTGGAGGAATAATGAAGTCATGTAAAGGAAGGAAAAAAATACTGTGTAGATCACAGTAGCAAAAGAACATAAATCCCTTTAAAATATCAGTTAGCAGATTTAAGCCTTATACCACTAACAGTCATGTTGCCATCATGAACCTTTTGAAATTACATTTTTTACCCTTTCTAATTCATGTTTCCTTTATCATTCAGAATGAGTAATTCCCATATTTTGTATGTACCAAAGAGCAATATGTTGACTAAGACAGTTTCAAAGGACATTGTAAGATATTTTTGAAGTAAGTCTACTTACTAGGTCTGAAAATTCATATATTCATTTTTAATATTATGTATCTTCTATGTTTTTAATCTTTTCTTCCCAAATGTAACATACTGAATATATAACAAATGCATCTTGATTGTATTCTTCAAATATTATAAAAATAGTTGTTTCTAAGTATTTAATAGTTATAAGTATTTTTAGTCATTATATATAAAATGAATTATTTCCATTGACTCAGCAGATACCTTTATAACTATGAAATTACTGCTACCATTGTAGTGGTTTAAGTTGAAGAGGTAAAACTTGGAAGAAAATTTCTACCATTTAATACATAATGAGATTTTTAAAGCATTCTAAGATCAAAGAATAATAAGGCATTTAATAGGCACAAACTTTGAAAAGAATCATAGGCACAAACTGAACTCACAGTTTAAGCCAACTTCTTTTCTTAATTAGGTGTTAGACCAAAGCAATGCACAGAAATTTTCTTTAATTAAAAGAAAATTATACCTGGTACCTCAGCAATAAATATTGGTTAACTGATCATAAAATTATTTTTAAAACACCAAATATTATCACTTAGTACAGTTATCATTATAACCAACTTGTTCCAAATCCCAATTTTATTTGCAGCTTTGGTAAATGTGTTCTTTAATAAGTCATCCTGAGACATATGCTTTGCTCTGGGGCTGTGGCGTTTAGTCAAGTCTCTCTAGCTTCATTTACTTCTCACAGCCCTGCTATTTTTGTACCTCCATTATCCCCAATCAAAGAGCTTATTATAGCATTGCTGAAGTGCTCGAGATAGATTTCCATCCTATGAGAGTCATTTCCTCTTATCAAAAGCAGGCTCCTTTTCCCAATCTCTTCCTTTTTCTGCGAATCTCCATTCCACTACTGGGATGAATTAGAGGCAGTGGTTATTAAAATGCAATAGCTTTTCTCCAATTTCTTTGGACTCCTAAAGACAACCCACAGTTTATCTAAAGTCAAGATTTTTAAAATTTAACTCTCTGCATGGTATTCTTCTGGTTTTATAGTCGTATGTCAGCACCCTTAAGGGGCTAACAGTCTAGAAACAGTTGAATTTTAATTTTTGTAAAATCCATTCAAATGTGATTTAATAAGGAAAGAAAAGTAAAAATAAATTAAGAACATAAATTTAAAAAAATAAAGTTATTTAAAGAGATTTTTGTCCACAAACACAAATAATTTACTTCATCCCTAAAGTTGGTAATATATTTTTGTATGTTTTTTTCCTTTTTAACCAAATGTTACTCTGATTAAAGTGTTCTTTAATCACAGTTGGTGTTTCATGATATATAACGGGCATCAATAGCATTGCAATCTAGGAATGGAATAGAGAAGCCTCATTACGGTGCCCTTGCCCAGACTTTAATTTTGGACTTGACCAGGATATTCATTACAAACAGTCAATGCAAATGCTGATTCCAAAATAGGTTGTCCCTCTTCTCTCATGTAGGTGTGGTCTTGGTTTAATAAGTAAAGCAAGGCAAAGGAAAAGGGAAAGTAAAAGAAATTAATAGCTTTCCCTAGATGTTGAAATACAGAAATTTTGTTTAAACAGGACAAAACTCACGCTAACTCAAGATTTTAGTGAAAACATATAATCAGCAAACTCTTACATTCTGTTAACGCTAAAAAAATCAAATCCTTTGCCTTTTAAAAAATCTTTTGCTTGGAAACATTAACTTTTAGGCAATATATCCATTGATTCATTCTTTCCTTTATGCATTCATGGAACAAATATTTGAGCCGCATTGTATCAAAAATTTGATACCTAGCCTCAAGTAGCTCCCTAACAGGATAGTTAGGGAAAATATACTTGCAGGTATGAACATTACAGACAGTATTAGGATTTATATGTGACTGCTACCTAAATCTTCGCTATAGACCATACTTCTCATTTTATTAAAATTAGTCTTTGTACTCATAAACCCAAGATGAAAAGCAGATGAGAATGGCATTGCTTTTATTAATGATTAGGTGAGGGTCTTCTCTGGTGGTGCAGTGGTTGGGAGTCTGCCTGACGATGCGGGGGACGCGGGTTCGTGCCCCGGTTCAGGAGGATCCCACATGCCGTGGAGCGGCTGGGCCCGTGAGCCATGGCTGCTGAGCCTGTGCGCCCAGAGCCTGTGCTCCGCAATGGGGGAAGCCACAGCAGTGAGAGGCCTGTGTAACGCAAAAAAAAAAAAAAAAAGAAAGAAAGAAAAAAAAAAAAAAAGAAGCTTAGGTGAGTGTCCTGGAAACATTTGTCCCATATTTCCATTACGCTCTTGGCACAAGGCTTTGGATCATTTGAAGACAATACAGTTACAGTACTATTTACAAAAGGATGGATGTAGGCAGGGGGAAAGAAAAAGATAATCCATTTCTTGGTGCTGTTCTTACTCTGGGCGAGAAGGAATCAGGGAAGAAGCAGCTCCCCGATATTGGATCCCAAAGATGGATAGATGTGGACAGGGCCTTTGGTGGAGGATCACAGCAGCCTGAAGTGATCCTGTGGTCAGCATGCCTGGATATATTAATAGATTCCTTGATGACCTTACTTTTTTTTCCCTCCCTCTGATAGAGTGTAAGATAAGAGTAGAAAGACTAATGCTTATGTGGATCACTAGCATTTCTCTCCAGCTTATTACATTTGTTTTATTCTTAAAGGCAAAGTATAGATTTCTGATTCTCCAGGTGATCTGGCTTTGGAACTGCTGAGATTTGTTAAATGAAAAATTTCTACAGATAATTTGCTGATTTAGTTGACTTTTACTTAGCAAATCATGAATCAAGAGCATCCAGTCTAGAAAATAGAAAGGAGTTTGAAAGAGTCATACAAGGAGAAATTTTTATAGACCAAAGTGAGCAGGAACAAGGAAGTTATACATTTGCTGACTAGTTAGAACCAGGTTACTTTCCTTATATTGGAGCAGTGTATTGGAGATGGGGGAGCTAACCTGTGCTGAGCAGACAAGAGCTGATGGGTTGCCTTTGGCCTTCCTTTTCTGGGAGAGTGGGACAAAGAAACTCAGTTAAATTTCATTTTGCTTAGCATGAGTGACTCCATCTTGAGTCTACTCTGGTAACTTTAAAAGATGCTTTTGTGCCTTCTTTTTCTTTTCTTTATATTCTTCAAATAGTACCACTCTTTTATAGCCAGAGGCTCTCTTTATTCTTTGAGAACTGAAAGAGTTGACAATTGTAGGGTTTTTTTTTTTTTTTTTTTTTATCTTCAAGAGTTTCACTGTCTTGGCATATAGTAAACTTAGCTGAGGCTTGAAAAAGGAAATGGTGAGGACTTGAGTGCCAGGAGGGGAGAAGCAGTGCTTTGTATCTGGTAAATATTTAAGACTCTGATTAATAAGTTATATTTTCTGAAGTTTTTTCCTGGTCTCTCAGCGTTACATCCTCTTCTCCCCCTCCTAATACTGAGTGACCAGAAAGGAAACCTTGGTAGCTGCATTTACCCTCCTTAAATTTTTTAGTTTAGCCTATGAATTTTTATTGTAGAATGATTGGAAAGTTTTTATTCTCCACTAACATTATTCCCTGAGGAAACAACTCTCTCCAAATCCCATCACTGATAATTGGATTTGATAATACAGATGACCAAAAACCAACAATAGGTTAAATACAAGTGTCATAAAAATGCTCTGCAAAAATAAGTTGGTAGAATCCTAACTTCCAAAAGGTTTTGAAAGTCTAAAACTTAATTAACTATAAAGAAATGTCTCTAGTTTTGAATCAGAAGCAACCCTAAATTGATAAATGTTTGTAGAGATAATAGAGAAATTAAAAAGAGAATTGAGGCAACAGAGACATCATTAATTTTTGAGGAAAATGGTGAATCAAAGACATTGTAACAGCTACTGGGGAGAAGGAAAGTGTTCAGTAGCTAGGCTTCTTGTTTCCAAGTGATAGCTGACATGTACTTTTGATTAAGGATGAATTGAGTTGTATCATTGTGTTGGATCATTAACTATCAGTTGAGAACCCACTATGTACCAGGATTTCTACTATGTACTGGAATACTGCAGGGAAGTAAAAATAAATGTCTTTGTTCTTAGAGTTTTTAGACTTTATTATTAAAGATATACATTAAATGACTGCATAAACATGATATTCTAATATGGAAATATACTTAAGAAATATACATAGTATTATAGGAAATAAAAATGGGAGAAATAATATAGTCTATGAATCAGGAAAAATCACTCAATGGAGAAAGCATTTAAGGTGAAACTTGCAGGTAGCTCCATGAGTCACAAGTTATTAGATGTCACCCTGAAATAAGGCTTATGATTATATAATTCTCATCTGCATTTCTATCAAAATCTAAAGTTAAACACTTATGAGAGCCTATGACATCTATGTGGTGCCAGTTTAGTTATCTCCTAAGCAGGCAAGTTTGTTAAATGCAGAAATCATGAAGTAGATTTTAAAAATGTAGTCATCTTTCGCCTTATCTTCTTCCACCCTGTGCTTATTCTTCCCTCACTGAACTCTGAAGACACCATTTCCTTCTGTTCAATAATGATGTTTGTTGGCTCTGAGCTATGACATCTCTCTGCCTTTAAAGGAGATTAAGTGAAATTGATTACTTTTTTCTGCTCCCATGTGTAAAACAGAAAAAAGAAAACTTTCCCCTGCTCCATCATCATCATATTCATGGATGTCTTTACCTGTCTATCTATTGGCCTGTCTGCCTATCTATCATCTATCTGTCTACTACCTACTTATCTGCTTACCTATTGGGGAGGTGGGGAGAGATGTAAAGGTGGGAGATGGAGTCAATAGGAAAGAAAGATGACAACTAGCCAAGCCAATAAAGCATATATCATTGAAAAATGGAGACTTGACTCTCCCCCCATGCCACACAGTTATGCAGATATTTCTGGCCTTTTAATCCATGCTATGTTCCTATATGCTGGTTTCCAAGATCAAATGATATCTTTTCTGTAGTGCACCATATTGCTTACCAAGGTAAGACAGTGTTAGAGTCTAGAAAAGTGTGGCTTAAATAAATGTAAATGTTTGCACTTCTGATTCATTTAATTTTAATTCTCAGAGAACAGCCTCTTACATAGTCTACTTATATTTATATGCAATTTTGTAAATCACCCATGTGAGTAAAGAATGTAATCCTCTGTTTAAATGAAATAGCAGTGTTGGTAGAACCAACACGGTCTAGGACATCAATATAAGAAAAGCACGTTAGAAGGCATGTAAGTAGGGAAGGAGACATTATGGCGGCCCAGCCCAAATACTCTTCAATTTCAGCCTATATTGTAAGTTCTTGACTTTTTTCAGAAATAAGAGTTTTCCATTTTCAATACAAATGATGTTCTTCAGGAAAACTGTGTTCATTTTGGTATGATCGGCAGTGTTCATCACTAATCCATATATCCTGAGGCTGAGTATAAGTTAAGGATTCCATTATTATAACAGTCTTTTTGTGCTATTCTTTGCTAACACTATGATCTTTTTGTATCCTTATCCCATTGACACTTTTGTTGGCACATTATCAGCAATAAGGAGTTTTCATCATAATCATGTCATATGTTGATAGGAATTTCTAAAGATAACCTTATTGATCCATCATATGAGCTAAACCCTTAGGAAGTAGAGAAGATAGAACTTCTATTGGACTATAGTTATTTGAAATATAGACAGAGAAGGCAGATTTTTATCTTTCTTAAACACTTCCACTGTCTTAACACAATAATTTAAATCTTGTGTAATGACATAAAATTTCTTAGTTTCTAAATGATGAAAAAAACCCAACATAAGTACAATCTTTGAATGTATATATGCTATGAGAAATGATACACATTTCTTCTTCCTGCAATGCAGCTATGCAGAAACAAAGGTTATTATGTTAGAGAAGATAAGAAAAAGGAAAAATATTAAAAGAAGTAAAAACCAAATTAAATTTGACAATGCTGTCAAACTAGCTTTGGGTTCACTCATGTCTTTCATTATATATAATCAATTCTATGTCAGAATCTCATTATCACCAGTGGGTGAATTCCCATAACTTACTGACAGGTAACACTGCTTTCAGGCTTTTCTCACTTCTACTCTTCTTGTTTTTATTTAGGGAACTAATCTTTTATTACAGACATTGTCTGCTTTAGGTTATTCTCCTATTAAAGAATATTTAATCTGTTACAATCAAAATAGAAACATCAAATGGAAACCCACTCTTAATACTTAACTGATATTTTGAATTTATTTCCTCATATACTTAAGGTTTCTTATGGTTCCTTACATATTTTGCTTATTCTTTTCTATTATGCTTCAGTGGTATCTTCCTCATCTTCTCCTCTCTTTAAGGTAAATGTATGCACTTTCCCTTTTCTGGCTCAACAGTCACTGAAACAAAATATTAATATTGATGACTGTAGTACAGATGAGGATTTTTACTTTCAAAACCAGCATTGTGCTTATATATGTTGCATGCACAGTGAAAACTAAATACATGGTTAAATGAGCAAGGTTCAAAACATTCATTTCTTCCTTCATTTCTCCACTTTCAATAAATAATCATTAGACCATACTATGTGTCAGACATTGTACAGGTCATGATTTAAGGTTCTGAATGGATTGAATTTGGACACTTAATTTGAAAACAAATTTGACTTATTAATTAGCACATATCAAAATGATCCATTGTAAGGTGGACCAAATATAAACTTTAGCTAGGCTCTACTGCTACTTATGTTGACTTCAATTAATCTGTTAAGAAATAAATATTGTGTGCTAAGTTTTGTCTTAGTATATGTATTGAGCTTGAATAGAGGGGAGGACAGATGGACTAGATAAAGAAAATGACATTAAAAAATAAGTGGAAGAAAGAAAGTCAGAAATAAAGAAATAAATAAAAGAAGGATGAGAGGAAGAAGGAAGAAGGAAAAAAGAAAGATGAAAACCATCTGGTCTATCCACTGAAATATTTAAAATCTAGTCAGTTACCTAAGTGTGAGCTAGGCAAGTGCAGAGACATACAACTAAATGGGTGTTTGCAGCTTTCCAATGCTACCCAGCTTCTCTACAGAGACTTAACCAAAGTGAGTTTTCAACACAAGCCAACAGAGAAAGTTCAGATGAGCCCAGAGTTACCGCTGGCTTCTTCTATAGGGAAAGAGTCATGCTAGCACTCAAGAGTTTACCTACTAACATGTTAACAATTCCCTGCTGGGTCACATTTACGTACTCTGAAGTTCCAGTCTTACTGAGTCATTCGGGATACTAGAAAAAATTACAAGTTGATATTTTATCAAATTTTAGAACATATGTATGAATGATATTGCTTTAGGAGTCAGAGAAAAGAAATGTTCTTTTCTTTTCCCTCTTGAAGTATCATGGTGTATTTGGGTTATAAATTAACCATTGGTAGAAGTAAAATGTTTCAATTAATAGATATAATTGATGAAAACATTTAAACAGCATATTTTTGTTTTTAATTTTTAGCTTGTACTCTTTATTTTTTTAATTAAAGTATTGTTAATTTACAATGTTCTGTTAATCTCAAGTGTACAGTGAAGTGATTCAGTTATATATATATGTATATATATATATATATATATATATATATATATATATTCTTATTCAGATTCTTTTCCATTATAAGTTATTACAAGATATTGAGTATGGTTCCCTGTGCTATACAGTAGTTCCTTGTTGTTTAAATGGACTTTCTAAATGCCTTGTTTCAGAATGGAATAGTGGGAAATCTGAATTTTGAAGACATGCAAATACATATTCAAATATTAACCCATCACATAATTTGGGGACTAATTAATTAGATTTGTTAACCTGTTTGTTACTCATTTTCCCCATCAGCAGAATTCAAATCATATTATTCTTTCTTAGAATTGTTTTGTGAATTGAATAAAGTAGCATTTATACCACTTGTGAAACACTTAACACAGGGCTTGAAAAATGGAGGTGTTGAAGGAATGGTTGTTGATTGATCATAATGATGAAGATGACAATAACAAATATGATAAAGCCTGGCATTAACGATATTCAGTACATATTAGCATGCTTTATTTGGAAAATATCATATTTGACTTAATGAAACATTATAAAGTGTTGCAAGTAGGAACCATGCCTGGGGTCAATTTCAGAAGTGTGGTGAGTAGGTTTTGAATTCAAGCAATGAAATAACATTATGGGGGAGAAATTACACGTTAACATATGAATTACACTGAAAATAAATAACATCCAAGTGGTGAGTAGAGGGAGGGAGGGAGTGAGGGAGAGACTCAGAAACTGAAAGAAAGAGACATAAATGAAATAGGCAGTGATATAAAGAACAGTTGCTAAGCTGATTTAACTAATTCCCCTAGACAACGTTTTACTTTGGTTTAACACTTTTTAATGAACCAGAAATTTGTCTTGTGGAATCTTAAGATATCAGTAATTACTTGATTATATAGAAGAGAGAAATACAGAAAATTATAATGGTAATTTGGTAATATATAAATGAACTGTCTTGGAAAAGTCTTGGTGACATTTAATGATTAACAAAATACACTTAAACCACTTTACATGAATACTCAAGAGTGCCTTCAAAAGAAGATGTTCATTTTCTCTCATCTTCTAAGCTTTATGACTCTTTGATGATATATTAGCTGTAATACATAAAGTTATCTTTAAGACAGGTCTGTTGTCCTGTGAGAATAAGCTTCCCTAAAGGAAATGCCACAGATCATATGTCATGATATTAAGAGCTTACTTCGTGAAAGCTTGACAAAAGTATATAAGAAATGTGTGCTCCCCTCTTAAATAAAATAGGAGGTGTTCATTCTAATGTAGGAAATAAACCAGACCTGCATTTCAGACTGTGGAAATAAGACAGAAAGGATTATTTTTATCTTTATATATTCTGTTCTTTTTTTAAAGTAGAATATTTTGGTAGATATATAGAATTATTACCTTACTAAAATGTCTCAAAAATCCTGACCTAAAAGGGCTTCAGAAGGTGGAATAATTTTTTAATATCCTTTAGGAGAATTTTACACTTTAAATTATAAGGAAAAGCCATTCTTCAGCTTTACATTTTAGTGATGTGAAAGCTGGTTGGTTATTTGGCACCTCCCTCTTCTCTCTCTCTCTCTCTTACACACACACACACACACACACACACCATGTCATCTGTGCATATCTGATGCTACTATACTACATTATTGCAAATATAGTACAACTATATTAATACATATGTGTATATGTGTGCTTGTGTTTGTACTTTTTCTTTGCCATAGCACTATCAAGAATAATTTAGTAAAATGCACTTCCTACTTCTGATAAGACTATTCCATAATAATTGTGTTATTAAAATTAAAAAAAATATAAAATTATTAACAAGGTATCCAAAGGATTATGCTTTAACTTTGAAGTAATAAAATTTGATTTAGATGACCTTTTTAAAAAGTTATTGCTTTCCTTTTAAAATACTTTTTGGATTGCAGTTTGATATTGCAAATTGGGAAATAGTATCCTTAACTATAAAGAAAATTACCAAAAGAGAACAAAGTTATCTAAGTTTAAAAGTTTTAAGAATAACTTAAAGTTAAATGTATAAAATTTTTCAGATTAATTTTTCTTCAATTAACATTTGAACTACTTAATGAATTTAAAAGGTATAAATATTGAGTGATACAACCTGTTGGAATGGGCTTATTCTTTAGGTTTTTTGATATCTGAGTTCCTTCTTATAATATGAAAATTTTGTTGCCACAATTTAATTGACGTTTTTTCTTATATTTTTTATGTGTTGCTGATGATAAAATAGAATTTTGATTAATATTATTAATACTATGTGAGGACCCATTGTTTACAAGATATTGTCCTAGGAATAGAACAAAATGAAAGAGATGTTTTATTATATTAAATGGTGTATGCCTAATGGAGAAAAGAAACATCTAAATAAATACATTTCAATAGAACATTGTAAGATATAATAATTAAACTGTAAATGTTGTTCTTGTACTCAGCAACTGTATTTCATCTATTTCCTCAGCATTTTGTTATATATTCTACTTCACAAATCTGCTTTTCTTGTTTGATTTTCACCATTTCTATAATATCCAATACTAATTTATTTAAGATAAATAATCTTGCCTTTTATTAGCCTTTTGTTGGTGGGGAATACAGGATTCATATAAAAATAATTGAAGATGTACAGTTACATATAAGAGTTATATTATATATATTTATTCTATTTAGGGAAATATTTTTATCCATGTGTTTATATCAATTTATTTTAAAATTACACAAACATTTTAACAAAAATGTTACTATTTTGATAACAGTGGAATCCATCTTGTGAGAACATTGATACAAATAAGTACAAATCAAAACACTGCAAATAACCTATAAAGTAAACCACTATCTTTAAAATCTCTAATAAATAATACCCATGTCAATATGTTTTAATTCTATTTGTTGTTAGTGTATTTTTTGGAACATTTATGAAGTTTGACCAAGTTTTCATTCAGTAAGCACAAATTTGTTGCATGCAAATATGCAAAGTATCATGCTAGACATTGAATAATATTATGATGATTAAAATACAACCTTGTCACTAAAGAATTCACAAGATAGTAGAAAAGATTGTCAACAAACAAGCTACTACAATACTAAATAGCACAATATAAGATACACAGTGGAGGAATTTTGGAAGAAAGAAATCAATCCTTGGTGGAGGTCTGAGGGAGGGTCTTAGCACTTTGCAGGGGGAGGAGGCATTAAAATGACTTCTGCAAGATACATGCAAGCGACAGCTACACGTGGAACAACTCCTACAGAACACCTACTGAACGCTGGCAGAAGACCCCAGACCTCCCAAAAGGCAAGAAACACCCCACATACCTGGGTAGGGCAAAGCGGAGAGATTTCCGCACAGAGGATCGGTGCCGAGCGGCACTCACCAGCCCGAGAGGCTTGTCTGCTCGCCCGCCGGGGCGGGCGGCGCTGGAAGCTGAGGCTCGGGCTTCGGTCAGAGCACAGAGAGAGGACTGGGGCTGGCGGCGAGAACTCAGCCTGAAGGGGGCTAATGCGCCACAGCTAGCCGGGAGGGAGTCCGGGAAAACTCTGGAGCTGCCGAAGAGGCAAGAGACTTTTTCTTCCCTCTTGGTTTCCTGGTGTGAGAGGAGAGGGGATTTAGAGCGCTGCTTAAAGGGGCTCCACAGATGGGCGCGAGTCGCGACTGAAAGCACGGAGCCCAGTGACGGGCGTGGGACGCTGGGGCTGCTGCTGCCACCGCCAAGAAGTCTGTGTGCGAGCGCAGGTCACTGCCCACACCGCCCTTCCGGGAGCCTGTGCAGCCCGCCACTGCCGGGGTCCCAGGATCCAGGGGCGGCTTCCCTGGGAGAATGCAAGGCGCGCCTCGGGCTGGTGCAACGTCACGTCGACCTCTGCCGCTGCAGGCTCGCCCCGCACTCCGTGCCCTTCCCTCCCGACCGGCCTGAGTGAGCCAGAGTCCCCCGAAGAGGCTGCTCCTTTAACCCTGTCCTGTCTGGGCGAAGAACAGACGCCCTCCGGCGACCTACACGCAGAGGCGGGGCCAAATCCAAAGCTGAGACCCAGGAGCTGTGAGAACAAAGAAGAGAAAGGGAAACCTCTCCCAGCAGCCTCAGAAGCAGCGGATTAAAGCTCCACAATCAACTTGATGTACCCTGCATCTGTGGAATACATGAATAGACAACAAATCATCCCAAATTGAGGAGCCAGGAGTCAGTGCTGTGCCTCTGAGGTGGGAGAGCCAACTTCAGGACACTGGTCCACAAGAGACCTCCCAGCTCCACATAATATCAAACGGCGAAAATCTTCCAGAGATCTCCATCTCAACACCAGCAACCAGCTTCACTCAACGACCAGCAAGCTACAGTGCTGGACACCCTATGCCAAACAACTAGCGAGACAGGAACACAACGCCACCCATTAGCAGAGAGGCAGCCTAAAATCATAAAAAGTCCGCAGACACCCCAAAACACACCACCAGACGTGGACCTGCCCACCAGAAAGACAAGATCCAGCCTCATCCACCAGAACACAGGCACTAGTCCCCTCCACCAGGAAGCCTACACAACCCACTAAAGAAACCTTAGCCACTGGGGACAGACAGCAAAAACAACGGGAAATACGAACCTGCAGCCTGCAAGAAGGAGACCCCAAACACAGTAACATAAGCAAAATGAGAAGACAGAGGAACACACAGCAAAAGAAGGAGCAAGATAAAATCCCACCAGACCTAACAAATGAAGAGGTAATAGGCAGTCTACCTGAAAAAGAATTCAGAATAATGATAGTAAAGATGATCCAAGATTCTATTTCCATGAGCCAAAATCTTGGAAATAGAATAGACAAAATGCAAGAAACAGTTAACAAGTATCTAGAAGAACTAAAGATGAATCAAGCATCGATTAAAAACACAATAAATGGAATGAAAAGTACTCTAGAAGGGATCAATAGCAGAATAACTGAGGCAGAAGAACGGATAAGTGAGGTGGAAGATAAAATAGTGGAAATAACTGCTGCAGAGCAAAATAAAGAAAAAAGAATGAAAAGAACAGAGGACAGTCTCAGAGACCTCTGGGACAACATTAAACGCACCAACATTCGAATTATAGGGGTTCCAGAAGAAGAAGAGAAAAAGAAAGGGACTGAGAACATATTTGAAGAGATTATAGTTGAAAACTTCCCTAATATGGGAAAGGAAATAGTTAATCAAGTCCAGGAGGCACAGAGAGTCCAATACAGAATAAATCCAAGGAGAAATACACCAAGACACATACTAATAAAACTGTCAAAAATTAAACACAAAGAAATCATATTAAAAGCAGCAAGGCAAAAACAACAACTAACACACAAGGGAATCCCCATCAGGATAACAGCTGATCTAGGATAACAGCTGATCTTCAGCAGAAACTCTACAAGCCAGAAGGGAGTGGCAGGACATAATTAAAGTGATGAAGGAGAAAAATCTGCAACCAAGATTACTCTAACCAGCAAGGATCTCATTCAGATTTGATGGAGAAATTAAAAAGTTTACAGACAAGCGAAAGCTAAGGGAGTTCAGCACCACCAAACCAGCTTTACAACAAATGCTAAAGGAACTTCTCTAGGCAAGAAACACAACAGAAGGAAAAGACTTACAATAACAAACCCAAAACAATTAAGAAAATGGGTATAGGAACATACATATCGATAATTACCTTAAATGTAAGTGGACTAAATGCTCCCAACAAAAGACACAGATTGGCTGAATGGATACAAAAACAAGACCCATATATATGCTGTCTACAAGAGACCCACTTCAGACCTAGAGACACATACAGATTGAAAGTAAGGGGATGGAAAAAGATATTCCATGCAAATGGAAATCAAAAGAAAGCTGGAGTAGCAATTTTCATATCAGACAAAATAGACTTTAAAATAAAGACTACTAGAGGAGACAAAGAAGGACACCACATAATGATCAAGGGATCGATCCAAGAAGAAGATATAACAATTGTAAATATTTATGCACCCAACATAGGAGCACCTCAATACATAAGGCAAATACTAACAGCCATAAAAGGGGAAATCGACAGTAACACAATCATAGTAGGGGACTTTAACACCCCACTTTCACCAATGGACAGATCATCCAAAATGAAAATAAATAAGGAAACACACGCTTTAAATGATACATTAAACAAGATGGACTTAATTGATATTTATAGGACATTCCATCCAAAAACAACAGAATACACATTTTTCTCAAGTGCTCATGGAACATTCTCCAGGATAGATCATATCTTGGGTCACAAATCAAGCCTTGGTAAATTTAAGAAAATTGAAATTGTATCAAGTATCTTTTCCGACCACAATGCTATGAGACTTGATATCAATTACAGGAAAACAGCTGTAAAAAATACAAACACATGGAGGCTAAACAATACACTACTTAATAACGAAGTGATCACTGAAGAAATCAAAGAGGAAATTAAAAAATACCTAGAAACAAATGACAATGGAGACACGACGACCCAAAACCTATGGGATGCAGCAAAAGCAGTTCTAAGAGGGAAGTTTTTAGTAATACAATCCCACCTTAAGAAACAGGAAACATCTCGAATAAACAACCTAACGTTGCATCTAAAGCAAATAGGGAAAGAAGAACAAAAACATCCCAAAGTTAGCAGAAGGAAAGAAATCATAAAGATCAGATAAGAAATAAATGAAAAAGAAATGAAGGAAACGATAGCAAAGATCAAGAAAACTAAAAGCTGGTTCTTTGAGAAGATAAACAAAATTGATAAACCATTAGCCAGACTATCAAGAAAAAAAGGGAGAAGACTCAAATCAATAGAATTAGAAATGAAAAAGGAGAAGTAACAAATGACACTGCAGAAATACAAAAGATCATGAGAGATTACTACAAGCAACTCTATGCCAATAAAATGGACAACCTGGAAGTAATGGACAAATTCTTAGAAATGCACAACCTGCCAAGACTGAATCAGGAAGAAATAGAAAATATGAACAGACCAATCACAAGCACTGAAATTGAAACTGTGATTAAAAATCTTCCAACAAACAAACGCCCAGGACCAGATGGCTTCACAGGCGAATTCTATCAAGCATTTAGAGAAGAGCTAACACCTATCCTTCTCAAACTCTTCCAAAATATAGCAGAGGGAGGCACATTCCCAAACTCATTCTACGAGGCCACCATCACCTTGATACCAAAACCAGACAAGGATGTCACAAAGAAAGAAAACTACAGGCCAATATCACTGATGAACATAGATGCAAAAATCCTCAACAAAATACTAGCAAACAGAATCCAACAGCACATTAAAAGGATCATACACCATGATCAAGTGCGGTTTATTCCAGGAATGCAAGGATTCTTCAATATACGCAAATCAATCAACGTGATACACCATATTAACAAATTGAAGGAGAAAAACCATATGATCATCTCAATAGATGCAGAGAAAGCTTTCGACAAAATTCAACACCCATTTATGATAAAAAACCTGCAGAAAGTAGGTGTAGAGGGAACTTTCCTCAACATAATAAAGGCCATATATGACAAACCCACAGCCAGCATCGTCCTCAATGGTGAAAAACTGAAACCATTTCCACTAAGATCAGGAACAAGACAAGGCAGCCCACTCTCACCACTCTTATTTAACATAGTTTTGGGAGTTTTAGCCACAGCAATCAGAGAAGAAAAGGAAATCAAAGTAATCCAAATCGGAAAAGAAGAAGTAAAGCTGTCACTGTTTGCAGATGACATGATACAATACATAGAGAATCCTCAAGATGCTACCAGAAAACTAGTAGAGCTAATCAATGAATTTGGTAAAGTAGCAGGATACAAAATTAATGCACAGAAATCTCTGGCATTCCTATATACTAATGATGAAAAATCTGAAAGTGAAATCAAGGAAACACTCCCTTTTACCTTTGCAACAAAAAGAATAAAATATCTATGAATCAACCTACCTAAGGAGACAAAAGACCTGTATGCAGAAAATTATAAGACACTAATGAAAGAAATTAAAGATGATACAAATAGATGGAGAGATGCACCATGTTCTTGGATTGGAAGAATCAACATTGTGAAAATGACTCTACTACCCAAAGCAATCTACAGATTCAATGCAATCCCTCTCAAACTACCACTGGCATTTTTCACAGAACTAGAGCAAAAAATTTCAAAATTTGTATGGAAACACAAAAGACCCCGAATAGCCAAAGCAATCTTGAGAATGAAAAATGGAGCTGGAGGAATCAGGCTCCCTGACTTCAGACTATACTACAAAGCTACAGTAATCAAGACAGTATGGTACTGGCACAAAAACAGAAAGATAGATCAATGGAACAGGATAGAAAGCCCAGAGATAAACTCACGGGCATATGGTCACCTTATCTTTGATAAAGGAGGGCAGGAATGTACAGTGGAGAAAGGGCAGTCTCTTCAATAAGTGGTGCTGGGAAAACTGGATAGGGACATGTAAAAGTATGAAATTAGATCACTCCCTAACACCATACACAAAAATAAGATCAAAATGGATTAAAGACCTAAATGTAAGGCCAGACACTATCAAACTCTTAGAGGAAAACATAGGCAGAACACTCTATGACATAAATCACAGCAAGATCCTTTTGGACCCACCTCCTAGAGAAATGGAAATAAAGACAAAAATAAACACATGGGACCTAATGAAACTTCAAAGCTTTTGCACAGCAAAGGAAACCATAAACAAGACCAAAAGACAACCCTCAGAATGGGAGAAAATATTTGCAAATGAAGCAGCTGACAAAGGATTAGTCTTCAAAATTTATAATCAGCTCAGGCAGCTCAATAGCAAAAAAACAAACAACCCAATCCAAAAATGGGCAGAAGACCTAAATAGACATTTCTCCACAGAAGATATACAGACTGCCAACAAACACATGAAAGGCTGCTCAACATCTTTACTCATTAGAGAAATGCAAATCAAAACTACAATGAGATATCATCTCACACCAGTCAGAATGGCCATCATCAAAAAATCTAGAAACAATAAATGCTGGAGAGGGTGTGGCGAAAGGGGAACACTCTTGCACTGCTGGTGGGAATGTGAATTGGTACAGCCACTATAGAGAACGGTATGGAGGTTTCTTAAAAAACTACAAATAGAACTACCATATGACCCAGCAATCCCACTACTGGGCATATACCCTGAGAAAACCATAATTCAAAAAGAGACATGTACCAAAATGTTCATAGCAGCCCTATTTACAATAGCCCAGAGATGGAAACAACCTAAGTGTCCATCATCGGATGAATGGGTAAAGAAGATGTGGCACATATATACAATGGAATATTACTCAGCCATAAAAAGAAATGAAATTGAGCTATTTGTAATGAGGTGGATGGACCTAGAGTCTGTCATACAGAGTGAAGTAAGTCAGAAAGAGAAAGACAAATACTGTATGCTGACACATATATATGGAATTTAAGAAAAAAAAATGTCATGAAGAACCTAGGGGTAAGACAGGAATAAGACACAGACCTACTAGAGAATGGACTTGAGGATATGGGGAGGGGGAAGGGTAAGCTGTGACAAAGCGAAAGTGCGGCATGGACATATATACACTACCAAACATAAGGTAGACAGCTAGTGGGAAGCAGCGGCAGAGCACAGGGAGATCAGCTCGGTGCTTTGTGAACGTCTGGAGGGGTGGGATAGGGAGGGTGGGAGGGAGACGCAAAAGGGAGGGGATATGGGAACATATGTATATGTATAACTGATTAAATTTGTTATAAAGCAAAAAATAGATAAATAAATAATAATTTAAAAAAAAAAGATATATGCATGCCAATAAGGTAAAAGAACACTGTTGGTTAGGGGAGACAGAGCAATAAGGGAGAGTAACATGCCTACTGATCCTGAATAAAGGAAAAGAGGACACTGGAATTGGAATTGTGCTAAAATTAAATGAATGTTCAAGTGAAGGTCATTTTATGATCCTTTGAAGTTTACCCTGAAAACAACGCAGAACCTCTAAAAGATTGCAACAAGGACATGATACCCAGATTGAAGTTCTAGAAAAGTCATCAGCAATACCCATAGTGAGCACTCATGTATGTCAATCTATGTTAGCAGCACTTGAACTTTTGTTAGAAATATGTCTTCCTTCTTGGATGTTTTGGAAAAAAGAAAAATACATTTCCTTGAAGTGTAGCATTTTCTACACTCTAGTAAAATATAAGCTTCCTGAGGATGGAGGCTATAACTTTTATTCCACACAGAGTATTTTACAAAATAAAATATTAATGACCAGGGTTTGATTTGATTGACAGTCACTGTTGTTTGGGGATGTTAGGATGCATGCCAGATTACATGGAATGCAGTTTTAATATGAAATAGTCTCTCTTTGTGAATGCTGCTGCTCTTTTCCTTGGCAAAGATCAGTTTCACTGAATTCTATTTTAACCTTTAAAAGTAAAACTAAAGAAACATTAATTATAGGCATCTCAGGTAGATAAGAAGATGAATTGACTTTTCTGCTTCCACATACCAGTATCTCAGTGGTAAAGTAAAGAATTTTTCCCCTTGTCTCTTTTAAAGGGGATTATTTTGTAGAAGTCCAATGCTACAAAGAAATTGGTAGTGTTTATTGCTTGGCTTTAATGGAAATTACATTTTATGGGGAATTGAGATTGATTATCCTTATCTTGACAAGTGAAGATTGAGGATGTATACTATGGAATAGTGTACTGTCTCAATGCAAAGGGGAAATGTTTAACATCTTAGTTACTAAGTTTTTAAGACCAGGATTATACAAAGGGTCTATTTAATGCAACCATTTCTAATTTTCAAATTAATGCTCTTTAAATTCTATATATTTACTGGTCTGTTTTCCTAAGGGCAACAAAAAGGTCCCATTTTATTGATTGAAAAAATCTGGTTTGGTCTCAATTTTATTTATCTATCAAGAATAATAAGAAACATGGGATATAATTATTATTATTATGTGAAACCTAACCGTGTAGTTCCCTAACACCAGGTGTAGGAAAGTAATAAGGAATTTATAATAATATTGGTCTCTCTCTGTAAATTATATTTCTCAAATGTCACCCACAACCTATTTTACTAGAAATTAGTAATAAGAAAGAATACATTTTCAAATAATATAAATTATAGTCTTAGAAATATAGTTTCTATGAAATATAAATTTCAAGTTCCATTATATTGTAATTTAGTTTATAAAACCACTGTAGATCCCAAGTGTTATTCATTGTCTCAATGTCAGTGACTTAAAAAAAATGGTTAAAAGTAACCAAGACCCAGTTATAAAATAAATAAGTTCTGGGGATATAATGTACAACATGGTGACTATAGTTAACAGTACTATATTGTATATTTGAAAGTTGCTGAGAGAGTAGATCTTAAAATTTCTCAACATAAAGAATATTGTAACTATATGAGTGAAAGGTGTTAACTAAACTTATTTTGGTAATAATTTCACAATATATACATATATCAAATCATTATGTTGTACATATAATGATTTGATATATGCCAATACAATATTATATGTCAACTGTATCTCAATAAAACTGAAAAAAACACTTTAAAAATAATCAAGAACTGAGAATTCTATCTTAATCCTAATTTGGAAGCCAGATTTTAAGGATTTATGAGAGTATATAAATACATATTTGATGATATAGCTTCTGAATCTCATTTTATTGTCTCATTGTTTCACTGTCAAGACCACTAGGGAATAAATATAATACAAAACTCTGTAGAATATAATTGAGTTAATTTTGAATGGACTGATGTATAGATTTTATGATCTAGAGGCACAGGAAAAGACTCACTTTTCTGAAGATATTTTCATACTGTCACTTGATATTTCACTGCTCAGGAGTCATTTCTTACATTCTAAATAGTGTTTTCAGCTGGACCATAAATACCCTCAGAGGAGACAACCTTTTCATTTTGTAACCATTTAATGACTTTATTTAGTTGTATTTAGTTATTGACTTGCATTCCAGCTGACCACTAATATCTAACACAGTGTATTTTGACACAGGGGAGATCAGTAAGCTGGAAGCATGAAACATTGCCCAAAGAGGGTTCCCCTGGTTAGGCACTGTGTACCCAAAATGTAGCCAGGAAGAGCTATCCCACCTACAGGGAATGAAAACCAGGGTCAATGAGGTAGGTCAGGATTGTAGAAGAGGAATACTGATTACCTGGGTGATTCCTTGATCATTATGTAGTCCTTCTTTTTCTCTTGTAATAGTCTTTATTTTAAAGTCTATTTTGTTTTATATGAGAAGTGCTACCCAGCTTTCTTTTGATTTCCATTTGCTTGGAATATCTTTTTCTATCCCCTCACCCTCAGTCTGTATCCTTCGCTAGACCTGAAGTATTTCTCTTGTCGACAACATATATACGAGTCTTGTTTTTGTATCAATTCAGCCAGTGTATGTCTTTTGGTTGGAGCATTTAAGCCATTTACATTTAAAGTAATTATCGATATGTATGTTTCTATTACGATTTTCTTAATTGTTTTGGGTTTCTTATTGTAGATCTTTTCCTTCTCTTGTGTTTCCTGACTAGAGAAGTTCCTTTAGCATTTGTTGTAAAGCTGGTTTGATGGTGCTGAATTATTTTAGTTTTTGCTTGTCTGTAAAGGTTTTAGTTTCTCTGTCGAATCTGAATGAGATCCTTGCTGGGTAGAGTAATGTTGGTTATAGTTTTCTCCCTTTCATGACTTTAACTATGTCCTGTCAGTCCTTTCTGTCTTGTAGAGTTTCTGCTGAAAGTTCAGCTATTAACCTTATGGGGATTCCCATAAGGAATGTTATTTGTTACTTTTGTTATTTATTGTATGTTATTTGTTGCTTTTCCCTTGTTGCTTTTAATATTTTTTCTTTGTATTTAATTTTTGATAGTTTGATTAATATGTGTCTTGGTGTGTTTCTCCTTGGATTTATCCTGTATGGGACTCTCTGAGCTTCCTGGACTTGATTGACTATTTCATTTCCCACGTTAAGGAAGATTTTAACTATAATCTCTTCAAATATTTTCTTTTTATCTTCTTCTGGGACCCCTAAAATTCAAATGTTGGTGTGTTAATATTGTCCCAGAGGTTGCTAAGACTGTCCTCATTTCTTTTCATTCTTTTTTCTTTATTCTGCTCTGTGGTAGTTATTTCCACTATTTTGTCTTCCAGGTCACTTATCCATTCTTTTGCCTCAGTTATTCTGCTATTGATTCTTTCTAGAGAATTTTTAAATTCATTTATTGTGTTGTTCATCATTGTTTGTTTGTTCTTTAGTTCTTCGAGGTCTTTGTTCAGCATTTCCTCTATTTTCTCCATTCTATTTCCAAGATTTTGGATCATCTTTATTATCATTACTCTGAATTCTTTTTCAGGTAGACTGCCTATTTCCTCTTCATTTGTTTGGTCTGGTGGGTTTTTACCTTGCTCCTTCATCTGCTGTGTATTTCTCTGTCTTCTCATTTTGCTTAACTTACTGTGTTTGGGGTCTCCTTTTTGTAGGCTGCAGGTTCGTCGTTCCCATTGTTTTTGGTTTCTGTCCCCTGTGGGTAAGGTTGGTTCAGTGGCTTGTGTAGGTTTCCTGTTGGAGGGGACTGGTGCTTATGTTTTGGTGTGTGGGGCTGGATCTTTTCTTTCTGGTGAGCAGGGCTGCTTCCAATGGTGTGTTTAGAGGTGTCTGTGAACTTACTATGACTTTAGGCAGCCTCTCTGCTAATGGGTTCAGTTGTGTTCCTGTCTTGCTAGTTGTTTGACATGGGGCTTCCAGCACTAGAGCTTGTTGGCCGTTAGGTGGAGCTGGGTTTTACCATTGAGACAGAGATCTCTGGGAGAGCTCTTGCTGATTGATATTACGTGGGGTCAGGAGGTCTCTTGTGGTCCAGTGTCCTGAACTCAGCTCTCCCACCTCAGAGGCTCAGGCCTGACCCCAGGCTGGAGCACCAAGACCCTGTCAGTCACATGGCTGCCACCAGATTAGCTCCAGTTGCCTCCCCGGGCTGCAATATCCCCGGCCTGTTCTGTCAGGAGTGTTGGGGAGCACTTCGTGGGTTCAGTGTTCCCCAGCTGGGGAGAGAGCCGCACTCCACTCAGAGTACGATTCCAGGCACTGGCTTGATTTTTCCCTTGATCAGGCTTTCATGAAGAAAATGAGTCTGCAGAGCAAGACCAAACAGAGACCTGGCTGGACTGGCGAGCTGGGCGGGATTCATTTCTTCACCAAAGTGCTTGGGGAAGTAGTAATTAGTGTAGGGACAACTAATTACTAATTAGTTCGGTGCCTCTGGTGATCTCCTAGTGGAATCTGCAGTTTGAAGGCTCTGGTCAACATGCAGGCTGGCTCATGTGTGCGTTCCTGTGTGTATGCATGTCCGTGTGTGTGTGTGTATGTGTGCACTCATGCACTTGCTGGAGCGGGTCTCTGCACCCAGCAGCTTTGGTATAATAATAGGACATGTGTGTGTGTGTTTATGAGTGTGTGTTCGATTAGCTGCAATGGGCTGACAATTTTCTCTCCGTATATATATTTTTTCACTGTCCTCCCACTCTTATTCCAGTTCTAAATCCAACTCCTAATAATACCATCTAACCTTGACGAACAGTTTTAATAGACCAGGCACTGTTCTAAGGACTTGCATGTATTATTTCATTGCATCACCACCTCTTTAAGAAGATATTGAAAGAGTTATGTATAAGTTTTAATATTTTATTATGCATTTATATTTTATGTATGTTTTATGAAAAAAGTAACTTCTAGTCACATCTTTTGCTATTTTAATATTAAGTCCTTTTTTATTTTTATCTTAACTAATTAATTTATTTTTGAGTTTTTATTGTGATGAAATACATCACATAAAATGTAACATCTTAACCATTTTTACGTGTACAGTTCAGTAGTGTTAACTATGAATATATTACTTGATCTTAAAAAGGAAGAAAATCCTGTCACATGGTACAACGTAGATAAACATTGAGCACACTAAATTTAATTTACTTTTAAGGATTTAACCTTTTTCTTATTAGTGGTGTTTTATTTTTAATGTTATAATAGAAGAAATGGAAAATATGACTTGATTAATAAAAGTGCTATAGCCAATTATTTGATAAGATGTCTGTTCATTTTTATGAAGAACATTGTATGTGACAGTTGACTGAAATACTCTTGGTTAGAAGTTTCAAAATTAGGATGTGCAGCATCAACTGTAGAATCCACATGTAGATCATAAAAAGTTGCATGAATAGTGTCTCTTGTCAGAGACATCCCAATATTGGGTGGCCCTGAAAGCCATATTGATGTCAGGACCAATATCACCTCCTAAATATCAGGCCAGCTAAAGTTCTGGCTTCCACCAACCTATTCTTTAATCATGAACCTGGGCAATTTTTTTAACAAAGAGTTGGTAAATTTGACCTCAAGGAGGGAAAGCAAAGAGTTCCCCAATATTTAATTTAGCTGCATTAGATTTATACTCATGTCTAAATTTTGAAATACTTATAGGGTTGAAAATTGAAACAGTATATATTTAAAACTTCTCTTCAAGTATCTATCTTGTTTTATACAAAGGCCATTTCACAGGTATCTTTCTTGAGTAACCTCCTAATCAGACTTTGCTGCACTTCATCTTTCTCTAGTTCATGGGCTCTGACAGGGAAATAACTCATTATCTTATATTTCTAGGCTAATGATATTAGTATGTATAGGTCATTTTGGTTTACAAGTCCAAATGAGTTTCAGTTTCCTGATAAATAAGAATCCTTGTAAATAACCTAAGAATATTCTCTCGCAAATACTGTTATTTATACCTTGCTAGCCTAAGAAAAAGGCTATTGCCATTTTTATGGATTCATTAAACTAGTGGTGGGTTGCTATATTGTTCATATCTTTCCATTGAAATATAGTCTACATAAAAATTAATCTTAAAACAGCAAAAATTCTCTATACAGCATTATTTATCCAGACATGAAATTGGAAGAAGTTACCCCGCAAGGACCATAAGCTACAGCATAATATTTGATCCAGAAAGCAGAGCAAAACAAAATAAATATCAGGGCGAATAGAAAATGTGCTATTTTTCTGAACCTGTGGGAGCTGGGTGGTCAGGAATAGGTCTCAAAAGAAGGCCAAATGATATCCAGTACTGTTTCTGGGTATTAATATTCATTTGCTGGATATTATGACTGAGAACATAATAACCTTAAAAATCAAGTAATACATCCAAAATTGAGAAACATTCAGCAATATGTTAATTTGTAATGAGGAAGAAATAAATGACTAGGGGCCAAATGTGACAAATCAAACAATTCTATAATATATAGAGACTTGTGGGAAGGTAGAATTACAGTAAATTCTCCCTTCAAATCTCAAAGGTTTTAATTATTTATTTATTTAAAAGTTTCTTTTTTTTTTTCACAACTCACACTCACACACTGTATTTTATTTTTACAAGAGATAAATAAACTGACACCATCTTCCAATCTAAGAACATAGTATATCTCTCCATCTGTTGGTATCATCTTTAACTTATTTCATCAGTGTCTTATAGTTTTCTGCATACAGGTCTTTTGTTTCCCTAGGTAGGTTTATTCCTAGGTATTTTATTCTTTTTGTTGCCATGGTAAATGGGGGTGTTTCCATAATTTCTCTTTCAGATTTTTCATCATTAGTGTATAGGAATGATCAATGGGTTTTTTTTTTAGATATATTTCATCCACATACATTTTTTTAAGTTTATTTGAATTAGTTTAACATGACTTAAATTTTAATTTATTATAAACTTGACTACTTTTCTTCTCAGTTTTCCTCAGAGAATTGACTTCCTGCAAGAACATTTAATAAAGTTAAAATTGTAATGTTGTTCTTGTTTTAATTATTTAAAAAATATGTAAAATATGTAAAAATAAACTCCTCTAATGTAATAGGAGTTACTTGCAGTGAAATAGGTAATTCAAGATGTATACCTCCAAATATATAAATTTTGTGAAACTTTGCATTTATTTAATAGCATTAATTTGGTTGAAAACCATTGGACATGTTAGAATATGTTTGTTACTACAAAAATATTAGTCTCATATTGAGGAACCAAAAATCTTAAATTCTTTTTCAGGACCTCTTATGTTACAAATGACACAAGGATAACTCAAATTGTATTAAACAAGAAGTAAAATCTACTGCTTCAATCTTCTCAAGGGTCAAGAGAGCTAGCTTCCTTAACTTCTAAACAGTAGCTCAAACAATGTTTACCTTATTTATTCAGCTCTATCCCCACATCCCATTTTACCCAGCTAAGGGGCCTCCAGTGTGTTAGCTAAGTAACTACAACCAACTTATATTCCACATTCTCCCATGTCATCAATTAGTTGGAGGAAAGCGATGTGTCTCTCTAACTGCAGTACCTGTGGCATAGGCATATCTCCTGAAATCTACAGTCACAAATCTTCCCTGTCACTCAATGACCAGAAGAATGTGATATGCTGACTGGTTTAAATCAATCATGGCACATTCTCTGAGCTGAGAATAAAATAATTTTCATAGTAATAACACAAATAAGACACACACACACACAAAATCAGGTTCATGTGGGTAGGAGTAAAGGAAAAGGGAGACCCGAGGAACACTTGCCCATGGCAAACAATATTATTATTAGTGGGACTGTAAATTTGAACAAGTGTAAATGGTGTGTTGTTATCAAAATGAAACTGTAGTTTTGTCTCCCACTTCCCCTCAGTTGGGGAGACATTTTTCTTCTGCCAGTAAATGATAACTTTGGAAGACTCATGATTTTTTTGTCACTCTTAGGTAATAAAGAATCCCAGGGTTATTTTATTCACAAAATGAAGTCTTGATTCCAAAAGTAGAATGTTGGGTCCAATGTATTTAACATTTCAATATTCATTCTTCCCAATATCATCTTTTCATAGAGATACTGTTTACTGGTGGGCTGCCTGACTTTTTAGAAGGAAATGCTGTTGGCCTTCCTTATCCCATACCCATGAATTCACTTGGTGCAGTAACTGATCCCTCTTGGTTTGGAAATACCTGGAAAGAGGAAAGGGAATGTATTCATCCTAACTGAAACTGTCTTAAGATGGTTTTGTCTCTTTGGAAATGGCAGATGTTTGAAGCTCACTCTCTGCCCTTTGGTGATGTCATGAAATCTTCAGGAGTCACTTGCTGGATTTCTATGACTATACACCTATGGGATGGGAGTTTCTCCCCTTTAGCCACCTCTCTAGTCTTCCTTAGCTTCTTATTCTCAAAGGTTTTCCTCATACTCTCTGACTCTCTTGGGTTAAATCCTATTTTAAATGAGTCTAGACTGACTTCCATGTTTGACCCACACATGAGAGCCACACTGTTACATATTTTACATTGCCGTTGTTGGAAAGGCAGTTACTTTCTAATTGTAAGCTTCTGTTCTCTCTCTGCCCAGCTGTCTCAGGCTGAGAGCCACATCCTCATATCTTGAGTTTCTTTAGACATTCCTTGCATATCCATCCAGTATGACGTGGTAATTCTAGGGGGACCCATATGAGCTGTCCAAGGGAGTTTCCTTGAAATTTCTCCTACTGGTACCACCCCTTCTTTCTGTAAGGGAGTGAAAAGCATTAGCTTTTCCTCAAGAAATCTGCACAGATCCTTGTGACATTTTTAGACTTTCAGAATGAGTGAGGTGTTCCAAGTGACAAGAAATATATTCTGATTCCTGGTTCCCCTCACTTACCCCACTCTTTATGTCTTGATTTGCAACTTAATTTGTTTTAAAACTAATTTTAGAACTCTAGAATCAGTTATTGATGACATTTCAGCTTAAGTTTTTTCAATTTGAATACAATAAAAATAGCACATCAATCTGTAATACCAAGAGAATAAAGTTAATTACCATTATCTACACTATTTTTTTCATTTTTTTTTCTTTCTTTTTTTTTGCTGTACGCAGGCCTCTTACTGCTGTGACGTCTCCCATTGTGGAGCACAGGCTCCGGACGTGCAGGCTCAGCGGCCATGGCTCACGGGCCCAGCCGCTCCACGGCATGTGGGATCTTCCCAGACTGGGGCAAGAACCTGTGTCCCTGCATCGGCAGGCAGACTCTCAACCACTGTGCCACCAGGGAAGCCCTACACTATTTCTTAAATTTTGGTTTCCAAAACAACCCTTCTGATACGTGACACATGAGAAAAAGATCCAAGTATTATCCAATAAGAGCAAATCTTGACTTCTTCCTATGTGCTGTTCTCATTTGAAAATGCTTTACATGTGCTAATATATCCAATATTCCTAGTAGCTTATGACATATATTCTAATAGTATTTTAATTTTTCAAATGAGGAAATGAAGGCACATAAAAGTTAAATAACCTTGCTCAAAATCACAGGCATAATATATGGCAGATCTAGGATTTAATGTTAGATAAATGACTCTGGATCCCTAATTCTTAACTACACATATTACCTCCTTCTAAAGATTATCAAATGCCTATTCTTCTCAAAGTATTTCATGTTGCATAGAAAGTAATGTTGAAAGATTTACTTTTTTGTAACAGATAAATTATAAGTTAAGTAAAAAGGGAATTAGTATATGACCAAATATTAATTAATATACTGTCTTTTTTATCTCAAAGAAAACATTAAGCCCCTTCACTCTGAATTATATATCTTACTAGTTAAGATAGGTGTATGTGCCACAATTTACATGCTTAAACAAATTTTCCTTGGAGGCTGAAGCTGTTAGAGGGGTGAGTTTCCTAGAGATAATACGAGAAATGACTCCTGCAGGGCAGACCCACTGCTGAGTGTGTTTAAGGCATATGTGCAGATAAAGACTCATCTCAGTAGCAACACATGGCACCTCTACCTTTCCATGATACACAGCTTTGTTTGGTTAGTGATAAAAAAGTAATTTGAACACACCCATCACAGAAAGTAAACTTTCAAGTAAATACCAGCCTTAACATTTAGAAGTGTACAGTGGCTGGAAGTTCTTTTTTCTTGTCACAGAGATAAAACTTATTCCATGTAATATGAGCAACTCTTGCTCTCCTTGCACACAAGTTGCAATTAGGGCCATATCAATTCATATTCTGCACCCGGTGATTGTTTAATGCTGTACTCTAGTGCTGCACTAAGTATCATATCATTCATCCTATACGACTCCTTTGAAAATTGCTTCTAAGAGTTTGTGCCAAAAATGCTCATGAAGTGAACAATGTACTGTCCTTTCACTATTAAGATACTGAAAACTGTCACTTCAGGAAATTGGGTACTGTACCCTGTAAAATATGTTGTTCCAAAGATTTTCTTCAACAATTACTACCTATCATCCATCAGCTTGTTGTATTTAGTCAGTTGTTAAATTCAATACTGTAATAACATTTGGATGTCAGGAAAAGAGAAGTATGGTGTTTCAGTGAACAAACTGAAGGTGGTCGTATTTGTGCTTTTGTTTGTGTTTCATATTTTCTTTATTTAGCTATGGAGAAAGTTAAGTGAGTTCTGGGCACATACAGGTTTGTGCTACATTTTTAAACATAGTTACTTTCACTGTTGTTAGTAGACACTGTTTTGACATCACTTGCAGATGTCAGGTATTGAAAACTAAGATTTTTATTTCAAGTCTTTCCCAACGGTATCTATTATTATTTTCTAATTTCTATAATGTAAACTCTTTTTAATCTAGGATTAACCCAGTTTGCTTATTTTTGACCAACTTAAATGGCAAACATTGCTTATAATAAGTAAAAAATGTATACCAGTAACAATAATTAAAAGGTTGGATAACAATTCAAATGCATGCTCAACTTTCAAAGCTTGACTTAAAGTCCTGTTCCAGCATGAAGATATTCCAGACTTTTTTTTATCCTACATGACTTCTCTCTGTTCTGAAATCACAGCACTTATCCTCTTATCTGACAGGTAATCAAGTAATCAGGTACAGCACTTGACATCTTTCGAAGTATGATAGTGCCATTTAATATATGTGTTAATATTTCATATTTAAACCTTACAATAATGGACATAATAAATTTGTAGTTTGTTCAAGCTCTTCTGGACGATAAAGTTAGAATGATGGATGATAGTTCTGGCACTGAATGAGTGACTCAAAATCTCTCTAACTCAGATATTTATTCTTTTATTTTTTTTTTTTAGTGAGCTGTAATTTACCTTCAATAAAATGTATGAATATCAAGTGTTAAATTCAATGAGTTTTGGAAATTTTATACACCTGGTAGCCATCACTAAAATTTTTCTATCACCCAGGGAAGTTTTCTCATTCTCCTTTCCCCCCAGCTCCTACCACCATCCCACTATCTGAGGTAACCACTCTCTGATTTCTACTACCATAGATTCATTTTGCCTGACTTTGACTTCATAGAAATGGAATCACTTAGAGTGAATTTTTATGTATATCTTCTTTTGTTTAACATATCTTTGAGATTAATCCATGTGCTGTGTATGTCTCTAATCCATTTCTTGTTTTGTTGATATGAATAAAACACAATTTGTTTTCATTCCCTATTCTTTGATGTTTGAGTTATTTAAAAGTGTTGGGTACTACCAGTCGATTTCTTAAACTGTCTTGAGTAAAATTAATCTATGCAATAGATCTTGAGTAAATCTTCTATGTTAGTGTTTATAACTAAAAATAAAATTATAAACTGTCTTTGTAATCTTACTAACTTAGCTTATTATGGTAGCTTTATTGGTAGATTCCTTAGGATTTTCTGAGTAGACAATCATTCCATCTGTCACTAGAGACTAAATTTTTTCTTTCCAATATTTATGTAATTAAGTTTTGTTCTTGTATTATTGCATTAGCAAGTAAGTATCTTTAGTGCAATTTTGAATAGGGTTAGTGAGAGCAAGCACCCTCACTTTATGGTAATATAGGACAATTAAGTATGATATTAATTGTAGTACTTTTGTAGATACTTTTTAACTAATTAAGGGAATTCTCATATTCTTAGATTGCTGACAGTGTTTATAATGGAACGGTGTTGAATTTTGTCAATAACTTTTATTGCATTATTAAGATAATTTTTATTCTTTATTCTCCTAACATGATAAATTTCATTGATTGATTTTCAAAGAATAACCCAATCTTGAATTCCTTGGATGAAACCCACTTGATCATAATTCATTCTCTCTCTCTCTCTCTCTCTCCCAACCTCCCTTCCTCTCTCTTGTAATATCTCATTTCTCTGTCATAGTTCTGTGGTATCAGGGTTAGGCCGGACTTCATACTTCCTTCCATATTTTCTAAAAGGGTTTTTCTCGAATTGGTATTATTTCCTTCTTTAATGTTTGAGTAATTCCACTGGTGAATCTCTCTGAGTTTTGAATTGTTTTGTGGGAATTAAGTTTTTTCAATAGATTAAGGTATGTTCAGGCCATTTATTTCTTCTTGTTTTAGTAACTTGTTTTAGTATTGATAAATTGTATTTTTCAATTGATTAAATTAGTTGAATTTATTGAAATTGTTGCTAATATATTCTTATCATCATTTTACTAGCTGTTGGATCTGTAGTAATTAGCCTGATATTGGCAATTTGTGTTATTTTTCTTGATGGGTCTTTCTCTAGGCTTATCAACTTCATTAATTTTATCACAGAGCCGATTTTTAACTTTTTTTTTTACTTTTCTCTACTGCTTTTTTCTGCCCTATATAACATATTTCTTCTCCCATTATTAGTATTTTCCTTTTACTAATGTTGCTTGAATTTGCCTATTTTTCAAGGTGGAAGTTTAGAAGACTGATATTAAGTATTCCTTTTTTTCTCATAGGTACATTTAAAGCTATAAGTGTTCCTCTAAGCACTGCTTTAACTACACCCCACAACTTTTGAGAAGTTGTGTTGGCATTATCATTCAGTTCAAAATGTTTTCTAAATTTTTTGTGACTTTTCCTTAGACTTATTGGAAAATGGAAAATTAATTGCCCCATTTTAACTAAAAGAAACAGAAACTTCTCTTTATATGTGCTTTCTTATAAATATTTTTCTTGGCAAAACTGCAAATGAGAAATAGGAAAAAAAGTTTATCTATGAGTTTAATTAATGGCCTTTGTTATAGAATACAAGGTAAGGAAAGCAAGACACTCAGAGATTTTGGCATGATTTACAGTGTCTGTACAATTTCGACTTATCCAAAAAAGAGTTTATATAGTATTCTTGGTAAAGAGAACACCATTTTGACAAAATCAGTTTTAGTTTTAAAAAAGCTTTATACCCCCTCATTTTATTTACCATGTGAAAATCCTGTGAACACAATATTCTGTTAGTACAACAGTGGGATTAATTGTCTATGATTTATATCTTCTAGATTTATATATTGGTTTAATTTGTGCAATAAGCAATCATTGTTTTTTCCCAAAAAATATATTTACAAAAATATAGAACTGTGTGTTTTCTCCTTTGTTGTATCAAATTGAAAATTCTAATTTAGCTTGAGCAAATATGTGCTTTTGGTGGTCTTTGGTTAGTTGGATTTATTTGACATAACCTCAAAAAATATAAAAGAATCGGTGTTTTAAAGAACACAGTGACCATAATAGAATTGTTATTAAAAAAAGAATTAAATAAAAAGAAACAAAACAAAATACTTCTATAAAATAAAAGAACTAAATAAATAATAAAAGTTCAAATTTCTTAGAAATAAGCAACATTGAAACAACTACCTTTTAGAACTTGTTGAATGCAGATAAAGCAAAAGTGGAATGGAGTTTTGTTGTATTTAAGGCGAATTCTACCCATTCTACTTTATTTGACATCTATGAAACATTTCCAAAATTACAAAATTATTTTTCATTCCTTAAGGCTGTGAAAAAGAGCAACTTTTTTAGGGTAACTTCAAATTGGAATATTCTAATGGACATAGAATCTGGGCAGAATATTATCTGTTACTTACAGAGTAAAAAATACTTGTCTATTTTGAAGCAGGGGAAGGCTATGGAGAGCAGTGTTGAAGGTCTAGAGCAAGGAGGTTCTGTTGGGAGCGACATTTCCATGGGACTCTTGCATTTCTGTATGTCTTGCTAGTATGTGCCTTGGTGGTCTTTATTCTGGACTATTTCTTCAAAAACATTTGTAGTGCCAACATCTGGAGCAAACCCAAAGTATTTTATTGTCCAGCTTAATAAAGATAATGTCTCTCTACAGAGCATAGGTCGAGTAGGTGTATAGCCCATTATAAAAGATTTGTGTTCCCTAAGCTTGAGGCTCTTCAACAGTGACACCAACCCATTCTGCACACAGCATCCATCTGTATCCCTCCACACTGGGACCTCGGACTTGGGGGTCAAGGGAGCAAACACAAGCATGAAACTTGTTGTGCTAAGAGTAATAAAGTCCTTTGCCTCTGATCCAGGAATCCAGGGTCTTCGGTCAGCATTCATGAACCGTGGCACATTAACTTGTAAGCTGGCAAGTAGAGTGACATCTCAAACAACACACAGGTCTATATCATGACAAAAAGTGGAAAAGAAACTGAGCAGTCTAGGGGAAGGAAGAATATTGAATTGACTTGAATCGGAGAGACTTAAGTTGCATTGGATAAATGTAGATATGTAGACTGCCTAAGGTTCCAAACTGTTAAGGAGCCAAGGACTCTGGTAGAATTGGGCTTAAGCACTACTTCCAATTCCTTATCACATGAGGGTTTTAAATAGGTGAAATACAAGGCATACTTGTTATATAAAGTTTCTTTTGCACATCCTTCAGAAATGGGTGTCAATGTTTGATGAAGGAATTAAGAGCTTGCTTGTACCATTCCCTAACTTTTTCTTATCAATGGGAATACTGTTAGTGATGGTTTAAGGAAGAAAGTGGGCATTCTGATTTGGTCATCATTCTGGCTGTGAGTGGACTAAATCACGTCATAAAACTAGTTCAAATTTCCTCTTCTATGGAATAGATTATCTAACATTGAGAAACAGAGGTTTTAACCAGAGATCTGGCAATGTGACATGAGAAGCTGACAAAAGAAATTTTCACATATTGACGTATGAGGAAGTCTTTCTGTCTCATACATGATTTGGCTTGAACTTTATGCTAAATAGAACAGCCTATTTTACAGCCTGCTAAACATTCATTGTGTATCTTCTTTAACCATTAAAGAAAATAATGAATTTAAAAATCAAAATGGAGTAACTGTGGTTTAGCATTCAAAATGGAGCTGGGTGGCCATTGTGGCTATGGTTTCAGGCACATTCCTGTATTATTGAGAACTTGAATTTTCTGAACTGTTTCAAACTCAATGACACCACCAGCCATTCTCAAAACAATATCTACTAGCAGCTCCTAGTTGCAAACTTATGGTCTTAAGATTTCCCCTTGTAACTATGCAACAATTTTGGACCCCAACAAATCCTTAGTTAACAAGCAGCTTAACTTCATGAAAGCTCCAATCTTAATTTGTGGCAAAACATTTATGTAACTTTGTGGATTTTGCCACTATGAGCCTTCCCTATTCTGTAGTCCAGCAAAACACAATTCAAGTACTTTCTGAATCTGTGTCTCCCAGGCTATAGTGCTCATTTTGGCTTGAATAAAACTATTTTCTATTCCTATTATAGATTGTATATTGATTATTTGCAATGACAAACCTTTACAGATAACTTCCCATTGAAAATACTGTGATATGATGACTGATAGGAAATAGTAGTTAGGCCAATACTATGGGTTGCAGAATTTGATAGGTTGCTAAATAGTTGTAGAAGTGGAAGGTAGAGAGATGAACAAAAGAGAAGAGATGATAAGAGGCCCTAAGCAGTCTTAAATCTGACCGCAGCCTTTTTACCCAAATTGCAGATGGCCTTGGGTGGGTGATGAGACAAATGATACTGTCCTTGTTGGATACTAGTAATTAGAATTATTGTGGAGAGCTCAGACCATAGCCAAGGGAAGAGGAACTTGAATTTTTATTGAATAAAGTCAAATATAACCAGAAAGGAATATCTTGGACACTGAGAAACACAAGGGTGATGTAAAATTTGAAGAAACTTAAATTTGAAGTGATGATGTGTTGGAATTCAAGATTTCATTACCCCTTGGGTCAGTCTGACTTATAATTAATTAATTTCCCTATTGATTTAAATAATGTTATCAAGAGAGAAACAAGCTGAACCTATCTGAAAATGAAAAGATACAGAAAGAAGTAGAATGAGAAAAGCAATTACCCCCCTTGTAAGAGAAAAAAAAAAATAGCCTTAGAGAGCAGGTCAGTTTTGAAAAAGCCAGTGAGGCATTGAAATCTAAGTCTTATCCTTGGAGTACATGGAGCTCCTTAGTAAAAGCATCCTGTATTTTGATACTGATATGGAAAGAATGGTGAACTGCATCTTCCTAGGGGAATTTTTCTAAGTTTTGGAAAACGATGCAAATCTAGGTATGGAAAATACAAGAGATATAGAAAACATCATTTTTCCTGCCCCACTACCCAAGACACACACTTCACTGATGCCTGGTAAATGTTGAAACCACATATAATGGCTCTTATTCATTCTATAGAAAATATCCTTTGCTTCAGAAAACCTGAATAATGTTACACTTATTCTTGTGTACTTATGATGACCCTGAAATTTACAGAGAAAATTGCTGTGTTGTCAGAAATAACGGTTACCTGTGTTATGTGTCCAGCCTCAGGGAAACAACTATAACTATTTTCAGTTTAGAATTTGCTACTTCACAGATACCCTGGGGTATATTGTTCAACCATGGCTCTCATTTATGTTTTGGTGTGTAAAATAGAAACTGGGAAGAAAAGAGAGCTGGATCTGATATATCACAGCTGACATGTTTCTGTGTTTAGATAGCATTCACTTCACTGGTTCCCAGGAATCAGGGAGAAGGAGAAGGGAAAAGCAAGAGGAAGCTGCTGGGAATTACTTCCCCTAATTGGAGGGGGTTTCACTGTTTGTTAGTGCAGTTACACATAGTAGAGTTAAAGAACAAGGTCAAAGATCCTCATGGCTGTACCACACAGGAATGTGCCACAATAACAACAAAGACAAGAACTCCCAGATGTGGGAGTTCAGCAGATGGAGATCAGGTCTTCTTACAGAATTTGAGGGTGCCAGGTAGGCATGCACTGGATATCCATTCATTAAGTGCAGCCAGAGGGCATATTGCAGCCATCTTCTACCAAGAGAAGCTGCCTAACAGTTCCAGAATATCTGCTTACTATAGATTTCATATGGTTTGAAATATAGAACTGAATTCCAAGTGAAAGTATTTTGCACACTAAAGTAAAAAAAAGAATTTTGCACACTAAAGAAAGTTTTGGAAATCTGTGGACACTCTTTTCCTTGCCACAATGAATCGGGGTATAGGTATTTGGTGCTAAAGGCTTTTAATGGGCAGAGGTCAAGTATCTTAGACATTCTGAAATGTCTGGGACAATTCTTCATAATGAAGAATTACTTCGAATTTCACAAAATTTAAAATTTCCCCCCAGCTAATCACTTATGTGAAATCTTACCTGATACGTAATGTGCTTTGTATTCAAACATAAAGGTTTTTGATTTTTTTTTCGGAGTTTTAGTACATACTAAAATTCAAGAGTAGACTACTACAAAATACATTGAGGGGGGAACATAGCATTCTGTTGTTATTTTCCAGAATTACCAAGAATTAGTGTTCATTTCAAGAAACTGCATCTTTGAAGTCAATGGTAATTATGGAACTTGCGTTTTCAGCAGAACATTCCTGTGCCTCTGTGCATTTGTAGCTGGGTTTCATGATGCCTATAAATGTGTGTGTGTGTGTCTCTGTGTGTACAGGCATCATTCATTAGATTTTCTACTGTAGACAGACTAGAGCATTTATAAATGAACTTATTTTGTTATAAATTACATTATCTTTTTATCTCACTTACATTAGTGTGTTTTTAAAATATGTGTGTGCAATAAATAAGGTGTTACAAAATATTTACTATTAAAAGGGAGCTTTTGTTCTGAGACAACTGAGACCTCTTTTCCTAGACTATGCACACTTTTGATGAAACAGTACCATCAAGTCAGCCACCATCCTCCCTATTCTCCCCTGTCACTGTACCACATGCCAAAAGAGGCATATTGCTGAGTGGTAGCTAGGCTTGTACTTCTAAGCCCTCTGGAAGGGGTATCAAAAGCACTTAGCAGGATGCTATATTAACTCAAGTTCATGCTGGTAATGGTCAGAATGGGTCTGTTTTTCTCAAACATGAATATTATCCCTCTCCTCAATCATTTATCCATATTCTTTTGTGTGTATGTGTGAACTCTCCAATTATGTCTCTAGTTTTTTATTAAACTCAACCACGAACTAAATTCACTTGCCTTTCACTGATGGTTCACATTTACTTGGAAAATGATAAAACTGTCCCTTTCTGTTTATATTAATGTTTCACTATTAATTAGATATTGATAAAATTGATATAAAGCCTCATATAGAACTAGAAAAATAAATAAAGCAAGCTCTAGAAGAGAGCTTGTAATCCCTGATCGTCATGTTTAATATTACATTAATTATTTCCTTCAGTGTTTCTGTGGGAAGCTCTGTTTTTATTCCTGACTCAATCAGTAATATATTGTCCCATGCAGCAGGTTATTGGAGGATCAAAGTTGTGTTTGGGTCATTTTGTTTGTAATTTTTAATAGAGGGCCACATAAAAATGCTTTTAGACACAAACTCTAAAGATAGGCCTGATCTGATAGCTTTCTTTTCATCTCTTTCTGTCTTTATTTCTGTCTCTCTCTCGCTTTTTATTTATTTAGTTAGTTTTTGTAATTTGAAAGTTGGTCTATTTTAAAGCAGTCTGTTAATGCAACAGTGATTTTGAAACGCTGTAGTAAAGAGCCTATTTTAAATCAACCACTCAAGAAATCATTAACAACTTATATGTAAAAGAAAACCAAAGACACAGACCTACTTGAGAATGGACTTGAGGATATGGGGAGGGGGAAGGGTAAGCTGTGACAAAGCGAAAGAGAGGCATGGACATATATACACTACCAAACGTAAGGTAGATAGATAGTGGGAAGCAGCCGCAGAGCACAGGGAGATCAGCTCAGTGCTTTGTGACCGCCTGGAGGGGTGGGAGGGGGAGGGTGGGAGGGAGGGAGATGCATGAGGGAAGGGATGTGGGAACAGATGTATATGTATGACTGATTCACTTTGTTATAAAGCAGAAACTAATAAAAAAAAAGATATTAGGATCAAACTAAAAAAAAAAAAAAGAAAAGAAAACCGCGTATAAGGTAAATTTTTATGGCTGAGATCTGACGCTCACAACTGAGAGAAAAGCGGGGTAGAAGTCTTTCTTCATTAGCAGCATGACCAAAGCACTTAGGGATTTTACTCCCTCACATCCATTATTTCATCTATTGTCCTAATTTAATTTTCCATAATTTTCCTGACAGTGAAGACTGGCAACTCTTAAGTACAGTACAAAATGTTTGCAACACTCATGTTAATAATTACACAAGCTGTTGAAGCTTTTTGCTAAAGGGTGTATTGTCAAAAATATCAAATTTAGACAAAAGCAGAAGCTACAGATGTGAGTGAAGCTGGAATCCCTGAGTGCCTTTGTTTTTTATCCACAGAAAGAAACCACCTTGTGAGGTGTAAATGTTAATAAAACATTCACACCATGTGGAACATTTTGAGGGCTCTAAACAGGAAAACAAGGTCTTTGGAGAACTGCCATCAAATTGTTGCTGCTTTTGTCCCTGATGTCACCTACCAGGATCCTTCTGACAATATAAAACTATGATTTCTACATTCTTTCTTAGCCAAATCAATTACTTTTCTAAGTATATATTGACCAGTTTTGGAACAGCTGATCCAAAAATATAGCTTTCTAAATGTGGATAAAATGTAAACTTGGGTACAGTATCCTTCTACCTTTTCTTTAAGGATACAATCAGTTGCCCTCGTTTCATTCTTCGTGATTACAGAATATCAAATTTCCCACTGTGTGAAGCTGCCTTGTACCACTGAGGCCCATGCATTACCAGTTTTCCATCCTGTACACTAGACTCTGAGTAAAGGTGATGGTCATGGGTTATTATAAGGAGTCTTCACATACCTGCATCCATCAAATATTGGTCATAGACTAAAAGAGTATTATCTCATCTATTTAGTATCAAACCTTCTCAACTATAAGATGCTTTTGTGAAATATAATATGCCAATGCATTTAAAAGTGATACCTAACATACAATGGTGTTATAGAGATATTTGAGATATGAAACCAACACATTTTACTCTCATGATCCTACCTTCCCCCCAGCCATTGAGTAAATGCCAATGGGCTGAAGGAAGTGGCTAGAACTATAAACAAAGAATTGCTCATCTTTGAATTTTCATTTGCTTTTTTGAGTCAATTGAGACATAATAGATCCCCAAAATAGACTATGCATATATAAAGATTTTTTTTCTTAAAAATCAAGAAAAAATTCAAGAATAAATCTTACTATATGTCATTAGTTGAAGAGTATAAATCTAAGGAATGATTCTTCCCCACAGGAAGAAGTGTGATGTCCTGATAATTCCTGAAAGGTAAGCCTATACTGGAGGTGATGATACCAGGTGACAATTCTGCCAGAATCTCTTAGAAAGGTCCTAGAACATACCAACTACACTCACCCCTCCATATAGGTTGTAGAGGAAGTGTAAAAGAGAGAGGCTTTGTCCCATTTACTCTTTAGAGCTCATGAGGGTAGCTGCATTAAAACAGAGGTGATAACAAGACACGCTTAGGCAGAAAGAAGACCTGAGACAAGAGTTCTGTTTCCAAATAAACTGCATGTGACATTGAATAAACACTTGAACTCTGGGGTTGCTTTTAAATAGCTGAGGATTGAGTGGTGGGTCTGCCTAGGGTTCAGCTGAAGGCTGAGGATAGGAGTCTGTAACATAGGCACCTGTCTAGGTAGATGTAAGCCATACTTACAGGAAGAACACAATGGAGTCTTTGGTTTTAGCAGTGCCAGAGGGTTATGAAAAGGAGCCTAGAGATATCATAGCAGAGTGTTAACTGCGTGGACTCAAAGAGTGACTGCTTGGGTTTAAATCCAGCCCTGCCTCTTACTAGCTGTGTGACTTTGGGCAAATTACTTAAACTCACTAGACTTCCATTCCATTGTTTATGTGAGATTATTAGTGCAGCCTTCCTTTTAGAGCTGTTATTAAACTAAATCAATTATAACTATAACACACAGAATAGTACCTGGTACATGATAAATTCTGCGTATGTGCTTGTTAAATAAGTAGAGTCAGCAAGAGGTAATAGCCGAGCTCTCTGTGAGTAGTCATGGTGTGTTTCTCCTTCTAAGAGAATAATTAATCACACCATTTGCAGGCACTTCCTTGTGGATGCTTATAGGACAGATACCAATGCCCAAAAAAGGATGAGATGAGCTTTCCTCACCACTGACTATCCAGAAGAGACAACAGGTGACAACATATAGACTAGATTACCCCCACCATGATTTTGCATAAACTTCTCACTATACCAAAATGCCACACAGGAAAAATTTAAAAAAAGAGAAGGCTATTTGAAAGAAAAATCAGGAAAGACTGAACATGCACTCTAAAAAAAAATAACAAGTTTTTTCACTTTTTTGTACCCCACTAAGGGCATTTGTGGGTAAAATCAGAGATGAGATTAATTATAGGTGAAAAAAATCTTTCTTTAATTATTTTATTCTTTCATTTAATTTTGGAACATCTGAGTCATGTGTTAAATTCTGATTCCACAAAAATATCTTTTTCTGCTTTGTTTTGTTTCTGGTTTTTGTTTTGTTTTGGTCAATATATATTAAAAGTACAAGTACTGTCATGAGTCATACCAGCACAAACTTTTCTTTTCCTTGACAAAGTGTGATCTTGATTCTTGAAATGTTTGAGAATTACACTTGGGACCACTGCTTCACCTTTGACGCCCTTCTGTCAAACAAGTTGACCTACATCCATTTCATGACTCTCCACTTTAATTTCAAGCTCAATCTGGAATCTCCCACAGCAAACATTTCAGAACCATAAAGAAAATAGGGGAGGGGAGAGACACTGCATAAGTAAATTTTAAATGGCATCATATTTTTTATGTACCTACAAAGTTTATTTTCAATTTTTTAATATATTTTTATTTATTTTTGGTTGCATTGGGTCTTCATTGATGATTGCTGCTCGTGGGCTTTATCTAGTTGCGGCAAGCAGGAGCTACTCTTCATTGCAGTTCGTGGGCTTCTCACTGCGGTGGTTCTCTTGTTGCGGAGCACAGGCTCTAGGCACCCAGGCTTCAGTAGTTGCAGCACGTGGGCTCAGTAATTTTGGTTCGTGGGCTCTAGAGTGCAGGCTCAGTAGTTGTGGCGCATAGGTTTATTTGCTCCACAGCCTGTGGGATCTTCCAGGACCAGGGATGAACCCATGTCCCTTGCATTGGCAGGCAGATTCTCAACCACTGCACTACCAGGAAAGTCCTATGTACCTACAAAGTTTTAATATTTTTAGAGAGATTGGAACAATTGTAGTTACCTTTGATTGTCCATACTTAGCTCTTTGATAGCTTGAATCAATATTGATGAAATCATTGATATACTATATAAAGCTCCCTGGAATATATTATTAAAACTAATATAAAAATGGAACATTAATTTTGATTTTACAATCTCTGGAAGTTTCTAAATGTTTCTATTTTAGACATTTTTATTATTGAACATAATTATGAATTTTTAAAAATTAGTTCAATAAAATATACTTTTTAATGCTTAAATAGGAGAAAATTCATGTGAAATCTAAACACTTTTATATTAGTTTAATTTTAGTAAAATAACAAATTAATTAAGTTATGTTTATATTATTAACAATGGTAACCATTATTTGGCTTTTAGTAATATACTAATCCATTAGAGTCACTCATGTTAGCAAGACCAGGATAATATAATTGGCTTTAATTCCATAGTGTGTATGAATCTCCACCCTTCTCAGTAAATAAAGCAAAAGAAAATCTAAAATCTAGCATAGGAACATTCTTCACAATAGAGAGACATGACTCTTCTTTAAAAAAAGAAAAAAAAATTTTGTTGCATAGTGTTTTACAATTTTCACAGCATTTGTACATACCTCATAAAACTTCTAAAAGTAAGGTTTTCTACCTCGCTTTCTCCTAGTATGGTAACTGTTTGACAATACTAAGCAGATATAAGAGAACAGGTAAAAACAGAGTAATTAAGTAACTTGTCCAAGGTCATCCTGATAGCTAATAAAGGAGATCAGAATAAAAACAAAAATCTCTGGATTAATGTAACATACATATAATTGACTAGATGATAGTTAAACAGGAAAAGCACAATAAGAAAGCAAGCCAAGGGCTTTTAACCCCCGTTTATGCAGCTGTGGCATGTGATAGTGACTCTCAGGAATGAATTAAAAGGACAAAAACAAGCTGCAAGATCATAGTTACCTGCATAAAACAGGCTAGCTTTTCAACTTTTTTCATTGCAACAGTAACAGGCATTCTCAGGAGATGCAGTGGTTTTTTTTTAAGGAATTTTGTAGAAAGTATTAACACAGAACACTCACATTCAAATGGAATACTTAGGCAGCTTCAGTGCCAGCATTTAACAGAAAAGAAAATAGGACAATGAACATGCAAAAAGAGAAAACAAACAAACAAATAATGTAGGCACTGAGATTTATTTAATACTATTAAGAAGCTCTCTATGTTAAAACACTCCATTTGGACCAAATCTAAGACAACCCCACAGTAAAAATGGTGTGCAGGGTCAGGACAAAAGATCTGCAGGATCAACAGACATGACCCCATTGAGACGGCAGCCCTCCTATAGACCATCTTCTGAGTAACTAGAATCCCAAGTCCTCCACCCAATTAACCCTGATTCTGCTCTCCAGGCCTGTGCAGATCTCTTTTCCAGGGCAGTCCTCCAGAGGGTAGACTTCTGAGGCCCAAGGGAGGGCCCAAAGGATGTTTTTCTGGGAAAGGGGATTGGATAGAACTTGGAGGTCCACATGTGACTGCTTGAGACCTTTTATCATGGAGGATGGAGTCAAAGGTAGGATAAGATTTCCTTGAGTTTTCACGTTCCAGCATGGAACTCCAAAGACTACTAGAATTTTACTCTTTAACCTGGTCTTCCCGGTCATTATGAAGGTATATTTCCAAGGTAGAAGGCTAGATATATTGTATTTAATGATTTTATACCTTGATTTAAAGTTTTTAAATATTTAGACATGGGATATACAGCCCTCCCTTTGTACTCTTGACCCAGACTCCAAAATTATCAGGCGTGGGTAGGTCTTCAGACTTGTACTGGGTGGACCAAAAGGTTCGTTTGTTTTTTTTTTATAAGATGGCTCTAGTAGCACTTAGTTGTATTTAACTTTATTTGAAACAATTTTGTTAGATTGTATGTGACAGCTGTCATAGCAACGTGCATTTAAAAAAAAAGACTTATCAAATTGGTGAATTTTTGTGTAGACATTTTAATATTGAAGATGGAAGAGAAAAAGTAACATTTTCATCATATTATGCTTTATTATTTTAAGAAAGGTAAAAACACAACTGAAATACAAAAAAAGATTTGTGCAGTGTATGGAGAAGGTGTTGTGACTGATCGAATGTGTCAAAAGTGGTTTGCAAAGTTTAATGCTGGAAATTTCTCACTGGACAACACTCCACGGTCAGGTAGACCAGTTGAAGTTGATAGCGATCAAATCAATACAATAATTGTGAACAATCAACATTATACCACGTGAGAGATAGCTGAAATACTCAAAATATCCAGATCAAGTTTTGAAAATCATTTGCACTAGCATGGTCACGTGAATTGCTTTGATGTTTGGGTTCCACATAAGTTAAGCGAAAAAAACCTTCTTGGCCATATTTCCACATACGATTCTCTACTGAAACAAAATGAAAATGTTCCATTTTTAAAACAAATTGTGACAGATGATGAAAAGTAGATACTGTACAACAGTGTGGAATGGAAGAGATTGTGGGGCAAGTGAAATGAATCACCACCAACCAAACTAAAGGCTGGTCTTCATCCATGGAAGTTGATTCTGGGTATATGGTGGGACTGGAAGGGAGTCCTCCATTATGAGCTCCTTCTGGAAAACCAAACAATTAATTCCAACAAGTACTGCTCCCAATTAGACCAACTGAAAGCAGCACTTAAAGAGAAGCATCTGGAATTAGTCAACAAAAAATGCATAATCTTCCATCAGGATAATGCAAGAACGCATGTTTCTTTGGTGACCAGGCAAAAACTATTACAGCTTGGCTGGGAAGTCTGATTCATCTGCCATATTCACCAGGCATTGCACCTTCAGATTTCCATTTATTTCATTCTTTACAAAATTCTCTTAATGGAAAAAATTTTAATTCCCTGGGAGACTGTAAAAGGCACCTTGAACAGTTCTTTGCTCAAAAAATATAAAAGGTTTTAGGAAGATGGAATTATGAATTTGCCTGAAAAATGGCAGAAGGTAGTGGAACAAAAGGGTGAATACATTGTTCAATAAAGTTCTTGGTGAAAATGAAAAAAGTGTCTTTTATTTTTTCTTAAAAAACCAAAGGCACTTTTTGGCCCACCCAATAGTTACTGTACATCTAATATCAGTTCTTCCATTTTAATATCTTGATTCCCAATGCCACCATTTGATTCTGTTTTAATACCATCAATTCCCAGTGCAATCATCTTACTACAAGACCCTGATTATTTCCCACTTGGTCTATGGCACCTGCTTAGAATGTGATCTCCCCATCCTCATCTTATTCTTCTTCCAAGCCAGGCTTCTACCTTGCTGGCTAATTATATTTAATTAAAATTAATTAACATAAAATCTGACTAATAATATTCTGTATCTTAAAAAAATATGATTCTCCCCTGATTAAAGGGCTACATTCAAACTCTTTAACATGGGACAAAAAAGCATATTTGAGAGTCTCATATTTGCCCATTCTCTGTGGTCTCTCAGCCTCCATGTCTTTTTTTATTTTTAGTTTATTTATTTATTTATTTAGGCTGCCTTGAGTCTCAGTTGCTGCACATGGGATTTTTCTAGTTTGGTGAGCGGGGGTTACTCTTCATTGTGATGCGTGGGCTTCTCATTGCAGTGGCTTCTCTTGCTGTGGAGCACAGGCTCTAGGCACTCAGGCTTCAGTAGTTGTGGCATGCAGGCTCAGTAGTTGAGGCACATGGACTTAGTTGCTCTACAGCATGTGGGATCTTCCCAGACCAGGGATCGAATCTGTGTCCCCTGCATTGGCAGGTGGATTCTTAACCACTGCGTCACCAGGGAAGTCCCTCCATGTCTTTGCAGGTATTGCTTCTTCTACCTGGAAACTCTTTTCTATTTTCTCAACTTGAATAAATCTTATCCTTCAAGATTCAGTCCGTGTCTTCTGTCCTCTGGGAAGCTTTGCTTATGTAACTCAGACTAAGATAGGTACCCATTCTTTGTGCTCCCATCTGTGCATTTTTCCATTAGCACTCAATACTGTTATTGATTTTATTGTCTGTCAACTCTAGAGGCTAAACAATTTGAGATTAGAAGATGTGTTATTTCACTTTATTCATAAAATCATTTACAAACATTTGCTCAGATCTGCTCCAGTCCATCTACCATGCAAGTAACTAGCCATGTAATGATAAAATACACAGGCCCTGCCATTGTGGATGCAACAATAGAGCATAGTTACAGTCACTAGACACTGAAATGTGGGTTTAGATGGGATTAAGTATAGGTTGTCATGGCAACTCAGAGAATGGCCACCCAATTCATCTGTCTGGAAGAGAAGGCGTCCTACAGAAAGTGGGCCTGGGCTGTGACGTGTATAGGATGAGTGTCTGATAGGCCCAATGTCTGTTGTGTAACATGCATATAGGATACTCTTCATAATCACTACTTTGGAACAATCAAGAATGTAACAAATTTGGTGTGCCCTGGTGTGGACTGCACAAGTTATACAACCAAACAAGGTAGAGCCAGAGGGATGAAAGAAAAGGTCCTTATCAGAATTAGGACAAAGTCACTGTCTAGTCACTCTAAGCTGAGAAAGCATATTCAGTAGAGTCAAAGTAGGGACTGGGAAAATGTGTAAACCGTTTATCTCAGCATTTCAGAAATGAGGTAAAGTCTGTACAAGCTGTTGCAGCATCCATTCCTATTTAAAAGGTTTGAGTTTATAAATGAACAATATACATATAGTACAATTCACAAGCTGTGTTAAAGAAAGTAACTACTTTACTTCAACTTTTTGGTTCATTGGAATAAAAGTTTACCCTTTACTTACCTCTGGAATATGATGAAAAAAAATGTGTCAGAAAAAATAATCCAAAAAACAGTAACTGTGAGTGAGTGTTGCTTTAATCAGTTACACGTTGGAATAAATTAGCAATTCCTAATGTCTCTCCATACACAGATTTATGGTAATTGCATAGGACTGTTTAAAATTCATTCTATATGATAAGTTCAGGTTTTCTCAACTATTTCTTGATTATGCTTATAACATAATGCATCAGTTTAAAAATACCAGTTATTGTTAAGAGATGGAAGTATACTAGATAAAACTGACATAAATTTTCAGCCCACGTTCCGCTCCCCCCACCTTTTTTTTTAAGGATAAGATGATCAGTAAATGGAACCTTGTACTGAATGAAGCAGAAAATGTGGCCGTTCTTGTTTAAATATGTCACGGTTAACGTGGCCTCTTCCTTTTCTGAGCAAATTACAATTTGGGGATATATAAAACTAGCCCCTAGTGAATCTTTGAGTAAATATAATTGGATCTATATAATAAATCATACCATGAGAATAAGGCTTTGCTTACATGACTACTGCTGATTTTAGTGATGTCATTTCCCAAAGCAATCTTAATAATAGTTATACTGGTGGATCATATTGAGTACACTAGATTTAATGAGTTAGTTCAGGCCATGCCTTGGACCTAAGTCAAACATTTTGTCAATGTAATTCACTAAAGACACCCTTTATAAAAAACATTTTTTGTATATAATCAATAAACCTTTCTGAATATATATTGAAGGAGAAGAAAATCTTAAATTTGTTTGAAAATATAATTTGGGAATGGATGTCAAGGGCCAATCAGCACAATTCAGCACACAGTTAATACAAGCAAGTGTTCCTTAAAACTTACACAGCTAAATTTCTTTGATAAAAAACATGTTCTTGTATGTTTCATAAATTTAAAAAAGGATAACTAAATATATTAATATTTGAGCCACTGTTTACAATATTTTCTGAAGAATATGTTTCAAAATCTTCACATTTTGCTTTCACTTGAAAACAATTCTTATTTATTTTTTTGGAGTGGAAGCCTACATAGTTGGAATTATTGTTCCATTATTTTCTGCAATAGACAAGTTGAACCTTGCTTTCTAATCGTGATTTGTACAGCTCTTTTTTGTGTGCTCACATTCAAATTTTATACCCTACTCTGTTTTATAACCTACTGTATAATAATTGAGTCCTAGATTAATGTGTTTTCATAGCAAGATTCAACAAAGGATTTAATATGGACTCTAAAATTTAGACAGATATTAACATTTTAGTGATATCTTAATGTCTGCATGTAGTTTATTGAAACAGTAGTAAATTCACGATAACGTAAATTCCAAGAGTTTTCATTAGAAATGATAAAAGTTAAAGTGTCTTTGTCTTTAGTGTGACATATTTTACAATGAGTACATTATTGTGTCAAAATTAAGGAATACAAGCAATTTATGAAATGTGTTCTTTCTCAAAATCTTTACACTATAATAAAGAATCAGACTGGAAATAAACATCAAGCAGAAATCCTTTAAATGTTATAAAACATAATATTTTAGTGCAATAATTGCTCTTACTGTTTGTTATATATAAGAACTGTATTTCCAGTATTATTTGAAATGAATTTCTGCTTAGCACTACAAATATTTTTAAACAAAAATTTGAGTATTTCTTTATTTGCAGCTGTTCTTTTTGTTTTGTGTATAGACAGGAAATAAAAGAAAATTCTAAGGCCATTTTATATTTCTATATCTGAATTTATTTTGGCTGAAATTACTCCATCAATTGGTAAGAATTGTTCACATAATTCTCAGTAGATAAGCTGGAAGGTGAGTTACATAAAGAACTCAACCATGTAAAAATTTTCTTGTAAGCCTGAAGCTATTTTCTATATAGATTACTAAAACTACTTTTCAAGATAAATATTTGTTCTCCTTTCATTAATTGTGGTAGGTGTATTTTTCTATCTAGCCTCTCATATTTCTTTTTAATAGGTCTAAATTAAGTGTTAAAAATGTTGAACTCAATTAATAATCAGTAGTTAAAATATAAAATTATATTTAATTTTTCTTGCAGTATTAAACTTTCAGCAAGAGTAATGTATAACTTATATGACCTAGGATACACAAACTTAATGAAATGAATATTTATTTTCAATTCCCAAATTATCCATCCCAGTGTGGTTCCTAGTTTCTAGAGACAGTGGGCTCTTAAACAGTCACAGGCTTCTTCCTGCCAATAATATGGAGATTTGGGAGCATGATCTTACATCAGTGGGATCACTGTCACAACACCCGGAATGATTTCTCTGTCATCTTCCATTTTATACCCCATAATGCTGCTTGGGTGATCTTCTACAATTTAATTCTGTTAATGTCAGTCTCTAACTTAAAGTACCATTGAGTTGGGATTGATAGTCTAATCTGAGGAACATACGGAAACAAGCTAGTCTGTCAATTGCATATCCTGCCTTTTGCACATGTTCATTCATGTCTCTGATGTTTTGCCTATTCTGCTCCCCATTCCTAGAAAAAGTATCTCCATCCTGCTTGGCTCTTGTGCTTCCTTCAACACTTAACTCATGTGTCATTTTGTCTGGGAAGCCTGCCAGTCCTCATCCAGACAGAGTTATTTGCCCTTGCTCTGTGTGCACAGAAACACCCACTGGGGTTTGAGCTGTGAAAATAGTTTGCCAGAAGAAATCTTACAATATTCATAAGGCTCAGGGCTGTCTTCATATTTCTGGGCATCTCAGTTCCTCAGAATAGCCCTATCCCTGGGTAAGATGTTTCTTCCCTGACTCCAGTGGCTTTTGCTTCAATCATATTCCTTACAGAAAACATGAGCCAACCTCCAGAGTCAGTCTTGCTTTGGCTGGTAGAAGAGGTGGGGTTGAATCTGGAATTAGCTAAGTCAATAAATCCCTTCTCCATGAATGGGGAATGGAGATACAGAGAAATTATGATCAGTAATTTTCAGTTGTTGTTATCTGTTTGTTTGTTTGTTTTGGCCTGTACATCTAACCTATAAACTCAGGAGATTTGGGCTACTATGTTTATTTTTTTAGTTATTTTTTTAAAGGGGGGAAGAACAAATGTATATTTATGGAGTTTGCTATATTAACCTTTTTTTTTTTTTTTTTTTTTTTTTTTTTTGCGTTATGTGGGCCCCTCACTGTTGTGGCCTTTCCCGTTGCGGAGCACAGGCTCCGGACGCACAGGCCCAGCGGCCACGGCTCAAAGGCCCAGCAGCTCTGCAGCATGTAGGATCTTCCCGGACAGGGGCACAAACCCGTGTCCCCTACATCGGCAGGTGGACTCTCAACCACTGCACCACTAGGGAAGCCCTAACCTTCTTATTTACCATATCTGGTTCTTTTCATTTTTACTATAGATTTAAATCACCACCTGGTGTCATTTCCTTATCCCAATACAGTTTTGATCCCATCCAACTGTGATATTTCTGTTACCAAATACATTACATTTCTCTATGTTTTAGGCCTAACATTACAATTATATACATATTGTTTATACAATTCCTTGTAAAATCAGTTCAGAAAAGAAAGAAGTATGCATTTCTTCTGTCTTTTATAATCACATGATTATCTTTACTGGTGCTGTTGTTTTGTTTTGGGGGTTGGTTTTCAGAGGTGACTTGCTATCAGTCTGAAGAAATTCCTTTAGTACTTCTTGTAAGGTGGATATTCTAGCAACAAATTCTTTCAGCTTTTATTTATCAGGAAATCTCTTTGACTTCTTTTCTCTATTGCTTCTGATAAAAATAGTTATTTTTTAAAAATCAGAATTCTTTTATATGACGAATAATTCTTCTCTTGCTACTTTCAAAAGTTGTTTTTATTTTGTTCTGTTTTGTTTGTCTTTGAATTTCAGCATTTTTAATGTGATGTATTTGAGTGTGATTGCTCCCCCTTCTTAGAAGAACAGCCATCTTGGCAACACTGACTCAATGTGAAACTCCTGTGAGGAGCTGGTGTGGGAGGAGTGAGGGGATGGGTTGTATTTCACATTCCATAGACTCTTGTTGTTCTTACAGAGATTTAGTAGATTTTCTTTAAAAAAAAAAATGTTTCTTCATTTGCTGTATGCCTTATGACAACTTCCAGAGACATTAAGTGTCGGTTATTTTTATAATTTTCACCAGTAATGGTTGTTTCCCAGGGGAACGAATCCATAGGGCTCCTCGTATACACGTCAGACATTGACATCCTGCCACTGTTTTTAACTGTTCCTGAGAGAGGTGGAAGATATCTATCTATCTAGAGATACAAAAGGAATCAGACATGCAGAAGGAGGAAGAAATGAGAAAGAGAGGGAAACATCTCTTTGGGGTCCCTATGATTTTCACATCCTGGGTTTAGTCTATGAGACTGAGCTGCCTTCTTGCTACCGTGTTCTGTGAGACACTGATGCCGCTTTAAAACACACCACACTTTTTTGCTGCGATTAATGTTAATTGTGGGCAACAAAAGGTATTCTAACCAAGTAAATAATTTATGAGCTCAACCATAGAAAGTTTGAAAGCCAAGTAGTAAGGGGTATGGATTCAAGGATGACACTACCAACAGAGATTTGTTTATGAAATTCGTTTTATAACATTCTAAACTTCCCAGAGTTTTCTTGTAGAAAAGAACTCTTCTGATAATCATTACCCACTAGGTGTATGACCTTGGAAATCTTCTTGTCTCCATTTTTCCATGTGTAAAATAGATGTAATAATAGTATTAATCTAATAGAGCTGTTGTGAGACCTAAATGAATTAAGGCATATAAAGTACTTTTACCAATGCCCAGCATAGTAAGTATTCAAGTCTAAAATTCCTTTAGCAAAACTTTGGGGACAGTTTCCTTAACACTTGAAATAGTTATAATAAAAACAATAGTGTGACTGGATTAATGCACTGATAATGTCTATTATTTTTGTTTTAATTACATCAATTAAATCATTTAATAAATTTAATTCTACTTAACCAGATTCAAGGCAGGACCGTAATCTCCCATACTCTTTGTTACTAAACACTGAATCCCACGTAAAATTCTCAAGTCAATTGCTTCTAAAAATTTTTCTAGTAGCATTTCACTTTTAATTATAATAAAATTAAATAACTTTTTTCATACCCGTTTAACTGCATTTAACCATATTCAGTCATATCCGTTCAGTATTTACTGAATGATAGCTATTGAAAAGATATAGCTGTATGGTCAAACCATAATCTATTCTGGTAAAGTGGGACTGTAGTTAAGTTGACAAGAGAAAATATCATCATTCTAGATGATGTCAGTGCACATCTATATTCTGGGAAAATCACTGTTATTCTAAACAGACAGTTTTAGAATCTGACAAGTTACGTAGTTACATCAGTGAAGGACCTGATGGATTTTCTTACTGAAATTTTTCAGTTACTTAGTCATGTAAGTAAAAGTGTGCCATGTGAGTAAAACCTATAAAGGTTGAAGAAATCTTTGCTGCTTATAGTATGCTATTGAATACACAATTTTTTCATAGAAAACTGTCAAGTCTTTATCCATATACCAGCTTTAAAGTGAGGGTTTTTTTTAAAGATGCTTATTAAAGAATAAGTTGTGGAAATGGGAGAAGGCTGGATATAAACAGCAGCAAAATGCAATAGTTTCTTTTAGTAATCTTTAATCCTCAATTTATTTTTTTCCATTGTGATGATTTTCTTCATAATCTTGAAATGAATCTTTAAAAACTATTGAAAATTTGTAAAAAAAAAAAAAAAAAAAAAGAAGTCCTAAAATTTTATTCTATTTTTACATAAAAAAATCCATGAAAAAAATTTTAATGCCAGGTCTGTGTTGACTTTAAAGGATGTAAAATGCACTAAAATGTATTTAGAATAGAATAGAATTCTTTTCTTTTGCCTACCTTGTCTACATATTGTAATTATGGGCATTATTAAGAGTACAGATTAAAGACAAAGCACCACATATACTTCATAATTTCAGAGATATCAAGCTACCCAAATGAGCGCCAAATCCTGATACTTCCATAATGCAAACAAGTCATTTCCCTTAATATATTTTGTGTCTTTATATCATCAAGTTTCCCCCTCTGAGAACGGAGGAAACAGACTATAAATCAAACAAATAACTTTTGCATGGTAGATTATGAAAAACATTTGATCTTTTGATCTTGAAACCACACAGCCAAAATGCTTTTACCTCCTGGCTTGAGTCCCAGACTCCAAATGTCATTCAAAGGAAACATTTTCATGATATAGTGTTTGATATTGTACATCCTTTTCTAAATCTTTTTTTTTTTACTATTGGATTTCTTTACAAGTTTTCTAACAAAAAGTAGTAGAATATGTTATCAGAAGGGAAAAAAATATAAAACTAATTAAAACATGATTTCTTCAGGACATCTCAGCTGTAAAAACAGCTAAGACATTGGAGAGAAAGAAGAGAGGGAGATAACTAAAATTAAACAATGTAACAAAATTGCTCACTGTTAACTGCTAGCTATGCACACAGGTTTATGCTCAGTCCCTGGGCACAAGTCAATACACCATATCTGTGAACATCATGAATACTTGATAAACCCACAGCAGCAATACCAGATTAAAAACTGTGTTAACATTTGCACAAGCAGAACTGCCCAAGGATTTTAACTATCCCAGGGCTGTAACACCCCAAAATAGAACGAGTCTCCTTTTTCTTATGACTTCTGAAATTTCCATTAACTTTCCATATACAAAAAATGAAAAATTAAAGATATTTTTATTTGCATCTGTTCATTTATTGCTATTTTAAATATCATTTGTTCATACTGAAATGGATAACACTATAAGGATATGAAATGAATAGCCATGCTAGCAACTACATTTAATAAATATATAGTTTTCTGGACATTGGGCAAATTTGTATATTACAAAATTAAAACATGTAATATGGAATAGTAAGTATAATTTGACCAAGCCCACTAGTTCTTTAATGCATAAAATTTGATATATTTAAAATACGTATATAGGGGAATTATTTATATACATATATAGTACTTCCTACTTTATTGAGAAATTACATGAACTTTGCTCACATTAAGTTATAAAATATTCAAACAAAAACATTTAGAAAAACCTCATTGAGAAAAATACATTTGTAAGCCTCAAATGTTTATTAATTTTGGAATAACACACATTTGTTAATTTACTGTTAGTTAAAATATGTATTTCTTATAATGCAGTTTTGTAGAATAAGAACTTGGGACACATGGCATCTAGTCTCAGCTTTCTGTCTGCCTAACTGAGTAGCAAACAGATTTGCCTCTGTAGGTCTCAGTTTCTTGATTGGGTGATTTAAAAACTATATGTCTCCTATGTATACAAGCAAATTATTGTTGGTATCAAGAATACCACTGTAGGGCTTCCCTGGTGGCGCAGTGGTTGAGAGTCCGCCTGCCGATGCAGGGGACACGGGTTCGTGCCCCGGTCTGGGAGGATCCCACATGCCGCGGAGCGGCTGGGCCCGTGAGCCATGGCTGCTGGGCCTGCGCTTCCGGAACCTGTGCTCTGCAACGGGGGAGGCCACAACAGTGAGAGGCCCGCGTACCACAAAAAAAAAAAAAAAAAAAAAAAAAAAAAAGAATACCACTGTAGTCAAATCCTGCCTTTTGAGTTCAAGCTACAAGACTACATTCTCTGTGAAACTATCTTTGATGAGGTGTCTTTGGTCATATTGCTACAGAATCTTGCATTGTTAAGGATTATTCTAGAACTATAGCAACGTTTGAGGCAGATAGACTTTATGATAAGGCATGATAAGGTATATAAGTTAAAATTCTTGCATCCAGCTGAGCAAGCTAAAAGCTATAGAAAAGAAAAACTCGTAACTTAGTAGATAGTGCTTTTGGACTTTACTGCGAGAGCTGGAAAACGCCGCTTGCTAGAGAAATTACAGTCTGTGAGGCAGGAGCCAATCAATACCTCTTAGAATGGAAAAATTTAGAGTGCACTTGCCATTCAGAGACATTTGGGAAATCAGAAGCAGGTCACAGAGAAGGAAAGGAAAACCACATACACTAAAATTAAAAGCAGAAGAATGAGGGGATTCTCAGAAATAATTAGTTGATTACACACAGTCATGGTGGAAGAGGTGAATTATTCAGCCAGCCAAGAATTGCTGAGAGCTGAATTAATGGTCATTGAGACCTTGAAAGCATGACCAAATTTTAAACCACTAACAATTTTTTTTTAAATCCTTGTTTCTGGTTCTTAAAATAAGTACAATCTGCATCAGTGAAAGTCCTGGCAGAAAACAGAAACCACGCTAACTGGAATTTTGAAGAGAAGCTAATGTGTGTGTGTGTGTGTGTGTGTGTAATGTAAGCATACACACACACACACACACACACATCAACAATCTTCCAGGCACTAGCAGCAGCAGGAAGCCACCCACACCCCTGAAGGGACAAGGAGAGAAAACTATGTCACCAGAGCTAGTTCAGAGCCAGACCACTGAAATGAAGCAGTTTCACAGGAGCTTTTGCCCAACCTAGAGGGATCAACCACTGTTGGAACAAACAGGGAGGAAATGGGGATGAAATATCCTGAACTCTGTCCTCAAACCCTCAGATCTTTTGTCTGAGCCTCCCCTTTGTCAAATCCACTTGGAATCCAGAGGACAAGAGAAGCTGGGTGATGTAATTTGCAGGAATCCATCTCTTAGAATGATAAACAAGGCAGAGGATGTAAGGAATGAGAGTATGTATGTGTAGGGAGTGGCAAATTAGAGGTGGGAATAAAGGTATCCAGTCCAACTAGAATAATCTTTTGGAATCATTAAGTGGTTGAGTCATTAAACTTTTTGATTAATATATAAGAAGGAAAGCTTGATACTGACTTCCAGTCTATTGTATTAATTTAATAAAATTCCAAAAAGAATGGGATTAACCATACATTTTATCATAGGCATAAAATATGAAATTTAATTCTTTGGAAATTAATATTCTGAAAATTAAATATCTATAACATCCCAATTTAATTCTCAGGTATAGTATATAGAATACATATATTTATGCACATACATATTATATACAATGCAAATATCCCAAGAATTAAATTACATTATATATATATATATATATATATATATATATATACACACACACACACACACACACACACACATATATATATATATATATATACGATTTTGTTTCTTCAATATATTCTATTCCCAATAGGAAATCACTTAGAAAAAAACAGAGTTCACTGAAATTGACTCCTAGGGTCAAATGTCTTTGGATCTTGTATAAGGTCAAGTGCGTTATCTAATGTGAGTGTTAACACAGGAGCAAAAGAGCTTCTAATAGTAGATGAAATAGTTTCAAAGAGTCCAAAATGTAGGGACAGGAACTAGTGATTCATTCTGCTAAAGAGTGATGATGTTTGTAAAGCAAAAGAGATGTATTGACTTATTTACTGATTTGATTTATTGGTTTGGAATTATTTTTTTACCCAAGAAGCATTCATGAATGTGCCACAAATACAATCAGAGAAAATGCAGCTTCTGCAGCTTGGCAGAGAGTGAAGCTCATCAGGCAGCTGTGAGTGAAGAGGATTTAACGAAGAAGAATGATTTTTGTAGCGGAAATGTATTACACAGCACAGCACTGTTCTGAGTTAATAATGATGACTAACCAAGACGGAATGAGAATTAGAGTATCAAATGATGCCTGTGAAATGAATACAGCAAGAGAGAATGAAAAGACACCATGTAACTATAGGTGTTTTCTTTTCCCCCAACTGTGGAGTATTACGGAACAAAAATTGGTGAATGGGGAGGAATTCACACAAAATAAGCAAAATAAATAATGCATTTCAGTTTGAACAGATATCCAGATAACATACATTTATTACACTATAAATGAATAAAGTAATTTATAAATAATGTAAAATATTAAGGCCCTAATTGATGACTCAGGTAGAGTTGATTGCAAGAAATCATAGTAACAAAAAAGGAGCAGCTGATTCTTGATAAATGATTCTAGAAAATGAATTCATTAGAAAGGTATTGGACAGCCCATAGTATCTCCAGATATCCAGAGAACCAGGTTTAGAGGCCACGCAACTAGAAACAATTACCAAATCGTTATGTAGATCTGGCCAACCAAAGACGTAACTGTCCTTATCTCTGGAAACCAGATGACGCCTCATGAGACAGAGTCATAGGAACTGCCTCTAGTGAGGCAGCCATGCCGAGATTGGCCTATGGATTTAGTGGCCGTCACTCCAGACCCGTCACCAGAAAACATTTTGTCATGCCCATTCTTCTTTAGGTCACTAGCTTCTGTTTCAGAGTCAGTGTTCAATTAGCAGAACCTTAGTCAGCTGTTTGTACTTTAACTGTAAAGAACTGGGAAAGTAAGTATCCAGTATATTCTGGATATGCCTCATTAGTTGGGGGAGTCTTCATAGTATGGAGATTCGAATGTTGAATGGACAAAAAATGGCAAATGGGTTTTGAAGCAAAGAAGTAAATACTAGAAATAAAATACCCTTGGACTTGACTATTCTTGATGCAAAAGGGCTTATACATGTAGAAGACTTATGCTATGAAGATCACCATCATTCTATGGTTCTTCTTACTGTCAAATGTATATAACTGAATTGAATTACTGTTGAAGTCTTGATTTTTCTAAAGATTAAACCCATGTTGATGGTTTAGCTAAGTGACCTAACTAACCATTGTCTTTTGAACCATATATTAATTAAAATATAATAATAGTGGTTGCATTGCTTATTATTACCTGATTTGATGTTTCTGGACAAATCATATTTCATTCAGTATATATGCCACATAAACCAACTTTTGCAATTTCATTTAAAATTCTCACTCTCTAGGGACTATTTCTTTTATAATGGTAAACAAACTCATATCTGTCCTGTAGTACCTTATTTCTTGATCTACCATTGTACTACTCTCTCATCAATAACATTTTTAATTATACAATGTTTATCTAAACTTTTTGTTTTTCAGTGAGACACTTTTGAACACCTTGGAACATGAGTATTTCTCTTACCACTTCACTGAATATATTTTCAAGGGGAGTAACCAATAACTGTCATGTTGGTGAATCCAGTGGCCTTTTTATAGTCTTCCTCCTTCACAATTTTCATCATTTTGTTTACATTGTCCAATTCATCCTAGATACTTTCTTCCCTTGGATTCTATGTTACATCATAGAATTTATATTCTGTTTGCCTTACTACCTCTGTGGTCACTAATTTTGGCTATTTTTTCTCTGTTCACCTTCTGAATGAAAATATCTTCACAGATATTAATCCTTATCCTCTTCTTTACAGAGACACCTTTGTTCATTCTTCCATAGAAGAGTTTGTAAAGTCATTAACAGTCTAGTCTAAGCATGTAAATTCTCCTTCCAAGCCTCCGTTCCATTTCTATAAGCATTGCAGATTAATAATTTCTAAGATCAAATTCATCACATTTTCTTCCAAACCTGCTATTCCTACAGATTTAGTATCGTATATACTTTAAGTATTGAGAGAAACCTAGTTGCAGGAAATCGGGTAAAAATAGCTATCTACTGAATCTTAATCTCACCCCACAGAGCCAAAGATTCTGTATTTGTGTGACTGTTATGTATGTTAAATTTTCCATGGATACTAAACATAATGCCTGGAAGAGAACATAGGATGCTAACAAATAGAGAATGAGAAGTTTATTTGACCTATTATCTATCAGCAAGAACATAGCATTTTATAATTTGTATTTATATATCTTATATGTAAAATATATACTTTATATGTTAAAAGTATTGTATCCATTGTCCGTTTATTCAGTTTTTTCATGAACCAAGTGATGAAATTGATACCCAATCTTCAAAGAATTTGCGGTTATAAAAATTTCAATATTTCCAACTGCAAATGTCATATCTGAGAGAATTTTTGCTGCTGGCTAAGATTTTATGGTATTCAATTTATTCTGATTTTAGTAAAATCCCCCAGTGTTCTCCTAGTGACACTTCCTCTTCATCATTTTTTCATCCCTTCAAGACATTACACACTTACACGCCTGCATACCACATGCACACTGCTGCCATGAACCTTTTTACTGAACACTATTCATTCGTTTGCCTTCTGACTAAAGAACTGAATATAATACTCCATATGTATTCATTCTACTAGAATGATTTACAATCCTAGACATCTGCAGTATTTCCCAGGTTTTTATATGTTAAACCAGCTAAAGCATAACATTTCAGCTATGACATAAATTTAGTAAAGTCAGAGCTTTCTAAAATAAGCAAAAGATAGTGATCAAGCTCAAGTTCAATTAACATATTGATCAAGTTCTTTTATAATAATTGCATAAACCTATAAATAAGATTTAAGTATTTTATTTCTCAAAGCTTCTGGGATTTGTCAATGAACTGCTCTCTCAAAGTCCAGCTACTGAGATGAGCCATTAAAACTTGTGAGAACGAATAATGTGCTGTTTCATTCCTACTTGTATGATAAATTTTAGAAAGGCAAAATTTTTAAGTGCATTTTCTTAATAATGAATATGAAAACAATGTCATTGTTACTAATATTTTGGGGCTAAAATTGTCAGTCATTGATTGTCTTGTATAATTTATCAGGTAAAGTGGTTGCTAACAGGTATGCACAAGAATAGTTGTTATGAATTTGAACAGTTCTGTTAGAATTTTATGTTGAGAAGCCCACATTCCTCTAACAGATAAAAACACACGATTTCCAGTGGGATTCAAATATTAGTTGTAGGTAAAGAAACTCAGCAGAAAGATGATGTAGTGAATATGCTTTTCATCTCTTTTTTATTTAGTTTCCCTGGGTTAAAAAAAAACAAAACAACATTGGATTCTGAGTCAGTTTATTTTTTCCCTGCAACAGAAAACATAGTTTTGTGCATATAAAATTATGAGCTGTTGGCCAAACGAGCAGTGACATTGGAAAGAAAAATGTAAAGGAGTTATTCCTCTTTTCTCTTTTCTTCCTATCAATAAAATTACTTTGAACATTAAAGCAAAAGTTTTATTAGCCATAAGTATACATTAATCATGGTTTTTAGAATGTGAACAATATAAAAAGGCAATATATACCATGCAAAATAAATGTGCCTCCACCCAGGCAGATTTCCACCTGTTCCCAGCCACATCCACCAAAGCGACTTTTACACTGTTTCTATTTTTATACTTTTTTTTTTTTTTTTTTGCGGTACGCGGGACTCTCACTGTTGTGGCCTCTCCCGTTGCAGAGCACAGGCTCCGGACGCGCAGGCTCAGTGGCCGTGGCTCACGGGCTTAGCCACTCCGTGGCATGTGGGATCTTCCCGGACCAGGGCACGAAACCCTTGTCCCCTGCATCGGCAGGCAGACTCTCAACCACTGCGCCACCAGGGAAGCCCGGCAGTCCTTGTTTTGTAGATTCATTTCTCCAGTCTCTGCCTTAATTTTCACATAATATTTACCCATATCTCTTCACATAGTCTTCCCTTTGTGCAGGTCTATCTTTGGGTCCAAATTTTCCTTGTTTATAAGGACACCTGTTATATTGGCTTAAGGTTCACCCTAATTATCTTATTTTAACTTGGTTACCTTTGTAAAGACCCTATTTCCAAATAAAGTCAGATTCTGAGGTACTGTAGATTAGGAGTTCAGCATATTTCTTTGGCAGATATTATTCAACTCATAACAGCTGAATAAAGATTACTCAAAGTTATAACCATATTTGCAAGTCCAAAGTTCAAATAGAAGTTAAGTCAAATTACCCACTTTACCTAGAAGTCCTATATGCTATGGCATTTTTAAACTCAGAGAAAATTATGTTATATAGATTTTAAAAACACAAATGCTTTTCCTATCCTTAAAAATGTCCTATCTTGTTGAACTCTTAGGACTTTTTGCACATTTGACTTCCCTGGTGATTTATGAAAACTTAGATAATTTAAAAAATTATGTGTCTTTCATCTGCTCCAGTCTACTTCTATATTAATTTTAAGGAGATGATATCCCCCAGTAACTGTGGATCTACAAAGAAATAAGGATACACGTCACGTTGGAATCTGTTTCTTTTCTTGATTCCTTTTTTATGCTCTATTCTATCAGACTCTTCTTTTTTAGCCCTCTGTAATATTTATCTACGATAAATATATCGTTTGTAGGATATGTTTTTTTTATTAAATGTGTTTTATTTTAAAAAACAATAGATAACAGCTTTGGCTGCACTTAATAATCACTTGGGAAAAATAAATGTTGAGAGGTTTGGTCAGAACCCTCTTTTTTTAATGAAGAGTTAGAGCACTGTCAGGAAATAAGTAGTCCTAACTTGATTGTGCCATTAGTTTTTGTGTCTTTTAAAAAAATATTTTTCCAGATAGCTTGTGATAATTTGACATTCAATTAGTTTAGAATGGTTTAATCATTCAGTAGGCTTAAGATATCCAGAAGAAAAATCAATATGGTAATTTCATTCCAGGAAAAAACTTTTTTCACAAATACATAGTGTACCATGAGAAGACCTATTGCTTTTATATGAATTTTTCAAGGAATTTTTTCTAGTAAAAATGGGCACTCTGGATAGACTCTTATTCAGCCTGTTGAATCCTCTTTGTTCCACTTCGGGAACATAATCAAGTCTTTTTTATATTATGGCTCTTCTCTTTCTAGTACTTTTTATCATTATTCACCCTGTTAGTTCAAAAATAGCATCTCTCATCAGAGTCACTTCCGGATTTCACTAAATGAGCTAACCACAACACTCTGAAACATATTCAGAAAGTTTTTCTCATTGAAACCAGATTGCTGATTTTAAAATACAAATCTGGTAGAATTACCCATTTGCTTACAAACTGTCAGTGGCTTTCTATTCCTCTAAATGTAAAAACAGTTCCATAATATGGCAGATATGTGTCCCTGTCTACAATCTAGGCTAATATTCACCAAAATTTAGAAGATTTTGAAGCTTCTTTTTGATGTTTCCTGTATCCCCAGATTGAACCTCTGCAAGTGCCTTTGTTTAGTGCCTTTATTTTTCATGCCCTGATCACTTTCATCATTCTCCAAATTACTGATCCTCTACTCCATGTCCCCAAATTCTTCCTTCAAACTCTTTTGTCCAACCCCATAAGAAAAATTAATAATAATAAGATTTTTGTTCTCACATGTTAATGTATTTTTGAAAATGTCAACAGGGCACTGGCATTACTTAGGTCAAAATGACAAATTCTTACTGTGGAAGTACACATTCTAGAGCATTCCAGCAATGGAGATTCGTTGGGTTCATGGAATTTTCTTTGTAAACGTGAACACTTGCCATGCATGCAATCACTTACTGCCACATAAAATTTCTTATCTTGAAATAAGTGTAGAAAATGTTGAAAAAATATTTTTTGACATGACAGTATTTTGCATAGCAGTGAAAGGTTATAACCAAAATTCTTGTAGAAAATTCAAATGCTCAATGTCAAGACACCTCTTAAAAGTAAAGACTGAAAATTACTCCACTGAAAATTAATCAGATTTTACTTCCTGTTTATATAATTAATTAATAACACCCTAATTTTATGAAGTTTCCATTTACAATGTGTAACTTTAAAAAATTGTATTGTCTGTTCAACCAAATATTCTCAAACATATTTGAAAATTAAATGATCTTATTTCAGGGTTAATGCATGTGGAGCAACATAAAAGTATAAAATCAGCATAAAGTAAAGGTTTATAAACAAATGTTGGGTTATGGTTTAATACTCAGAGAAATAGCATATTCACAAGTAAAACTAACATCTAGTTTAATATATTTCAGAAAACTCTCCTTAAATGCAATAAATGAAAGCTTTCCAATTTGTAATCAGGTCTGAAACAAAATTTCTCAAAAATCTGGAAAGAGGTTTTCTCTGAATTTCCTCCAATGCTGTGCACATTTGCCATCATTTTTTATTATATATTTTGAATAAATTGGAGGGTGGATATACTACAGAGCACGTAATTAGGAGACAAAGATTCTTGTCTTCACTTTGTTACTAAGAACATTGTTTAGTCACTTACTTTCCCAAAGAAACATGAATGGTTTGGACAAAACATGAACAGCTGTTGAAAGTTGACAGTTATGGAATGTTATAGCTTGTGTAAGGTTGGGTAGGTGGTACTTGGGGATATGAGATTGATTTGCTGAAACTAGGCTGGAGGCTGAATAAAAGGATTTGTTTACTAAACTAAGGAGTATGTTATCTTATCCTCCAGAGTAATGGTACTCAACTTTGTCCTATGTAAGAAAAAATAAAGTTTCTATAAAATATACATTCTCAGATTCTGATTTTTCCATTAAAGATTATTATTTAGTAAATCTAAGATAGAACAAAGAATCCATTGCTTTTAACAAACATTCCACATAACTCTGGTGATAAATTTTCTTTCAGAAACACTACTGCAGGCCAAGAGGATCAAATACATGTTTTAAAAAAATAATGCAGGAAAACAAATTGAGCTAATTCTATTTAAGCCTGGGGGCAACATAAGTGATATTTTAGTATATGTATGAGTAAATGTGGTTATATTATTTTTTGTTTAAAAAAACACATTTCCGGGCTTCCCTCGTGGCACAGTGGTAGAGAGTCCGCCTGCCGATGCAGGGGACACAGGTTCGTGCCCTGATCCGGGAAGATCCCACATGCCGCGAAGCGGCTGGACCCATGAGCCATGGCTGCTAAGCCTGCGTGTCCGGAGCCTGTGCTCCGCAACGGGAGAGGCCACAACAGAGAGAGGTCCACGTAACGCAAAAAAAAATATATATATATAATATAAATAAATAAATAAATAATTAAAAAATAAAAAAACACATTTCCAAATAGAGAAATAATGCTATATATGGTACATGACTGAGAAAATATATAGACTCTATGGCCAAGTATACAAATAAATGATAGATGACATTAGTGACAGTGAATTTATAAACAATTTGTGCTATTGGTATTGCATGCTAAGACCTCTTAAAGAAATATGACATTTTAATAGGGTGTCATTTTATATAATAGTCTCTTTCTAAAGCATTTGCATTTATAGTTGGTATATAAATGTTCATGAAAACTGAAATATTCATAAGGCAAGGAGAAAGTTCTATGAAGAACAAGAAATTTGATGGATGCTTCTGTAAAAATGAACTGTCTGCCTTACAAAGTGACAAATTTTATAACTGTTCATAATGGTAATCTCTTATTAGCTATAAAGCAGTTAGCAATATATAAAATTTGGATGATAAAATGATTTATCACACTTTGTTGCATTATAGGAAGCTATAGTGCTCATTATTATTTTTATTCATATGTTTTCCTTCTTTGTATTTTTATTCTACTATAAAAGTGATTGTGTATATTTAAAATTGTATTAAATTATTAAGCTTGAGATTTTCTCTTTTTAATAAAAAGAGAATCCTGAAACATGGATTCCCATCAATTTCACTAGAGGTTTATAATAATCATTATGTTTTCTAATGTAAAATGTCTAAGATTTAAAAAATCTCTACCGAATATAAATTTCTATATTTTGTTATTTTACTTAGATGTGAAATTGTTAATTTGGTGAAAAGTTACATTACATTCAACATTTTTCTTCATTGTATCTCCACATTATTTTCAAATATTAAAAGATGTTCTTTATAAGATTGTCATACTTTTAGATATTCTGTTTCTGCTTCTATATTTAAAGTTTTCCCTTGTAAATGCATGCTTTTATTTTTATATATTAATAAATATATTTTATTCTCAGTAACTCTTATTTCTAGTTGCTATGACACTCCACTCATTGAGTCATTGGCTTTCATTCTTTTGAAGACCCAAGAAAATGGTTCTATACAGAATAAAAAATAACATTAAATTTCACAATTTTTTGTGAAAGATTTTGTTTGTTTGTTTTTAAGGTTGTAGGTAAGACAACATTTTGAAATGAAGGTGTTAGATCCAGACTCTTGAAAGACAATGTATTTGAGTTTGATTCTTACAATTTAATTTTATTATAAAAGTTAGACCATGGCTGAATCAAAGTATATAGAGTTTTCACAATGAACCAAAGAGATAGATATATAAAGAGTTTAAGTAGAATTTTACCTCCTCAAAGACTGTAAGAGACAAAGCCAAAAGAAAAGATGGAATTTCTAATAGAATTAGAAATTAGAAATTCTAATGGAATTTCTAATTTCCCTAACATAAAGAAAATAAGTTTCTAAAATCTCCTCAAATTAAGGGAGAGAAGTGAGAGAGAAAACCCACTAGTAAAAACTCCAGAGTAGATGTGACCAGTCTGATTTCTCAAGGTAGAATAACATGCAAGCATGCCTCATAGAAAACCTTCACTTCAGATGGTGCTTGAAAGAGTCCCTGCGTCCAGTCTAAAGTGTGAGAAGTCGAAAATGACAGCAGATCAAAAGGGACCTTGGGGCTCTTATCAGGGAGTACTTAGCACATGTGTTCCTCTTGATGTGTTCCTGAAAGACACTTTTGGTTCAATATTATAATAGTGAATGTCAGTGAGAAGTGAGATGTAAGAGTATGACTCTGTGGGGACCAGGGATGTCTCCTTATGTTTGAGAGCACACATATTTCTCATTTAAATGCCTGTGAGTTTGGGGAAAACAATATTATTAGAATCCCTAAGTATAAATATTGGTAGGTCTAAAACTACAAAAATTATTCTAAAAACTGCCTCATATACACCTTAAAAGTAGGTATAGTATGTATCTCTGAAAAAACAAAATAAAATTTATCTAAATTGTTTATCTTATAAACAACTTTATCCTCTTTCTCTTGCATGTTTTCATATATATAATTAACATATATAATATATATTATATATAAACTCACATATATAAAAAATTAGCAGTGTGTATTGAATACCTGGGTGAGATATTTTCAGAAGCACTTTAACAGACTTATCTGTGAATCTCTGTTCTCCTAAATGAATATAATTCACATCAAACACCTCAATTCTGAATGCTCATAATTCATGCTCTATTATACTTCAATAAGCAGAAAGAGAAATGAGCAATTCTGGCCATATCCTTTTGTTCAATATGAACGGCTACATTATCCAAACACAGTTAACACATTTCTCTCATCCAATCCTTCAACTTTTTAATATGCAAATAATATCATGTCTTTCTCTGCTGAAACCTCTCCAGTGGTTTCTAATTGTGCTTAGAATAGAAATAAAATACTTTCCCAAAGTCTGTATCCTACTACATCATCTTATCCTGACCTGGCTTTTTGACCTTAATTCAAACCACGTTCCTCCTTGTTCACTGGTCCCAGCTACCCTGAACATTTTCTGTTATGAGGATATGTACACCAAGCCTTTTCTCACATAAATGACTTTGCTTTATTCTCCCTTAGATCTTCAAATGTTTGACTCTTTCTTGTAATTCGTCACTCAACTGACATATTGTCTCAGGGAAGAGGAGCTTTCCTCATTATGCTACAGGAAGTAGCCTCCTTACCCAAGTTACACACATACTTACCCATACCCACAGCACTCTGCTTTATTGTTTTCATAGAAATTTTTGCTATCTAACTGTACTTTTATTTGACTTCTTGAACTGAGATTTTAAAAATCATCATTATTAAAGGCTAGTGAAACATTTGTTCACTTTTGGTTTGGGGATAATTAAAGGAGCTATATAAACATTAGAAAGTGTAGCCAGTAACCATATGATATGTGGGTTACTACATATAATTAAAAGTTACTAGATCATACATTATAAGGTAGTGAGTATGGAGATGTAAATCTGGAGATTTAAATTGATTTCATATGGACCATAGAGGGCTTTGAATGTCTTGTTAAGAAGTTTGACAGGAAAACAATGAAATATTTTAAGTTTTTGAATGACATGATCAAATGCATAACTGGGAAAAATATGTTGAGTGTAGTAAGATAAGATTTGAGAGAATGTTGCCATTTTATTAATTTTTATTTATTCCTTAATTTATGCAACAGTTATTTATTGAGCACTGTTCAGGACACTGCAGATACAGTGGTGAACAAACAAATAAAATTCTCATCCATATGGAGCTTACATTTTAATGGAAGATACAGAAAATAAACAAATAAACATAAACGTAAATAGAAAATCCTAAATAATGTTGGATGCTATGGTGAACAATAAAATAAGGCCAAGGAGATGCAATGTGATGTTGTTATTGTGTTACGAAGCCTCTTTCAGTTGGTTAATTTTGAACAGAAATGTAAATCTACTGTGGGAGGCAACTATGACACCATGTATAGAGGAATAAGCACATGTTACATTTCTCAAACACATTGCTCTCAGGTCCCTTTCCCACTTAAAATTACTGGGACTCTCAAAGAACTTCTGTGTGAGTCATGTCTATTTTTAGCCTTTGTCTATGTCTATATTTGTATCTATATCTACACCTATATGTATATTTGTATTTGTATATATGTATCTGTATCATCTCTATATATCTGATTAAGAATGAAAACTAATATTCTAAAATATCTATTAATTCATTTAAAAATAACAGTAAGAACCCAGCTAACACAATAATATGGAATCTAAAAAAAAAAAAAACGGTTTTGAAGAACCTAGGGGCAGGACAGGAATAAAGACGCAGACTAGAGAATGGACTTGAGGACACGGGGAGGGGGAAGGGTAAGCTGGGATAAAGTGAGAGAGTGGCATGGATATATATACACTACCAAGTGTAAAATAAATAGCTAGTGGGAAGCAGCCACATAGCACAGGGATCAGCTTGATGCTTTGTTACCACCTAGAGGGGTGGGATAGGGAGGGTGGGAGGGAGATGCAAGAGGGAGGGGATATGGGGATATATGTATACATATAGCTGATTCATTTTGTTATACAGCAGAAACTAACACACAGTTGTAAAGCAATTATACTCCAATAAATATTTTTAAAGAAAGAAACCATAATGTGTTAACATAAAACATAACTATATTTTGCAAACCAAAAAAAAAATGATGATAAAAGTGTTCTACATTTTTGCAAATTTCTTTAATTTCAGTCTTAGTAGATCCTATCTGGGCTCTCAAATTTGTTTCCACAACCAATACATTGCAATGTATTGTTTAGACTGAAATATATGAAGAAAATACATCCTCATGCAAATATGTAATTGGAAAGATGAATAATATTTTCATAATACTTTCAGATAATTATGAATATTTTTGCTGTTGATACTATACCAAAACTCTACAAACAGTAGTTTCTTAAAGGTTTATTTCAATGTGGAATCTGAAACCACATCAATGAACTTCTCATATTCTGTTCCAATAAAATCCATTGTTATATTATATGTTTTGAATAAATATTTTATCCATATATAACTGTATAACATCATGTATTGGTCATTTGGAAAATAATAATTAATTGAGTTATAGTTTTGGCACATTTCAGTATAAATATAAAATAAAATTACCTTTGTTATTATAACCACCAGACTCATAGTAAAAGTCCTTAAATAATGGGAAACTCAATGTCAAGAAAATTCCAAATTCCACAAATTCCAAATGCATGAAATCAATATGCTAGTTTGTTTTTTCTTTTCTTTAAAGTGATAGGCTGATTCAATCTGTTCTTTTTTGAGAAAGTAGTTGTCAAGTCCAAATACTCAAAGTTTTACAGATGTTCTCACAAGTAAACTGTTATTCCATGGAGTGGGAGAGGAAAAGCTAGTTTAGCTCACAATTCAAACAGTTGTCGTAATTGTATTCCTTGAGACAATCGTTTTACTTTAGTATGCATCGGAAATGCTTTGTGTGCGTTTCCTGTTTTATCACACAAAATATTAAAAATATGCTTACTCAAGAGTCAATGTTGAAATAATTTCTACTGCTTCATCAAGAACACTTTTAAGTGAAATTGAAATTTTGTTATTTAGTGTGTGTGTTTGGTGAAGAATTCAATGCCTTAATACAATTTGGTACTGCTGCCTTGATTCCTGCTAAAGTGCCCACTCTTTTGTTTTTTTTTAATTAATTAATTTATTATTATTATTATTATTATTTTGTGGTACACGGGCCTCTCACTGCTGCGGCCTCTCCCATTGCGGAGCACAGCCTCCGGACACACAGGCCCAGTGGCCACGGCTCACGGGCCCAGCCGCTCCGCGGCATGTGGGATCCTCCCGGACCAGGGCACGAACCTGTGTCCCCTGCATCGGCAGGCGGACTCTCAACCACTGCGCTACCAGGGAAGCCCCTAATTAATGTTTTTTAACATCTTTATTGGAGTATAATTGCTTTACAATGGTGGGTTAGTTTCTGCTTTATAACAAAGTGAATCAGCTATACATATACATGTATCCCCATATCCCCTCCCTCTTGGGTTTCCCTCCTACCCTCCCTATCCCATTGCTCTAGGTGGTCACAAAGCACAGAGTTGATCTTCCTGTGCTATGCAGCTGCTTCCCACTAGGTGTATATATGTCCATGTCACTCTCTCACTTCGTCCCAGTTTACCCTTCCCCCTCCCTGTGCCCACTTTTTTACCACCTTTAGTGCAAATACTAACATGACGGAAAAGGCAAACAACATTGTAATATTGTTATGAAATTGGCTTTGAACTAACAGACTCTGAAATTTTCTTGGGGATGCACAGGGATTGCATAGTTCTTGAGAACCACTGGCACACGTTCGTTATTGGATTGTTCATGAGGGCTGAGCTGATATAATCCACTACTTACCAACAACTTTTAAAATTACATTTTATAGATAGAAGGGACATTCTGAAATTAGAACAGAAGAGCAGAGAAAAGGCTATAGAAGGCTTACACATAGTTATAAATTTTGCTAACCATCTATCATAGCAGTTTCATTTCATGAAGAAGTTAGTGCCCTAAAAGCTCTGGGTATGATAGACATTTCAGCTAAATCTGTTTCCCAGTGACTGCATATCACCTATAAGGTAGGATATTCAGTGACAGTGGTTCATAATACAATTAAGATATATATGTATGAAAGCCTGACATTCCTGCCAATTTGTTTTGGGAACACCCTGGAATGGTTATTCTTACATATAAGGATCTAGCCAATACACAGAGATGATTTTAACAGTTGTCACTTTCCTCATTCTTTATGGTTCTTCACCACTTCTAAGGACTTGAGTGGGCACGAATCAGCTCCTTCTCTTAGGAGACTTTAGGAGTCATTGAAGTGGCCATGTGAGGTTTGTATGATCCTGGTAGAAGCCTAATGCATTCCAGCACATACCACAAATTGGCAATCTACATTGTTTGTATAAGTGCCCTTTAAAACAGTATCTGGAAAATTTCCTATTACCGAAATAAAATGCCCTCTGCAGTTACTAGCAAATATCTCTACAGTTATGTGTATATCAATAACCTCATATTGTTTCCATACACATCAATACCTAGGCTAGTACCGGATAGAAAAGAAAGTTGAAAAGTGATAGGTGTATCCACAGACCTTCTCTGAATAGACCAACTCTGTTCTTAGTGTTAAGTGACTTTGTCTTCTCCCCACAGCTATATATTTAGCTAAAAGAGACAGTCTCTGCAACCATGAAGAAAGTCCTCACACCTCCACAAGTTTGCTAGATCAAGTTAACATCTCATACCACTGTGTGCATTAAATTTTAGTTAATCACAACTTGAACAAGTTTACTTGCATTAGGTTCAATGTGGAAACATTCTAAATGTGGCTAAAAGTTAAATTTAGTCAAACTACCTAGTTCAAATTTATGAAAAGCCAAGACCTTAGTGCTGTTACTTAAACCCTCTGTCCCTGCTTTCCCCATGAAGATAATAGTTGTATCTACCTCATAAAGTTGCTTTTGAGATTAAATGCATTAAATATTGATAGAGGATGGTGCCTTTTCCATAGTGACTATTTAAAAGTTTTATTATTACTATCATTTATACTAGATGGATTATATATTTGGTCTTCTCTTGGTTAATTTCACAAAAGTAATTGTAGCATGCCTACATTTATACTTTAATTTTTCTTATTAATTCATAATGAATATGAATTATCTACCTATGATATTTAAGTAGTGGGATTATTTTCTTTCTAATTTAGCTTCCAGATTTTTGCCTTTGGCTGAGAATCCTGTGGAAAAAATTGTTCTACTTCAATTTCAAGAATCTGAAGTCCAGAACTGGAAGCATCTTCCTCAAAGAATTGTAGAGGAAAAAAAATTTAGCCCAGCCAAAAATTATAAACCTCCTTCCAAGACTATCATTAGCTGGAGAGATTGCTTTTTGCAAATAATTAAATCAAGCTTTGGGAGTGTATTGTTTAATCTGTTTTACAAAAGAATACAAGACAAAACCAAATCAAATAAAACCTTACAACCATTCTTTGGCTAGATCAAATTAGGGCTGAGAACCATGTGAAATAAGCATAATTGCCTGGCGGTGGGTATATAGTTCATTATTTTTAAAAATATGCAATTATAATTGAATAAGGATGAAATAAGATTGTAATAAAACACTGGCAATTTTTGGACATTAAAGATAAAGGCTATCGTCTCCCTCGTGTGTTGGACAGACATGTGTTTTTGGCAACTACCTTGAATTTTTGCCCAGGCCCTATTACACCCGTCCTTATCTACATTTCATGCAGAGAAATAGAAAAGAAAGAAAAATCCCAGTCTGCTGAGGCAGGAATAAATGCATTGTGTATCCGATATAGTTCATTCATTCCACTGAATGAATGAAAATTCTGGCCATTCACCTGCTTGCAGTGAAAAAAGATTTATTTTCAGTTGTGATATTAATTTCTACTAAAATCTCAAGACTCTTTTCACTAGCTGACTGTTCTTTGTTAAGACGAATAGCAAAACTAAACAGACAAAAAGTGCTATGAGAGAAGGCAAGGACTTGATCTTAAAATAATATATATCCTGCAACAGCTTGTTTTCATATGGTGACTGTTTTCTATGGGTGAGGTAACTTAGACTAATTCAAATAATTTGGGAAGGGAACACTAGAATATTTAAGATTTCAAAATGATTGTTTTAAAGGTGAAGAGGGAATAAGAAGTTAATATTGAGAGTGCATTTAAAGTGTATATTCTCTCCTATATATATTTATATGTACACATATGTATTAATGTATATGCATATTCTTAATTTATTTTATATTTTGACCAATACTAATCATTTCATAACATATGTTTACAGTTTATGGAGAAAGTAATTTTTAATTCCATCATTGATTAGAGATTGATGAAGACAATGAAGGAAAGAATGAAATTCTTTCAAGTGACAGGAAATAGGAGAACTGCTATTACTAATAATAATAGTTCTTAATGAAAATATTTGATTCATATAACACTATTCAAGAGGACCTTTCTAATATTTTCCTTTATCTATGGAGATCTTTCAGTGTGACAAAGAGTGAAGAAAATTAGAGGGAAAACTAGGATGTAGGAGAACCCCTTATAATAGTGAGAGAATAAATAGTTTAAAGTCATTAAGATAGTAACCAAATAAAACACACACACACACACTTCTATAACTATGACCTAGTTAGGTTTCTTTTTATAAAGGTCAATGTCAACGTCTTGGGTGATTTTTTGTGCTTGAATTCTAATTGACAACAGTCTTTATAATTATTAAAACTCCTAAAAATATATCTTTTACTTTCTCCAAAAACATGAACAATGGCTGGCTTAATTTATACATTTATGGAAAAGTACTATTGGATTAAGAAAGCATTTCTTAAGGAAATATATATAGTTAGAACCTTCTAGCAAAATCAGTCCTGTATATTCTAGCTAAGTAACTTACATTTATAAAACTCATTAAATTGAATGTATAGCCTCTTAGAGGATCTAAAATCTTTATCATAATAACTTTAAAAGGTAAAAAGGATAGATATTTCTTTATTCATTATACTTTACAGTGATGTAAATAAGTATGATTATCTGATAGAAGAGAGTTAAGTAAGATAAAGTATTTCTACATGAGTCATTTTTTCCAATATTCTGTTATCACTTAAATATTAATTATTCAGAGTCAAATTGTTCATTTATTTCCCCAATATACATTAATTATGTTACTTACTAAGTACTAATCAACATGCTGAGTCCGCAGGAAAAAGCTGACTAAGCTTTTGCCTCTCCATAGCACTCACAGTTTAGAACAGGATTTATGAATTACCAATGACTTTTTGGGAGTTCTGTACATTTCTTTACTCTACATTTAGCTACCTATTTTCCTGATTACCAGTTCTTCTCCAGGAAGACCACAGAGGGAAAGGCAAGTGTTGATGAGCCAGAAAATGAAACACCTAAGGTATATCAGATGCTATGTGTAAATGGTAATGGTATCTGCTGTTTATCTGTTTTTCTCCATTAAATGTTGAAAAAGAGAGGGTAGGTGAGTAGATGAGAAAGAACCTGACCACAGAGGTTAAAATAAACGGTCCTGGTACAAAGCAAAAGAAAACAAAAATTAAAAACAAAAAAGAGCAAACACAACAAAAAATGTGTAGGACTGAAGAACAGGAATTGACCTTAGCGAAAGAATACATATATATGAATATGTAAGAAGAGAAATATATAATATACATGAGACTATATATGTAATATATAATACATAAATATATACAATTTAAAAAGCAAGTAACTTGTTTCTGTAAGACAAGTATTCTCTGGGGTTTAGATTATTTAGACAAATTTGAAGAACTGGGTAAATGGAAATGGAAATTTTAAAAAATTCAGAATTGTTAGTGTACTAAATGAGGATGAAATTTTCACACTTTAAGGTAGAAGAGGCAGACAGAGTGAGGACTAAAAAGAGTTTTTGACTTAAAGTTAGTGGCTATACATATGAATTTTTTTCTGTTGAAAGACATTCTATCATTCAATTTTTATCATTTACTATTCCTAATTTACCCTCTAAATTAAGTTGATTACTGTGACTTCCCTGGCAGTCCAGTGGTTAAGACTCCTTGCTTCCACTGCAGGGGGTGCAGGTTCGATCCCTGGTCGAGGAAATAAGATCCCACATGCCTCGAGGCATGACCAATAAATAACTAAATTAATTAAGTTGATTACTACATACTACATATTCCACTAGGAATCTGAACCTACTTATTATGAAATGATGATTATAAATAACTAACAACACTATTTTTAAAGTATTGGCTTAAGTATATGTTCTCAAATTCACTTTCTTTATAAAATGAAAGAGTATGAATTTCATATTTTGTATATCAGATTTAAGAAATGTTTACACACCACAGTTTGGTCAATGAAAGTCGCTAGCCAAAGGTAATGGCAATAATTTTCCATCCCACACATAGTTGAAGAGAGAACTAGTTTCATTAGTGAATTAAGAGTTAGATTAAATGACAGTGTGAACAAGAAACCTCTAATAATTCTCAGTAAAAACATTTTATTACTTTTGGAAATGTTTTAAGAAAGATATGCCATATTATATATAAAATATGTAATTTTTCTACATCATGATGTGGCAGGTCCTCCTAGCCTCTCTCAAAGGTCTAGTTCCTCTTCTGAGTCACTCATCTAGATCGCATATCCCAGTTTCCTTAGCATTTAAGTGCAGCTTTGTGCCTATTTCTCATGAATAGAATGTGAGCACTGTGATATGGATCATGTCCAAGCCAGTGCTTTTGAAAAGTGTGTTATACTATAATCTTTATACTCTTCTGGGAAGAGGTGGCCAGATGATGATGAGGCCTGGGTGGTAGCAGAATCAAAGATGAACTTGACTGAATACATTAATATTTAAGTGACAGAAAATTACCCACAAACCAACACCCTGCATGCTCTGTATCAAGTAAAGTTCCATTATAGTTAAGTCAATAAACACAGGGTTTATTGGGTGACAAGAGCTAAAATAATTCGAACATGGTGAGCCTATAACCTCATGGTTTAACTATTAGTCTTTTTTGAAAATTAGCTTGTTATCAAGAAATCAGTAAAACCAAGCCAAACACATTCGTACTTGAATCTAATTCATATGTTCAAATGTGTCTCTATTATAAGGTTGGACAAGCATATTGTGACATCTATTAAATTGAAATATAGGAAATGACCATTTTTTGTAGACCAAATTGGTTGAATATAGGAAATTTCATATGATCCAAATTTATATTTAATTTTATATAAAGTATATTTTGATACCCATATGGAAAGCAAGTACCAAATTTCAAATTCAACTTTCTGTATTGTAGAATACTAACAAATTTCAATTGGGATTTCAACAGTTTTAATTCCAGAACCTCTAACATAGGATTCCTTTTCCTTAAAGACATTTACTATGTTTTCCAATTCGAAAATCACTGTGTAAAAAATATGTTCATGTAATCTTAATTTTTCTCTTAGAGACCTAACATTCCCCAACCTCATAAACAGTGTCACACTGAATCAAAATGGAATTTTCCTTCAATTATAACTCACCATATATACCTCAGTATTGATAGATTTTTTTTTCTCATCACAGGAAATCTTCCCTTTCCTTGATGCCTTCTCCCTAACTTTGAATTGGTATCTAACAATTATAAAGGAATGAATTTCCTCTTATATAGATTGAATTTTCTCTTCGTTTCACTCAGTCATAATCTCAGACCTACAAGTTCAGACTCCATCCTAATCTTCTTTCTTAACAGAAACATTAGTTCTCCTAACCCATTCTTTCTTCTGCCAACATAAAGTAATTATAATTATTTTATTTTTAAGATACCTGGATATATTTATGGGTTGTCATTCTGCCTTCTATATAGATGGTAAGGTAGCTTGAGAGAAGGAAATACTTCTAATTATAAAAGGTATTTCCAAGGAAGTCTGTACAGTACAGTGGTTAAAAATACAATCTAAGTACAAGCAAGTTCAGACTGCCTGAACTTGAATTCTGGTTATCTCTCTACGTTGACATTTTGACCTCAGGTAGATTATTTAACTTTATCAAAAAAATTAAAATAACATGAGTATTTAAATGAGCTAATTCCAGTAAAGTGCTTAGGACAGTGTTTTCCAAATAGCAAATACTTAAGTGTTGAGTTATGTTATTGTTATTATACCAATAGATATGCTTTGGCCAATTGAATATTATCTGACTGATTTGTAGAACTCTGGATCTCTTTTCTTAATTCCCATCAAGTCAAACAGTATTTGCTTCAATTCATCCAAATATGACCTTTGACTTGATAAAGAAAAGCTTTTAGTTAAAGATCTTTTTTTTTAGGTTCTAAGTATACTGAGTCAACAATCTAGCTGACTTGTATTCTCAGAAGAGAAGATGCTTAAACTCCAGGAAGGGAGTTTCAGGTTTGATAGCTTTATGACCTGAAGGAACTCTTCTTCCTTATTCCATTAAGCCTTGCTAAAGCAAGCCCATCAGCTGTCAGGCACTAACCTGATTCTTAAACACTCCCAGTAACATCCCTTCTCCTTACCACCCACCACCCACTGCAACCCCTCTTATCTTTCCAACCTCAATTCACTTTTGCTTACATTCATGTGCCTATGAAGGCTTCTTTCTATATGTGGTATTCTCTCTATTTACCAATCTATTTGCTGTCTGCAACTTCATGCAGAGGTTAGGATGGCAGTTCTGAACAGGTGTATATCCTCAATATATTTTGTAGACTGATTATTGATTTAAATGTTTTTCTTTCTTTTTTTTAATGGTCATTTTTGTCTCACATTAGAAAGTTTTCATGTATAAATATTTTGGAAACTAAAAATATATAATTAATATATATTTGAAACATATATTATATATTGATGTATTTATAATATATAAATTTGGTACTAACAAATTTACTTTTAAACTAGGTTTAAACTTTATTAAAAATCTATATATTTTTTTCTTTTTCTTCTGTACATTATTATCATATAGCAGTGTTGGAATATAATTTAACTAACCATCCCTTCAGAAGTGCTTGTGGGCCCTTTGTAATAATATTCATTATGAGTATCGCATTTAAAGAAGTCATAATTTTCATAAGGCCAAAATTAATTAAACCTCCTTGAAGAGAAAAGGGAGGTAAGATTTAGCTAAATCTTCTATTAAGTGGCTAAAAGCTTATGGGTTAGAGTTGGATAAACCTGTGTTTGAATCACAGAATTCTCACTTATAAACCTTTGGCAAGTTTATTCAACTGAAAATTGAGGATAGTAATATCAACCTTTTTGGCTTGTTATATGGATTACATGAGATAAATTTGTTTAAAATGATAATAGCTAGCATCGTTACTACAGTCAAAAAAAGTACTCTCTTCCATGATAGCTTTAGGAAGGCACCATGCTCAGCTTAGCATTTTGCTTCATTTTTGATGAATTGTTTCAATTGTTATATTGACACCAGGGCTGTTTTCATTAGGACAGAGCCCCTTCCTTTATATCAGGGCATCCCACTGTGGCTAGGTCATTATTTAACCATGACAAAAGTTTGAAAATTATTAGCATGTGGGACTCGGGCCACCACATTTTGCTTTAGCCATTACTAGTAGTTTGTTGATGCTAATGTATGGCACCCTGTGGTGATTTTTTTCCCCTTTACTCTTTGACTTTCTCTTTTGTAACATTTCACATGTGGAGCTGGAGTGATTAATATTTTATGTAGTTGTTCTTATGTGCAGCATGATGCTGTGGTTCCATTCAACTCCCTGGTAGCTCTGCTGCCACTGAAAGGTAACTAATAGCTCGAGCTGGGCCTCTCATGGCTCTGGGAGGTCTCCTGCGAAAACGAAACAGACAATATCTTGTCACATCATAAATTTATAAGGAGTTAATTAAAGGCTTTCCCTTGCATCTTAAACACATTCGGAGTCCCATATCACAAGGAATGATTCCTGTTTAATTACCAATGGCTTGTAAAAATTTGTGGCTTGGAGAGTATTTTAATGTCAGGCAGATTATTAGTACAAATGGAAAACTGTGCCTGGAAAATGTCCAAAGAATATAAACTTGCATCAAACTATGTGCATATATTTTTCTCTTATTTTTGGAGACATATAATTTAATTTTAAAACTTTTGAAACTGTCATAAGTATTTATGACTTTTATCACATTAAACTATGACTGAATATTCATTTATTACACTCTGCATTTTCTTAATCAGTATACTCTATTAACTACCATTTTTTGCTGTTTTCTATAAATAAATGCATGTTCTACGATTATGCTGCTGGAGGATTATTGGTCAGTTTTTAGAGACTACCAAGAAATGCTGTGGGAGCATAGGTTTCAATTCTGATATGGGAAATTATTATATATTTTATTGGGAAGAAAACATGATGAAATCAAATTCTAACACGGTTCAGAAAAATAAAAAAGAGTTTAAAATTTTTTAAAATTAATCTGGAGGAAATTTACCCTAAAAGACATTTTGATGATCCCTATTAGATAAATTATTTGAGCTAATGTATAATGGATACTCCATTTAAGCGCTCTTATCAGAAGCCCTGGAGCTCTTTCTAGCGATCTCAATAGATTACATCTCTTCCAATGACAATCAAAATTATAATAAGTAACTATGAGGCATGATGAAGTTATTAGGTGATATAAACAGATTTTTTTTCAGCACCTGACCATTGATTATTTAGATATATATGTTTATTTGAACAGGCCACATTGGCAGTTTATAACTTATACAGAAATGCAAGAGTAAAATATATCCCTATGTTGATTTTAATTTTATTATTTAAATACAAGAAGTTTTACTGAGGGTAAAATATAGAATCTAGAAAAATTCCATTTTGTTACAAAGAAATTCTTAAAATATAGATAATATTGTTAGGAGTAATAAATGGGTTTTTGTTTGTTTTTGTTTAACCCCTTAATCATAATATATTTTCCACTTCATATTTAGTTAATACTAATGATAGGAAAGTAAAGTTCTCTACAATTCAGGCCCCCTTTAGGATTTTACTGAGCAAAATATCTATTTGGAGATGGCAAACCTAGAACAACTCTCATTTTAATTACATTCATTTATATATATGAATTTCTGTTCTATCTCAATCTTCTTTGTGATCCAGGTATAGGCATGTGACTTAGGCCCTCATGCATCCACACTAGCCTGTTTTTCAGAAGAATAATGCAGGAAGTGGATGATGTGTGGAAATTTTCTTCTAGAAATGCTGGGGGAGCCTCAACTTTCAGAGACTATGCTGTTAGTGGACCAAGAGTCAAGGGAGACACATGGCATCCATGCTAAGGAATATGATTAGTAGTGACTTAGCTGTAGACATTTGGGGGTGGTTTTGATATTGATCCTGGCAGTATAAGTGCTATGCTTGACTCTATATCCCCCAGAGATTTAGCGAGCTACCTAATATTCTTTTATGCAGTCTTCTTTTTGTTCTCTTAAAGCAGAAACATTAGGTTCTGTTAGTGAACAAGAAGTTTGTTTGTATGGAAATTAACATTATACCTAAAAGTAGGCAGTTAACTATATGATGTAACACAGTACAGGTTATGCAGAATGTCACCATCTTTGAAAATATTATACCCACATACCCTTAGTTAGTGACTAAATTTCTTTCATTTTATATGCATTCTTTCAGTTTCAGGATTTCTCCCTCTAAATCATCTCTGGTAAGGTTTTTACAAATAGTACTGCTATACCTTCGTATGGATTTATTCAACTGGTTGGGGTTTGGCTTGGTAGACTGGTCTAGAGAGACCCCGAGAGCAGAGGGAATGTGATGGAAGGTGGAATTATTGAATTAGGTCAATGAAGAACCATTTCACTTCCTTCACAATTTTGCTAAGGACTTTTAAAAATCACATCCATACACCACACACTTTTCTCTTCTAGGATGCACTTATATATTTTGTTAATTGTGTTTGTGTCCTTTTTATATAGCCATTAGAACTCTCATGGAAAACTGAATATATACAAGATGCAAAAAAGTATGCTAAGATATCTTAATCATTTAAAATTCATAACAATCTCATGAGATATGGGTATTACAGTTTGATAGGGAAACTCAAGAGTATTTAGTGACTTATCAAGGTGTGAAATGTGATAACGCTGGAGACTAGGTTCAAACACAGACCTGTTTGCCTGCAAATTCATATTTTTACCCATCATATCTTCTGCTGCAATGGTATACACCGTGATTTTATTATTCAGTTGGTTGCTAAAGGTGTTTTCCAAATCTACTAGTGACAGATTCCTAAAGATCCCTAGATTTTGTGTTCCCAAATGACTACCTAAAAGATCCAAATCATCAAGGTACCAGCTTAGGTATAAAACCAACACCCATGGTACTGTGTTAAAAGTAATCCAATAAAGTAAGGCTTGGATTAAATGTATGTTCTAAATCTGGACACTTACTTATCTTAGGTCAGCACTTAGTTTTATTATAAAAGATTTCAGAAATAAATATTAAGAGTTAATTCTGCATTTTAACACTTAGAGGAGAATAAGCTAATAACCATATACATATAAATCCAAAATTGATAGCCCAAGTCCTGAACTATTCCCTAAATTTTAGATCTAATTTCCTATTGGACAAATTATAGTGAACTAAGTGATGACCCCATCCTGCTCCCCACCAAAAGATATGTCCACATCCTAAAACCCAGAGTCTATAAATATGGCATTATTTGGAAAAAGAGGTTTTGTAGGTGTAATTAAAGATTTAGAGACGACATGCATCTTGGATTATCAAGGCAGACCCTGAATCCATTAACAAGTTTCCTTATGAGAGACAAGTGGAAAAGAGACAAATGGAAGAGAGGGTCGTGAGAAAATGCAGGCAGATATTGAAGTTATGTAGCCACAAGCCAAGGAACTCCCGCAGCCACCAGAAGCTAACAAAGGCAAAGATCAATTCTCCACTAAAATCTCTAAGGGGAGCACAACAACTCGATTTAGGATTTCTGGCCTCCTGAAGTGTGAGAAAGTAAATTTTTGCTCTTTTAAGTCACCAAGTTTGTGGTTATTTAGTATGGAAGCTCTAGGAAATGAATACACATATCGTTTTACATTTTCTGTTATAATCTCAAATGTGATGTATTTGAATGCACTTTATCATTCTTTCTTGACTATTTCTTTGTTTTTCTATCTGTTAAGGAATAGGCTTAAAGGTTTAGAGATACTTTGGTTCCTCCATTATTTTATCATTTAATTCTATCTTCAATCCATCTGTACTTGCTCCCTTTTACAAGTTTTTCTTTTTTTTTTTTTTGCTTCCTAATGTTAAAAATTAGTAAACAGAAACCTCCATTAAATAGAGTTGGGAGACCTGAAGGGGAAGCGCTCATGACCTGTCCCAACAGCAGAGCCCATGAGGAAGAAGAAAGACCCCTTTCCTGCCAAGGACACAGCCAGTAAAAAGCCATGACTCTGCTTACTGTAGCCCTCCAAACTTCCTTTCCCCCTGTATAAAAGATTGCCTTTCCCTTGCCATTCAGAAACTTACACTTGGCACGGTTGCAGACCACAAAGTGCAATTCTCTGCTGAACCCATCTTTGCTGGAGAAGCATCTGGCAGTCTATTTGTTTCACATTAACACTATTATGTGCTAATCATTGTAATAGGTGACAGAGACACAGTATTCTGAGAGACAAACGTAATCTCAGACTTCATAGATTTTTCAGTCTAATAGAGGCCTTTAACCAATAATTACATAAATAAATAAATCCTGATATTTTGAATCTGAGGAACAGTTTCCCCACCTTCGAGATTCCTGATATTGGGAATTCCTTAGCAGTCCAGTGGTTAGGACTTGGCACTTTCACTGCAGTAGCCCAGGTTCAATCCCTGGTCGGGGAACTAAGATCCCGCAAGCCACATGGCTAAATAAATAAATAAGGTTAAGATTCCTGATCTTCACCCACAAGATAATGATGCCTCATTGTTCTGTAGGGATTAGGCAAAGGAGAGAGTAGACAGAAGAAACTGGGTTTAAGAGTTAAGGAATGAAAAATAAACAGATATCTTATATAGAAAACTTCCTTAGAGAATTTTGTGAGCAAAGGAAAAGGAGGGGAAAACACAAATTTGAGAAACTAAGTCCTATTTCATGTGGGACATTCCCCAAAAAGGTAAATTTACAGGATTTCCTAGGACCAATCAAGTAATACATAGTCTGTGTGGGTGTCAAATTGTTTTGGTAACAGAACTTGACCTGAACTGACCTACATGTATACATTTGTGTGTGTGCTATATATATGTATATGCCATATGTATACATGTGTATGTGTGCATTCATATAATTTGTATTTTTTACTCAAGGAGAATGTACATTTTGCTTCATAAATGTTAATGTATTTTTATTACGGAATACTCCTAAGACTATATTGGTGGTGTTACATAAAATATGATATAAATGTGCTTTTATATTTTTAAAATTTGGGAAGTTATCTATTCCAAAACCCATCTGGGACTGTGGCAGCTTAAAAAACATTAATTATATTGGACACTTTTCCTTTCAAGCATTTGATAGAGCATAGCTCCATGGAAAACACAAAACAGCAGTTTGCAAATGTGGCTGTAATAAGACTTAGTGCAACTTCCTATAGGACCAATGACATAGGAAGACATTGAATACTTCAGTATGTAATAACAAAAAAAAAGCAAGAAATGACTTAGGGCCAATCTCTGAGAACTGATATGCTTCCTACACTCAGCCTGAAATGATAGAAAAGGCAGGAACTCTGAGGTTCTGGGCCTTTCAGCCAAAGTGGATACTTCACTACCTGAGGGCTACTGAAATCAACAAATTTCCCCAGTCACAATGGAGGCAATATGGAGGTACACTGAATAACTTGAATTCTTGATTGTGAAGTCATTTCATAAATTGTTCCTAAATTCAAGGTTGAGCAGACTGTTAGCCTTGGACAGTTATGTTTAATCAATATTGTTACTGTGTAATTGTCAACAGTTCTCCCGTTTACTTGCAAAAGTATCTTGATTTGTACAATAATTTATATGTTCTTATGGGCTGAAGTGTGTTCCCCCCCAAAATTCATATGTTGAAGCTCTAACCCTCAGTATCTTAGAATGTGACTGTATTTAAATTTAGAATCTCTAAAGAGGTAAGTTAAAATGAGGATATTACAGTGGGCTCTGATTCAATCTGACAGGTGTCCTTATAAGGAGAATTTGGACACATGTATATTGTAAATGTGCATACACAGAGGAAAGACCATGTGAGAACAAATCTACGGCCATCTAAAAGCCCAAAAGAGAGGCCTCAGAAGAAATCAACCCTGCCAACACCTTGATTTTGAACTTCCAGCCTCTAGAACTGTGAGACTACACATGTTTGTTGTTTATGCCACCCAGTTTGTGATACTTTGTTATAGCAACACTAGCAAGTTAATACATATCTCACTGTACTTACTATTTTCTCTCTCTCTCTCTCTCATTCTCTCTGTCTTTAATTAATTAACCTAGTTGAGAAATTAATAAGAGGTAGAGCTAATATTTAGGAAGCACCAGGACCACTGTGAAGCAGTGTATCTTTTCAGCATTTATAATAACACCAGATTTGTAAGAAACAATGATCATGGTATTTTAAGGATTTAATAAGTCCCTTCTTTCTGTAGATAATAAAATCCCAGAAATATGCTGATATAATAGATTTACACTGAGGCACTGGGGTTAGAAAGGAGGGCTGGGCTGTGATTTTTCTAATTTTGCTTTTAAGTAAATATAATAATACTGTTTAATAAAATGGTTCTAGGAAGAAGTTCTGTAATTTAGTCAGAGCCAGGGTAGGTGGCTGACCTCACATGATCTATTTACACTGACCTTTGTTCTGAACATACTTAAAATAAATTCAAAAGCAAGCAAATTTAACAGGATAATTCCACTTCTCAGTAGTTATATAAATGCTCCAAGGACCTTTCTGAAGAAACAGATGCAGTCTAAGGGGAGGTCATATGAGCATTTTGCAAAACTGTGACAGCTGCTTAAAGAGGGAATATAGTTTAAATTCCTTTGGGACCCTGAGTCACATTCCAATGCTGATTTAAAGAATTAACTCTCTAATCACTGGCACTTTATATTTTGTAGGAATTTGGTAAAAATGCATTATTTTTTACCTTGTTCATGGCTTTTCTGTAATTTAACCAGCAAACAGAAAATAGAAAAAGGGCCCATCCTTAAAAGGAGCAGACAGGCACAAATACTCTTTATTGTGATATTAGGCATAGGACAAGATGTCCATGCAATCATCTTTCTCCCAGCAACATGTCAGAAAACCCACTTCTTGCTATTGGAAAAGAGAGTTTTAACTAGACTTAAGTCAAGAGCCTTTAATAAGACCTGATGAAATTTATAAATCTTCGTTTCAGAAAAATGTACTTATACACAAACGTACACTTTCATGAAAGAGTGCCAATAGTCCCAAAGACCTGCTTCAGAGATTTAACCTGTCAGTTCTTAAAGACTTTCCACGAAGAGTAACTTGTTATTATTTATAATATGTGCAACCACGTAAGCAATAGGTTCATATGTGATTAGAGTTTCTCAGAATAACAGAAAATAGGTGATATTCAAAATAGCAAAACAACAGTGACACAGGAAATGGTCCTAGGCAATATATAGGAAAAACAAAATAATAAGAAAAAATAACTAAAGATATTCTGATTTATATATTTTTCTCAGGGGAGTCTGGGAGTTCAGTTCTAATGACTTACTTGTATATATTCTATTTTATATGAAAAAAGGTAGATATAGATAAATAGAATGATGTATTCTATGGCTATCTACAGATAGAGACATAAAGATACAGACATACAGAGATTGAAATATATAATAATTTATCCAGAAAAAAACATGCTAATGTACTAAATGTTTTAACCCTTAAAACTAATATTCATATACGGCAATTGTTGTCTCCCCCAAAATTCAAATGTTGAGGGCTCAACTCCTAGTGTGATTATATTTGGAGTGGAGACATTGGGAAGTAATTAGATCATGAGGGCAGAGCCCTCATAAATGGAATCCGTGTCCTTATAAGAGACACCAGAGAGATAATCTCTGTCTCAGCCGAGTGAGGATATAGCTCAACTCCCATTGTGACTGTATTTGGAGTGGGAACATTGGGAAGTAATTAGATCATAAGGGTAGAACCTTCATAAATGGAATCCGTGTTCTTATAAGAGACACCAGAGAGATGATCTCTGTCTCAGCCAAGTGAGGATATAGCAAGAAGGTGACCATCTGCAAACCAGAGAAATAAATGTTTGTTATTTAAGTGCCCCAGTCTACAATATTTTTGTTATAGCAATCCAAACGGACTAAGACAACAATACTAGTTACACATCACTTATACACTTTCAAATCTATCTTTTAAACTTCATGCAGTTAATAGGATCACCACAGAAAAAGTCTGATTTAATATTAACCATCTGAGACATTAAGGAAAGAGGTACTACTGCATATTATCCATTAGAACAATTTGATCTTTAGAGATGGAGAGTACAGCATAGTCACATTTATGAAGAGTGCTAATTTTTAAACTGCCAGTAATCTTTTGTTTCCAAGTTCTGGAAAATTAAACTCAAAGTGTTTCAAACAATAAATACATATATTGGTCATATATCTGAACAATCAGGGAGTAATTTTCCCTCAGTCTTGAGTTGACTCAGAGACTCGTGTACTTACAGATGGATTTAGTTCCTCTGGTATTTCAACTCTATTCTTCTTCATGTTGGCTTCATTACTAGACTGTAAGTAGTGACATGAAAGATACTGTCTTAGTCTGCTCAGGCTGCCATAACAAAATACCATAGACTGAATGGCTTAAACAGAAATTTATTTTCTCACAGTTCTGGAGGCTGGAAGTTTGAGATCAAGGTGCTAGCATGGTCAGGTTCTGGTAGGAGCTCTCTTCCTAGCTTCCAGACTGCTGCCTTCTCTCTGTGTCCTCATATGGTGGAGAGGTGGAGACAGAGGGAGAGCTCTGGGGTCTCCTTCTCTTCTCATAAGGGCACCAGCCCTATCAGATTAGGGCACAACCCTTATGACCTCAATTAATATTTATCACCTCCTCCCAGACCATTTTTCCAAGTATAGTCACATTGGAGGTTATGGCTTCAATATATGAATTTTGGGGGGACACAAATATTCAGTCCATAGCACTCTGCCACTGAGCTCTCTAAATTTATGTCTTTCTCACATGCAAATACATTCATTTCATCCTAACACCCCTGAAGTCTTAACAAATCCCAGCATCAACTGTAAAGTCTAAAGTCCAAAGTCTCATATAAATATCATTTAATCAGATACCGGTGAAACTTGATATACAATTCATCCTGAGGCAAAATTATTCTCCAGCTATGAGTCTGTAAAACCAGACAAGTTATGTGCTTTTAAAATACAATGATAGACAGGCAGAGGATAGACATCCCCGTTCTTAAAGGAAGAAATAGGAAAAAAGGAAGGGATGGCAAGTCTGAAGCAAGTTGAAAGCCTAGCAAGGGAAATTTCATTAGAAGTGAAGACTCAAGAATAATTCTCTTTGGCCTGATGTTCTGCCTTCCAGACCCACTGCAGTGGCAGTATCGCCCCATGGATCTGCAGGGCAGTTGCCCCTTCAGTTCAGTGGAGCATGGCTCCCTCAGTTTTCTGTGAGGGCTCTGCCCCCTGAAACCAAGGAGAAAGCAAGCAGCCTCACCGGCTGAGCCTGCGGTGGGAGTGGCAGCCCTCATAATCCTTGAATTATCTTAGGAGTCATTCTTCCCTTTTCTTCAAAGATAACACCTGTTAGCAGCCTTTCATTCCATCTCATTTCTCTTTTCCATTTAGTCCCATTGACAGTGTTTCTGTTGCTACAATCTCATTTCTATTCTGGCACCTGCTGCATAGTGGCTGATTAAATTTGTCTTTCATATCCATACTAATTTCTTTATCAAACGGTTGTGCAGCAATACTCTCAGTGTTCTCTTAAGAATAAGCTTTCTCCTTTTTTTTGCAGTATGGATAGGCTGAGAATTTTCCAAATCTTCATGTTCTGGTCCCATTTTACTTAACTATTCCTTCTTCAATTCATGGCTCTTCTTTCACACTTTACTATAAGCAGTCAGGAGGACGCACACCACACCTTCAAACTTTTGCATAGAAATCTCCTTAGTTTCACTGTTTCTATTACCCAATCTTACATATGGATATTTTTTGAAGTTGCCTAAAAAAGATGAGTTGACTTTTTTTCTATTATCTATCATTTCATATAGATCATCTGTGCATTAATTAGTCAATGTATTTACTGAAATTTGCTGAAATATTTTCCTCTGAAAGAATGAGCTTTGATGGATGGAATTGATACTTGTGTGATTAACTGCCTGTGGCAAAAGTTGTTGGTGCCCTCTTTACATGGCTTCAGGTCTCGCCATTGTAGCGCTCACCAGACGACTTCCAGTGGCTAACATCTGCATCTCTTTCCTCTGGAGCTTATTTTGATGGAGGAAACCCACTCTGCACTGAATACGGTCAGCAGGTCCTGCCTTCTCCTCCTCCCTATCTCCAGTAAACTCCTCCCCCTCACCTGTAACAGCCTCAGCCAATGATTGACAGAGTTAGTGTCAATTGCCTCCCTTTCGGGGTGTGGCTTGTAACTCTGAGGCTTCAGTTCTCCATTGGTTTCCAGAATTTGCCACTGAGATTGAGTTCCAGCTACTTCCTGGGAGATCTTGTTTAGTAGCACACACTTAATTGTCTGCCTTTTGAACAGTGTCCCGCCCAAATCCTGGAAACATAGAATGTGACCTTATTTGGAAATTATTGCAGAATATACTATTTGCAGAGATAATTAGTCAAATATTTTGAGATAAGATCATACTGGATTAGAGTGGGCCTTAAATCCAATGAAAGTATTCTTACAAGAGGCAAAAAACGCAGACAAAGAGAGAAGAAAAACCGGTGAAGAAGGTGGTAGAGACAACGTATATTGTCACAAACCAAGGGTAGCCAGGAGCCATCAGAGCCTGGAAAAGGCAAGGGAGGATTTAACCCTAGAGGCTTTGGGGTGAGTATGTCCCTGCCAACAACTTGGGTAAAAGAGTACATTTCTGTTGTTTTAAGGAACCAAGTTTGTAGCAATTTGTCATAACAGCCCTAGGAAACGAATATTTTCCCATTTCTATCTCACTTCTGTACTCCCCTATGGAAGTTTCCTGGAATCATGTTTGAAATAAACTACTTGCATTCAAATTTTTGATCTAGGATCTAGTAACCTAAATTAAGATACTGAACAAACTCTTGTGATAAGTACTGATTTTCTGAATTTTTATCTGTCCTCCTTAAATTTTCTGGGAACAAGATACAGAATGGTGGAGACACCTTTTACACATCAACACTCACTTCCTGGCATCTCTGTGCTCCATGGATGATTTACAGAATTGTCATCCATAGGGGCATAGTCGAGAGTTTGTAAACAGCTCTTCCCACACTTTCCCTCACATTTCTGAAAGCCAGAAGAATGACAGAGTTGGCAGTTATGCCTCAGGTTTTGGCTGGAGCACAAGCTGCCTGAGCCAGGCTTGCTGTCCTCAGAGTTTGTTTTGGAATAATAATTATTGTTGACTTGACATCGATCCAGGAGAGAGATCCAGAGAGTGCCATCCATGGGTAGGCACAAAGAAGAAATTTCCTTTTGGTCTGTGCTGTGAAACGTACTCTCCTAAGTGAGGGATAATTTTATTTATTTAATGTTTCTCCATTTTATAAGTAGTTGTAAAACATGTTGAAGTTGTCAGATACTTGAGACACAAAACTGTAAAAGCGATTCATTTTTTTCCTTTTCAGTTGTGTATGTGCATTAAAATACATGCTCACACACATTTTTTAGCTTTATTTTATATTTTAGATTTAACTATAGCTATTCAAGTATATCTGTAATGCCAATTAAAAATGTTTTTAGTATATTTTAGTAATATAGATTAATAAAATGTAGATACTGAAAGATGAATATGCACCAGAAATATAATCTCTAATTCAGGGCACTACAAAAACTTAAAATATAGATGAGCAAGTTTAAATGATGGTCGGGTTTCAGATTCTGTTATCTCATGAAACTTTCAATATTGAGTCTCAAGGGTTTTCATTTAGTACTGAATGCTGCCATCAAACATTAACCATTTCAGATGCTACCAACTGGTCTGCATTCAGTACACATTCAGCTACTAAAGGGAAAAGTCAGTAAAGAGGGTTAACTAGCTCAGAGCTACCATTTCATGTAGCTCTAATTTTGGATAGAATATACTGGCTTCCTAAGATGAGGAGAATTGATTTCTAAACCTAGTAATTATAGCACTTCATGACTCAGCTCCAGCTTTCTAGAAAAACTCTCATATCCCCTTTGATCCCTTGAAGATCATCAGCTGTCTCAACCACCCACCGAAGTTTCCCATGACCTATGGAGTAATGTCTCTTTCATGTTCTCATCCCTTGAATATGGAATATCCTATTTTTAAAATTTGAGACCAGTGCTTCATCAGTTTCAGGAAATAAAGCTATGGTTCTATGAAAATTATATACATCTTTATATAGATATTTTAAATATGTATACATATACATTTGTTCACAGAACTATAGCTTACATACCTATCTTTTCATAGGACCATAGCTTAAATATATATGTATATATATATATATATATATATATATATATATGAGATTTTAACCAATTGTAATAGAAAATACTTTTCTATCTGTGTGTAATATATATTCTTAAAATTTATGGGAGAATGGCAAGAAAGAAACAAAAATGCTCATTTATTTTTTAATGCCAGATAACCTTACTTTAAAGATACTAATTTCATGCAAATCTTATAGTGTATATATAACAATTAAGTTCCCTGAGCCTATTTGATATAATTTATCAAATTTGAAAGTGTATAGTCTGTGTCATGTTTTCTAGTTAACACGTTTCTTTTTACCTTTTCTTTCCTAATTATTACTTGTTTTAATAATAAAATTATCCACTAGAAAGGCAAAAATCTATTACCTAAAACTTGTTAATATTTTAAGGGGCTATGAATAAAGAGAAAGAAATTCTCTAACATTTTACTGGCGGTTCAATTTTTCATTTGACTTTCTGTGTATAAATATACAAGAATAAAATTAGATTTTTGTCTTTCTAGTGGATTAAAGAAAGTGCTTCTCATTATTGCATTAATATGTATTCCTCTAGTTATTAATGAGCTTAGATATCTCTTCTATGTATATTAGCCATGTAAGTTATTTCTTTTGTGAATTGTCTATCAAATTATGTTAATTTGCATAGATTGAAAAGTATATATTAGATTTAACCCCATGTCATTATGCTATATTGCACCTATCTTCTTCAAATTTCTTTGTCATTTATCTGTTTACTATGGTGTCTTTTATAGCATATGACCCATTCACATCCATGTGATTAAAACCACATTTTTTCTTTTGTTGCATATTTTTGTTTTTTAAATAACATCTTTCCCCCACCTTAATCCTATATAGATGTTTTTCTTTATTTACATTTTAATGTTCTATATAATAGTTTTCTCACTTATATTTTATTCCTGTGACATAAATTTATGGTTTAATACATTGTTCTCCAAGTAGTGAACTAATATTCCCAGCTGCAATAAACAATCCATTCTTCTCTAACTGATTAGTCCTACCATCACATACAAGTCCCCATAATATACATGGGTCTATTTCCTTGGTTGGTTCTATTAGTCTGTTTGTCTGAGAATGCATTAGTGGCATCAGTGTTATTTATGTTGTATTTGCAATGTATTCCATAATGGGGAATTCTCTCCTTTACTCTTTTTATTTCTTTCAAAAAAATTCTGTGCGAACTTTTGTTCTTTAATATAAATTTCAGAATAATTTTGTACATTTCTGCACAAAATCCTGTGACGTTTATGGTTGAATTTATATTCACCTTATAGTCTAGATCAATGATAATTGATACCTTTACTATGTTAAGTTTTTTATGTATTCTATAGCTTTAAATGTTTCATAAGGATTTTGTTCATTTTTAAGGTACTGCTTAATTTATATTTTTTCTAGACGTGGTAAATATTATCTTAGTTTCTACTAAACACAAATGGAGAATAACGGTGCTTATTTCTTCCACTGAGTATATATCCAACTAGCTTGCTGAACTCAGTGTTTCTAATGATTTGTGAATTGTGTCAGATTTTCTAGGTACAATTATCATACTCTTCATTTTTGTCTTGTTGTATTGACTAGATACTCAAATCTAATACTTGTAGCAAATTTGTAGCAAAGCTGGAAATCTGCTGGTAAACTCCAGTGGGACTTGACAGCATCAGAACTCAGTGTTTGGTATTGGTTCTGAATAAGTTTTTAAATATTTTGAATGTTGTCCCTAAATAGTGTAAAACTTTATTTTTTCCCAATTATAAGTTGAATGGTTCAAATCTTTTCCATTATGTACAATTATATGTTTTATAAGGTTTATATAGATAACCTCTATTAGATTAAAGAAGTTGTCTTTATTCCTTTTTTCCTAAAAAGGAAATAAATAGTTGTTGAATGCATCAAATGTTTTGTGTCAAACATTCCTATTTATTTAGTTTTGTGGTATTTTACAGGGACAGATTTTTCCGATGATAAACTAGTTATTCTTAGGATAAACACTTTTTAATTATGGTTTATTGTTTGAATACAGCATTGGAAACATTTAGCTAATAGTTTAATTAGAAATTTGGCTCAGTTTCATAGACAAACTGTCCTGTACTCTTTAATAGTTGCATTTCCCGTATCAGTTTTGGATCAAGATTATACCAGTCTCAAAAAACTCAATTAATACTACCACTAATAATAGAAGTAATTATTATGTATATTGGGCACTTATTACATAGTAGGCGTTTTCTATAAGCTTCACTTGTATAAATTCTGAAATTATACCCTAGTTCAATGCATCATAAAATATGACCATCGAGGGCTTCCCTGGTGGCGCAGTGGTTGAGAGGTCGCCTGCCGATGCAGGGGACACAGGTTCGTGCCCCAGTCCGGGAAGATCCCACATGCCGTGGAGTGGCTGAGCCCGTGAGCCATGGCCGCTGAGCCTGCGCGTCTGGAGCCTGTGTTCCACAACGTGAGAGGCCACAACAGTGAGAGGCCCACGTACCACAAAAAAAAAAAAAAAGACCATCGAATTTCTCTTTCTTTTACCAATCATATAGTGATTTATCACAATTACTATCATTGTCTTTTTTAAATTAATTAATTTAATTTATTTTATTTTTAGCTGTTTGGGTCTTCGTTGCTGCACGCGGACTTTTCTCTAGTTGAGGTGAGCAGGGGTTACTCTTCGTTGTGGTGCACGGGCTTCTCATTGTGGTGTCTTCTCTTGTTGAGGAGCACGGGCTCTAGGCGGGTGGGCTTCAGTGGTTGTGGCGCATGGGCATGTGGGATCTTCCTGGACCAGGGCTCGAACCCGTATCCCCTGCACTGGCAGTCAGATTCTTAGCCACCACACTACCAGGGAAGCCCCAACTATCATTGTCTTTTAATACAGAAGACCTAATATCTGCTAACATTTTCTGAGCACGTGAAATCGTGTAAGTTTTACACATTTATGAATTCATTTATTCCTCACAAAAACACTATGAGGTGGGAACTATTATTCTCAATTTATGTGAGGAAACTGATGGATCTGTCCAAGGTCACATGAGTAGAACCAGGATTCGAAGCTAGGCTGCCCTTAACCATTGTTATATATTGTCTCTCAAATGAGGATAGTTTCTTTCAACTTATTGGCAAGAAGGATTTTCTACTCTTAGCAAATCTGAAGAAGTTCCATTATAATAATAATAGTTTGTACTATTATAAAAAGTAAAATTATTACCAGGGGAATTGATTTAATGGTAGTCTCATAAAATATCTCTACAACAATTTCTAGCTGGGTAAAGCACAGTTAGGATTTTGTCAAAATAGCCAAATTGATTAATAATAAATGCTATCCAAAGAGAACTTTCTAGGCATTATGTTTTAAGTAACTTGTAGCTAGATAAAATGAGAGTCATAAATCAATACTATAAGGAATGATATAGGTCTGTTTAGTGTTATTTAAACCTAGTACTCAAAGCATTTCTTTAATATTTGTTTACAGATTTAAGAGAAGTCATTTAAAATAATGCTCCCAGTTGTTTAGCAGTAGTATTATGCTGTTAGAAATGATTTAGGTGATAATGATGATATTGTTATATTATTATAAAAGACTTTTTTTTCACTCACAGGCCAACCTATTGCATTTATAGAACTGCTCATAATTCTTATCAATAGAACCTAAAAAGTATAATTTTCAATAACGAAATGGCATTGTAATCCTAGGTGCAGTGTTTATGTAAATAAGGACAAGTCTAGTCTGTTATTTTGAAAAATATTACTGGGAAAATTTGATCATGCTGATTTATTAAACAGCACAGAAGAAACACATAGTGGGGTTATGACAGTGAACAATTATTTGAAGCATTTCTGTCTTATTGGTTTTATTAGCCATTATCTCCTGCTGAGTTATAAAATACTTGATGTCAGGCAAGATAATTATTGACAATACTTTGGCATTGTGCTTTATCCTACTAGGTCTCCACTTACTGAAGGAGTGAGAAGAGGGTGGCAAGAATTAGGCAGGGCTTTGTAGGAAAAATAATGTGATAAATTTTTCCCTTACTAGAGATAGCAATTGGAAAAAAAGAAAAAGCAGGAAGACAATTTCTATGCTACTCACATATCTTCTGGTATTAAATTAAATTATGTTAATTATTAAAATTTATGATCTGTATAGTTTTAATTAAAATACTATTAAGCTCTCTGCTGTAAACACAAATTAACTTTAAATGCTAATGTAAAGGAATAGAAGTCTCTCACATACATAATTCCGAGTGTGTTATTTTTTCCTTCTTTCAAATCACATTCAATTTAGCTAATTAAAAAAAAATATACTTTACCTGTATATTTGGAAAATATTTAGAAAAAATATAATTGTGTAACCTGAAAAAATCTACATATAATCCTTATGGCTATTTAATGCTAATGAATTTAATACTAATGAATACTAGTGAATATTAATACTAATATTAATGAACAAATGATTTATTAATATTTATATTTTACAGATATTTAAAATTATTTCTCCATGTCTTTTCAGTAAATAAATGTTCAAATCAATAGGTATATGTGGTGGGCTGAATAATGGCCACCAAAGATGTTCACATTCTTATCTCTGTAAGTGTACTTTTTATGGCAACATAGACTGTATATGTGATTGTTTCGAGGGTGTTGAAATGGGGAGGTTGTCCGGAATTACCCAAGTGAACACGATGTAATCACAAAGATCCTTGTAAGAGGGGGCAGGATCAGGGAAACAGAGGCTGACATAATGAAGGAAGCAGAGAGAGATTTGAATATATTCAGCTACTGACTTTGAGAATGGAGAAAGGAGCCAAGAGGAAAGGTATGCAAGTAATAGAGTTCTCGAAGCTGGAAAAGGTAAGGAAACTAATTCTTTTCTAAAGCTTCCAGAAGGGGCATGACCTGACCAACGACATCAGTTTGGCCCCTTAAAACTCATTTTAGATTCCCAAGCTCCAGAACTTTAAGATTATACATTTTTGTTACTGTAAGCCACTAAATTGTGGTAATATGTTACAGCAACAATAAGAAACTAACACAGCATATTACACAAAATGGGCCCAAAGGTAAAGCCATACTTTCAATTTAATCATAGTAACAGCTAGTCTAGATTAGCTTGCAAACACTTTTTCTACTTTCTGACCTCCCATTGGCCCATCACCTCTCAGCAATCTCACATTGACTCCTCTTCCTCAGGCTAGTTTTACTTCCTTCACAGATGGTTTGCCAGCTTCTGTGATAAATGTCTAAAATATAAATAACACATTTATTAAGATACAATCCCTGTTTTGCAAGACTAACAAGGAGTTCATAGGAAAAGCAAAATATAACAAAAATATTAAGAACTAGTGCTCTGGAGTTGTTCTACCCAATGCAGTAGCCACTAGCCAAAGGTGGCTACTGAGCACTTAAATACGGTTAGTTTGGATGAAGATGTACTTACTATAAGTATGAAATACAGACCTGACATTGTTACTGAATGAGGTTTTTTTGCCCAATGCACAGCAAGCCAACTGCTGAGATGCCAGGGTTTACAGCATTGAAAAGATTTATCCACGAGATAGCCAAGCGATGACATGGGAGAACAAGTCTCAAATCCATCTCCCTGAGGGCAAGGGACTTGAGATATTTATGAGATAAAGAATCAGGGTTGCCTGAGGTGTGGAAAGCATGGAGAAAGGTGTTTGGAGATGAGAAAAGGATAAGGTAATAGTCCTCCTGAGCAGGTGCAACTAAGCTACAGGTTTCTTCATGGGACGTATATCAAGAAAATGGCAGCCTTAGCATTTTCTAAGGGTGGAGTTTTGGGCCCTCTGATGTCCAAAGCTCACCAGTGGGACCCTCTCACGTGCCCAGTTGGATGGTTGGTGGTCCCAACCAGTCTTTTTTTTGTGTGTATTTTGGACACACCACATGCCATGCTGGACTTCCCCTACCGGAGATCAAACCCATGCCCCTGCACTGGAAGCACAGCATGATAACCACTGGACTACCAGGGAAGTCAGGTCCCAACCAGTCCTAACCAGCTGGAGCCTGAACTGGACAGAGCTGACTCCAACTTCCCGAAAGAACAACTATGGCAAACACCTTGATTAGGCTGCTTGATGCTTGGAGGGCACGCAAGTTTCTGTAAAAACAATTAAAATGAGCTTGATTAGTAAGGGCAGGTTGCAGTTCATTTTTTATTAAGCAACTTACAGTTTAATGGCTCTAACTGCCCTCGTTTTCAATACCAAAGGCTTGAGCAAGAAAGAAAAAGTAAAACATCTCAGTAATTTTTATATTGATTACATATTGCAATAATAATATTTTGTATATAATGGGCTATAGTGTAAGTGCCTGACATTAAGCTTCTGATTGCATAGGCATCTACTTTCAAAGACATCCATCTCAAATAAACAAATTGCCAATTTTATGACACAGCTATTAACTAATCAACTAGATAAGAACCCAGTTCAGCCCCTACCCATGAAATTCCCCTTTCAGAAACCCCTGGTTGACCTAGATAACTGACACTTGAGTGACCCTGCTTTGCTCTGCCTGTGCCTTAAGTTTCACTCCTATGTTTTAAATTTGCCAATAAAGAATGAAGCCTCGAAACCCCAGACACCCCAGCCTTGACCCCAGTAAAGGCAGAGACTGAAATCCATGCCTGCACTTTCTCTCCTCTCCCAAGGACCTCGCTCTGTGGCTCCTTGTGAATAATAAACTTTGTTTTTTGACTTCTTTGACGGTTGTTGCTACAGTGTATCTTGTAATCATAATAAGAATCAAAAAGGCTGGTCCAGCCAGGACATTGGCACCAGTACGGAATGTCTGTGAGGGCTGCCTCAAGGAATAGGGCCCCGGTGAGCATCCCCAGGCATTTCTAGCTGACAGCATCCCTACTGATAGGTCGACAAAACGTGGGCTAAATTAAATATAGTTTTTAAATTGTTTTTCCTGTTTCTTTTAATTTTTTAAATGTGGCTATAAATATTTTAAAATTACATATGTGGCTCAATTATAGCTATAGAAAAGTGCTGATAGAGCACAATCTTAGAGATTTTATGGGTTGTATTTGCTCCTCTCCCTCCGGTCCTGCAGCTGAAAATTCGTATGTTGAAGTTCTAAACCACAGTACCTCAGAATGTGATCTTATTTGGAAATTGGGTCATTATAGATGTAATTAGTTAAGATGTGGGCCCTAAGCCAATATAACTGGTATCCCTATAAAAAGGTAAAAGGTCTCACCTCTAGCCCCTCTCCTGAAAATAATTTATGTTCCTTCTTTAGGAAACTATTATTTGCCAACATGCCATGGTGAAAGTATTGTTTATATATGCTAGCCTGTCTATTGGAATTTCTTTTTCCATTCTTATTCCTCTACTTTTCAGCTAAGCTTTCCTTGAAGACCTCAGTGTGAAACAAGCATCTTATTTGCTTGTATTTTTGCATATCTTAGAAAAATCATTAATGTCTGTGTTTATCAAGGGCACAGAATATAATATTTTCATACTTTTCAATCCCAGGTCTTAGCACGAAACATATACTCATTTTTTATGAGAAAATGGGTGGCAGTATTTTTGATTTGTCATCTTTATTATTAATATTAATTAGAAGTTACTGAACAAAATTCTATGACTTCAAATAGGTCCTTTATTTCCTCTAAAAAATGGAATTAAATGTTTACTTTTAAAAATATTTGCAGCATTTTCAGTATAAAGAATTATTTTGCTGTCTACTTCCTAAACAGTATATATTCAGTGATGCCAGATATATTTCATTATTTCAACACTTGAAACAATGTAAACCCATACTTACCACATTTTCCATAACAATCTAGCAGGGTAAATCAATGGCCTCCATGGAAGATTTTCTGTATTATTTTTCTTTGAATCCTCAGTGTCTTGAAGAGTCGATGGCCCATAAAAAAAAGAGCTCATAATATGTTGTATGAATAAATGAGAAGGTAGATGAATAAAAAATGTATAAACTTTGACAGCCAAAGGCTGTCAATGAAGTGTACTTGGCACATCTTATGTTAAAGTTGGTATTTTTGAAATTTGGGAAATATATTGATTTCAGGGTTCTGTGCCATTTTTCATTTTATGTGGCATTACAAGGCTCTTTTCCAATAGTGTCTAGTACTCAACAGCCCTCCTCTGAAGTAATAATTATTCTGTAGAAGTTCATGGTTGTATTCTTCTTTCCCTATCTACATCTCTGCCATTCTCTCAAATCTGGCTGCATTTAAGAGAAATCAAGCTGAACTCATTCAGGAAACAAAGAAGCTTCTTTCCAAACCATGTGATAAGGTTAAATGAAAGCTGACTTTGGCAGACAAGAGATCTTTTCTGATGAATTAAATTATACAGTGCATTAGGATAGGAAATATATATCATGCCAATTTGATTTAACACTTGGATCATGTATTTGGCCCTAGGACTGAATTATATCTACAATAGTTGCTTTCAGATTGCTTCCACAAATAAAATATTAATGTCAAAATCTCTGACTGACACTACCTTTTCATCCATTTATTTGTGAAATGAACATTTATTGATTATTTCCACACAGAAATAATGCCACAGAGAAGCTCAAACTCTAATAGAAAAGAATGACTTTTAAAATCATGAAAAGTTGTAATAATATCTAAATAATGTTTATAAATCCTATGAGTGTGCAGAAGATGGGGAAAATAATTTTTTCTTAGTATCTGGTCATGAATAAAGTAATTGGTTTCCTGAGATGACCTTTCAGGTCCAAGTCTTTGGTTGTAATGAGTAGAGGAATAGACAAAAAATACCAAATAGACTCCTCTTCCCCATTGTTAATGAACTTTCTTGCTAAACCTGTATACAACACCAGGTTTTTCTCAATGTAACAATCCAGGCAGACGCTACCAATTAATAAGAGTTGGCTGGACCTCAGGAGGAAAACTTTTCATCATCTTTGCTGATGTAGATCAAATTCTGATGGAACTTGTTAGAGCCTTACTAAAGAGTAATCTGCCAAGAACATTTAGCACAACAACCTTGAGAAGAACATCCAGTGAGAAAGTCAGGTTTACTTGCCAATATGAATTACATTCAACCATATAAACATGCCCTGAAGATAAATTATATGTATGTGTGTGTGTGTGTGTGTGTGTATATATATATATATATATATATATATATATATATATATATATATATATATATATATGTATGTGTGTGTGTGTATGTGTGTAGGTATGTATGATGGCATGTATGTATCTATGTCGTGAATGTGTATGTCTGTGTTTATGCTATTTTGGAATTTCTCAGGTCATTGTTTATATTATTAGAATACAATGTTGGAAAATCCATTTTTATTTTCTAACTACTTTGAATTATTAGATATAATATGATTATGATAAATATTTGCTGAGTGCCCACCTAACATTTATGAAAAACTAACATTAACTTCTAAAAAAAGAGACATACTTTAGAAACATTAACTCTTATCAACATTTTACAAAAATATAAAAAGCATGCTATATAATTGAAAAAGAAAACATGCTCCCAGTGAAGCCAAAATTCACATTGAAGGTAGAGATATATACAACGTTATATTTAGAAAATGGAAATCTGCATTCCAGACCCTGTTTTTGGATATAAAATTGTGGTTATTTGTCTGTATAACTCTCTAAATATGATTATTGTACACACTGTCTTAAGAAAACAGCAATACCTCTTCATTCAAATAACTTCTGTTATTTGAATGAAGAGGTGTTGTTACTTGTTTTCTACATTGGCTTGTACTTTATTATTCCATAGCAAAATTTTTCTCACGGTGAGTTATATTCCATTGTCATCACTGTTATATAGTTTTTGATTAGCCATTAGTGGTTTAACTCACCATATGAACGATGGAACTGTTGTTCATGAGGTAAATATTAACTTCATTTATTTTCTATGACATTTTTACACAAGAAACAGTGCTGCTAACATAATTACAAGATGTTCTGAAGCTTTTAACTCCACAAAGTTCATTGTGATTTCATTGGAACTCTGTGGATTATGATGGTTACCAATTAATTTATGCGGTGTAATGAGTGCTTCACTTCATTCACCAGAAATTTAAAAGATGTCTATATTACAGCTTTGTGATTTTACAGACTCGGTTATCCTTTATTCCATACATAATGACAGTGAAATTGGTTTCTAGATATGATGCCTTTCAAATTCTCATTAAGAATAACAGAATTAGAAAGGAATTTCTGTCAAAAAATTTCTACTGCAAAATATTATAACTTACACTATTATTTTCATTTTTTGAGTTACCTATGCAATAGTATTTTTCAGATAAATGCTGTAACAATTTATTGTGCATGTTTTCTCTACTATATTAACCTAAAAATACTAATATTTTGCTTTTAGTGAAACTCTCTCTACATATTGCACAGTAATCACCAAAATAATATTAAAAGTTTGACATGTATTTTTTACTGCATAATGAAATCTTAGTTGTAATTTTCTTTTGACATCTCAGGTGATACATAGAAGTATTGGGTTGGCCAAAAATTTCATTTGGGGTTTTCTGTACAATGTTATGGAAAACCCTGAACAAACTTTTTTGCAAACCCAATACTTTTGGTGTCTTTAATTTTTGCCAATACAATATCTGTTTTGTTTTTCCAAACTAAGTCATAACCCATTAGCTTAAACTAATAATAACATCAAATCTTGTTTCTAATTCCATGCATTTTTTTTTAATTTGGAAATTTTACAAAGCACACAATGTTCAAATTGTTATAATCTTCTAACCTTAAAATATTTTATTTTGGTTATAGTTTGCATGTTCCTAGAAAATTATAGGTCATGGTTTATGAATACAAAATACATTACCTTTAACAATTTAACACTAATTTTTTTAATAAAGAGACCACTCACATACCTTCTGATAAGTGTGGATATTAGATATTCTCAATGACAGTTGTATGGATTGCCTTTTGTTCTTCTTGCTTCACTTTTTCTTTTCCAGCATTTCTTTCTAATGCTTATTACAGATTCATTTTACTACCAATGGATATTCAATAGCCCACTATAATTTGACACTCACTGGCAGTCAAAATAAAAGGTTATTTGCAAGGAAGTTTCACTTATTACCTAGCTCCTTCTATCTTACAAATATTGGCTAAGAATTCTCTTTGACCAAACTTTAGTTAGGCTCCCCTGAACCCATTTTTTGACTAGCCTTCATCTTTGGGGCTCGTCTTTGACCTACCTAGTCCAGTTGTAACAAGAATCCTTCTAGGTCAGTTTAGCAACATCTCTTTACTTTTGATATCTCCTCAGCATCATTTTCCATCCACTGGCACCTCACCCTGCTCCTTGGCTCTAAATGCCCACTTGTCCTTATTGTAGTCATGGTTGAATCCATCTCTCTGTTATTGCAATAGTCCTGAATAAAATCTTCCTTACCATTTCAACAAGCGTCAGAATAATTTGTACCATTTGGCTTAATGTACATGGGTTAGTGTTTATATCTATTTCTTTTTTTAAAAAAAATTAAGAAATCTCTTACCCTGGTGACTTTCAAATTATGACCACCTTAGAAAGTTCAACCATAGAGTCTAAAAGCATACTGAGTCATCAACTAGATCAAAAGAAAAATTAAAATCTAGGAAAAAAATGAACTTGCAACTGAAACACCTGATAAAGGTTTTAATACTTGAATATAGAAAGGGCTCTTAAAACTAACGTAACAAAAAACAAAATTTATCATTAACATGAATATGAATTACACAGGAAAAATAATATGCAAATGGTTATTAAATCCATAAAAATGATGTTCAGACTCAGATACTTCTAACTGCCTTCCAATAGCCATTCTCTCATTTTTCTTAGTAATAAAAATAAGGTCAGATAAAATAAAATTAAATTAAATTAAAATAAATGTATTATATAGTTATCTCTCTTGCAGCTATGTGTGGCCACTTGGCTAGAGGTCTCAAAGAAATATGTAAATGTAAGTGTTGGGGGGTCACTTCCAGGAAGTCTCCTTTAAAGAGAAGGAGCATGTCTTTCATCTTCCTACTTGATTTTTCTTCCTTTTTTGAACACACTTGTGATGGTTAAGGCTCCAGGAGCTGTTTGGAACATGTGCATGAGGTTAGAGGTGTGAGACTGATCACAATCAACTTTGAGGGGCTGCCACACCAGCCCTGGGTACCCTACTTCTCAATTCTTGTTTTATTTTTAATAGGAGAGAAATGCAACATTATGAGATTTAAGCTCCCGATATTTGGATTTTCTTATTTTATGCTCACAAACCTTATTGTACATACACAAATTTGTTTACAAATAATGAAAAACACATTTAAAATACAACTTTTAATTATCAACTTATCAAAGATGTTAAAGGTTAAAACTGTTTATTTTTTGTCCGGGTGTGCAAAAACAGGCACTCATATATTGTCAATGGTGTGGTGATTATAAACTGGTGAAAATTGTTTGAAAATCATTTTGTGACATTTATCAAAAATTTCAAGTTATGTATCTCTTGCCTCAGCAGTTAGACATTTAGGAGTTAAAATTTTTCTTCTAAGGACACTTCCTGGATAGCTTTCCAACACTTTTGCTTATATATCATTTTCTAGACCTTTAGTCAAGGAGCCACACATGAGAAGTAGCTATAAAAATATTTGGTTACAATTGTAGCATTATTTATTATAGAATCTGAGGTAAGTATAGAGTTCATCAATAAGTCTCTGGTAAAAAAGAAAAGAAAAAGAAAGAAAATGGACCATCCATTTAATAGCAGACAACCATACATTTACCAAGGATAAGGAAGATTTCTGGATACTGATGTGGAAGGATATCTAGGAAAGACTGAATAAAAGTAGGTCTGCTAGGTACTCCCTTCTTCAGGATGCCTTAGGCACTCCTCCTATGTGTATACTGGTAGCATTTTCCAGCTGAGAGATAGCCTCTAGGTTGTTAGGATATCCTCAGATTTTTATCAGTGAGTTCTTTTAGCAGAATACACATGATATATCCTGAAAATAAGCATTACTGATAGAGTGACTTGTACTGCAGATGGTGCTTCATTGTCTTTTCCGAACCCAAATGTCTCCCAGGGTGGAAAGGAGACTTATAGGAAACTAAGTCTGATAGTTTGGGGGCTTCGCAGATACTGATGCTCTATTGGTAGTCACATTAGGTAAGATCTATCTTGCCTAATGTGTGAGTCTGTTTGACAATTCAGCCTTTAGTGATAATTCAATATCCAAGATACATTGATACACATAAAGCAAATTTGAGAATAGATTGGTTATATATATATATATATATATATATGGATCCATCTTCTCTTGTACAGATAGGAAGAGCACATTTCTGGATGGATACACAAGAAATTGTCACCAGGGAGGAATAAACCTAAAGACTATGCTTTCCACACTAAATTATTTTCTCACATGAAATATTAATTTTGACTTGAATTCAAATTAATGTAAGTAAGTAAACACAGATTTTTTAAACTCAAGTAAATTAGAACTGTCATACTACTTTAATTTACATCAAGATCTGTGACAGCTTTGTCATTAAGGTAAATATTGCAAGGTTAGTGAGGAAATTCAAATTTGATTTCCAAATCCAAGCTGACTCAACAAAACTATAAACATAATTCTCTTAAGAATGAGAAGCACATTAGAATAAACCTATTAAAATAGAAACTCATAGAAAAGTTTCCTTTAAAAAAATCAGTATTTAATCATGATAATGACAAAGTAAAATTAAGTCGAAATGATACATCTGACAGAACTTTGGAGCAAATCTAGATACTGTTTATATTTTAGTGTATTTTAAGGTATCTAACATACATAAATATTATCTTGCCTTGTTTTTTTCATTTTACAAGAAGTTGTTCAATGTTAGGAAGTTTAATCCTTTGTAATCTCAAAGGATTTTTTCCTCCAACTCAAAATCTCCCATTTTCTTCAGTTACATGATATTGAAATTTATGGCCTCTGGTCTCAATTTACTTTTCATAAAAGTCTATTTAAACTTTTGGAGCTAACATATTTTAAATTTTCACAGTGTTACATGAAGTTGTATTGTTTGGAAGGGATTAAAAGAAGGAGACTTTTCAGATTATACCCTTCTGTATTGTTTTTGCTATTACAATATATATATATTTACTATTTTTATAAAAGAAGTTAGAAATACATCTCATTGCATTAAATTACCATACAAATGAATTCAAAGAAAACCTTGTTCAACTGAACAACATATCTTCCTTTCTTTTTTTTTTTCCCCCTCTTCTTCATTTCTCCCTTTCAAACACTATTGTGGAGAAATATTGCAAGGTAATAGATTTCTGAAAATCATTTTAAGGTAAATGGAATAGTTTACATGATAAATAAATCTTATTCAGTGTACAGCTATTGAAAATAAGGATCAAAAATTAGAACTCTATAATTCAGCCAACCTGGAACAAAAGTAATATATTAGACAAAATCTTCATATTCTAACCCATGCTCAGTCTGTACCTCTTCAGTGTGATAAAAAAAAATCTAATATTTTAAATTTACATCTTTCAATTTAACATAAAGAAAATCCTGCTGATAAACTAAAAAAGAAGCTTCAGAGCAATAACAGATGACATCATAATTCTTTATATATTAAGCTTTTATAAGACTGCTAATGAGGATGAAGTAAATAGATTAAGGAATCTATTAAAAGAGAATTAAAGGCTCCAGCAATTGTGATAATCTCTTTTTCAAAATTGTCTAATTTATAATGGGTCATTGTTTTCTGAAAATAAAAATTAGTTTCACCATGAGAGAAAAAATTATTTTGATACTTTTTATGTTACATAAGAAATGATGCTTCATCTAGAACTGGAAGACAGAATTTCAGTTCTATTATTGTTAAAACAATTACACTTCGCCTCAGGTAGAATTAGTGACAAAGTGTAACAGTTTAATAAAGATATATCTTATATTTTCTTCTCAGATTTGAATTGAGTTTTAAGCATAATATGATTCAAAATAATCAGTGGTAGGAAGTATAATTTTCTATCCTAAAAAATTTTCCATCTTATGGCATCTGCTTTGTCGGCCAATACTTACTGAGTACATAACTGGTCATAAATAAAAACCAGAATTTACAATACACTTACTACATGTAATGCTCTATAGGTATTTTTTGTATATCTGAAATTTAGTCTACATATCAGTTACATGTAACCTTCTAAAGGTTCCATGTTCTTTCTCATTTTGCAGGTAAATAAATTAGAACCCAGACAGTTTAAGTGGCTTTTGCAGAAACGGCAGCCTAGTGAGATTTGAGCAAGGTAGGCCTAGCCCTTTGTTCTAAGTACACTCTATTGTTTCCATGTAACTCTATTTGATATTAAGAAATGAATATTTATAAGGCATCATGTTTAGCTTCCATGTACCTAGAGAATCCGATAGAGAAGAGTGGAAATATACTCAATAAAGTAAATAAGAGATCATAGTACTGAAATCATATGTGAAAATATATGTTAAATTACATATGCTGATTATTTTAATTATTCCTACATACATTTTTATATAAAACATGTACAAAAGCCTATCATTTTAGCAAATTGTTCTTTAACTGAATCAGAAGAGAATGAACACTTAATGTTAATTATTTTAATATTTTTATGGTGATTAAATCCTGAGCAAATTTAACCCTTATATGTTATTAAATCCTTAGCAAATGTCAAATATTAATATTTTGGCACACAGATTAAGTTATGCATCTGCCGATAAAATAAAATTGTGAGAATAATTTTTTTTAAGAAATTGAATTACATTACTAAAGGAGCATAATAATAGTGTTAAAAATCAGCAATTGTATAATGAGCACAAATATGTTAAATTCAACACTATCTTATTTAGACTTATTTTAACTATACTTATAAAGATTGACTTTCAATTTAATATTGATTAATTTTGATTAATTAGATTAATTATGCTTTGGTATTTTATGAGGTTGATTTTCTTTTTTTAAAATTTTATTTATTTATTTATTTATTTATTTTTGGCTGTGTTGGGTCTTCTTTGCTGTGCGTGGGCTTTTCTCTAGTTGCGGCAAGCTGGGGCCACTCTTCGTTGTGGTGCGCAGGCTTCTCATTGCAGTGGCTTCTCTGTTGTGGAGCATGGGCTCTAGGCACGAGGGCTTCAGTTGTTTTGGCTCACGTACTCTAGAGCTCAGGCTTAGTAGTTGTAGCACACGGGCTTAGTTGCTCCGTGGCATGTGGGATCTTCCCGGACCAGGGCTCGAACCCGTGTCCCCTGAATTGGCAAGCAGCTTCTTAACCACTGTGCCACCAGGGAAGCCCTATGAAGTTGATTTTCAACTATAACTTTCTTCTTTATCCTAGTTAATCCAAATAGTTTTGTTTATAATTATGGTTGCATTATTTTTGTATTATGACATCATATGTTGTCACACCTGTAGATGTCATAAATGTTTCATTTCAATGCAAATTAATGTAGTGCATATGGACAACTAAATTATTAGTAAATATATCTCAATGTATTTTATGTTTTCACTCAATAGATAATGTACTTCAATCACAAGTAAATTAAGGTTTGATTAATGACCCTGAAGATTTGAAATGAAAAACAGTAGAACTAGTAAATGTACATCCAATCTTTATGGAGAAAATATGTTTTATTCAGGATTTAGCTGTCTGGCATATAGCAATTTAAAACTCCAGGTATATACATCTTTTTTGGAGACAAAACTATAAATCTCAAAAGCAAAAAATCATAATCTTTTAATTAGCTTTTATTGTGTTCTCTGTGGTAATACAAGTCAAAAGGAACTTTAATACAAGCTCTTTTTCATTCCCTTGGCACCTTGCTGAAGCCAGCTACTCAAATATTTGTAAAATCTATCATGCATGGCTTGGCACACACTTTGGCATTGTTTTATGTTAATTTAGTACACTATAACAAACTGTGGGGCACAATTTTTCCCATTATTTTTCTGAGAAAAGAGGAAATATTTCTTTGGAGTTAGGATTTTTTTTCTTCATTGTCTTTTTCTATAGATTTCAAATCTGTAATTGGGTAAGCCGATTTTTTATTTTGAAACCATTTTATAATTTTTCTTAATGATTTCTTCAGTTTTTTTTTTTTTTGATGTATAGTTGATTTACAATGTTGTGTTAGTTTCAGGTGTACAGCAAAGTGATTTGGATATACATATATATGTATATATATACACATATATTCTTTTTCTTGATTATTTTCCATTATATTTTATTATAAGATATTAAATATATTTCCCTGGGCTATACAGTAAGACCTTGTTGTTTATCTGTTTTATATATGATAATGTACATCTGTTAAACCCATACTCTCAATTTATCCCTTTACCCCTTCTCCTTTGATAGCCGTAAGTTTGTTTCCTGTATCTGTGAGTCTGTTTCTGTTTTGTAAATAAGCTCATTTGTACTTTTTCTTAAATTCCATATTAGTTTCCAATTTTAGATTTTCAATTTCTTCCTCTTGTGGTTCTTTTGTATTTTTCAATCACTCTGTCTCTTGTGTTGGTTTCATCTCTTTAGTCATTTCATGTATTCTTACTTCATGTGTCTTCACATGCTGTTGCTGATATTTTTGCCAGTATCTTTTCCTCACCTGCGTTGTTAAGTCTCTCAGTAATACCTATTTACTTGTGTTCTGCTAGACAGTAATGATGATAAACCTAACAGACATCATGAAAAGTAATTTTAGAATAAATTTTTGCAAGGTTAATTTCCCATGCATATTTATATATGTCACTATCCAAGACTTATATTTGATTACAGGACCGTTTGTCGAAACTCCCTAATTCCTATGGCAAGATTGACTTGATACCATCTTATCCTAATGAAAAACAATCCTTAGTAAATTCAAGGCATCCAATCAAACATTACATTTCCTTGGAGGCTCTCTACAAGTATGCATCAATGGGCTGGTTGTTCAACTAGCCCACATTTTTTCTACCAAAAGATTTCAGTTTTTCATTTGTAGAACTGAAATGTCACAGGGTTATTGTGTAGACTAAATGAAATAATTTTTGTAAACTGTAAAACAGATTGGCATAGTCCATGCTCAATAAAGTTTCTACCTCCAAATCAATTTCTTTAATTCATAAAGAAAGCAGCCAGCCACTCAGCCTTACTAAACTTTAATACATATTTACTTTACAGGACATTGTCCAGGACAAAATTCTTTCTCAAAGGATTATCTACTTTGAATGATTTTCTACAAGGTTTTCATCCTTTTTCCTGAGAGTCAAATATTTCATATGCATTGAGTGCCATTATTGGACTATGTAAAATTGTAGAGATGTAAGTCACACTAATTGTGGTAGCCATGGAGGTGTGCCACTCAGATCTCCTGCCAAGACAATACCTGCTGGGTGAGGTTGAGCTAGATGACAGCTTCACCTGCTGCATCTTCTGGTTTCACGGAAGTACTCAGGCCCACCTAGCCCACACTTTCTCCTGGCTGCTTGCAGTGAACTAGTGAGTTGAGTAGGGGCAAGAGACTTTGGCCATTTCTGCCAAATGTGGGCACCTTGAATGGGAAATAATTGCCATGGCCTGGCTGAGACTTTCTCAGTGCTGCACTGAAGTGGGAGCTTCCTTCCACCCACCCTTCTCTCTGATCTCTCTCCTTTCTCAAGGTTCAGCTAAACAAAGAGTTCTGAAGGCTTTCCCTGCTTATCTCAGCTCCTTGCCCTCTTTAGCATTCATAGACATTTCCTTCAATATACATTTTTCTAATTCTGTCCTGGCATCTGCTTCCCAGAGGACAAGAGCTGACACACCACTGATTTGACGTTTTACTTTGATCCCTATTAAAGAATGTACCCTGCCTTAATCATACTAAGCCTGGGTCACCAGAGATAAAATTATGTACATACTGAATATTGCATTTGGTATTATTCAAAATTTCCATGCTATTAAGTAAGGATGTAACAAATCATCATATTTACCATGGAATGAGACCTCCATTCTTGTATTTTTCTAAATAAGAATTATATATCCACATTCTCTTACAATGATCAATTTGAACAAGTCCAGTTATAAGAATCATCAGAGAGCTCCAATAATTCCAGAAGTAACTTAATAAAATCATAGATTTTTAAATCTTTCCCTTCTTACTTCGAAGTCTTTTTTTAATAGTACAGTGAATATCACAGTATAATTTTATGTAACATAGAAATATTGACTTTTTAAAGTGCTCTAAGGGGTCTACAAAATTATCTTGTATACTCCCCTCACTTCATATAAGAACCAATTAATGTTCTGAGAAACTAAGGTCACCATCACTGTCAGAACCAGAATTAAAATCCTTTTCTCTTGATAGCATCTTTTCATCAAAATTGTATAGTACTTTGTATAAATTTATTTATTTTATTTATTTATTTTTGGCTGTGTTGGGTCTTCGTTACTGCCCATAGGCTTTCTCTGGCTGCAGCGAGCAAGGGCTACTCTTCATTGTGGTGCACAGGCTTCTCACTGCAGTGGCTTCTTTTGTTGTGCAGCACGGGCTCTAGGCATCTGGACTTCAGTAGTTGTGGCATGCGGGCTCAGTAGCTGTGGCTCGCAGGCTCTAGAGCACAGGCTCAGTAGTTGTGGTACATGGGCTTAGTTGCTCCGTGACATGCGGGATCTTCCCGGACCAGGGCTCAAACCCATGTCCCCTGCATTGGCAGGCAGATTCTTAACCACTGCACCACCAGGGAAGTCCAAAAATAGTAGAGTACTTTCAACATTGCTTTTGATCAAAACACTAGTCTAAGGGGTTATTCATGAAGTTTTACTCCTCCTTTAATCATTTCTCAATCAGAACTCAAAATGGTAGACTGCCTCAGGGCACAAAAGGCTGAAAAGTTATATAAAGTGAATCCACATGTATTAGGATTTCAGATAAAGGGAACTGAGGATTAAGAAAGATTTGCTAGTTATTACAAAACTCAGGGTCTCAATCCTAAATTCAATGAAGGATTATTAATGGATGCAAAATGTCCTGATTTAACTCAAAAAGGAATCCTTCACATGTTCTAAGACTATGCAAGTTCCAATTATCATTAGATTACATGTAAGTGCCAAAATACAATTTCCTTCCATTCCTATTTAAAATAACTGTCATCACTCTAGTTCAGTTGTTATATGTTTTAAAGCATTATTTTCCTGAAGACATAATGCATTTCTTTTACAAATTACTGATACAATCATGAGATTAGCAACTTTTTATTTGATTAATATCCACGCATACCACAACACCTTGTTTTCTCATAGCTTCTGCTAATACACACTAATCTTTTAATCCTATAGAGAGCTACAAGTGTGAATTGGGTGGGGCAAAAAAAATCCTGTGTGCTCAATATATGTTAATGCCAGAGGGATAGAAAATGAGCTGTTCTGTATGTAAATTTTATTTAAAAAACTTGTTGCTAAAATCTGCTTCAAATGAGAAGGATTTTCATTAATGATGAGAAAACATGGGTCATGGTCTCTGGGGATGCACAGAAGAATTTACAATGGCAGACTCAAAGAACAACGCCGATTAGGCAGATGGTATCGTGGAAAAAAAATGGGGATCATGCTGAGAGGAAGGAAAACTTCAGTCTCTTAGAATGATAAATACAATGGAAATTGCCCTCCTGGAAAAAAGATAGGAAAATCACATATTCATAGCTAGAAAATTCATAAAGAGTATTTGAATTACAGCAAAAAAAATTTTTTAGAGAAAATAAAGGTTAAAAGCCATAAGAGCTAAATATATCAGACAAATTTTACGCATTCAAAAACTTAAGTTAATGTAGCTCCATAAAAATATAAACTGAAATTTGACCAGCATTTAAAATTGTATTGTTGGAACTAATTCTAATCTAAGAATTGCCAGATCACACTTTTAAAAGCGAACAGTAACTTTGGATATAAACTACATTTTATTGAAACTTTTATATAATCATGTAATTCTTATCCTTACTTTTCACCCATATTTTCCAAATAAGTGTGTGAATATAGCAACAGGATTTCCTAAACTCCTAATTTCCTCACAAGTAAATTGTTGATGCAATGCATTACTAGTTTTCCAAAATTAAAATTACTTCATTATTTATTTTTCAGTTTTAAAACAACTTGTTTATCTTAAAATTGTCAAATACTGAAACATGCAAGCAATAAAGCAAAAATAATTCCAAGACCTACTATCCAGTTCTTTTTTTTTAATATCTTTATTGGAGTATAATTGCTTTACACTGGTCTACTATCCAGTTCTAAACATTGTCAGCACTTTTGAGAAAACCTTTCAGATACCACTCTATGTTATACACATTTATAATCAGATAATTAACAAAAATGGAACAAAATGTGTGCTGCTTTATACATTTTTTTGTGGCTAAAAACTTTTGCATGATGTGTATTTCATCTATAAATATTTGTTTCTCTTATACAAAGTGTTATCATTTACTGAACACTAACAAAACATATAGCAATGTAAGCAGCATATAATAGGTGCTAAATGTTGGTTGTTATATCACTTAATCTTCACAAAGATTCTGTGTATTAGTAATCATTACCTTACTTTATAAAAAAATTTTAAGGTAACACATTACAATTTTTCCTAGTCTGATGTCATCAGTTGTTTTAATATTTAATTAATGAATGCAGGGTATTTATCCCAAAGTTATCTAGTCAGTCCTCTATTTATTAACTTTTAGTTTATGTATAATGACTCATCATTACACAAAAGTTTCATTAGTTGATTTGCCTTTACATTTTTTATCTATTCATAATACACTGCTAGAACAAATTTTTAGCTCAAAGAAAATGCAATATGTAGATTTTGAGATATATTGACAAATCATTATCCAAATATTGTTCATCAAATCACAGTCACACTATTGTCTTCAATGCAAGGTTGTCAATATTTTAAACTTTTTACAATCAGATAAGTAAACAAAAGTGATCTCATTTTTTATATATTTTCATGTATGTGATCATTAGCTATTTTTATTATTCTATTGTGAGTTTTATAGTCACTATTTTCAGCATTTTTCTGTTGGGCTATTGACCTTTTTATTGATTTGTAAGAACATATTTTGGAGACATTTGGACTTCCCTGGTGGTGCAGTGGTTAAGAATCCACCTGCCAACGCAGGGGACACGGGTTTGAGCCCTGGTCTGGGAAGATCCCACATGCCACAGAGCAACGAAGCCCGTGCACCACAGCTACTGAGCCTGCACTCAAGAGCCGGCGTGCCACAACTACTGAAGCCCGCCCACTGCAACAAGAGAAACCACCATGATGAGGGACCTGTGCACCACAACGAAGAATAACCCTCGCTCTCTGCAACTAGAGAAAGCCCATGCACAGCAATGAAGACTCAGCCCAGCCAAAAGTAAATAAATAAGTATAAATAAATTTTAAAAAATAAAATAAAGAATACATATTGGATACATTCCAGTGTCACATATGAGTAAATAGTTTTTCTTGATGCGTCACCTTACTTGCAACATTTTAGTAAAAACATGAGTATACTATTTGTATTTTTATTTTGTTCAAAGTTTTCAAATGTATAAAAATTTATCAAATGTTTTAACATAAAACATGACCCTTGGTTTCTTTAGAAGGAAATTGCTTAATTTAGAAACGTGGATTATCTACTAATCATTTTTGTGCTTAATTTTTAATTTAATTTCACTGTGAACAGAGAAATTCTCCATTTGATTTCAATATTTTGAAATTCGTTGTGACCAACTTTAAGAATCAGTAAATTTTTACTTTTGACAACTTTTCTGTGTACACTTCAAAAGAATGTGTATTCTGATATTATTGAGTACCAGGACTGCAGGATTAAATTTTAGGGGACAGTTTGAAAAAAGCAAAGAAAATTGAGAATAACCAAAGGAAAATCAAAGAAGTATGGCCATAACCAAGAATGAGGGTGGGGGCCGTCTGTGTCACATGCTGCTGACTAGAGAATTATATGATTATCATTGGATTTATCTTCATAAAGTCATTGGGAAATTTGACAGTAGATGTTTTAAGAAGGTGGTGATAAAAGCAGTATCTAAGTAGCTCTAATGCAAAATGGAATAGAAAAATTGGAGAAGAGATGTCTATGTTTAATTCCTTTATGGCTATGAGAAGGAAGAATCATGTTTCTATCATTTTATTGTCCTCCCCAAGTCTGAATTCTGAAGAAATTTAGAAAATTTTCCTTTAGAAATATAGTTTCTATAAAGTCTTAATTCTAGATTGGACTGAAGTAAGAGTATCAAATGTGAATTTATTATGATTGCCCTTTCATTTCCTAGTGATTACTATTACTAGTACAGTAATCTAAAGGAATCTTACATAAAATAACCTCACCTATTTTTTTTCCTTTGCTAGTTACTTATTATTTGGACTCTGCACTTTTGTTTCTGAGAAAATTATATTCTTAATTTACTTCCACACAGCAAGTGAAAGGTAGGAAACAAACCATTGAGGGAAAACAACAACTACAACAATAACAGAACAAACAAATAAACAAACAAACAAAACAAAAAAATTGATCATTTTTGGGGCCCTTAACCACGTGACATGTAAGAACTTTCTATCAACGTTGTGCTTAAAGCACAATATTCCAGCCATGTAAGTTCTTGTCTCTGTATCTTTCATGTGGGATGCTTTAACTTGTAAAATATGAAACTGTAAATAAATAGATATATTTTACAGCATATAATTCCTGAGATAGAATAGGTGATTGTCCTTTGGGGGCATGGAATGCCTGCAGGGAAAATCAAAAGGTAAAAACACAGTAAAGATTTTCCCATTGAAGTGAGACTACAGGTGGCAATTTGCACCAGGAAACTGCAAAGAACAAATGTAAGGTACAATCATTAAAAACACTACTTTCTCACAAATGCTTTGTGTTTCTATGCCGCTCTAGTGTACTGTTTTTATTTGAATTTCAAGATATTTTATTTTAACTTAAGCAGTTATCATTTCCTGGTCTACAGTAGTAATTACAGCCAGACTTACATATAATCACAAAGGACAGTTGTGTGGATCACACTGCATTGGAAGTATTGTAAAAAATCAGTCCACACACAAAAATCTTCCCAACTCTGGGACTATACACTATTAGCAAAATTCTTTTTAAAAGTCCATTTCATGTAATTGATGGGGCTTTTTGTTTTGTTTTTCTGTTAACCTGTGTTATTTTAAGCTTTATTTGTATGGATAATACATTGTGCCATTAATCTCTTAACACTAAAAAGTCACTCTCTTTTAACTTTTGTCATCGTAAAACAGGGGTAACAATTACATCTGTCCCTATAGATTTTTTTTAAAAATTAATTTACTTTCTAGAAAGGTGCCTGATATAAAATGTGTTCAATACATGTTAGTATTACCTTTTCATATATTCTATTTATTGAAACCTCTACATTTCAGGAGTATTTCAGTAATCCAGACAATAATCTTATTAGTAGGTAATATTGCTGTCCACATTTTACATAAATTATACATTTACAAGAGATAAACTGGGATTTAAAACTCAACCATAGGCAGAGCTGTTAAATGGTGTAATCATTTTGCTAATTGTCTTTTAGTTAGTCTTCAATGTCCATGCGTACTGCATCTCAAATTATCTACAATTATCTCATCCAAGTAGAAAGATCTTATAGAAGAAGAACTCAGGAAGTTCAAAGAAAAAATACTTTGAAGAAACTGAAAAGATTGTTTAATATGAGGATTGAGAAATTTTCACTGAATTTGTAAAGAAGCATTTATAATTATTAATGTAAATTTTTAGTAGAATACTTGAACAGAAGCCAAATGTTAGGAATATCAGAAAAAAATTATATGCCCAGTGTGTGGAAATAATGGGTATGCAATAAACTTTGCTAATTCCCACTTTTACAGAGCATTTACTCTGGATTAGGAACAAGTTTAAATTTATCAAGAACACACACACAAAAAAACCCAATTAAGCTGCACCTGGAGTTAATACATTTACAGAGGATGTAGGCATACAAACATGAGAAAATATATATAATTGACTTTTTTATTCATAAAGTTTTCCAATAGCTCTTTATTCAATCCGTTTATTTTAACACAAAAAAACAAATCTAGATATGAATATTTGACTATGGTCTATCTTGACTTAGAAAGCAGACATACCAAAGCTTTCATTTCAATATCAAAAATATAAAATACCATAACTACTGAGAAATAATTTAAAACTTACAAGTTTTACATACTGCCTATCAAATATTTCTTTATAAATTGGAAATTTCCAGTTAAATTTAAATTAATACTCTTTATCCCTTTAAAAGATACTTTAGTTCTTTCTAAGTTTGATTCCAAGTTAGGTTTATTAAAATTCGAATTTATTTTTACTTTTTTATTGATTTCAAGAGTCTGACTTGATAAGAGCTTAAGAAAAATTATTTATTGTGCAGCATATATTACTCTAAAGATTGCAAAATACATTTGCATGTCTTAAGTGTTCAACTTTGTAATTAAATATGTTAACATAGTAATTACCTGTTCTAATTATGATACATAATTAATATAAGTGCATATAATTATGTAGTTACATCCATGTGATAATAAAAGTCTTACAGTATTATTGAAGATGAAAATGGAGAATTAAATAATAAAGTGAATCACATTCAGAGAAAATACCCATGGCTCTCACAATATGTTCTTTAATTCTCTTCCCTATTGGTTATTGTTTGTTTAGTATAGCTAAGTTAAATCTTACTGTTGTTTTTAAGAGTTACAAATGAAAGAAAGGAGAAAATAAGTTCAAAATATTGGATTAAGTTATTTAGGATTTAGGTGACTATCTGAATCACTCAGAATAATTTGTTACCTAATAGAAAGGTATGAAGTTTCCTAATGTCAACAGTTCCCAACAAGACTTGTGATGTAACTGATTTCAGAAATAATAACTAAGATGAACCATGCTAAGATTAAAAGAATTATATTTGATGATTAATAGAATGAAAATATCTAGAGTTAAGTTAATTCATTTATTTACCTAGAAGTCTCTTTACTAGAATATTACCCTGCTTACTGTTAGATTTTATGGGCAAAGTCTAGTGGGTTTTTTTTTTAATAACCATGGTGACAAATTTGTAAAAGCTGCTTTAAACTTTCATTGAAGTAAAATTAGGAAGGCTATTGCTTATAGTGCCAACCATATAATAATAATCAGTTAATGCAAACATACAACCTGAAATGAAACTAACATGATATTGTAAATCAAGTATACTTTAATAAAATAAATAAATATATATATTTCAATAATTTAAAAATATATATAAACATACATATTTATATAATTATATATGTTGCATAGTTAAGTAATTTAATTAATTAACTCATAAATAAGTGAAACCATGTAGAAATAGCCCTCGGCCATATTCATGCGCTCACTCCTGTGTTAGAGCAGACTTAGAATTGTCTCTTAAGGAAAATGTAAGATGCCCTTATATTAAGTTATTCTGAATGGCCAAGTCCATGTTTTCAAGAAGATATCAACCCCAGCTTCTGGAAGTTATACAATCTGACTTTTTCCTTAATTGACAGCACAGGATGTTGATACACCTAGTGCTTGTCAGAAAAGTATAACCCTTTGACAAATTACTCCAAGCTTATCTGAATATTTATTGAGAATCGCCCAAAGGAGACCCATCCATTCTGTTCTCTAGGAAGCCTACATCCCACATTTAATCAAATCCTGAGGAAGCAGCATATTTAAACCATATCAAGTTAACCTGTCATAGAATTGCCTGTATTGAACTATACTTTTGTCTTATGCCTGTGACATTGACCTTCATGTTGAGCTGTAAAGACTCAAACTGGAAATGTCAGAGAAAGATCCATAGGAGAAATTTCCTATGTCAGCTTGCACAGGCTATCAATGCACAAACAGTTCTGGCATGTATTGTGTTCAGGGGTGTGAAGAGAATGTAAGCAACAGTTGTCAACATTAAAGTATTTCCTAGGTTTGGCAAAAGCTCATTGTGAATATAATGTCTTCTGAACATTACAGGAAGGGTCTGAATAGAATGTAAATGTAAACCAAATGGGATCATTGCTTAATAAGAAGTTGTTACATAAGCAAGGGGGCAAACACATGTTAAATACATACACATGAAAAATCAATCCACACTGAATGATAAGGCCTTCAATCTTCCAACTGTCTTTCTTCATAGCTAGCATGTTTCTTTTTGAAGTTATCAGCTTTCACATTTTCAGCCTAACACCATACAGAATTGCTCCTGTGTTTCTTGCTCCTTCTCATATAGGTGATCTTTTATTTAATACTGAGATTTATAAGTGATGTACAGAAGGCTGCCAAGAATATGTGTGTGGTATCTGGTATCTATTAACATGCAAAGAGAAAGTTACTCTCATGTTTTAAAATATTCAGTGTGTCCTGAAATGTGAAATATTTTACTCCATATTTTGTCTTTCAGTATTTCAAAGTGTAGGTCACACTCTTGAAATATTGTTTGCCGTGTCCTTGTCAAGCAAAATATGTTGCAGGGGTTGTAGGATTCAGAAGGAGCCTTCGGATGTGCAAAAGCAGCAATAATATTTTGTGGCTGTTAGGACTTTGCAAATTTGTGGAGTTAATGTTATCAGCATTCCGCTGACATACTGTCAGTTCACAGCACACTTATACAGTTTCTCCAAAGCAGTTCATCATATGTCAGATTTGTAAAATAGTAATCATGCTAGAGTTTATAATCATGGAAAGTACTTTTGCTAATGTAGTTATTAAAATAAGAGCAGGTAACCAGTTAGTGTAATTCATATTATATCACAAATCTTTTAACCACTTATTTCATCTTCAAGCATGACCCAAGCAGTGAAGTACATTAAACTTAGAACAGTGAATATTACCAATGCATCTGTTTGCTGTAATCAAAGAATCTCGGCTTCATCTTATGCAAAATTCCTAATCATGTTATTCAGAAATAATAAGTATCCAATAATCTTTTAAAATTAAAAAATAATGTATATTTACCACAGTCCAGGCAGTTATTAACACTTGGCATATTAACTCATCTGAAAATGACAATAACACTATAGATTCTATTCTTATCATCTACATTGTACAGATGAAGAAATGGAGGAAATAGGAGATGAAGTAATTGATTCAAAGACATACATTAGCCAGTGGAAGTGGTAGAATTATAACCTGGTATAAGGTATGAAACCTAGACTATCTGAATCTAGGGTGCCTTTGTTTAATTACCATGATACTTGGTCATTGAACACTATTTCTAGAAGTGTACTTTATACATAGAAGTTTTTTAAGTAAGGCAAATCTTTTTTCTTTATTTCTGGATTATACCAATTTCTATTTCACATATTTTAGTTCAAGCCCACATGCAGAGGTACTGTGACTTTCTTTTCTGTGCATAGGGAATATAGGGAATTAGTTTTTGCCTTTGGTAATTAATTATCCAAAAATAAGGCATAAACACACATATTCAATGTCCTCTGTCATCTAGTTTATCTTTAACTTATAACTCATAGTTTATCCAGGCTTCTGTATTAGTGACTCATTGAAATCATGGTATTTTGCATTTACTTTTATAAAAGAGCTGCCACCATCCATTATTTCTCAAGAGGCCAAATTTCAGTTTTGCACAAAAGAGAAATTCTATTACTTGTTAATTAATGCCCATTGTTTATTTTTTTTAATTTATTTATTTTTTGCGGTAGGCGGGCCTCTCACTGTTGTGGCCTCTCCCGTTGTGGAGCACAGGCTCCGGACGCGCAGGCTCGGCGGCCATGGCTCACGGGCCCAGCCGCTCCGCGGCATGTGGGATCTTCCCGGGCCAGGGCACGAATCCACGTCCCCTGCATCGGCAGGCGGACTCCCAACCACCGCGCCACCAGGGAAGCCCCCATTGTTTATTTTTGAATAAGGTTTTGGTAAATGTTTTTACCTTTATTCTTAGCTGGTGCTTTTTAAATTTTCCCTTAGAAAGCAAGTTTATGTAAAATAAGTCTTATCTTCAAATAGATATTACTAATTAGAAGAGATTCTTGCCGTTCAAAATACATACATTCTCAAATAGGGGAAAACACTGAACACAATACAGACAAGAGATTCTTATCCCTTTTGACGATTTCATTACTTTTTCAATTCTATCACTAACTTTACTTTATGGGTATGATGAAGGGTGTGGGTTAATATAGAAATGTTTTATTACAGAAAATGAAAAGTGTGCAAAAGTTACAAAGCAAAGAATAATAATCAATATAAAACAAAATTATGGGGCACCTGTATATGCCAACAGTGACTGAGACCAAAAACTGTGAGAAAATTTTGTCTCAATTTCTCATGTTTGCGAGAAAATAAGGACTGATCCACTTACACTGGGGTATTTCCCCCAAAGATTTTGCCAGGCTTTTGATGGCATTTATAGTTGGGTTGCTAAGGGGATATGATATTGTCCAGTGGGTTTTCTCCAGTAACTTAGGAGGAAATAATGGGTTTCTGTTGCCCCATAAATCCCTGTTTTCTTAAATTCATATAATCTTTGTTAGACCCCTCTGAAGGTACAATTTAACTATCATAGCAGGACATAAATGGTTTTTTTGTATTTCAATGCCTAAAACTGAAGACAGTGTACACAGAAACACTTTTTTCCCCTGTATTATAAAGAGTTCTGCTTGTTATTTTTGAAATCAATGAAAATATAGTACATTACCTATTTCAATCTCAAATGATACTAATAGGCATGTCATTTCTATTATTTTTATTTGATTGGGATGCTTTAAAATGTAACTTTCTTTAATTTTCTCCTATAAATATTTAAAACTTGACTTGAAGATTAACCACATATCAGCTGAGACAAAAATATGCTATAGTACTCTCTGCTGATGCTCTTATAAAATCATGATACTTTGTTACAAATATAAAATCAAACTATTTTAACTGAATTTACATGCTCTTTGAAACAATCAGAATATTTCTGCCAAGTGGGACAGAAATCTACAGGAGACTTCATGGTTTTATTCATGACCCAAGATTTCATCAAGACTGATTTTTTTCTATCACTCTCTTCTGCCATCCACAGCATTGTGTGTTTCTTCCTCAGGCTAGCTCCCCTCATGGTTGCAAGAAAACTATAGCAGCTCCAGAGCACGTGAGAGGGTTTAGAATAAAATTATTCTATCTTTTTTAAAATTGAAAAATCCATTTCCCAAAAGACTTCTTATCAGACCTTCCCTAATATCTCATTGGCCAGAATTGCCTCACATATTCATGCCTAAACCAATAACTAGGGAGGGAAACTGGTGATTTCAGCACATCTTCATTGCTATGGACTGCTTGTTTTTGTCCCCACTAAACTCATGTGTTGAACCCTAATCCTCAGTGTGATGTTATTTGTAAGTAGAGCTTTCAGGAGGTCATTAAGATGGAGCCCTCATGATGGGATTAGTGCCCTTATAAGAAGAGATGCAAGAGAGCTTGCTTCTTACTCTGCTTTCTGCCATGTGGGGAAACAGCAAAAAGGTGACTGTCTACAAGCCAGGAAGAGAGCTCTCGCCAGACACCCGTTCTACCAGCACTTTGATCTTGGACTTCTTAGCCTTAAGAACTATAAGAAATAAATGTTTGCTGTTTAAGCCATGCAGTCTATAGTATTTTTATCATAGCAATCTGAATTAAGACAGTTATGCACTCTCTGGTACTTGGGATTAGAACTGTCTTCTCAAGCTGTGGCTGTGCAGATTAATAAAACTGTGGTTCTCTTAAGAAGGGAATCATCTCAAGAATGGAATTTCTGTACAGCTGAGCAGAAAAATAGACTAAGCCTGAGTTTTTACAATTTTGTACACCTCCAAACCAGTCCTGGAGTGCTCACCAAATAATTATGTTGTATGCCAGAATAAACTGCTGAGTGTTTAAACATTATAATAACTCACAGCCTTAATCAATGTGTAACTGATACAATAACATGAGAAATTTATAAGCATACCTTGCTTTATTGCACTTTGCAGATATTGCAGTTTTTACAAATTGAAGGTTTTTGACAACCTTACATGAACAAAGTCTATTGGCACCATTTTCCCAACAGCATTTGCTCACTTTTTGTCTCTGTGTCATATTTTGATAATTTTTACCATATTTCAAATGTTTTCATTATTATAATATTTGTTATGGTGATCTGTGATCAGTGATCTTTGATGTTACTATTGCAGAAATGTTATAAGGTATGTACATTTTTCTTAGACATAATGATGTTGTACACATAACAGTCTACAGTATAGTGTAAACATAGCCTTTATATTCACTAGGAAACAAAAAAATTCATGTGACTCACTTTATTGCAATTTTTGCTTTATTGCAATGGTCTGGAACCAAACCTGCAATATCTCGAAGGTATGCCTGTATAAATGCGTATATAAATATTGTGTTACTTAACCTGAAAGGTCACATAGATTTCATAATAAAGTTTTATTTAAAATGCAATAATTGGCAACCTTAAATCATTATTAGAATGAAAATGCTTGAAAATGTAGAATACTTTGCATTCTCAATTAATAAGAATTTTTCACTGTTATAGAATTGGGAATTTTCAGGTTTTTTTTTTTTTTTTTTTTTTTTTTTTTTTTTTTTTTTTTTGCAGTATGCAGGCCTCTCACTGTTGTGGCCTCTCCCATTGTGGAGCACAGGCTCCGGACGCGCAGGCTCAGCGGCCATGGCTCACGGGCCTAGCCGCTCTGCAGCATGTGGTATCTTCCCGGACCGGGGCATGAACCCATGTCCCCTGCATCGGCAGGCGGACTCTCAACTGCTGCTCCATCAGAGAAGCCCCGGGAATTTTCAGTTTTAACAACCACTGAAATGGATATTAATTAAGATTTACTCTGGAGTAATATAGCTCTAAAATACACTGAACCATTTCAGCATACATATTTATAACTTACTTAAATACAATTAGATTTTCTGTTTCTCCTGCAGCTGATTATTTATATTTCAGGTAAGTTTATCAAGTCATTTTTCATTATGTAAAACTCCCTATATTAAACTTCACCCCAAATAATTGAATAAACCAAAGTTATTCCCTGTACTTCTCTTCAATACAACATACTCTGATGACTACCAAAAGTAAATCCTTACCATATCTAATACTACGAACAGCAGTTTTTGTCATTTTAATTTAATTATCATTGCTTTTTCTTATTTTGGTGAAAGAAAAATTAGTCAGTGAATTGGGTGTTATGAAACTTAAATTTTGTTATTTTAATTCTTCCCAAATGAATTATATATTTAGATAGTAATATTGACCTCAACCTTTTAAAAATCATGAGTAATATATTTTGTACTAAAATTGTAGTAACCTTTTTAGTGACTATCCTATCACTGTTAATGTCTTCTTTGTTTAAAAGCACCATTTTTCTACCAAAATAGTCCTGAGTATATGAAGAATAGTGTGTCACTGGATATCCACTATCCTGTTTGTAACAGTGATAGAATGTATGCTATTAACATTAAAAGGGACTTTGAAAAAATTGAGATATAATGAATAATTCATATTAGCCTATTACCTGTAGTGAATTAATGGGAAATGGGGTGTTTATAAACCCAAGTCTCATAATGGCTAAGTCATCTTGGTTCATATTCCCTATGGCCTAAAATTCATGACACTTGCAATTAACTCTTTAATAGGTAAAGAGTAACATATCAGGTTCAAAATAAAAATTCATTACAAAACATTCAGTGAAAAATCTATCAGATACAAATATATTACTCTTCACCTTTTACCAGTAAGAAAGTGCTTTCCCTAACATTTCTATAAAATATATAAACAGTGGAGTAATGTTGTATGATGGACTAGATTCCACGAATTATGCTTCTGATAAATATAGCTTTAAAGGATGGGTAACTTTTTAGTGCTTAAAAATGTATCCTTGAGTTGCAACAAATGAAAGACTCCAGAAGACAATAACTAAGTAAAAGTGAAAAACCTTGTGTAGTAAGGTAGTCCTAAGTCAGTTTTCACCTTGAAGATATATTTCAAAGCTTAATGAATTTGACCTTAATCTTAATGGTTGCACAGGATTAGAGATGAAGGAAACAAAGCCTAAAACTCACACAATATAGAAAGTATAGTATCATAACTTACATAAAGGTAAGATCCTCAAATATTATACCTCATTGCAAGACTGAATAAGAAATCAACCTACAAAGCAGAAATAAGCAGTAAATAAACTTTCCTGTTTTGACCTAGACATTGGGTAAACAAAGAAAAAAGAAAAAGAAATCTTGATTGAAAATGAAGATCTGAAAGTCAGTTGTTATGTGGTTTCATGACATAAATTTGTAAAATTTACATGGAAAACACATGGATAGTTTAATTTAAAGTAGTCTCCAGTTGATGTTGATGTTATACAATTAATAAAAGATTGTGGAATCTATTTCAGGAGGAAAACAACTTCACATTAACCTTAAACAATTATTTGGATAAAGTTCCAAGGGACTTTATAGGCAAAATTCATACAGCATTCAATTAAAAAAAGGCAGCAAAGAAAGTGAGTTTGAAGAAAGAACAGGCATTAACAACAAAAAGGTGAAGATTTCAGATATTGACAATATGAGACTTAATTTATTTAGATATAGTTAAAAGATTTTAAGTAAAAATAATATTGAAAATATACTGAATCACCTAGAAAATACATAAGAACAATATTTAAAATGTGTAAGTTTGAAAAAAGCTCAACAGACTTTATATATATATAAATATATATATATTTATATATATATGAAAAAATATAACAACCAAATTAAAGATTTAGTGGATTGAATAAACAGTATATTAGATGTAACTGAAGAGAAAGATCAGTTACCAAAATTTAAATTGAATTAAATTATTCAAAATGTAATAAAGGTAGCAAAATAACTTAAAAATATGAAAGAGGTAAAGCAAAGTGTAGGATAGGGTGAGTTGATTTAACATATATCTGATCGGAGTTCCTGAAGGACCTCAAAAATGAGAAATAAAAGAAAACAATATTCACAGAATAGATATTAAAAACTTTTTCAGAATTGTTAAGAAAAACCCCTATGAATTTCAGAGTCAGAAAATCCAATGAATCTCAAGATGGATAACAAAATAAACACACACCTCAATACATTTTAAAACCTAGACAAAACTCAAAGAAAAGTCTTAGAACAAAAAGCTGGGGAGAGTGGGCATGGGGGGATGTTGAGAACTGTAAGATCTGTTACATTAGATGAACCCCACACAGTGAACTGAACAAAATGTGTCTTTGGATCCTGCAGTTGGACATGTCTATTAGCTCATTGTATCTTGCATAATATTCTTGATCTGGGGGATTTCTTATCTTTCTTAACTATCCCTCAGTAAGGAAAAGAGAAAGTTCATTGCCATTAACTACAAATAAACAAATATAATATAGGTGCTGCCAATAAGATGTACTCCAGCAGGACTATCATTTAGAAGAGAGAAATATGTGAAAAAAACATTGTGAGAAATTTCTTTTTCTTTTTTTTTTTTTGCTGAGGGGACAGTGAAGGTTTTTTCTGGCTCTCAGAGGCAGCAGTTGATGTCTTTCTAGGACCTGGTTCTCAGAACAGTTCAAGCTGCTATGACAGTTTCCCCAATGCAGTTTGGGCTTTGTTCTGAGATTCTATTCCTCCAAGCCAGATTCTAGTTCACTTGGAGAGTCTGTAAACCAGCAAGTACTATTTAGTAAATAAAATTTATGGTTAAAATTGAAAAAGTAGGTTTCAGTGTCTACTGCTAAGAATACTGCTTATTACAGAAATTAATATTCATTGTGATTTCAGCTTTCAGACTCTAAGGAAATGAGAATCCAGGATAGGTTAACTGGCTTCACTTAATTTAAAGAGCATCAACTATCCCTCTAGTACTCCAGTACAGGAATCTAGCAAACTATGGCATACATTGACGACATGATTAATAGATAATTCCATTCTGTAATGAATTGTAAATTGAGAGAGAGGGTCCTTGGGAGATCTCATTGGTTTTTGCCCACCCCAAAAAAAATCATAAAGTTCAAGACAAAAAAGAACTGGCTAACTGACTCTTCTAGGTATATTGGAGAACATACAGAATAAGACTTTAGTCAGTTTTAATTTCAACACAAAGAATGTTATGAGAAATAGGTACTTTCTATGATTATGTTAAAAAAAAGAAAAGAAAACCCTAATATTTCTTCTAGTTTTAAGGCTAAAATAGCTGCAAACCACAAATAAATCAAACTGGAAATAAGTTTAATCCCTAGCCTCACTGTATTTCTGATGTAACAGTTAGGACACTGTTATGGAGAGAGTGAGACCTTGCGAATTAAGAAAGGAACACATGTCAGAATATATAACATTGAATTGATAAATATCTTAAATATCTAAATCCCTTTGAGCTTCATTTCCATCATAAGGCTTTTCTCCTCTGTCCCACAGGTTTTCTTCCTGCTGTACTAGAAAAGTTTGAGACAATCTTGCCAAGGAGAAATTGATGCCGAAAGCTCAGCTTCTCTGTATACCTGTGCCAAATTGAATTTAGGGTTTTGGGTGAAGTAGAAAAGGATAACTTTATTACTTTGCCAGGCAAAGAGGACACAACAGGCTCCTATGTGTCCCAACTTGGAGAGGATAGTGAGAAGTTTTATAGCATTGGTTCAAAGAGGGCATGATCAGCTCGTGGACACTCTTCTGATGGGTTGGTGGTAAGGTAAGTAGGAGTCAGCATCATCAACCTTCAAGTTCCAACTGGTCTGGGGTCCACATGCTTGTGGGCATCATACCATCGTTAATCGGTAATTTCTCCCACCTGGAGGGGTTTTAGTATCTGCAAAACAGCTCAAATATATTGTTTGTGTGTGTCAGTTGATGGGGAACCAGGACCTTGCCCCAACGCTGCACTATTGTTTCTCTTGACAGTTTGTTTCTCCCTGGTCTTGCACACCCTCCCTTCCCTAATTTACAGCTGTTTGAATCTGCCCTTGGAGCTCAGGGAAGGTCATGGAGGCTGAATAAAGCTATTTCTTGTAATCAAGGAAATGGGGGACACAGAAAGGGTTTGTGCCCAGGAGCCCCACAGGGCCCTACTCGGTATCAAAATCAATTATCTTCATGCTCCATACACAGTGCCAGTCACTGTTCTTAAATATAAATAGATTCCAGCATTGCCTCCATGTGAAATACAAGGTTTCAGTTCTGAGAGAAGGAGGCCCTAAGTGCCAAATAATTGCTATTTTTTTTTTTTTTTCTTTTTGCGGTATGCGGGCGTCTCACTGTTGTGGCCTCTCCCGTTGCGGAGCACAGGCTCCGGACGCGCAGGCCCAGAGGCCATGGCTCACGGGCCCAGCCGCTCCGCGGCATATGGGATCCTCCCAGACCGGGGCACGAACCCGTATCCCCTGCATCGGCAGGTGGACTCTCAACCACTGCGCCACCAGGGAGGCCCAATTGTTATTTTTATATAAACCAAAATTCTGAAATATGTATGGCTACTGATGGTATCAGAACAAAAAGAGAGGAACACATTCAATATTTTAGATGAGTTTAAATTTATTGTTCCAGATAAAATTATCAAAAGTTCTGGTTGTAATGTGCTAGATTTCAAAAACTGTGAATAGCTTCTAATTGTTTCCTGGTAGGTTGACTAGAAGCTGAATTTTACAGCAGCTTACAATAGATGAAATTGAGATGCCAAAATTTCCTTGGTCTAATATGGAGACAGTAATGGAAGGATTTAGGGTGATAGGAATGTTGAACGAGTAGAACTACCGTAAATCATCTGCTCATTTACCTCTCAGTAATGCCCTAGTAGGAGACACAGAATTCACTTCCTTCATCATGACTTAGATCATACCTTGTTGAAGGGGAGTACCAGCAACACTGAAAAGGTGCCAGCGTTCTTCTCTATGATCTAAGATGCTGACAAAGATGCCATTGTAATATGTTACCAGATTTGAACTGGGATGGTATTATGGGCTGTGTCGTGTGCTCCTCAAATCCATATGTTGAAGTCCTCCTGACTCCCCAGTACCTCAGAATGTGATTGTACTTGGAGATGGGTACGTTAGAAAGATAATTAAGGTAAAATGAGATATATAAGTGGGCCATACTCAATACGACCGGTGTACTTATAGAAAGAGGAGATGTGACTACAGACACACACGACCAAGGAATGACCATTTAAGAACACAGTAACAAGATATCCTTCTGCAAGACAAGGAGAGAAGCCTCAGAAGAATCAACCTGCTAACACATTGATCTTGGACTTCTAGCCTCCAGAATTATAAGCAAATTAATTTTTGTTGTTTAAGCCATCCAGTCTGTGGTGTTTTGTTTTGCCCGCCATAGAAAACTAATACAGTTGGGTGGATGAATACTGGGCTGACAGAAACCAAGTAACTTCACTTACCTACCAGAGACAAGGGGAATATTTATTGTAATATTCAGCAGGAAGAGAATGCAACCTGATTGGTTCAGATTTTGATAGTAGCAAAAGATACACCAGAGTCAGTCCTTAGGACTAAAATATATCAGATCCCACTGAAGTCTCACTGGATGTGTGTAATTTAAAAAAAATTACATCTGCAGGAAAAAGACTTGACTGAGTTTCAAAGAATACATTAAGAATCCTCATATAATTTTTAAACCTATGCCATCACATCACAGATCTAAGGCCCCTTGATTAAAGATTAGGATGGGAGCTATGAACAGGAACTGCTGTTCATTCATATTTTTTTTACCCTTTATTTTATATTGGAGTATAGTTGATTAACAATGTTGTCTCAGTTTCAGGTATACAGAAAAGTGATTCAGTTATACATATACATGTATCTATTCTTTTTCAAATTATTTTCCCATTTACTTTATTACATATTATTGAGCAGAGTTCCTTGTGCTATATAGTAGGTCCTTGTTGGTTATACATTTTAAATAACCATGTGTACATGTGAATCTCAATCTCCCTAACTATCCCTTCCCCTCACCCTTCCCCCAGTAACCATAAGTTTGGTCTCTAATAATAAAATTTGTACCTGCTTTTACACACACAAAAAAAAATGGAAAGAAAAAAAGATTAGGATGGGAAACAAAAAGATTGTGATAAAAACCTAAGATTGTGTGGTAATGTTTTTCTTATATTTTTTTTTCCAAAGGTATATGTGGTTATTTACTACAGAGACTGTACTGGGGAAAGGGTAATAACCATACATTTCAATAATCATATGGATCATTTTAGTTCCTTACCCCCAGTCATCCCAAAGCACACTCAAAATTGTGCAAAAATAAAAGTGTGGCCATGTGTCATGGTGTCAGATTTGGGGATTACACCTCAGAACAATAATACACATTTCCCTTCACTAAGGTTGACTTTGCTTGTGCCAGTGCTAAGTACCTAACCTGCCAGAAATTTGTACATTCAGTCCCTACGCTTTACCATATTCATGGGAGACCAGCCAGCCACCTGGTGACAGGTTGAAAAGATTGTAATGTCCTGAAATCTTTGAGGGGTAGCAATTTTATGTCATTTAAATTATATTCTAGGTTTTATTTGACTTTCTTGAGTAGATGTCCCTTCCAGTAAAACGATCGGTGGAATTATCGAATACTCTAATCACCGTTACACTTATAAAACATTGCTTCTGACCATGTGCAGAAAAAGGATTAAGGCAATTAACTACAGCAACTGAACCTAATGAAATCTTTGGTATTACTGTTGAATTTATCCATGAGAATAATTAAAACCTTTGCTTAGTTACCGTTCCAGATGCTAACTTGCAAAGTTGGATTCCTATCTTACTGGCTGTGTTATAGTCCTTGAACCAGAAAATGATGCATTGTCATGTCTCACTTATAGCCCAGGTACACAGGTTTAGGAACTAGGAACATGGAATTGAAGTGACATTTTTCAGTTTAAAGTTTAATATCTCATTTTCACATTTATTTTTTTCTTGTTTCCATGCCTTCAGGTTTGGGTGGTTTAGAGAAGGGGATCTGCAACCTTTGAGCCAAACCTGGTCCACCACCTGTTTTTGTAAATTTTATGAGAACATAACTAATCCTATCTGTTTCTGTGTTGTCTATGGCTGATTTTGCATAATAGCAGTAGAACTGAGTATTTGTAAAAGATACCATATGGTCTACCAAGCATACAATATTTACTCTCTGGCCATTAAAGAAACAGTTTGCTTATTATTTGTTTAGGTTTCATAGTCTCTAAGGTGGAAATGTATTAAAGGCATTTGCTAGGGAACTCATCAGTGACTTCATGGAAATAAAAGCTGAAATATCATCTTCCAATTTGGGGTACTTGATGTCACTGTTTGAACTGGTAAAAGTGAGTTGATAGTGTTGAGTTAGATAATTAGGAAGGCAAATATGTTTGCTGCTACATAATGAAGGAATAGAGTACACTTGGAAGTGTTTGAAAGACTAAGTAAACCCCTATGCAAAGGACTAACATGAATTTGTATTCCTCAGGAATGGAGGTTTGGATCACCCCATCAGATAACAATATAACAAACTTCAATCACCTTAAGTGCCAGCAGATAACAGAGGAGATGTAGACAAGATAGTGGAGGAAAAAGGCATAAAAACCAATTGCACTCATGTGACCAGTTATAAAGCTAAGTACTGAATTATGTGCTCCTATACTTCCTTTGAGGTATCACATATTTATATATAAATCTTAGATATTTTTTCTTTCCCTCAGTCGACTTCTGCAGCTATTTTAGGTACTTATTTTTGTTGTGTAAGTTTTAAAATTTGTACATAAAGTAAATTGAAGATCGAATTAGGGTGGAATGAGAGAAAAAATGGATATCACTCAGAAACCCTGAGAAATCAAAACCAACACTTGATTTTGAAATAGAAAATGAGGCTTTGGGTTGCTCCACTTTTGCAAAGTGAGTTATCAAAACCACTGCACTGGATAAACCTAGATGATATCCTTTATAGTTTATTATATACAAATGTTACCACATAGAATAAAATGTGACTAGAGCATCCTGTTTAAGACATATTCAACATGGTGGCCTGAAAACCCAATATTATTTTATTTTCATATTTATGAGTGATATTTATAATATGCAAGGGAGAAACATCTTTTGTTGTTGCTGTAGTTGTTATTATTGTTTGGAAGTTTAAGTATAGAAGAAGACCATGAGTAGGGATGTTAGACTTTAGTGGACATTTGTTACAACTGGAGTTCCCTCACATCCTTTGAACATTCTTCCTTATGAAGGATCTCTCTACTTTGAATATAAGCTGGTGCTATTCCTTTCCAACACCCTTTGAAGATAGCACACAGGAAGATAATTGAGGCACTCAGTCAGATATACCCAGATATAGTTTCAATTCAGAGCAGAGCAATGTGAGAAAGCAAGGGCCACTTGGAACTTATGATTTGGTGAGAGGCAGGGGCAGCAAGAACTGATGATCTGCTCTGAGGTCTGGTGGCAGTGGGTTACAGGTGGCCTGAACACAAGGTCACACAATGTTATCAGGAGCATATCCTTCAAGCAGGACTCTCTGTCTTCATGGAGAGTCTTGATGTGCTTAATATTTCCTTAAAAACCCTTCTTCCTGAACTAGAAAAGGAGGGGTTTACTTTTGGCATGTAAGAGTCCTGAACGAAATAATGCCTTTTCTATATAGTATTGTGACTTGAGCAGTAATGATCTGAATAGCACAGTTATAGAGTAATAAATTACTTTTCCCATGATTATTATATGAGTAATTATATTGACATTATTTATAAATAATTTCTATTATATTTGAAAGAAAGTATTATAAAGATGTTGATCGGTCTCAGTAAAAGTATTATGTTTTATTCATCACTATACATCTTACCTACCTGTTATGTAATACAAATACCATCACTACTGGCACATTATTTCACTCACATTAGAAATATGGTTTCTAGTCATTGAAGCATAAAATTGACAGAAATCGGTAAAATGTTATCAAACTCATCCCACTAGCCCCATTCACCCCAAGACACATACTCATTTTATTTTACTTTTTAACTATTTTCCTTCTTTTAATTAAATTTTACTATTTACACTGTTTAATGGATGAATATCTGGTAAACAATTAACAACCATCTTTTATATGGCATTTTATTTATGTTTTACTTCGTGTGCATAAATCTATCATTCTGATTTTTTGTACTTAGTCCTAGTGGATTGTTATTTTTAAATATGGTTTGTAAACAACATTTCAAAAATTGTAAACATGGATACACAATATTTGTGGCAGTTTCCCAAATTAATTAACTAATTAACACACCATATGTGGCAGTCTACCAGTATATGTATCTATCAATGAAATAGCATCTGTGTGTGTGTGTTTGTGTGTATGTGTGTGTCTGTCAGGGAGAGGGAATGATCAGGAAAATACAATATAAATACCAATCCTTTTCTTTACATTTAAAATTTCACAATACTTATAAGACTGTGTAATGAAGGGATAACATGTATTAAAAGCTATGTTATATATCAAGAGTGTATATATGTCCATCCCCAACATATATATGTATATATATATATACACTATTGATACTATGTATAAAATATATAACTAATGAGAACCTACTGTATAGCTCAGGGAACTCTATTCAGTGCTCTGTGGTGAACTGAATGGGAAGGAAATCCAAAAATGAGGGGATATATATATATATATATATATATATATATATATACACATATAACTGATTCACTTTGCTGTACAGTAGATACTAATGCAACATTGTAAAGCAACTATATGCCAATAAAAAGTAATTTAAGAAAAGCTTTGTTATGCCTTGGAAATATTTCATTTTATGCCTCTCTAGGTTCTTATTATTGAGAGCAAACATAGCTAATTTACATTAGCATATTCTTTGTATTTTATACAACTGTAATGCTATTAATGGTCTTTTATAATTAAATATGTTGCAATAATAAGATATTAAGCCAAAGATATAATCCAATTAGCCTTTAGTAGAAAAAAACCTATTTTAGATTAGAAAAGTATCATTTCAATATATGCTTATTCAGAATTATGGAAATTCAATTTTGGTTAATATTTTAAAATATATCAGCTTAGTTACTTATAAATTTTAATGAAATTATTCTCTTATTAAGAACATTAGGATTTGCTGCTGTCAGGCTCAAACCCTTCTGGGTAAAGTAGTTTTGAAATATATAAATTAAATGTAAGAAGTTGCCATTTCATTCTACGAAATGTAGGCATTCTGATTGGTAAAACATTTATTCTACTATCTATAATGTACGTTTCTGTAGGCATCCAATAGCCAGTATACTGTAAAAATAGAAATTCATGATAAGAATAAAGACCATAAAACTGTAATGAAAAATAAATAACACCCCACTGCTTTGCTAATGGAAACAGAAAATAAACTTTAAATACCATAAGATGGTACAAAAGTACTTCAATTCTACTGCCCAGCCTGCCAATAAAACAAGATTCAATAAAGTAAGGTAGGCAAAGTGCTGTTTACCAAACATATACCTCTGCCATCAATATATCACAGTGTATGTCTGCAGTGTCAACACAGACAAACCACAAAACAAAAATGCAATAAGAAGTGTTATAATGTACTTTCTAAAATGTGGTGCAAACTCAATCTTTCAGAAATGTAATTTTAAGATAAATTTACTGGAGTCATTGATAAATTAGTTTATCTTTTGTTCAAGGAAAGAAAGATTAGAGATTATTATGTTAGTTTCCTCTGTAACACAGAGACATATGTATTTTATATTTCAGAGTTATTATACCATTGGATAAAATTACAAATGATAGACAATAAGCATATAGAGCTTTCAGAGTTTAAAAATGGCATTCCAGAAGAAAACATTAAGTTTCTGAACTTCAAAAAGTCTCAAGATAGAATAGGGACATTTACACATAATTTCATAAAAACAATGGTTGTAAGATACAGAAAAAGATAACTGAATATTCTGACCTTTGTCAAGGATCGAATACAGTTCTTATGTATAAATTTAATGTTTTTTTTGTACTTGTATAAAAAATTATTCCCATCTTTCTAGAATTCTTATTGTTATAAAACTGTTGTTTGAAAAACTCTATAGTTTCTCAGTTACTTACTTTGTTCCCAGATTTACAGAGAATTCAATCTTTCACTACTAAGTGTAATGTTATCAGAGGATTTCTTTGTAGATGCAATTTATCAATTTAAGGACATCCTCTTTTATCCCTAATATGATGATAATTTTTATAATGAATGTACCTTGAATTTTGTTAAAGGCTTTTACTGTATCAATTAATATAATTATGTTTTCCTTCTTTACCATGTCAATATAGAGATTACATTTGAAACATTCAATCATTCTTGCATTTTCAGGTTAAATGCTACTTGGTTGTTATGTATTATTATTTGTGCATATTTATATATTATAAAATATATATTTAGTATATATTTTTAGTATATATTATACATATTTATTTATATATTGCTGAATTCTTTTGCTAATATATTGTAGAGGAATTTACATCTATATTTATGATAAATATTGGTCTCTTTTCTAGTAATCTCTTTGTCTGATTGTGGTATCAGATTAAGGCTGCCCTGATAATATGTGTTGCAAGTATTACCTCCCATTTAAATTTCAGAGTTTGTAAAGTATGTGTATTATCTCTTCCTTAGCACTGAATATTTTGAATGTTATCAAATAATTTTGAATAAAATACAACAAAATGTAGAGAACACAGTTACAAAAAATATCAAAAGCATTTTGGACACAATTTGAATTATGTAATTTTTTTTAAGTTTTAAACATTCTTAATATCTAATTGACGGTGGGTATCCAAGAAAGTGTTTAGTAAAATATTTCTTTTTTAACTCTTTTGTATGTATATATTTGTGTGTATAATATATATATATACATATATATACAGATGCATACATAAGAACATGTATGTTTTACTTTTAATAAATTCTGTCAATTGCTTATTTTGAATTAGCAGAACATCTCAGCCTGTTCAGATGCCATAATGAATTATGTATGTATATCACAACCAAGTATAAATAGTTTTCTGCTCCATAGTTTTCCAAAATTATTAAGAACATTGTGCTTTTACAACAACAATGCTGTGCTCCGTCAAAATTTGTAGTCACATTATCACCACAGGAACAAATAATTTTTTCTTCAACAGTGTTTCAACTTAGTTTGTAAAAGCATTCATAAGAGTATCTGATGTTTCACCTTCAAAAGAATAAACTTCAAAAATCTAAACTGCTTTCATAAATTGAACCAAAATAGAGGTCTATTATGGAATTCATCTAACTGATTTTCTATTTGAAGTGCATAATATAAAATCGGCAGAAATATAACATCTCTAAGTTCTTATGGAGCTGAAAAATTCCATTTTCTGTTTTTGTATGTGCCGAATTAATTTAGAGAAAGCCTAAAAACGAGCCAAATTAATTTAGAAAAATAGTCATTTGTTCAAAATAAAAAGTCTTGTTTCACAGAGTAACATGTAAATGCCATCCTACATATGTATAAGTCAAATTTGGGTCTTCAGGCAAATTTTTTCCTAAATACCTACTTAATTTTGAATAAGTGCTGCAGTCTCTTTGCCAGATTTGAATCATATAGTTGCATGTAACTTTAGATACGAACAGAGACCTGATAGTATATGGTCAATATCAGTAAGTATTTTTTGCAAATTGTACATTTATTTTGAATATTTTGGAGAAAAGGGATGTAGTTCTTGATTTTTTGTTAAGTATAAACTTTATTGGTAGTTTATGCTCATTGCTACTGAAGGCTATACCAAAAAATTAAAAAGTGACCCCAGAGAATAAAATTAATAAATAGCTTCGTATCAACCCATAAAACAAAGGACAAAACTATTATAATAAAAGAGGTCATACTAGCTTCTTTATACTCTAAACCAGGACTGTTTGTCCTCTTTTCCCCACACATATTTCACAAAGATCTAATTTATAATTTGTCATATCTCTCTTGGATTATATGCCTGATGGGCCACAGGATACCTGGGTAGCACACCAAATGCCCGGCTGGGGTAACAGTATTGAATATTTCTCTCACTAGTAGACACCCAAGATTCACAGGTCCTAGTCGTCCTAAGCACTCATGTCAGAGTACAATTCATTTCATCAGTAAGTTGAGTGTATGGGGGAAGTCTCCTAACACATTCTGGCTTACTGTAATAAAAAAATAGTAATAATGCCTCATTAAAAATGAAAAATCCCATCAAGGGCTAAGCTGCAGGAGACATAGGGACAGCAGGAATAAAACAATATGATCCCAGGTATACCAAGATATATGCCACTCTGATTATATGAACTATTCATTTTCCTTTCTCTTGGCTACCATATCATTATTTTTACATTGTCACATAGCAAGAATACATTTTATAGATGAAATTGAACCTTCATTGATTTGATCTTAGGTTGATTTTAAACTTTGGAATCAACAATCTCTATTAAAAGATTTTGACTTTAAAATTTTTATTAAAGGCAAAGCCATGTAATGTTTGAGTTGATAGAATGTCATTCACGAATATTGGAAGGAGAAATGTACTAAGAAAACCAAAGGAAGAGAGTAGGATGGTGGGTTATAAAAGTGAAGAGAGGAATTTTCAGTTACTAATTCACTTACATAATACATATTTATTAATGCAATAATTACACCGTTTAACTGCACCCATACAGTTTAATAATAATATGTTACAGTGGATGATTTATATTTGTCAGCATTTATCTCTGAACTCTATGAATTACAGCTATAATATGATTTGCTTGCTTTTTTACTTTTCTGTATACTTATTGATACAATCCTGAGGATTTCTATCGTCTTTTGAGCCTGACTCTTTTAATACTTTTTGTTGTTGTTACTGCTGTTTTTGTTGTTGTTATTTTGGCCAGAGTCCATTTTGGAATACTTCTATTCAGGAAGACCCTATCTATTTGCAACCTGAAAGATATTTTTATGTTTCTCTTCACAATTGAATGATAACTACATATAGAAATCGCTAATCAAAATATTTTCTCCTCAGAACTTTGTAGGCATGACTTTACTGGTAGATATATGGTGTTTGATACCAATCTGGTTCTGGTTCTTTATAATAAGCCGTGTTTTTCTCCATTTGGATACTTTAATATTTACTTGTTTAATATTGGACTTTTGAGATATCTCACAAGAATGTGTCTGTTCATAGATTTTGTTTTTGTTTTTTATCACTCAGTGTAGATATTTCATTAGATGGTTACCTAAGTGTATCATCTTCTTTGGAGCATTTGTAAATGACATAGTGTTTTTAACTTTGATTTCCACAGTTCATTGTTAGTATATAGACATGCAATTGATTTTTGTTTGTTGATGTTATATACTTTGGTCTAGCCGAACGTGCGTTTTTAAGGAGCTTCTTGGTAGATTTCTTGGGATATTCAATGTAGACAATCCTGTCATCTGCAAATAGGGAATTTTCGATCTTCTATTCAGTATCTGCAAATAGGGAATTTTCTATCTTCTACTCAATTTTTAGCATTTTATTGTTTCTTTTATTTGCTTTATTACCGAGGTGAGAATTTGCTGTACTATGTTGAGTAAGAGTGATGCGAGCAGAAATCCTTGCCTTGTTCCTGAGCTTATAGAGGAAGTGTTCAGTTTTCCACTAGTAAGTATGATATTAGCAGCTTTTCACAGTTTCTCTTTATTAAGTTAAGTGTATTCCTAGTTTGTGAAAGATTTGATCATAAATATGTGTTGGATTTTATCAAATGCTTTTTCTGAGCTAATCAATATGATGATATATTTTTCTTCTTTATTATATTGATACAGTGGTTTGGTTGATTGAGTTTTGAATGTTGAACCAGCCTTGCATACCTGAAATAAACCCAATTTGGTCATGGTATATAGTTCTTTTCATTCATTGCTGGATTTAATTTGCTAATATTTGTTAAGTACTGTTTATTCTAAGTTCACAAGTGATGTTTGTCTGTAGATTTTTTTTCTTTCTTTTTTTACGCTACTTCTTTTTTTTCTAGTAAGGTAGAATTTTAACCTGAAGACATTTGAGTCCTATCTCAGTTTATTGTTTTTCTTAGTCTGGACCCCTTGAAAGCAGAAACCTTGGATGTCACTTTCTTATTCATGAGGTAATTTAAGGAAGCTATAGTGAGAGAGCCGGCAAAATGAGACAAAAGGTGGAAACCCAATAAATGCTGTGTTATCGCATCAGTGTAGGCAGCAGACTGTAGACAATGGGGCTGAATCCCCTGGGGATGCTGTGAGGAACTAAGTGAACACATCTTGTTATGGATTGAATCATGTTCCCTCCAAAAATATATATGTATTAGATTCCTAACTCCTCATACTTTAGAATGTAACTTTATTTGGAAATAATGTTGTTACAGATGTAATTTGTTAAGATAAAATCATACTTGGGTAGGATAGATCCTTACCAAACAGAGGAAATTTTGACACAGAAAAATAATCAAGGAGAAAGTCTTGTGAAGATGAAGGCAGAGAGCAAAGTTATGTTTCTACAAACCAAGAAATGCCAAAGATAGCCGGCAAACTACCTGAAACCATGAGAGTCATGGAGATGATTCTCCCTCACAGCTCTCAGATGTAAACAACTCCTTGATCTTGAAATTCTAGACTCCAGAACTATGAGACGTTACATTTCTGTTAAGTCACTCAATTTGTGGTACTTTGTATTGGCAGCCCTAGCACACTAATATATCAATGGGTCCCAGAGAACAGGACACTGGGCCAATTTATCTACTGATTCCTGTCCCCTGTTGCTTGAGGTTTGACCACAATGCCATTAATTCTTTCACACTTTGGGGCTGTGTTGTCCATGAATTGATAAAAATCCTACAACTTTGGAGGAAGCTCCCAAGGAAAAAAAAGTGTGAGATAGATGCAGGTGCTTCTGGGAAGACATGAATGTGCACAGAAAACTCCCCAAACAGCTTCAGTGAAGTCAGAGGTGGTGGGCTGACATTATATGACACCAGAGACAATTTTGTCTGCTACAGTAATAGTCCCTGTTCTTCTTACATCATTATTTCCTTCATTCTCTTTTCTACATTCATTTTTCAAAGTTAGACAAATAAAAGCTTTCTGCATTTAATTAGTGATGTTGAGCATCTTTTTATATGCTTCATTTTCTTTCATATTTCTGTATTTTTTAAATATTTGCTTTATATTCTATGAATCACTTATTTTTTCTGACAACCTTACATTAAAGTTTCTTTATGATTAAGGTGACTTTGTCATTGCTGCATCTGAAATTATATATTTTTCTGTGAAGCCTGAAAATTCTACCAATGTATGGTTAAATATCATTTCTTTGCACTTCATTGTGCCAGATCACTATTTTTTAGAGTGTTTTTGAAAATTCTATCTGCATTTTATATTTTGACTTCTCTATTTTAAAATCTAAATAACCAATTCAAATTACCCTGGAAATTTCTTCATTACTTTAAATTTCATTTTAGAAGTTAATTCTAAATCCATATGAATGCATTTTTTGTGAATGAAATATCTATATCTATAGTTTCATTTACATTTATGACTATTCTTTAACCATTTATCACACTCTTTTCATTTCTTAACATATATATACAGAAAAGCACATAAAACATCTAATACACTTTAACAAATAATTATATAGCAAATATCCAAGTAATCTATAGAAGAAATGAGGACGTAATAAACACAAAATCCCCACTGGGTTCCTTCCTAAACATACCCTTTTTGAGGTCGCCACTGTCATTACTTCGTAGTAATTATTGTCTTACCATCCTTCATAGTTTAAAAAGGTATATATCTGAACCTCAAAAATTATATGATCTAACTTTCCTATTTTTGATCTTTATATAAAATCATATTATATTTGTTATTTCAGACTTATTTTTGCTCAACTCTACAATGGCATTTTTCTTGCGTAGGGGTTATAGTTTCTTATTTCTTTGCATGTCTCATATTTTTGTTGCTGTTGAAAACTCAATATATTTAAAATAATAACAATATGTGGCAACTCCTGTAATCAGATCATTTTCCTCCCAAGTTTGTTTTTATTGCTCTTTGTTGTAGTTATTTTTGTTGTTGTTCAGTTACTTTCCTGGACCAGTTCTGTAAGGTCTGTATTCTTCCTGTGTGTTGTCACTGAAGTATCTACTTAACAATCTTAGTAGCCATCTAATGATTAGATAGAGATTGACTTAAATGCCTGGAAGCAGTAAGTAACTATCTTTTCTGAGCGGCTCTGTGTGTGTGTTAGATATGCCTTTAGTGCTCTAGTGGGTAGTTTACAGCTCTGCCTTAGACTCTGTTATCTGTCTGTACAGAACCTGAGTGTCAGCAAGAGATGAGATTAAGGCTTTCTTAGTTCCCTTCTGGTCGTGTGTACAACCCTTCAAATGTGCATGTCCTTCTATTTTTTAAATTAATTTTTATTGGAGTATAGTTGATTTAGAATGTTGTGTTAGTTTCCGCTATACAACAAAGTGAATCAGTTATACATACACATATATCCACTCTTTTTCAAATTCTATTCCCATATAGGTTATTACAGAGTATTGAGTAGAGTTCCCTGTGCTATGCAGTAGGTTCTTATTAGTTATCTATTTTATATAGTGATGTGTATATGTCAATATCAATCTCCCAATTTATCCTTCCCATGCCCTTTCCCCCTTAGTAATCATAAGTAAGTTTGTTTTCTACATCTGTGACTCTATTTCTGTTTTGTAAATAAGTTCATTTGTACCATTTTTTTAGATTCCACATATAAGCGGTATCATATGATATTTGTCTTTCTCTGTCTGACTTACTTCACTCAGTATGACAATCTCTAGGTCCATCCATGTTGTTGCAAATGGCATTATTTCATTCTTTTTTATGGCTGAGTAATTTCCATTGTATATATGTATCACATCTTCTTTATCCATTCTTCCATTGATGGACCTTTAGGTTGCTTTCATGTCCTGGCTATTGTAAATAGTGCTGCAATGAACATTGTGGTACATGTATCTTTTTGAATTATGATTTTCTCCTGATATATGCCCAGGAGTGGTATTGCTTACCTTCTAGCTTCCCGGGAATGTTTGGGAGCTTTTCAAACCCTATATGGATATCTCATTCCTCAGTTTTTCCTTTTAAGTTTTTTTGTCTGCCTCTTGTTTGCCCCACATGGCTTTGCCACTTCAGGGAACTGAAATGTTAAATAGTTGTTTGATTTTTTAGACAAATGCCCTGGGGAAAGGGCTGTTCTGTACTAAGCAAGCTCCAAGTCAGGTGAATAAGGACAAGTTTTGTGAATTGGGCTTTTACAAGCAGGTCAGATAGAGACAGTGTTCTGAGGATGGGGCTTTTGAGGGCATTCCAAACCTGTTCTGTCCACTCCCAAGCTGCCACGTTGTTTGTTTTCAGAATTATCTTGGTTGCAAGGCTGCTAGTTTTCAAGACTAGGAAGAGAGGGAAGATACCTGGCAGGTTAAAATACCACAAAACTTACTGATCTTACCAAGATGAATAAATATTCTTGGGATCATTGCAAGACTGGTTTATTTTCAGAATTCTGAAAAGGTTGATTTTAACAATTTTGACTTGTTCTCCTTGCTTTTGAGGGGACTGGGTTTTGCCATTTTGGAAATGCTTTACTCTCAGTATAACCTTAATTTCTAGTTCTTTGATTACTAATAAGTTTGGACATTTTTTCATATGTGTATTTGCCATCAAAATTTTCTTTTTCTATTGAGAACTGTATAATCAAAACTCTCATTTTTGTTTTTGTTTTTCCTATCAAGTTCTTGGTCTTATTCTTATTTACCATTGTGTGTTTCTGCTCTACACAGGATATGATTCCTTAGTTGGCATATGAGTTGCAAATAACTTCTATTACACTGCGATTTGCCTATTTTCCTTCTCTTATAAAACATTCTGATGAAGAGAATGTCCCATTTTTAACATAATACAATATTCAATCTTTATTTTTATAGTTAGTGTATTTTCTTTTCTGGCTTAAAAAATATATCCTATATTGAGATTGTAAAAATATTATTTTATATAACATTATAAAATATTATAACTGCATTTCACATTTAGGTATGTAATACCTTTAAAATAATTTTCTCATGTAGTTTGAAGTATTAAAACAATCAATTTCCATATGTATACACTATTTTCCAGCACCATTTATTTAGAAAAATTTACTTTACCCACTTATATGCAGCACTATCTCTGTCCTATATCCAATCTCAGTATATGAAAACATATATCAGCACTATTACATTCTATTTGTTTATTCATCTATTGATGTAACAGTACTAGACTGCCTTAATATATATTTATATTTGTTTAGTATTTCATAATTGTTTATACTGAAGAAAATAGAGAATAGAAACCTATAAGGTCAGACCATAGAAGACCATGTTTCTGTGGGAGAATTTGGAGACACATTGGAGATAGTAAATATAAGGACAATACACTATTACATTATATTAAAGATACTTTCATATAGAGGTTAGTTTCATAGCACCATCTGATGATTTTGTCAAATGAGATAAACTCAGTCCTGTTATCTTCATTGCTCTCATTATTCAAATAATTAAAGAAAGAATAATTACTATCAATAACCATAATTTTCCATAACTTCTTCATAAAAAGGTTTGTCTTATTCACTGTTATAAAGTGAATAATAATATATTCAGAATAATATATAATTATACAGAATTAATACTCCATAACAATTTGTTCAACAAATAAAATGAGGATTATAATTTTCGTTCATGAATTTAGAAAATAGCAAAAACTTTTGTTACACTCTTGGATTGGTATTAAAGTGAATGTGACCTTTCCTATTTTCTTCAATAATTTTGATTTTTAAAATTTTTCTTGACATTTTTCTTACTATTCAAATGCTATTTTTAAACCTGGAGGCAAAAACTTTAATGTAGTTTACTATTATGCATATTTGTCATTGACATTACTTAATCTCTTCAAAGATTTTATGAAATTTGGCTTTATTTGAATGAAAAATGAAAACTAACTTGTTAAATACAAATAAAACAAATATTAATATTAGATAAACCAACTTTGTTGGATAGAAGTATTGGTCCTCAGTTTTAAGAAAGTTGCCTATTACAAAATAAGTATGGTTTCTAAATTGCCTTTATTTAACAATGACTTCAAAATCTGGACTAAAATATAATTAACAATGATCAGTGTTTGATAGATAAGCCAGGCTGACTAAAGGTTTTTGCTTTAAGCTCCATTTTATATGTTTATTTTATGTAGTTGTGCTTAAGTCATGTAAATACTATAGGCAATGTATATGAAATGGTAGAAAGTCAATATAGCCTCTGATGTTAAAACATAGTGGGTGCATTAATGGTAATCACAGCTACTGCATGAAAAAATGTAGAAAATTTTAAATTTAATTATGACAGTAAATTTTTAAGCATTTTCCAATGTTCATAAGAATGTCTCAAGCATAGTAGTGAAAAGTGTGGCCTCTAAAATCAGACTGAATTCAAATCAAGCTATATTGTTTATTTACTATATGACATAGACAAGTTATTTAAACACATTTTGCCTCAGATTTTTCTTGTAAAATTGGAATAATAACAATTCTTATTACATAGAATTGTAGCGATGATTGAATGATATAATACATGCAAAACACTAAGGTAAGGAATAAATAAAATGTTATTTATTTTAGTAGTAGTATATTTATGTGATAATACAAGTTTCAATAAACCAGGAATAGTTTTTTATCTATTTATGATAAATTCAACAAGTAAACAGAATTGTCACACTCAGAACCACAGAACATTCATATTTGTTCTGTTAGTACAAGCAACATCATTCCTCAGGTGGTGTTTATTTTTCTGACTCACTGATTTACATGGAAGTGGTAGATATATGTACCTCTTAACTTTGAAGCAAATAAGCAAATATTAATGTCAATATTTACAGAATTTATCAATTCATAAGATTTCAGTTAATGGATTTTTTACAATTATTTAACTGAAAATTATACTTCATTTATGTTTTACATATAGGTGTATACATATATCTCCATCTATGTGTATATATATGTATATATCTTTAATAATATTAAAATGCAAAAATCTCATTTTATCAATATTTATACATATTACTTTGAAATATTTTAAAGTTATTTCTCCTACTAATCTTTTAAAAATATATTACAAAAGACCCTTTTTATTCTCCCAAGCTTATAAATAATTTGAAAAAAATTAGCATAAAGAATATGAGAAAACACAGGAAGTCAGGAACAATAGTTTGGAGACAATTATATATCCATTAGTTTTCACATAGTAAATTTTTAACTGAAGCAAATTAGAGCACAACATTATGGTGATTTTCTGGGTCATTGTGAAGTCTCTGTTATGCCTCTGACTACAAAGGGGCACAGGAAAAATTCTGATGGGTGATGTAAATTTACCTTGCTTGTATTTACATGATGCTATGGCTTAGTACAGCACACAGAACTGTATACTAAAACAGTAAAGTTTACTGTATGTAAATTTATGACAATCTTTTATACGTTCTGGGATATTAAAGGACGAAGATGAGATGACTTCTTATTGTGGGATTTCACCTTAAGTAATCCCCACAAATAACTGAAATATTAACGAAAATCAATGGCCAACAAATGCTAAAGCAATGATTCTAGTCAAGATCATCTTTGAGCCCTCTGCTTCTGCTAAATTTTATGTTTATTTTTCCTGTCCCATGCTGGTATCCACTATTTTGATTAATGTTTTGTATTAAAATGTTACTTTTCAATTTTTCAACTGTTTCAGTGTATACTTTTGTTTTGACTTTTAATTATTCAGCATTTATCAGTGACATGATATTCTATTTCTACTCCTATTTTCCTTTATATATTGGTGATTTATAGAAAATAGTTCCATGGAAATGAGCTCTGCTAATGCCTTCTGGAACATACTCCTTGTAAAACTACAACCTGCTGATAAAACACAGTGGATCTGATAACTTCCAGTGCTTCAGGACAAGATAAAATGTGAGCTGAATATTTTGGGCATTTCTACTCTATTCTCTATTCTTTAGGTGTCCTCTCTTCACTGGTTATTTCCTTTCTCTTTCTTAAAAATTACACAAAAAACTATAAACCCTCTAATCAACCAAGTTAATAAGGCTCTTTGCTTACAATTCTCTGGAGTGTTTCTATGCAAGGGTGTTAGCAAATAATTGTGCACTGATTAAGAACCTATGAATAGGATAGTAGTGAATATAAGAATGGATAAAATGGAGTCATTAGCATTCACAATATATGTCTACTAAGCAGGAATTTATACGCACAGCTATGGCACAAAGATGACCAATAGAAAATGCACATGTCACTGAATAGATATGGATGAACAGAAATATGAGTTGATCTCTTTTATATTTTTGTAATCCCATCTGAACACTGTTTTAGGATTTTAACTCTCCTTAAGTAATATTTATGCTCATGTATCTGATACACATTTGTACACAATGTGTATCATGATACATTTCTGATATACAAACATAATTGCTGCCATTTTAGTAATCAAAGACAGTTATGTGCTTCCCTTTCATTTTCCTTCAGAACTCTCAAGATAAGAGAGATTTAGAGCAAATAACAGAATGTATTTCTATCACCCTAGAACATTATTTAGAGAGGAGAAACCACAGACATTTATTTATAGTGAAGTCTCTGGTTTTTTTTTTTCTTTTTGAGCAAGAGTCTTTTGTGGTCTCACTTAAAATACATAATTTTGGATTAGATGGTATAAACTATTGCCTCACTTTATGAAAATGAAATAGAAATATTCCCTTTTATACTCATATAATAACCTACAGAAGAGGATGTGATACTTAAGTCAGTTCTTCCCTGTACCCGCACAATTAATACAACATATATTCTCTAAATTCATGCTACTATATTATGTGATTTGTACATTTATAAATGTAAACATATAATATATAAATATATTTGTATGCAAATATATAGATATTTATTACAATAGTGGAATTTTAGCAAAAAAGTATATCCCAAACTTTTTCACTTATATTCTAAATAGCTTTTCCCAGTTAAATACATGCATTAATTTTAATTACTGTAATGTGCAGAATATTAAAATCATTTAGACTGAAATACAAAGTTACATGTATCTATTAAAAGCTGAATTAAAAATCATAAGAATGTATCGCTTGCTTCTTTTTTCCATTCTGCCTTCACCAAAATATGCGAATTCAGATGGATAATTACTGCTTCAAGTTAGACACATTAAGACCCATAGGCTTATTACAAAGATGAGGACACTGTTTAAGTCACTTGCCTAAAATCTGAGGCTGCCATCTGGACCTTCATGTGTTCTTTCATATTTGCTAAGTGGTGGATATTTTCTTTATCAAAAACTATCCTGGCCAGATGCTGTCCATAAAGATACCTTCTAAAACTAAAGAATTTGGAATTGCCTGAGGATATACATAAGTAAAAATAAAGAAATAAAAATAAACACACACACAACACAAATTCTTGAAAGAATGTGTGACAAAAAGTCACTGTTGATACAATCTCATGATGCAATTGAAAAATATTCCTTTTCTCTAAAGAAATTGATCTTCATATAGTGAAATAATGAAGCATTGACATTGCAATCACCTTGGTAAGGTTCCAGGTGATCTTTTCTAATCAATTCCTGATGAATATAATAGTGCAGCAAAAGGAAACTAAAATGTATAAAATTATCAACATGTCCTCAGCAAACAGACATTAAATCAAGGTTGTGTTTTAGTGTATGAAACACTAGAGTGCCACAATGAATATACAGAAATAATTAAATAAAATCGATTTAATTAGTATGCAATTAAATATCTTCACTAGAATTTAAAATAAGATTATCTTTTAATTTAAATGTTATCTGCTATAAAATTGTTGGACATAAGGAAAAGAATAATTAAATCTAATAAAATTAATAATATTTTGAAAAATTCTCCAGTGGGAAAATAATTTTTCCTGAAAATTTATCATTTCTGAAATATCACTAAATTAACATATTTTAAAGAAATATTTGTCATCATATTAAAAAAATATATTCTCCATTGTGACAAGACCATTTTCCTCCAAATTTTAAGAATTTCTGGATATTTAGTCTATGATTTCCTTAACACTAACTGTTAGGAAGAAAGACAGTTCCAGAAAATAGTTACTCTGGACTGGAAGCATAGCTACAGGCAGTAGAGTTACTATACAGTTTAAATATTATTGTAATAATTTATAGCTAAGGTAAATATGTTCCAACAGGTATCAAATAGATTTTTAAGCATTAAGTGGAAAATAAAAATATTCTCCAAAGCTATTAATTTTAGTGGTAAATTTAATAAAATCATATGTTTATTTTTAAAATATTTAAATAATTTCCTTAGATTAAAATGATTTAAATGTATGTTTACTGTTTTTCAAAATTTTCAGTATGTTTAGGTTTATAGAAACTAAATAAAACAAAAAGTTATCTAAGGAAAATATAAAACCATTTATCTACTCAAATTGAATAGTTCAGTATTTCAATGAATATTTTATGATATTTTGATTTATTATTTTAATTTCCCACTCAACTTTATACTCACAAATGCAATCTATATGACTGTATGGTAAATTTTTGAAAGAGATATATAATAGTTCTCTTATCCTATAATTTATTCCATATTATCATTCAACATTTTGAAATATACTGTGATGTATTTTATGGCCTAGCATATAGTCTACATTTTTTTATATTGATTAATACTCCAAATGTTTGGTGCAGAGTTTTATTAATATCAATCAGGTCATGTTGCTCAATAGAGTTGTCTGGGTATTCTGTATCCTCACTGATTTTGTCTGCTTGCGATAGCATTTATTGAGGGAGAGATGCTAAACTCTTCAATACAATAGTGTGTGTTTTTAAATATTAAATTCTTGTGAATTTCAGAAAGATAGTGTGTATATATACATACTTTTGTGTATATATATATACACTTTTTTTTATGTGTGTATATAAACATATGCATATAAATATACATATATATCATTTATATATATATATATATATATATACTACTTTCAGAAAGTCATTAGTTTTGACAAAATTGAAAGTGACCATACATTTCACCAACTTTAATTCTCTCATATTTCAGATGATGCTTGAATCTGGAAAGTTTAAATATATTTTCCAAAAATTAAAGAGATAATTTAAAAATAAAATTATGGTTTTCTGAAAGTCATTCCTTCATGTCATTCTTTGGATAAACCACTCATATATTATGTACTATATATATGTATATGTTTATATATATATACCAATATTTATATTTATATGCAGTTCATATTTTATATTTAATATATCACTATTTTAATATATTTTATACATATTTATCTTTGTTTATATGTATATTATTCATTTTTACATTTTACATATACTGGACATATAAGTATATAGGGGTGTGTGTTTGGGGGTGTGTGTATAACTTGTCCAAAAGGATATATATCATATGTTTTATAGCAGAGTGCAAAGTATGCTAGAGTTGAAATCATAGAGCAAAGTCTATTTTTAAACCAGTATTTTGATATTTGTCAAATCTTAGACTCTGGACTTTTGAGCTTCATCTGCCTGATGGTAGAATTGAAGTATGTTATTGTGTCAATTCTAAAATTCATAGCTTAGGAACATCTACTATGGTTTAAGGCCTGTTCCAAGTATTTTATATGGATTAACTCATTAGTATAAATGATTTATATATCCTCACCTAATATTTTATAGGGATCACCGTTATCATGTTCATTTTACAAATGAGGAAAATGAACTCAGAGAGTTTGTGTAGTTATAGCTTGTAGGAAGGCAAGACGGAATTGACTAAAAGCAATGGTCTCCCCAGTCTAGGCCCTTAACCCTTATGTGGTATTGTGTATACATTATAAAAAATGTCTGAGGTTTGGTTTTTTGTTTAATTTTCCAATATTCTCCTGCTGTTTATATCCACATTAAGACTGAAACATATATTGGACTTCCCTGGTGACACAATGGTTAAGAATCCACCTGCCAATGCAGGGGACATGGGTTCAATCCCTGGTTTGGGAAGATCCCACATGCTGTGGAGCAACTAAGCCTGTGAGCCACAACTACTGGGCCTGTGCTCTAGAGCCCGTGCACCACAACTACGGAGCCCACGTGCCACAACTACTGAAGCTTGTGCACCTAGAGCCTGCACTCCACAAAAAGAGAAGCCACTGCAATGAGAAGCCCATGCACTGCAATGAAGAGCAACCACCGCTCACTGCAATGAAGAGCAGCCCCCGCTCGCTGCAACTAGAGAAAGCCCACACACAGAAAAGAAGACCCAACACAGCCATAAATAAAAAATAAATAAATTAATTAAATTTATAAAAAAGACTGAAACATATAAAAACTACTAACATTGCTTTATATTTCTAAAAAGCCAGCATAATCTCAATCTTTTAACTGCAATTCACTGTCTCAAAAAATTGTTAATATAACCAAAAAACTAGCTACTCATTTTAATATGGGTGGATTAATGAGGATTCTAAACCTACCTCTTTATTTGTTCATTGACTTGGCTCAGTAATTGTCTTAGTAAACACTGAAATAATCATATTTGGATTATATTTCAGATAAAGGTTTTACAAACAATTTTTCAAAGTGTGTAATGTTCTTATAAAATTTTTGAGATTTCAAAAAATTTTATGATATTCCTCAAATGCCCCAGTAATGCAAGTGAGTGTGTCATTGTTTGTTGTTGCCAGAATACAAAGTGGTAGGTTATTAAAAGGTCTAAAAGCAGAGGTGGTTAATAAAAATGTACATGGTTTTGTCAAGACGTAATATTTTAATCAGAGATAATAATAGATAATAAGCAATTAAAATCATTTGTATAATTCACCTACTAAATAGAAGCCACATTTCTATATATTGTGAAACATCTTTAGTTTTGTTTTTATTTAATTCAGTTCAGGTGAAGATTAAATTTAATTTAGCAAATATGTATTAGCATATTTTTGTGTTTTTGCATCTCAAGTCCATCTTTGTGCCATTTTAATTCATTTTTATTTTGATTCAAGGCCAAAATTTAGCTATTCTGAGGCTTTATGAGAACTGTTAGCTTGTTTTTACTATATCCGTCACTATGAATAGCTCTTCTCAATTAGTAGGCTCTTATCTAAGATAATTCAGAAGCAATTTCTAAATCAATATTGAGACTACTCTAGAAAAAAAATCTACATTTTCATAGCAACTTGAGCTGTCATATTGCTCTTTAGACTACTTCTGCCACTTGAGACATGTGAAAGTCATTTGTGGATCTCCATTTATATCTGTGTATGTATGTGTGTACAAAATGTAGGCAAATATATGTGCATATATATATACACATATACAACTTGCAGGTTTATATATCTTGTGTTAGTGTGTATGTGTATTTTTACACACACTGTCATACTAGACTACTTTCAATTCACAGAGGAATAGACAGCAGGGAAATAAAGTATATTGAGGCTTGAGGGTATAGAATAGAACAGGGGATTGATAATCAGTGGGCAAACAAAACAAAACAAAGTAAATTAAAAAAAGAAACATAAATTATAGAAAGGTGATGGTGTGTATTAGGGGAAGGGGGATGGTAAATGCTAGAGGAAATAATTGCCACAAGCAAGATTTATGATAAACTTTCAAGGAAGGCTTGCACGTGGTTATTAAATCTGCTTGGGAGATCTGAGCTCAAAACTTCCTTGGGAGCTAGGGCAGCAGAGTGAGGATGATCTAGTAATACATCGATAGAGAACTTGAATCCAATAAGATGTGATGAGATGATAACAAAAACAATGAAAAGTAAAACAAACAAACAAAAAGCCACCCTATTGTAATCAGAAAATATGCATTAAAATTTGTAGATAGAAAAATATAGCTCATGAAATTTACACAGTAAGTCTCTTTGGTCTTTAAGGGTAATTGCTAAATGTGTTTTATATCATATCAACAATGTACAGGTATTAGAGATTTTAATAGGATTAGAATTCCCAATTCCAAAAAATATATATATCAATTTTCAAAAATTGCAAAGGGAAATTCATGGGTTTAACTTCCCCAAAGAAGTGGTGGAGGCAGATAGATTTTCTTGTATATCATCTTACACAAGGTATGATTTATCAGGAGGCAGACAAGGGAAGAGGGGTTCCAGGAAGGGTGATATCCTAGAAAACCTGAGAGATGTGACCATTATATCATCTTTGGATTAAAATAATTGCTTTAATTTGTATCAGATTTTATAATTGACTTTATAAATTCTAAATTGTATCTTATTCCATTTAAATTTCTCCATCTGTTTTTTTCCTAATTGTTGAATTATGACTTTTTTTTCACTATTATATTTTTATTGGAGTATAATTGTTTTACAATGTTGTGTTAGTTTCTGCTGTAAAAACAAAGTGAATCAGTTATATGTATACATATATCCTCATATCCCCTCCCTCTTGAGCATCTCTCTCACCCTCCTTATCACACCCCTCCAGGTCGTCACAAAGCACTGAGCTGATCTCCCTGTGCTATGCAGCAGCTTCACACTAGCCATCCATTTTACATTTTGTAGGGTATATATGTCAATGCTACTGTCTCATTTCACCCAGGCTTCCCCTTTCCCCGCTGGGTACTCAAGCCCATTCTCTACATATGCGTCTTTATTCCTGCCCTGCCCCTAGGTCCATCAGTATCATTTTTTTTTAGATTCCATATATGTGCATTAGCATACAGTATTTGTTTTTCTCTTTCTGACTTACTTCACTCTGTATGACGGTCTCTAGGTCCATCCACCTCACCACAAATAACTCAATTTAGTTTCTTTCTATGGATGAGTAATATTCCATTGTAGGTATGTGCCACATCTTCTTTATCCATTCATCTGTGGATGGACATTCATGCTGCTTCCATGTCCTGGCTATTGTAAATAGTGCTGCAATGAACATTACGGTATATATGTCTTTTTGAATATTGTTTTTTTCAGGGTTTATGTCCAGTAGTGGGATTGCTGGGTCATATGGTAGTTCTATTTTTAGTTTTTTAAGGAACCTCCATACTGTTCTCCATAGTGGCTATTTACATTCCCACCAACAGTGCAGGAGCGTTCCCTTTTCTCCACACCCTTTCCAGCATTTATTGTTTCTAGATATTTTGATGATGGCCATTCTGACTGGTGCGAAGTGATACATCATTGTGGTTTTGATTTGCATTTCTCTAATGACTAGTGATGTTGAGCACCTTTCACATGTTTGTTAGCAATCTCTATGACTTCTTTGGAGAAATGTCTATTTAGGTCTTCTGCCCATCTTTGGATTGGGTGTTTTTTTTGTTGTTGTTGTTTTGTTTTGTTTTTTTGATATTGGGCTGCATGAGCTGCTTGTATATTTTGGAGAATAATCCTTTGTCAGTTGCTTCATTTATAAAATATTTTCTCCCATTCTAAGGGTTATCTTTTTGTCTTCTTTATGGTTTCCTTTGTTGTGCAAAAGTTTTTAAGTTTCACTATGTCCCATTTGTTTATTTTTGTTTTTATTTCCATTTCTCTAGAGGTGGGTCAAAAAGAATCTTGCTGTGATTTATGTCATACTGTGTTCTGCTTATGTTTTCCCATAAGAGTTTTATAGTGTCTGGCCTTACATTAAGGCCTTTAATCCATTTTGAGTTTATTTTTGTTTGTGCTGTTAGGGAGTGTTCTCTTGTGGCTGTCCAGTTTTCCCAGCACCACTTATTGAAGAGGCTGTCTTTTCTCCATTTCATATTTTTGCCTCCTTTGTGAAAGATAAGGTGATCATATGTGCATGGGTTAATCTCGGGGCTTTCTATCCTGTTCCATTGATCTATATTTCTGTTTTTGTCCCAGTACCATATTGTCTTGATTACTGTAGCTTCTTAGTATAGTCTGAAGTCAGGGGGCCTGATTACTCAAGCTCTGTTTTTCTTTCTCAAGATTGCTTTGGCTATTCAGTCTTTTGTGTTTCCATAGAAATTGTAAATTTTTTTGTTCTACTTCTGTGAAAAATTCCATTGGTGATTTGATAGGGATTGCACTGAATCTGTAGATTGCTTTGGGTAGTATAGTCATTTTCACAATGTTGATTCCTCCAATGCAAGAACATGGTATATCTCTCCATCTGTTGGTATCATCTTTAGTTTCTTTCATCTGTGTCTTATAGTTTTCTGCATACAGGTCTTTTGCCTCCTTAGGTAGGTTTATTCTTAGGTAATTTATTCTTTTTGTTGCAATGGTAAATGGGAGTGTTTCCTTAATTTCTCTTTCAGATTTTTCATCATTAGTGTATAGGAAAGCAAGAGATTTCTGTGCGTTAATTTTGTATCCTGCTACTTTACCAAATTCATTGATTAGCTATAGTAGTTTTCTGGTGGCATCTTTAGGATTCTCTATGTCATCTGCAAATAGTGAAGGTTTTACTTCTTCTTTTCCAAATTGGGTTCCTTTTATTTCTCTTTCTTTTCTGATTGCCATGGCTAAAACTTCCAAAACTATGTTGAATAATAGTGGTGACAGTGGGCACCCTTGTCTTGTTCCTGATCTTAGAGAAAATGATTTCAGTTTTTCTCCATTGAGAATGATATTGGTTGTGTGTTTCTCATATATGGCCTTTATTATGTTGAGGAAGGTTCCCTCTATGCCTACTTTCTGGAGAGTTTTTATCATAAATGTGTTTTGAATTTTGTCAAGAGCTTTTTCTGTGTCTTTTGAGATGATCATATATTTTTTTTTCCTTCAGTTTGTTATTATGGTGTATCACATTGATTGATTTGCATATATTGAAGAATCCTTGCATTCCTGGGATAAACCACACTTGATCATGTTATATGATCCTTTTAATGTGTTGTTGGATTCTGTTTGCTAGTATTTTGTTGTGGATTTTTGCATGTATGTTCATCAGTGATATTTGCCTGTAGATTTCTTTTTTTTCTGACATCTTTGTCTGGTTGTTGTATCAGGGTGATGGTGGCTTCATAGAATGAGTTTGGGAGTGTTCGTCCCTCTGCTATATTTTGGAAGAGTTTGAGAAGGATTGGTGTTAGCTCTTCTCTAAATGTTTGATAGAATTCACCTGTGAAGCCACCTGGCCCTTGGCTTTTGTTTGTTGGAAGCTTTTTTTTCTAAATAAATATATTATTTTATTTTTGGCTGTGTTGGGTCTTTGGTAATGGGCACAGGCTTTCTCTAGTTGCAGTGAGTGGGGTCTTCTTCTTGTTGCAGTGGGTGGGCTTCTCACTGAGGTGACCTCTCCCGCTGTGGAGCATGGTCTCCATGCTCACAGACTTCAGTAGTTGTGGCACGCAGGCCCAGCAGCTGTGACTCACAGGCTCCAGAGCTCAGGCTCAGTTGTTGTAGCACACAGGTCCAGCTGTTCCATGGCATGTGGGATCCTTGCAAACAAGGGCTCGAACCCATGTGCCCTGCTTTGGCAGGCATACACTCAACTTCTGAACCACCAGAGAAGCCCTGTTTGTTGGAAGATTTTTAATCACAGTTTCAATTTCAGTGCTTGTGATTGGTCTGTTCATGTTTTCTATTTCTTCCTGGTTCAGTCTTGGAAAGTTGTACTTTACTAAGAATGTATCCATTTCTTCCAGGTTGCCCATTTTATTGGCATATAGCTGCTTGTAGTAGTCTCTCATGATCTTTTGTATTTCTGTGGTGTCATTTGTTACTTCTCCTTTTTTATTTCTAATTTTGTTGATTTGAATCTTCTTTTCCTGATGAGTCTGGCTAATGGTTTATCAATTTTGTTTATGTTCTCAAAGAACCAGCTGTTAGTTTTATTGATCTTTGCTATTGTTTCCTTCATTTCTTTTTCATTTAGTTTTGATCTGATCCTTATGATTTCCTTCCTTCTGCTAACATTGCTTTTTATTTGTTTGTGTTTGTTTTTTTGTTTTGTTTTTCTTTCTCTAATTGCTTTAGGGTAATGTTAGGTTTTTTATTTGAGATTTTTCTTGTTTCTTGAGGTAGGAATTTATTGCTATAAACTTTCCTCTTAGAACTGCTTTTGCTGTATCCCACAGGTTTTCAGTTGTCATGTTTTCATTGTCATTGTGTCTATGTATTTTTTTATTTTGTCTTTGGTTTCTTCAGTGATCCCTTGGTTGTTTAGTAGTGTACTGTTTAGCCTCCAAAATCACAAAATCAAGACTAATGGTTACTGACCTTGTTCTTCTAATTTCTTGTTTATGTTCATTTTTACAAATTTCTTGACATGCTTAGGAGTCATGATTTACTTTGAATCTGGTGCAAGATGAAGTTAAATTATGTTTACTATCTGAAAAATCAGAAAATGAGCTCCCACTTACAGATCCATATCTCTTAATAGTTAAATTGAGATAAGCTTGATTATAATTGTTGATACAAATTATTCTTGGGGGGATCCAACTTTCCAGAAAATACAAGACTTATGAAAAACAAACACATATTCATTGCTAAAGTTTGCAATAAATTTAGAAGCTCTCATCTGAGTGATTATCCCTAGAAATTATTTTTTCCAAATTTAGAAAATTTATTTGAAAAAAAATTTCCTCCATTTTATTTAACGAGTAAAAGTGACAGCACTACCAATTAATCTAGCTGAAAGTTAACTAATTTACAACCTCCTTTACTATCATGTGCATGTTTATCATTCTGATTTTTGTGAATGTTTTTATTTTGGAGTTCTTCCAATTCTTTAAGCATGATTTAGTGCTAACTGATTTTTCTCAGACAACTAGGAGGATGTGAGATATGCTCTATCAATATGTCCTCTGTGTGTGTGTGTGTTTGTGTGTATTCCAGTATTTTAAATGGAAAGAAAATATAAAGAAATATTTTCTAATTGTTTGAAGATACCTGAAGTCACCTGGCAATAGACAACCACTTTAAATAGACTAAGACTCTGTAACAAGGAATAACAATTCTGACTCCATACTGGATTTGTTTCTTTTACGTTAAACTTTGTATTCTATTGCTTTTGCTAGAAATTCATCACTAAAGGGATGTTGCCTATAGCTTAAGGTATACGTAATGGCTTGTATCTGGGAACCTCTCCTCCCATGCCTGAGTGTTAAGCTTTGTTTAGCTCACAGGAAACAACTGGTCAGGCCCACCTGTGTGTGGCTACAGGAAAGAAGAAATTAACACATCCCCTCCAGAGTCTGGCTGGAATATTTGCAACAATTTATTGCTTTTTTTACTGTGTCTCCACACCTCCCCCTCTTTATTCTATAAAATAAATATAGTTAAATATATTTATATTTATATTATATTATATTTATATTATATTTATATTTAAATATAAATAAATATATACCCAGGAAATATAGTTCTTTGGGACACTAGTCCACTATCTTCTCAGTCTGCTGGTTTTCTGAATAAAGTCACTATTCCTTTTCCCAACAACTCGTCTCTCAGTTTATTGGCCTGTTCTGTGGTGAACAGTAGAATCTTGGACTCAGTAACAATTCTATATGTTCCTGAGATCCAAATCAGGCAATGCATCCTGTTATTGAGAGAATATGAAGATATTTCATTCTTCCTGGATTTATGGTGTTGTCATACAGTCTTTTAATAACTGTGAATGTGACTTATTTCTGACAATCTTTTCTGTTATGCTATTATCACTCTTGATTCGTTCACATATTTCTGATTTTATGTAAGAATAAAGGAAATGTTAGCATAGTTTATGTGGTACTCATAATATTGTCACCTAAATTCAACACTGGTAATAAATTGTCTAAATGTTTTCTAAGCAGGTGATGTGGAGAAAATACATTAAAGTACATACTCTGTATAGAACAATCAGGTCAACTAACTAGTGTGAACATTTCCAGAGAAAAAGGGGAAAATATGCCAAGAATCAGGCACATGTGGCTTTATTCAAACAAAAGTACTCATGTTTAGGTGACAAGTTACTGAACTTCTATATGAGCCTCAATATTTTCATGTGAAATGTGAATATTATACATTAATAATCCTAGGGTTTTATGAATTTATAAGATGCATGAATATAAGATAATCATACAGTAAATATTAGTTTTCACCCTTCACTAAGTTCCCAGTAGTGTTGATTTCCTAATTCTACAATTGTGACACAACATGATGACATAGAAATTATTTATTATTTCATAATAATAATATATTATATTATAATGATATAATAATAGACAATTTTAACACATTTTTAAAAGATTTTTTTAATGCTTTTTCCATGAGTATCTATAATTGTAATGTAGACTAACACTTTTCATTTTATTGATGAACATATTCATTACTTTTATAAAGCTGAAAATATGTTTACATTCTTTAGCAGTTAACTCATACATTAAATGGGAATTAGTATGTTTCTATTGTCTGGCAGCTAGAGTTACATTAAACATTAGAGTGGAACTGTTCTTTGCATGTTTTTTCCTGGAAAATTTGCTTTTATCTAAAACAACAGAAGAAAAACATTTTCTCAATGGTTATTTAGTCAGTGTCACATTTGTTTATTTCAGTGTCAGTTTATGACTGTTTGCAATATTTTCTTTACTTACTTATCCCTGATATCAAAGTAAGTGGAATATGCATTATTTCCTCTGACAGAATCATAGTTTCCTCAAGAATTAGAGGAAGAAAATAACTATTTAGGGAGCAACAACTATAGAAATAATCCCTTTATCTCTGAAATACAAGGTTCATGTAAGTTAATGCATATCCAACTTCTCAATGCTTAAGAAGTCTCTTGATTCTTACTGTAATTCAGAATGTTGCTAAGTGCTAATTGGAAGGGCTTTGAGTCACTCCATAAGATATTTTACAATTAATCCAGTTTCAAATCTTGTTCCTCTGAATGATTATTCCATTGAGGCTTGTCACTAAATTAAAACACTCTACTACTTTTTAATCATTTTGTCCTTCAGACTCATTACTGAGACCCCCAAGTCTACGGCTAAAATTCATATAGATTTTTGTTGTCATTGTTATTGTTGTTGCTTATAGATATTACTCTGTAACTACCATATACCTTTATTAAACTTTATGCTTAAATTAAGCTTTTTAAAATAGATTTCCCAAGACCCAACAATAATTTTTAATATTTGTGTAAGAAGATGTTGTAATTGGAATTGGCATTTATGGGTATCATATTTTTTAATGTAATAATTAAATTTAATGTATTTAATTTAATACATCTGCCAGATTGTCTGATGCTACCCAAATTAATTAATGTTGATACATATTAAGACAAATTTCAGATTGAGTTTAATCTAGTTATGAATAAAATAAAGTCTTATTTTTTTAAGAAATACATTTCATAATGCTATAGCTACTATAGATAGTGATTCCTCTGATGGATCTGGGCAAAGTAAATTGAAAACCGTCTGGAAATAATTCACCATTCTAGGTGCCATTAAGAATATTCATGATTAATGGGAAGAGGACAAATTGTTAACACTAACAGGTGTTAGTTGATTCCAAACCTCACGGATGATTTTGAGAGGTACAAAACTTCAGCAGAGGAAGCAACTGCAGGTGTACTGGAAATAGCAAGAGAACTAGAATTAGAAGTGGAGCCTGAAGATATGACTGAATTGCTGTAAGCTGATGATAAAACTTGAACAAATGAGCAAAGAAAGAAAATTCTTGAGATGGAATCTACTCCTGGTGAAGATGCCATGAAGATTGTTGAAGTGACAATAAAGGATTAAAATATTACACCATTTTGTTGGTAAAGCAGAGGCAGGGTTTGAGAGGACTGACTACAGGTTTGAAAGAGGTTCTACTGTGGGTAAAATGCTATCAAATAGCATTGCATGTTGCAGAGAAATTTTTCATGAAAGGAAGAGTCAATCAATGTGGCAAACTTCATTGTAGTCTTATTTTAAGAAATTACCACAGCCATCCCAAGCTTTAGGAACCACTATCCTGATCAGTCAGCAGCCATCAACATAGAGGCAGGAATCTCCACCAGCCAAAAGGTTATGACTCACTGAAAGTTCAGATGATCGTTAGCCTTTTTTAGCAATAAAGTATTTTTAAATTAGGGTTTATACATTGTTTTTTAAGACATAATGTTATTGCACATTTAATAGACTACAGTATAATGTAAAAACTTTTCTATGCATTGGGAAACCAAAAATTTGTTTGACTTGCTCTATTATGATATTCACTTAACTGAGGTAGTCTAGAACCAAACCCGTGATATCTCCAAGGTACTCCTGCATTTAACTCTGTTATTTTAAGACAAAAGCATCAAGTGTGGAGGCCAGAATACTCCTCCATAATCAGAGGAGGACCTGGGTAAGCTCATGGGTTGTAGTTTCTCACCTGTCAGATAAGAAAGATTAAGTCAAATTATCCCTTCACTTACAAAGAGGGTTCCATGTTGGATTGCCTCTCTCAATACGATGTAACAATTTCAAGCACACCAAATTCTGACTGAAACACTTTTCTAGTTGGAACTTTTGTGAACTTGACCCTTGATCAGCATTTATGCATATTCAGCCCAATTGTATGATGAAATGCATCATTCCTCACAGCTACAATATTAAGGAACACAATCCTGAGCTCCTTTCACAAACAGAGTTTTTCAAACTTGGGGAAACTTTTTTTAAAAGATATACTACTAGAGAGGGGAAAGGATACAAATATGTCACATAAGATATAATTAATAAATATCTTCAAACAGCCAATTCCTTAGACATTGATATTTCATTCTAGTATGGCACATTATATCCATGACACATCAATCAACAAAAATAATTTAATATGCATGTGTCTACATGAATAGGCAATATATGCATATTCATGTGGACATATGTGTATTATACATATATGTATCTATATACATACACACGTTTACACATATATAAGTACATATGTATACTACATATACACAGTTTTCTAAGTACATGCTGGTTACTTTGTTACTAGTGGTATATTTACACTTCTATATGCTTGTATGTTATTCTGATTTTAATTCTGTTTCTGCTAAATATCTGGGGACATCATCCATGTATGATATTTAAGTTTCTAGGATTGTTTTCTATTTGCTTGGCACTGAAAGTATAAGCAAGAAATGTGAACTCTTCACTGTAGCTATGTTTTTCAGGGGTATCCTTAAGTAGGTCTAGTACACTGACTCCAACACTATGAAGCTCATATTGGATTTCAATGTGTGGCTTTGAAATCCCAGGCATGGTGCAATTTTCTGAATTATTCACACATAATCACTCCATAGGGTTACATTTAAGCATGATGGGAAAGCGCCTTAAAGCAGGCAGCCATGAAGAGTCTTGTTCTGTAGTCGATATTCAGAATACATTAAGATTGATGATAACATAATGTTCATGATCTAAATGTGTTAAATTACCTATTCAGAGATTACGGTGCAGATAATGATTTCAGATGTCTCAGATAAGCATTTAATCATCATTTTCTCCACTTATTGTTATTAGATGGATATACATTCAAAAAGCAGAAGAAAAAGAAGACTAATTCACTAAGTGGCATTGATTCTACATAATGCATAGTTAGGAATGCCGATCAAAAGTATGGTTATCAGAAATAATGCAGTAAGCAAATAAATTATGTCTCTTAAACTAATAACAGAAGAATACTATTACTATTGCTGATAATAATCATGGTTTTAAAATGAAAGTACATACTATTTTCAGAATCTAAAAGAGTTAAAAGAGATATAAGCAAAATTACATCTTAAATAATCTAAAATTTATAATTAAAATAGGTGAATATTACAAATGATTTGGTAAAATATAGTTTCATAAGTTTAAGAAATGTAAAGTAACTTTTTAGATTTCTAAGAATATTACACAAAGGAACAAATATAGTCCATTATAAGTAAAACTAGGTAAATATTATAGGTGAATACTGGGTGAATTGTATAATTTTATAACACTTGTTTCTAGTTTGTTCTCATTTGCAAATCTTGTCTTCTCAATCCACAAGGTACCCAGTATATATTATCCAAGCATATGGATGGATACAACTGCTTTTGATGATTGAGGAACATAAAAAAGACTTGAAGCTAGAATGAGCTGGGAGTGAATGGCACTTTTTTTTTTTTTGGCCTCTCCCGTTGCTGAGCACAGGCTGCGGATGCGCAGGCTCAGCCGCCATGGCTCACGGGCCCAGCCGCTCCACGGCATGTGGGATCCTCCCAGACTGGGGCACGAACCCGTGTCCCCTGCATCAGCAGGTGGACTCCCAACCACTGCTCCACCAGGGAAGCCCTGAATGGCACTTTTAAAACAACTATGACATAATTCATTGACCAAGAAGACAACTGGTAGATGATTAAGCTTACAGGGCCAGATCATAGAAGAATCCATAAACTGGTAAATTCCAGTTGCCACAGATGCCGATTAGAAAGTTTTAATGGCATGATGACACAATATTCAGTATTAAAAAAAAAACGTCACCTGGGAACTCTCTGGTGATGAATTGTTAGGAAGCAAAATTGGAGGTTGATAATTGGAAAGACTCAAGATATATTGTGAGCATAGGAAAAAAAACCTGATGGATTGATTTCAGAGTGTGATGAGGAAGTGGAAAGTAGAAATGAAACTGGGTGGAAAGAGACTGTAGGCAAGTGGAAACAGAGAAGCAATTTCAGTTTAAAATACCAGTGAGCTATCCAACAAGAAATTTCATAGCAGGGGAATGTACAAGTCTGGAGTTTAGAATATATGTCCCAAGTCAGGAAATACATTTAAGGATTATCAGCATGGAAATGACACTTAAAGCAAAAAAGGAAGTTGGAAATCAGAGCTCTGTCTACCAATGAATATTCATATTGTACTAAGAAAGCTAACATTATCTATTTTGACAAATGTACTCCAATTTCTTTATGTTAATCTCATGTTGACTTTAATGAGAACTGAGAAGGTGAGGAAAAACAGCAGTTTTATTTAGGCAAACGTTTTGGTACATTTTTTACTTTACCATTTAATTAACACACTTAATCATAGCTAAAATATTTACATGAATCAATTTAATAAAACAAAATTGTTCCTTATTGATTTTAGCAAATATTATTTACTACAGGTAAGAAAGTTGCTTCAGGGGAAATAAAAACTGTTATGAGAAGTATAATTTACAACAAAGTTTAGGTAATTACTCAGTATCATTTCTACTGATTTTATTATATAAGCTTTGGATCATGTTTTCAACAAATAGTCAAGAAATGAAACCAGGATTCAAAATAAATAAATAAACACATATATTTATAGATCTTTTTTTCTCTATCTTTAGAGTTAACAGCTGCTTTTCTCATAGGCTGTTTTCTTCCACAGAAAATACTATATTGAAGAAAATTTCTTTCATACTCCATGAGTGCAGAATTTATTAAATTTCTGGTTGGCTTTAGGCACAAAGGTATGTTTGAGGTTAATGTGGGAAAATAATAAAATAAAATAAATGGAGGTGATTTAATCTGAAGGAAAAAATGCTTCCCAGAATTTCCAACATGAAACCAATTTTAAAGGAAAAAACACCTATGATACCTATAAGGTAGCTGTTTTCCTTCATGCCCTACAGCCTCAGTTCTCTGAAAGAAAGTTGCACTTAAAAAAATCTAGTGTCCCACATTTATAAGATGTTAAAAAATATTTGTTTATTTGACAGTGTTTGCCACTTGGTAATAAATTGTTATACTAATTTAAATGACTAGACAAGTATATTTCTTTGAAAGTATTTCTTAATTTGAAAGTTTCATTTGACATGACTTCCCAGTGATTTTAATATAAAGAGGATTTTATAATAGTCTTAAACGTGAGGGAAATCACACATGCAAAGGTGACAAAAATTATCTTCGATAATTGATGGGAAAAATTGCTAAGAGTAAAGATATTCTACTTATTAATACAAGTATAAATTCAAATTGGTAAATGTTAATAAGAAAAACTAAGACTTCAAGTAACAGAGATAGCATATGTAAGGTGTGTAAAAGAGTACCTATACCCAGAATAGCCACTAAAAATAAACTTTAGAACTCAATAATAAAAAAACACACAAATCAATTAAAATATGGGCAAAAGGTATGAACAGACACCTCATCAAGGAAGATATACAAATGGCAAATTAACATATGAAAATCTGCTCACATCGTATGTAATTAGAGGATTCAAAATCAAAACAACAGTGAGATACCACTACACATCTTTTAGAAGGGTCAAAATCTCAAACACTGAAAACACCAAAGTGTGACAAGGATATGGAACCATAGGAACTCTCATTCATTCCTGATGGGAATGAAAAATGATACAGACACTTCGGAAGACAGTCTGACAGTTTCTTACAAAGTTAACATACTCTTACCATACAATCCAACAAATAAGCTCCTTGTTATTTACCCAAAAGAGTAGAAAACTCACATCTACACAAAAACCTGCACATTATGAATGTTTATAGCAGCTTTACTCATAACTGTCAAAACTTGGAAGCAACCAAGATGTCCTTCAATGGATGAATAGATAAACAAACTGTGGTGCTTTTATACATTGGTATATTATTCAGCACTAAAAAGAAATGAGTTATCAAGCCATGAAAGTACATGGAGGAAACTTAAATGGCATTGCTAAGTGAAACAAGGCAATTTGAAAATGCTATGTACTGTGTGATTCCCATTATATTACATTCTGAAGAAAGCAAAACTATGGAGATAGTAAAAAGATAAATGGTGGTCAGAGGCTCAAGAGGAGAGAAGGATGGATAGGTAGGTGGAGCACAGGGGATTTTTTAGGGCAGTGAAACTATTCTGTATGATACTGTAATGTGGCTATATGTCACTATACATTTTTCAAAAACCATAAAAATTTTCACCATGAAAAGTAAACCCTGGGCTTCCCTAGTGGCGCAGTGGTTGAGTGTCCACCTGCCGATGCAGGGGACACGGGTTCACGCCCCAGTCCGGGAAGATCCCACATGCCACCGAGTGGCTAAGCCCGTGAGCCATGGACACTGAGCCTGCATGTCCAGAGCCTGTGCTCCGCAACGGGAGAGGCCACAACAGTGAGAAGTCTGCGTACCACAAAAAAAAAAAAAAAAAAAAAAAAAGAAAGGAAACAAAGTAAACCTTAATGCAAACCATGAACTTATGTAATGATATTGATTCAATATTGGTTGTTTGATTGTAATAAATGTACTACACAAATGCAAGATGTTAATAATAGGGGAGACTGGGGAAAGAGGAGAGGAGCTTATGGGAATTCTCTGTACTTTCTTCTCAATTTTCCTCTGAACCTAAAACTGTGCTAAAAAAATAAGTAGCAATTAAAAATACCAAGCAAACCCAACAAAAAAGAAAAACAAGAAATGAGAAATCGTCTCTCTTATAACTGCACATCTCTGGGATGTTTACATAATATATTGAAGTAGTTTCAATCTCCTAAATATTAGAGGAGATAATGTTAAATATATAATTGAAATCTAACAACCATCAATAAAAAAATTGTTGGTTTTGTTGATGACTGTACTCCTGTAAGGGTTGTTATCTGAAAATCCACCATCAGCATTCAAATTCTATGAGATCATAAGTTAAATAACTTGAGAAAAATTAGAAATATTAAAATATTAATTAGACATTTCTAAACTAGTCATGGAAGCAAATGGCTGGTGTTAATAAGGCAAAATAAATTTAAAAATTGAATAAATTTTAGAGTAAGCAAATAGACATCACCGAGTAAACAAATAATGAAGTATAAATTGCTGACAAAGGGCATGCTGCTGCTTCTCTATAATTTCTTTCATCACATTCCAGAAAAATTGTAATCAAATTGTAAACAATGGTAAAGTGTATTTAAAAACTAATCAAAAATATTGATGCAGAAGTGGGGGGGAATACATGAAAATAATGTAATATTTACAAGAGAATTTGTGTCTACAAATCAGAAGTACAGAAGACTCTTCCATGTGTACTTTCAGAACAATAGTCAATGAGAGAAACCACAGCAAAGAGAGGACGTGCCAAAAGAATGAGGACAAATATTATTGCAATTTTCCAAAATGGGAAATAAGGGGATTCTAAAACTGCATATCAGTTAGCCAAAACGCTTGACATGTGTCTTGGCAAAATTCTGAAACAGATTATGTAGCAGATGGTTTGTGAACATTTCACAATTATATTGTTGATCACTAGGCTCCAACATGAATTCAATGGTGCAAATCATACTAAAGTAATTGTCTTTCCATTTTCATTGTAGCATAAATTAGGCCAGTGGACTAGGGGGACACAGATTCATAACAACTTGAATTCAGTGAAGAATTTTGCAAAGATTGTTATCAAAATATTTTGTGTGATTTTCTACAATGTTGCTGGCATGAGAGTGTTATTACATGGAAGTTTTTGTTGTTGAATAACTAATTCTTGTTATAAATTTGTGTATACAGTTCTGAATGAGTATCGTATATCAGAAACACCTGTGGAGCATTTTCTACAAACATGTGCTTAGATCCAAAGCCTACCCCAGATATCTTAATTCAGTAAGCATGGTTATATTTAGGATATTTTAAACAATAATTTACAAAATAATATAATGTAACTGATTTTTCAATTTTATCTGAGAAAATTAATACTATTTATAATTATTCTTTTAGTTTTGGGGCTGCACTATTTATTTTTCATAAATGACTTTATTGTATCCTTCTACTATAGTTATTCCATTTATAATTCAAGTCATGATGATGGTATTATTTTCAGTTTTTACTTTAAACTTGATTTCCTAGCATTTTCTACTTTCAAAACAATATACAGATTAACGCTTTAAAAGATATTACCATATTATCAGTCCTCTCAAAAACCTTCAAGAACTTTACCTCTCATATGGAATAAAAAAGCTTATCCACAAACTTTAGTATAACTGAGCACCTTCTCACCTCTGAGATCTCACCTTCTAGTGACTTTTTTCTCATTCACTCTACTTCAGCCAGAGTGCCCTTTTTTACTAGGCTTCAAACAGGACTGTCACCATATTGGTACCCTGGTATTTGCATTCCCTCTACCCTACATATCCACATGGATTGTTCCATCCATTATGTATTTTATTTATTGTCTGTCTCCCACACAAGGATTTTTGTCTGTTGTGTTCAATGTTGTACCCACAGATACTTCTTTGTATCTAGCATATATATATTAGGTGAAACATATATTAATGAGTGAATGAATAAATAAATAAGTTATCTTTGCTCCTATGCATCCTAAAAATAGAATAACTGTTTTTATCCTGAAATTAATAAAGATATTGATTTTATAAATTATTGATTATAGGATTATATGAGACACAACCATTCTATTTAACATTGTCATATTTGTAAACACATATTTAATAGGAGAGTTAACATTAAAAATACAAATACTTCCAAAGATTATATCTCTGTCATTTGACTGCTTTATTTAAAATGCTTCCATTTTCCTTTCTAATTTACCTGTCTTTACTATATTTGAGAGCATACTGACAAAAATTTAATTAATACTTTCTGAAAAAATTGTAAAATTATTTATAATGTCTGTTTCATGTCATAATGTTGTCAGTTATACTTAACATACACACATACAACTCAACAAGAAAAAGAATATAACCCAATTTAAAATTTAGCAAAGGACATTAGACATTTATTCAAGGAAGATATATGAATGGCCAGTAAGCACATGAAGTGATGCTCAAAATCATTAGTCATTAGGGAAATGCAAATCAAAACAACGAGATACCATTTCACATGAACTAGGAGGAATATAAAAGAAAAATACAATGAATATTGGCAGAAAATAGAGAAAATGGGACACTTATACTTTGCTGATGTGATTATAAGATGGTATAGTAGCTTTGGAAAACATTTTAGCCATTCGTCAAATGTTAAACATAAGACCAAGCAATTCCATTTCTAGATGTATACCTCAAATTTATAGAAACATACTTTTACTTAATAACTTGAACATAAATGTTTATAGCAGCATTATTAATGCAATGAAAATGAAAACAATCCAAATATCTATTAACTAATGAATAAAAAATAAGATTATATATATATATATATATATATATATATATATATATATATATATATATATGATAATAGTAAGGACATGGAAGCAATCTAAATGTCCATTAACAGATGAATGGGTAAAGATGTAGTGCATATACACAATGGAATATTACTTAGCCATTAAAAGGAATGAAATTGGGTCATTTGTAGAGACATGGATGGACCTAGAGACTGTCATACAGAGTGAAGTAAGTCAGAAATAGAAAAACAAATATCATTTATTAATGTATACATGTAGAATCTAGAACAATGGTATGGATGCAGAGCATTCTATTTGCAAAGCAGAAACAGAGACACAGATGTAGAGAATAAAATTATAGACACCAAGGCAGAAAAGAGTGGGTGGAATGAACTGGGAGACAGGGATTGACATATACACACTATATGTATAAAATAGATAACTAACCAGAACCAGCTGTATAGCGCAGGAAATCAACTCAGTGTTCTATGGTGACCTAAATGGGAAGGAAATCCAAAAAAGAGAGGATATATGTATATATATAGCAGATTCACTTTGCTGTGCAGGAGAAACTAACACGACATTGTAAAGCAACATAACACAATTTAAAAAAAAAATCCACCAGAGGGCAGAAAGCAGAAGCAAGAATTACAATTCTTCAGCCTGTGGAACAAAAAGCGCATTCACAGAAAGACAGAAAACAAGAAAAGGCAGAGGGCTATGTATCAGATAAATGAACAAGGTAAAACACCAGAAAGACAACTAAATGAAGTGGAGATAGGAAACTTTCCAGAAAAAGAATTCTGAATAATGATAGTGAAGATGATCCAGGACCTCGGAAAAAGAACGAAGGCAAAGATAGAGAAGATGTAAGAAATGTTTAACAAATACCTAGAAGAATTAAAGAACAAACAAAGAGAGATGAACAGTACAATAACTGAAATGAAAAACACACTAGAAGGAATCAATAGCAAAATAACCGAGGCAGAAGAACGGATAAGTGACCTGGAAGACAGAATGATGGAATTCACTGCAGCAGAACAGAATAAGGAAAAAAGAATGAAAATAAATGAAGACAGCATAATAGACCTCTGGGACAACATTAAACACAACAACATTCACATTAGAGGGGTCCCAGAAGGAGAAGAGAGAGAGAAAGGACCTGAGAAAATATTGCAAGAGATTATAGTTGAAAATTTCCCTAACATGGGAAAGGAAAAAGCCACCCAAGTCCAGGAAGCACAGAGAGTCCCATACAGGATAAACTCAAGGAGAAATACATCGAGACACATAGTAATCAAATTGGCAAAAATTAAAGACAAAGAAAAATTATTGAAAGCAGCAAGGGACAAATGACAAATAACATACAAGGGAACTCCCATAGGGTTAAAAGCTGATTTCTCAGCAGAAACTATACAAGCCAGAAGGGAGTGGCATGATTCACTTAAAGTGAAGAAAGGGAAGAACCTACAAAAAAGACCTATATATACACTGTCTACAGCAGAACCACATCAGACCTAGGAACACATACAGACTGAAATAAAGGGGATAGAGAAAGATATTCCATACAAATGGAAATCAAAAGAAAGCTGGAGCAGCAAAACTCATATCAGAGATAATAGACTTTAAAATAAAGAATGTTACTAGAGACAAGGAAGGACACTACATAATAATCAAGGGATCAATCCAAGAAGAAGATATAACAATTATAAATATATATGCACCCTACTTAGGAGCACCTCAATACATAAAGCAACTGCTAACAGCTATAAAAGAGGAAACCAACAATAACACAATACTAGTGGCATACTTTAACACCTCACTTACACCAATGGACAGATATCCAAACAGAAAATTAATAAGGAAACACAAGCTATAAATGACACCGTAGACTAGATAGATTTAATTGATATTTTTAGGAAAATCCATCCAAAAATAGCAGATTACACTTTCTTCTTAAGTGTGCATGGAACATTCTCCAGGATAGTTCACATCTTGTTCACATCTAGTCACAAATCAAGCCTCAGTAAATTTAAGAAAATTAAAATCTTTTCTGACCACAATGTTATGACATTAGAAATCCATTAGATGGAAAAAAACATAAAAAGCACAAACACATGGAGGCTAAACAATACATTACTAAATAACCAAGAGATCACTGAAGAAATCAAAGAGAAAATCAAAAAATACCTAGAGACAAATGACAATGAAAACACAATGATCCAAAACCTATGGGATTCAGCAAAAGCAGTTCTAACAGGGAAGTTTATAGCTATAAAAGCCTACCTCAAGAAACAAGAAAAATCTCAAATAAACAATCTAACTTTACACCTAAAGGAACTAGAAAAAGAAGAATAAACAAAAGCCAAAGTTAGCAGAAGGAAAGAAAACATAATGAGCAGAGCAGAAATAAATGAAATAGAAACAAAGAAAACAGTAGCAAAGATCAGTAAAACTAAAAGGTGGTTCTTTGAAAAGTTAAACAAAATTGATAAACCATTAACCAGACACATCAAGAATAAGAGGGAGGGGACTCAAATCAATAAAATTAGAAATGAAATAGGAGAAGTTGCAACAGGCACCGCAGAAATACAAAGCATCCTAAGAGACTAATACAGGCAACTCTATGCCAATAAATGGACAATCTGGAAGAAATGGACAAATTCTTAGGAAGGTATAACCTTCCAATACTGAATCAGGAAGAAATAGAAAATATGAACAGACTAATCACAAGTAATGAAATTGAAAGTGTAATTAAAAATCTTCCAACAAACAAAAGTCCAGCACCAGATGGCTTCACAGGTGAATTTGATCAAATATTTAGAGAAGAGCTAACATCCATCCTTCTCAAACTCTTCCAAAAACTTGCAGAGGAAGGAACACTCCCAAACTCATTCTATGAGGTCACTGTCACCCTGACAGCAAAACTCGAAAAAGATACTCCAAAAAAAAGAAAATTAGAGACCAATATCACTGATGAATATAGATGAAAAAAGCCTCAACAAAATACCAGCAAACAGAATCCAACAACACATTAAAAGGATCATACACCATGATCAAGTGGGATTTATCCTAGGGATGCAAGGATTCTTCAATATATGCAAATCAATAAATGTGACACACTGTATTAACAAATTGAAGAATGAAAACCATATGATCATCTCAATAGATGCAGGAAAAGATTTTGACACAATTCAACACCCATTGATGATAAAAGCCCTACAGAAAGTGGGCATAGAGGGAACTTACATCAACATAATAAAGGCCATATATGACAAACCCACAGCAAAAATCATTCTAAATGGTGAAAAACTGAAAGCATTTCCTCTAAGATCAGGAAATGACAAGGATGTCTACTCTCATCACTATCACTGAACATAGTTTTGGAAGTCCTAGACATGTCAATCAGAGAAGAAAAGGAAATAAAAGGAATACAAATTGGAAAAGACGAAGGAAAACTGTCACTGTTTGCAGATGACATGATACTATAGATAGAGAATTCTAAAGATGTCACCAGAAAACTACTAGAGCTAATCAATGAATTTGGTGAAGTAGCAGGATACAAAATTAATGCACAGAAATCTCTTCCATTCCTATACACTAATGATGAAAAATCTGAAAGAGAAGTTAAGAAAACACTCCCATTTACCACTGCAACAAAAAGAATAAAATATCTAGAATAAACCTCCCTAGGGAGACAAAGACCTGTATTCAGAAAACTATAAGACACTGATGAAAGAAATTAAAGATGATACCAACAGATAGAGCGATAGACCATGTTCTTGGATTGGAAGAATTAATATTATGATAATGACTATACCACCCAAATCAATCTACAGATTCAATGTAATCCCTATCAAATTACCAATGGCATGTTTTACAGAGCTAGAACAAAAGATCTTAAAATTTGTATGGAGACACAAAAGACCCTGAATAACCAAAGCAATCTTGAAGGGAGACAAAGGAGCTGGAGGTATTAGGTTCCCTGACTTCAGACTATACTACAAGGCTACAGTAATGAAGACAGTATGGTACTGGCCCAAAAACAGAAATATAGATCAATGGAACAGGATAGAAAGCCCAGAGATAAACCCACGCACCTCTGGTCAACTAATCTCTGACAAAGGAGGCAAGGATATACAATGGAGAAAAGACAGTCCCTTCGATAAGTGGTGCTGGGAAAACTGGACAGCTACATGTAAAAGAATGAAATTAGAACACTCCCTAACACCATACAGAAAATTAAACTCAAAATGGATTAGAGACCTATATGTAAGACTGGACACTGTAAAACTCTTAGAGGAAAACATAGAAAGAACACTCATTGACATAAATCACAGCAAGGTCTTTTTTGATCCACCTCTTAGATAAATGGAAATAAAACCAAAAATAAACAAATTGGACCTAATGAAACTTAAAAGCTTTTGCACAGCAAAGGAAACCACAAACAAGAGGAAAAGACAACCCTCAGAATGGGAGAAAATATTTGCAAATGAATCAACAGACAAAGGATTAATCTCTAAAATATAGAAACAGGTTATGCAGTCAGTATTAAAAAAAACAAACAACCCAATCCAAAAATGGGCAGGAGACCTAAATAGACTTTTCTCCAAAGAAGACATACAGATGGCCAAGAAGCACATGAAAAACTGCTCAACATCACTAATTATTACAGAAATGCAAATCAAAACTACAATGAGGTATCACCTCACACCAGTTAGAATGGACATCATCAGAAAATCTACAAACAATAAATGCTGGAGAGGGTGTGGAGAAAAGAGAAGCCTCTTGCACTGTTGGTGGGAATGTGAATTGATATTGCCACTATGGAGAACATTATGGAGGTTCCTTAAAAAACTAAAAATAGAATTATCATATGATGCATCAATCCCACTACTGGGCATATACCCAGAGAAAACCATAAATCAAAAAGACACATACACCCCTCCCAATATTAATTGCAGCACTATTTACAATAACCTGGTCATGGAAACAACCTAAATGCCCATCGACAGACGAATGGATAAAGAAGATGTGGTACATATATACAATGGAGTATTACTCAGCCATAAAAATGAATGAAATTGGGTTATTTATAGAGATGTGTATGGATCTAGAGACTTTCATATAGAGTGAAGTAAGTCAGAAAGAGAAAAACAAATATTGTATGTTAACGCATATATGTGGAACCTAGAAAAATGTACAGATGAACTGGTTTGCATTGCAGCAATTGAGACAGAGATGTAGAGAACAACCTATGGACACCAAGGGGGGAAAGGGATGGGGGTGGTGTTGGTGGGATGAATTGGGAGATTGGCATTGACATGTATACACTGATGTGTATAAAATGGATGACTAATAAGAACATGCTATATAAAAAAATAAATAAAATAAAATTCAAAAAAAGTGCTGATATATGCTACAACATGGATGAATCTTGAAAACATTATGCTAAATGAAAGAAACCAGTCACCATTCTATTTCATGCTGTCATCCTCATAAAAACATATTTAATGATAAGAAATTTCAGAGTCACAAAAGTCCACACCATCTGTTTCGACTTATATTTCCAAAATAGGCAAATTCATAGAGATGAAAAGTGGATTGGTAGTTCTAGGGAATGAAGGGGAAGGGGAGAGTGGAAAGTAGTTGCTAATGTGTAACCTCTAACGAGAAAAAGAAAAAAAAAAGATTTATTTTTCAAGTGAAGAAAATCTGAAATTAAATAATGGTGTAGGTTGCACAGCTCTGTGAATATACCAAAAATTAAAAAAGAAAAAATCATTGAATTATACACTCTAGAAGATGAATTTTATGATATGTGAATTGCATCTCAACAAAGCTCTTTAAAAATGTAATATATGACATTGTGACTAATTACCTAATATTCTTGTTCAAGATGGGAATACTTAACACCTCTGGAGTAGCTTCCATTTATTTTTATTTTGAGTAGGATTTTCTTGTAAGGATGATAATGAGAGGTCATCTTCTTTTTCTTTCTTTTTCTTGCTAATAGAATTTATTGGACTAATGGGTGGGACTAAAGGCTTCCACTTTCTTCATCTTCTGAGAAGTCTGAGTCTTACCACATGGTTCTAGTGAAATTTATATGCATAAACCATACTTTGCCCATGTGAAACTGCACACTAAACACACCTTAATCAATCTAGGGTGCTTGTCTACTCTCAAGGCTGAAAAGCTTTTTGTATGACTGGAGAGCTCTGCTGTTCACCATAGTCACTTGATAAAACCCACTGTATATAATTTTTCTGAGCAATTCAACTTAATAGTTTTTGTGAAGACATATAGACTAAAATAAGCACAATACATGAAGCAATAGAAATATAGAAAATCAAAAGCTGTGATGTGGAGAATACAAGGTTGTGTGTAATAGTATATTTTGAAGAACCTAGAGAAGCATAGATGGAGGATCTGAGTCATGAGCATGGCAAATTCTAGAACTGCTAATATGTTGCTAAGATACTAGCAACTAGAGCTATATAGCAGTAAACAATGTCCTTTTCACCATGAGCCTCCTAGTTCCCCTTATTTCCAATGAATCCATAAATTAAACCCTATAATCGGCGATAATGTACATATAGTTCTGTAAGCAGGTGTATCATAATAAGTCTTTATTTTTGTTCCTTTTTTTGGCTATACTTGAATATCACAATTCATTTTTTTCATATTTTAATAAAATCTATTCTCCTAAAGTAACATTGAAAATACACTCTGTACTTCTCCCCTGCCCCCAAAGCCATACACACTGTTTTAAAACTTTCTTATCCTTTGAATTGTTTTGAGCTTAATCAAATCCTGAGATAGCATTTTAAATTTCACTATATATTTCTTTTTTTATTTAAGCCTCTCTCATAGGTAATTTCTTTCATTATTTTCAAAATCTCTAGCTTCTCTTAAAAATCTCATCTGACTAAGACCATTTTCTATTTTCAATTTATGATCCTTTTTTTGGTCAAATGTAATTTCTGTTATAATGATACTATAAATATAACTATCACTATCTTTTCACATTTATCCTTAAAGCAGAAAAGTTTGCATTTCTTCTTTCATTATGGTTTTCCCCCAAAAAACTGACATAACATCTGAAATGCATGGAACTAAAAAGAGTTAATTCTTGCTTTTACTAGATGAGATAAATATCAGAAGTTTAGTTTGTATTTGTGTTTTCCTCCTTAAATTCTATTTTTTTCTTTTGTTTTGTTTTGTTTTTTGTTTTGTGGACACAAAGTAAATTGAATGATTTATATGTGATTTTTGGTCTTATATGATTTCTCACATTTTTTTTTGGTTTTTCTTTTAATGCTTTAGCTGTGAAACACTTTCTTGAAATAAAATTCTACCTGGAAAAATAACATGTGAAATAAATTAATACTTAGTTGTTCTACCTTAAGATTCGGCCTGCCCAGTCAGTGTTTCCTTCCTTCTCAAAGCAGTTCCTCAGCATTTTAGAATCCCTTTTAACACAAATTGAAAACCACAGTTTTATAATAACCTATAAATCATCCCATCCTTACTATAGATCAGCAGCTATCAGACAGGATGATCTTGCCTTTACCCTAAGGGCATTTGATAATGTCTGGAGATAATTTTGATTGTCAACAACTGGGGTGAAGTGTTCTTCTAGCATCTAGAAAGCAGAGGTCAGAGATGCTGCTAAATATCCAACAAAGCATAGGACAGTCCCTTGCAACAATATTTATCCATCCCCAAGCTTCAAAAGTGCCATTGTTGCAAAAACCTGTTATGGAAATTGATTATGAATGAACATGTATGCAACCAACAATATTAATAATCTTGTTGTTAAAAATAATGTTTCCTATGGCCATGTCCTGAATGTAAAAATATAAACCAGTGTGAGACATTATTTACATAAATTTGCATAAACTACTCTTTAATTCTCAGTAATGATAAGCAAGTACATTTGTAACTCATGTTTCCGAAGTAACACCAACCTGCAGGTGAAAATTAAGAAGTGGGTCAAATCTCAAATAAATCATGTTGATTTTTACTCTTAAACCTGCTCCTATGACATTGTTTTACAACACAGCAAATAGCACCAACAATGACTCAGTTGTTTAGACCAAAATCTTAGTCATCCATTATCTTTGACTGCTTTCTTTCTCTCACCCGACACATCTCATCCAATAGAAAATTCTAGTGTACATTTGTGTGTGTGTGTGAATGGTTAGAAGCAATCATCTTTTATATGAAAAATATATATTTGTATTTGCACATAAGAGCAACACTTCTCCTCATCTCCAATCCTATTATTTTAAGCAAGATATCTGAACTGCAGAAATAGCCTCCAAATTGGCAAACTAGTTTCTGTACCACTGCTTGTGTTCTCTCTCCCTCCACAGGTTATTTTGCCATACATTAGTCAAAATTATACCTTTAACGTAGAAATAAGATCATGTTTCTCCTTTCTAAAACCTCTCCAATATATTTCCATCATATATAGCATAAAAAATGCAAAAAGGTAACACCTCACCAAGGAAAATATACAAATAGCAAATAAATATATGAAAAGATCCTCAACATTATATATCATTAGAGGATTGCAAATCAAAACAGTGAAATACCACTATATTTCTATTACAATGACTGAAACCCAAAACACTGACAGCACCAATTCCTGGTGAGGATATGGAGCAACAGGAATTCTCATTCATTACTGGTGGGAATGCAAAATCGTATAACCACTTTGGAAGACAGTAGCAATTTTTTATAAACCTAAACATACTCTTACCATAAGGCCCAGCAATTGTGCTCTTTGGTACTTACCCAAATGAGTTGAAACTTATGTTCACACAAAAAATCTGCACATGAATCTTTGTAGCAGCTTTATTCATAATTGCCAAAATTTGGAAGTAACTAAGATGTCCTTCAAAAGGTGAACAGATAAGCTGTGGTACGTCCAGACAATGGAATATTATTCAGCACTAAAATACATGAGCTATCAAGCCACGGAAAGACATAGAAGAACCTTACATGCATACTGCCAAGTGAAAGAAGCCAATCTGAAAATGCTACATTATATTTGCCTGCCAGGGCTGCTGTAATGAAATGCCAGACTTGGTGGCTTAAACGTAAATCGTTTTCACCTTTCTAGAGACTGAAAGTCCAAGATCAAGGTGTCAGAGGTTTGGTTTCTCCTGAGGCCTCTCTTTTTGGCTTGGAGGGGGCTACTTTCTTGCTGTGTCCTCACTGTCCTTTCCTCTGTGCACACACATCCCTGGTGCAGCTTTCTCTTCTCATGAGGACACCAATTATCTTGGATTATGCCCCCTGCCATGACCTCATTTCATCTAAATTACTTCCTTAAAGGCTTCATATTCAAATATAGTCAAAATAGGGGTGAGGATTTTGGATTCACTTCAAAACGTGAATTCTGGAAGAAAATAATTCAATCTATAAAAGCTATATTCTTTATGATTCCAACTATCTGACATTCTGAAAAAGGTAAAACTATGGAAACAGTAGAAAGAACAGTGGTTTACAAGGATGCTGGAGGAGAGAAGGGTGAAGAGGAAGATGACAGAAGATTTTTAGATTAGTGAAACTACTCCGTGTGATACTGCAATGGTGGATACATGGCATTATACATTTGTCGAAATCCATAGAATGTACAATATCAAGAGTGAACCCTGGGGTAAACTATGGACTTTAGATAATAGTGATGTGTCAATGTAGGTTCGTCAGTTGTAACAAATGTGCCTCTTTGGTGGGCACAAAATGAGAGAGAAATTTGGTCAGCAATTAAGGAAGATAAAGAGATTGCATAAGAACTGCACACTGGCAAAGAGTATGAGAGTTTTTAGGTGTGATGGGGTATGAGGCTATGGGTGTGTGGATCAGAGGACATATGGATATTCTGTACTTTCCCACCTGATTTTGCTTTGAAACAAAAACTTCTCTAAAATGTAAAGTCTATTAAAAAATAAGAGCAAAAAACCCCCAGCAAAGTTACTGTATTAGTTTCCTAGGGCTGCTGTAACAAAGTTCCACAAACTGGGTAAATTAAAACAACAGGGGTTACAGGGGTCTGCAGGCTAGAAGTCAGAAATCAATGTGCTGGCAGGGCCAGGCAATCTTCCTCTGAAACCTGTAGGTGAATCCTTCCTTTCCTCTTTTTAGCTTCAGATTGGTTGTGGCAATCTTTGGTGTTTCTTGGTTTACAGCTGCGTAACTCCTATCTCTGCCTTTGTCATCACTGATATTCACTTGTGTGTCTCTGCATCTTCACACGGATGTCTCCTTACAAAGACACCGGTCACAATGGATTATTGACCCACCTTACTCAATTTTGACTTCATCTTAACCAATTACACTGGCAATGCCCCTATTTCCAAATAAGGCACATTCTGTGATACTGGAGGTTTGGTCTTCAACATATCTCTTTATTGGTGGAGGGGACTCAATTTGACCCATAACAATTACCATGACTACATGGTTGTTTACTTTATGGCCTCTGACTCTCCCTAAACTCAGTTTCTGCCCATTTGCTCACCCATTGTATGAAGGCCACATGGGCCTTCATTGTTGTTCTGTAAACCTATAGAAAATGTTTCCAAACCAGGGTTTTTGCACTTGTGATTTCTTTTGCTTAGAATACCCCTCCCTGGAGATAGCTATGTGCCTTATTTCTTCCCTTTATTCAGATCTCAGCTCAGATATGATCTTCTGAGAGTCTTCTCTGGCCAACCATCCTGCCACACTGTATCTCCAATATATGGAAACATCATTCTTTTTTTTTTTTTTTGGCTGCAACATGTGACTTTCAGGATCTTAGTTCCCAGAAAAGGAATCAAAACCATGCCCCCTGCAGTGGAAGCATAGCGTCCTAAACACAGCACTGCCAGGGAATTCCCTGTATCTCCTTTATTTCTTATCATAGTATTTCTTGTTGTTTGATCTTTGTTTTTATTTAATATATATCTCCATTCAAGAATGCAGGGGAGGGCTTCCCTGGTGGTGCAGTGGTTGAGAGTCCGCCTGCCGATGCGGGGAGCATGGGTTCATGCCCCGGTCCGGGAAGATCCCACATGCCGCGGAGCGGCTGGGCCCGTGAGCCATGGCCGCTGAGCTTGTGTGTCTGGAGCCTGTGCTCCACAACGGGAGAGGCCACAGCAGTGAGAGGCCCACGTACCACAAAAAAAAAAAAAAAAAAAGAAAAAAAGAAAAGAATACAGGGGAGTATTGTATCTCCAGCCACTAGAATGGCTTGACACATGGTCCGTACTTAAGGATATACATGAATAAGTGAAAGATAAAAGTCTGAGGAGATAACCAATAAATAGGTCACTCATCAGCCTCAGCCCATGAGACCCCAGGATAAACCTAAAAACTCTCATACTCTTTGCCAGTGTGCAGTTCTTGTACATTCTCTGTATCTTCCTTAATTGCTGACCGAGTTTCTCTCTCATTAGACTGAAGTTCTTTCTTTTGCAAGGGTTGGTTCCTAAAGTTAGTGATTAAAGGAAAAAAATCCCTTATATCATCAAAGGTTTTTTCTAAAAATTTCTTAACCCCTGTAAAAGAATATAATGATTCAATCCTGATTTTAGAGTAGAAAACTCTGGTTAGTAAAATGTGTATAAAAGTAAAATATGTACTGTAATTCATGACATAGAAAGAGTTCATATTCAAAATATGGTTTTGCAGCATCTACAATTGAATAAATTAAAGAGAGAGAGATTTTGTACAATTGAAATTGTGTAAGTTAAATATGAAAATGATATGACTACAGTCTGCTCTTGAGAAGGCTTCATGGCATAACCGTCAAGTTAACATCCATTGTGGTAGTTATGTCTGTTTATCTTATTTCCTCTCTTCACAATGATGCACTGCATTGAATTGAGAGCAAGATGTTTCATTCACCAAGGTTAACCCTATTTTATTAGACTACACATAAATTTGTGCTCCTGGTTTATCATAATATCCCTAATCAAATATCTAATTCATTTGACCAACCCTTTCATTTAATTGGCCCTTTGAGCATGGCCTTTGCCTTGGGGTACACTATGAGATTTTTGGCCAGGCCAACTTGCAGCAAACACAATAGCACTCTCAAGTTATCTCTGCTGATAACCCACTGATTTTGTTGAACAGAGCAGTGAACTTACACAAATTCAATTGTACAAAATCTCTCTTTTATTTATGCAATTGTAGATCCTGAACACTGCCTCTTGCCCCTCAGGACATGTTGCTTTTCCATCAGATTTACTAGCTCATAATGTAAAGAACTTTTGTTGCCTTCCTCCTTACTGTACAGCTACAAAGCTTGTCCACAAAATTGCTTCCTCTGTCTCTCCTATTAGACTCATAGGATTATGTTAACATTGTCCAAAAACATACAACTTCTTTGAGTAACCACATCTTCTTGAACAAACTGCAATGCTTTATATAAAAGGAGAAGTCTATTATACATTCCCTACTTATTATCATAGTTCTAAATCACTTTCTTAAGTCTTTCATGTACTTCCTTACTCCTTCTTTCTGATCCTTCAAGACATATGACTTAATTGTTGTCTATAACTTATCCTTTGAAACTGAGCATCTTTCCTGTTCCTCTTGATGTGATCTTGGCCCTTTCAGTGATGAGCCTGGATAACCTCCTGGCTATATCACCTGCAGCTGCCTGGTACAAATACCCATCTTGTTTCTGCAACTCCTAGGATACATCCCCCCAGCATTCCCATCTGTGGGGGAGATACCACTGGTTTCAAGAGTTAGAACTGGGCAGAACTCATAGTACTGTGATTCACATATTTTTCATTAAAAAAAAAGCTTTTCTCTCCCCTTCTTTCTGTTTAATCCACATACAACACACATCCAGACTACTTGCTATTCATAAATATTCTTGTGATGCTCTGCACAAACAAGACATTTCCATCTACAGGTCATACACAACTACTTGTTTTTTCAACAGTGAAGGGATTTAGCTCATCTGTCCATATGGTCACAGCATCCTCCTGTGACCAGGGAGAGACATTCATGAAACAGCTGTCCAGCTTTAAGAGCTCCTGTTCTGAAACCGAACAAACTGCACAATCTGGAAACAAACCCCAAGACTATGTCTGTTGTAGGAGTTCTGTAATAAACAGAAATAGATAAGCTGAAAGAAGCCAACTGTGCTTAAAGCTATGCTGTTTTTCCTTATACATGTTTTTGAGTTTCATAAAAATGGCTCAGTTTTGAGAATTTCCTGTGTCACCATTTTAAGTCTGAAAAAGAGAATAATATAATGATTTCAGTAACAGTCCCCAAAGAACCAAAGCAATGATATTAGGAATTAATTGAAGTTGACCTGTTTGTTTGTAATCCTGTGTATAAGTAATGGCAAAGAAAATTCACATTTTGTATCATTCTATGTCTGATGAATTATTTTTCTCTAAAAAGAGCTACCAAAAATGAGTTTTTGTTTATGGGGAAAAATAGCCATGGGTAATATCAAACAACACAAAATCATGCTCTTTTAAAATAAAGTGTCTTAAGTTTGGGCATATCTTAATGTTTTACCAGACAATAATAAAATATACATGCATATCTATGAAAATTTAGAAACCCTAAATCTACCACTGAACCAGCTAGAGTGTTTTTTTTTTTTTAACACAATGACTAACCCCCATGTTTCAATTGTTAGAAAATGAGCTCAATTAGTTCCTTCTACAGTCTGTTTTATATGTGTATGATCAATAGCTAGCAGAGACCAGAGAAATTGCTCAATGAATTTTTATGAATTAATATTATTAACAATAACTTTAATTTATTGATGTATATTATATGCAAATCCCCTGCTTGTAAACTCCACACTTTTAAATAATCAACTATTGAGGTATAATTTACACAGAACAAAATGTTGAATGTGTAGTTCAAATGAGTTCATCAAATGTATAACCGCTACCTGAATCAAGACATGGAATGCTTCCATCTCTCCCCAAAAGTTACTTTTTCCTTTTCACAGCATATCTTCAATACTTTCTCAATTCATGGCTTCAAGTATCCACTTACCCACTTCCTATTACTATATATTTGTATTTTCTAGGGCTTAATATACATAGAATTATTCAGTAGGCATTTTATATATGTCTGACTTTCTTTGTTCAGTACTAATTTTTTTTGAAATTAATCCATGTTGCTGCACCTACCAGTAGTTTGTTCATTGTTGCTGGGTAGAGTGTTTGTTTAACCATTTGGGTTAAATAGTTAATGGTTAACCAAAACACACTATTTGTTTAACCATCCACATGTTGCTGGGCATTTGGGTTGTTTCCAGTTTAGGAATACTATTGATAAAACTGATAAGAATTCCTGTACAAGTTGTTGTATAGACAGCTGTTTGTATTTCCCTTGAGTAAATATCTAGGAATAGGTTTGCTAAGTTGTATGGTAAACATATGTTTAATTTGATGAGATGTACTGTTTTACAATCTTACCACAGTGTATGAGAGTTCAAGTAGTTCCAAATCATAATAAACACTTGTCACAATCAATCTTTTAAACTGCATTCATTCCAGTGGGTTTGTGGTATCTAGTTGTAGTTTTAATTTGCATTTACTTAATGACCAATAAGAGTAAATATCTTTTCATGTGCTTATTGGTCATGTTTAAATTTTGTTATGTGAATTGTCTGTACAAATATTTTGTAATTTTTATTTGGTCATTTGTTTTTCTATTATTATTTGTAAGGATTCTTTATATATCAGGATTTAAGGTCTTCATTAGATACATGTACTGAAAATACTGTCTTCTAGTCTTTGTCTTTCTTTCTTTTTTCTTTCTTTCACAGTATCTTTTAAAAAGGAGACATTTTTAATTTTTGATATTGTAATTTATCATTTTTTCCTTTTAAGTTAATCATTTTGATTCTTCAGACATTGTTTTACATTACATTTTGAAATTACATAGTGTAAATCCTCAAACATTTTTTTAATCAAAAATTGTTTTGACTTTCCTAGGTATTTTGAGTTTTCATAAAGGAAAATGTAATTCAATTATATTTAGGATTAATGTGTCTCTTTCTACAAACAGCCTCTTGGGACCTGGATATGAATTAGATGTCCTTTTAACTCTTTGAACATCTTTATAATATACCTCTTTTAAAGTTATTGTCTGATACTTTTATCATCCATTATTTATGGATATGTTTCTATGGTACTGATTGATTTTTTTCCAATTACTTGTATGTCTATTAGATCTTACTGAATGTTGTGCATTGTAGATGTTATGTTTTTTAGTGTCTAGGGTTTTCTTTCTTTTTTAAAAAATCATTCTTTAAAGAGTGTTGTTCTGACAGATAGTTAATTTAATTATAGTTCAACTTGATCCTTTCAAGACTTGTTTCTAAGCTTTCTTAGTATGGGTATAGAGTTACCTTTGATCTGGAAATAGTTTAGCTTCAAGGTAGGGCCTTTCTGGAGTCTTTATTGAACGTCCAGGTTTCAATGAGGTCACTTCACTCTTGCTGTATAGTTTATGTAGGGTAGCAGAAAAATACCTCCTCCAAATATGCCTCTTTGACATATGGATTATTTTGAGCTGATTATTTTGAGAAACTGCAGACAGAGGAGAAGCTCTAAAAAGAGAGTAGAAGTTATCTTTTTGTAAAGGAAATTTACATTAGAAAGGGGACGATTATAAGGAAGAGAGCTATTACCAGAGATAACTTTTTTACCTAAGAGACTTATCTGCAAGTCAGGGCAACCTTTATTTACCAAACATTTCCTTTTCTCATTTTCCCATGAATTTCCTTCCTCCTTTTGAAGCTCCAGGTCCCTATCCCTTTCCTTAGTCTCAATGGCTTATAAGCCATTGTGTAACCAAGCAGGATCCTATGGGGTTTTCCCATGACAGACTCCTCCCCCATGTCCTCTGCTGTAGCTCCTCTCTGAAGTACCCAGATAATAGTATTTCATGCATATTTCCTGAGTTTTTCAGATGCTAAAATCCTCCACTAAATGGAAGAAATTTACTACTTGATGATCATGATCATGTAACCCCCAGACCTCCTGGCACATAGGGATTAATCACCATCAACCAATCAGAGAACTGTGCACCAGCCAATCACATACCCTGGGGTACCCCTCCCTCACCTTGCCTTTATAAACGCTTTGCTGAAACCCTTCAGGGAGTTTGGTTTTTTAAGCATGAACCATCCGTTCTCCTTGCATGGCCCTGCAATAAATCTTCCTCTGCTCCAAACTCCGAAGCTTCTATAACTTTTGGCTTTACTGAGCCTCAGGCACATGGACTTGCATTCAGTAATATTTTGATCTCATATATTTGTGGGGATGCCATAAGTACATACATACATAATTAATTTTTTCTCTCTTGTTAATCTGTCTTTTACTGCAGGGAGGCCTCAGCCAAGAACCTAAAAGGGCAGAGGGGAAATTATTTTTCCTCCTCTACACTTAGTATGTGATCAAAACTTAAGGGACCCTTATGCAAATTTCTGGAATTTTCCTCTGGGTCTCTTTCTCTATTCTGTTCTGCAAATTTCATCTTCCTCCATGTCCCTGAATTCTGATATGTCTTATCTGATATCTGTTAGTGAGGTGCTTATTTTCTGTTGCTTTCTGTTCTGTCTCTAAGCTGGAGCAGTAATGTACCTCCAGACAAACAAGCAGCTCAGAAAATTGTAAGCTTCACTTAGTTTGCTTTTCTTTTCACTGTGATCTCTCAGAGACCATCAACTACTGTTAGCCACTAAACTGTGCAGTCATATGTTGAGACTTCATGAGGCCAAGCAAAGAACAGCCTTCTGGGGAAATAACAATAACATGGAAAGAACAGCTACAGGGAGCTCTTAGAGTTTTGAGACAGCTGAATTCCAAACAAGACTAAAGTGACCTCACTGAACCCCTGGGACATTTAACAGAGACTTTAGAAAGGCCCTACCTTGAGAGCAGGGCTAAACATCTCCCAGAATAAAGATTATCTCTATCTACATGAAAAAAGCTTAGAAACAAGTCCCAGTAAAAACAACTGGAAGCTGGAAGCAAAAGATTATAGGCACTATGGTAAAATCAGAATAAATCCTTTGTTTTCTGTTTCTGGGGTCTACTCTCTATGAAATAGCCCACTCAAACTATATGAAATATGTTTCTAATAAATAAATTCTTTAAAAAAATAACTCTTTCTGCCAGTTTGTGGATGAAATATTTCTTCTCTCCTTCCTTCATTTTGAGAATATATTTTCTTGTCATTTTCTTTCCATTAAATGTCAATTCTCTTTTGATAAGTTTAGCTTTCCTTTTAAAATTTTGTTTTTATACTCATTTGATTTTAACCTTAATTAGCTCTAAAGTGTTTTAAAATATTTATCATATTTTAACTCATCATTTTAAATAACATTTATTTTAACCATATGAATTTTTACATATTTCTACCTTATTTTAGCTCTATTTCCATTTTTATAATTTTAATTTTCTCTAGATAGTTGGTTTATTTAATATTAACTTCCTTAATTACTTTAGAAATTTATTTATGTATTTCAAATTTCTGTCTCTAATTTATTCATCTAATTTTTAAGCTAATATGCTACTAAGCACATAATTTCATATTAATTATCCTTTCCTTTTTTTCCAATGTTATGTTATATTCAATAAAATCATTATTATTTTTTAATAATTCTGACAGGGCAATTAGGGGATGAAGGATTCAGGAAAAACTTCAACTCCATTGTCCATTACTTTAAAGATTTAGTCCCCCAAATTCTTACCTCAGCTTACAAAGGAGACCTAAAAAATAGTGATTCTTTATTCAGTTATTCAAAAAATTACTGAGGCACAGAAAACTGCCTCAATTATGTCTTCTCTAAACATTTATGCAATTCCCAAGGGTGAGCAGGACACTTTTATTAGCAGGTTTAGTTCCTTCAAGAGTGATCAGTCACTTCAGAAAACAAAGCATTTGCAAAATAACACAGTATGTCTTCTTGTCTGCAGGGTTCAGGTACACATTTGAACACTGAAGAATAAAAAGAGCTCTCTTGGAATGCAGTTCAGCTCAAAAGAGCTTACTGGTTGGAGGAAGGAACAAAACCCATCTTTTGGCAAATTCAGCATTACGGTAATGCTCCAGCATCTCATCACCAGTCCTGAGGGACTCAACTGCCTCTGTAGTAAATACAAGTCATCCTGATGATGATATATGCATCTGTCCTATGATGCCCACTGATTTGCCTGGGGTCAAATATCTGGAAAGATTTGAAAGGTAGAGCAGCTCTTTCCTGTATACTACGGAAAGATCTCCAAATTTAAGGGGTACTATTACTAATAATCTGCTTGTCAGCTCAAAGGTCCAGCACCTGTCCGGAGCCCAAGGATGATTTGAGGGAAAGTGTAAGCCATCTTTCTGCTCAGATCCAGTATGAAGTTAGAGGTCTGAGAAAGAATTATATGCATATAAATGGAATCCAAGTCTTAGAGGACATCAAAAAGAGAATTTTCAAGTTAATTCTTGTACAACCTAGATGCTCAAATTAGCACACAATCACTTCAGCTTCTCTAAATAAAGCTGCTTAAAAAATAGGAATCAGAGATCAAGACAGAGATTTTTGGAGTTTTCCAAAACGAGAAGTTCTGTTGATTTCTCCTGTAGGATTTATCGGCAAGAAAATGAAAGAGAGTTCTGGGGTCTTTTCTCTTCCTATAAGGACACCAGTCCAATTGCATTAAGTCCTTTATGAGTCCCTTATGACCTCATTTAACCTTATTCATCCACTTAAAAGCTTTATCTCCAAATACAGCCACACTGAGTATTAGTGCTGTACATGTGAGCTTTGAGGAAACACAATTCATTCCATAGCAAATACTGTTAAAGGCATTCACATAGATTAAATTCAGAACCAGAGTATTAAGTGAAAAAGTTACAGAAATTATGAAAACATTTCAAAAAGTTAAACAGGGACTTCCGGGTAAGATGGCGGAAGAGTAAGACGCGGAGATCACCTTCCTCCGCACGGATACACCAGAAATACAGCTACACGTGGAACAACTCCTACAGAACACCTACTGAATGCTGGCAGAAGACCCCAGACCTCCCAAAAGGCAAGAAACTCCAAACATACCTGGGTAGGGCAAAGCGGAGAGATTCCCGCACAGAGGATCGGTGCCGAGCGGCACTCACCAGCCCGAGAGGCTTGTCTGCTCGCCCGCCGGGGCGGGCGGCGCTGGAAGCTGAGGCTTGGGCTATGGTCAGAGCGCAGGGAGAGGACTGGGGCTGGCGGCGAGAACTCAGCCTGAAGGGGGCTAATGTGCCACAGCTAGCCGGCAGGGAGTCCAGGAAAACTCTGGAGCTGCCGAAGAGGCAAGAGACTTTTTCTTCCCTCTTGGTTTCCTGGTGTGAGAGGAGAGGGGATTAAGAGCGCTGCTTAAAGGGGCTCCACAGACGGGCGCAAGTCACAATTGAAAACGCGGAGCCCAGTGACGGGCGAGGGACGCTGGGGCTGCTGCTGCTGCCGCCAAGAAGCCTGTGTGCGAGCGCAGGTCACTGTCCACACCGCCCTTCCGGGAGCCTGTGCAGCCCGCCACTGCCGGGGTCCCGGGATCCAGGGGCGGCTTCCCTGGGAGAACGCACCGCGCGCCTCGGGCTGGTACAAAGTCACGCCGACTTCTGCCGCTGCAGGCTCGCCCCACACTCCGTGCCCCTCCCTCCCGCCCGGCCTGAGTGAGCAAGAGTCCCCGAAGAGGCTGCCCCTTTAACCCTGTCTTGTCTGAGCGAAGAACAGACACCCTCCGGCGACCTACACGCAGAGGCGGGGCCAAATCCAAAGCTGAGACCCAGGAGCTGTGAGAACAAAGAAGAGAAAGGGAAACCTCTCCCAGCAGCCTCAGAAGCAGCGGATTAAAGCTCCACAATCAACTTGATGGACCCTGCATCTGTGGAATACATGAATAGACAACAAATCATCCCAAAATGAGGAGCCAGGAGTCAGTGCTGTGCCTCTGAGGTGGGAGAGCCAACTTCACGACACTGGTCCACAAGAGACCTCCCAGCTCCACATAATATCAAACGGCGAAAATCTTCCAGAGATCTCCATCTCAACACCAGCAACCAGCTTCACTCAACGACCAGCAAGCTACAGTGCTGGACACCCTATGCCAAACAACTAGCAAGACAGGAACACAATGCCACCCATTAGCAGAGAGGCAGCCTAAAATCATAAAAAGTCCGCAGACACCCGAAAACACACCACCAGACGTGGACCTGCCCACCAGAAAGACAAGATCCAGCCTCATCCACCAGAACACAGGCACTAGTCCCCTCCACCAGGAAGCCTACACAACCCACTAAACCAACCTTAGCCACTGGGGACAGACACCAAAAACAACGGGAACTACGAACCTGCAGCCTGCAAAAAGGAGACCCCAAACACAGTAAGATAAGCAAAATGAGAAGACAGAAAAACACACAGCAGGAGAAGGAGCAAGATAAAAACCCACCAGACCTAACAAATGAAGAGGTAATAGGCAGTCTACCTGAAAAAGAATTCAGAATAATGATGGTAAAGATGATCGAAGATTCTATTTCCCAGATCCAAAATCTTGGAAATAGAATAGACAAAATGCAAGAAACAGTTAACAAGGACCTAGAAGAACTAAAGATGAATCAAGCATCGATTAAAAACACAATAAATGAAATAAAAAATACTCTAGATGGGATCAATAGCAGAATAACTGAGGCAGAAGAACGGATAAGTGAGGTGGAAGATAAAATAGTGGAAATAACTGCTGCAGAGCAAAATAAAGAAAAAAGAATGAAAAGAACAGAGGACAATCTCAGAGACCTCTGGGACAACATTAAATGCACCAACATTCGAATTATAGGGGTTCCAGAAGAAGAAGAGAAAAAGAAAGGGACTGAGAAAATATTTGAAGAGATTATAGTTGAAAACTTCCCTAATATGGGAAAGGAAATAGTTAATCAAGTCCAGGAGGCACAGAGAGTCCCATACAGAATAAATCCAAGGAGAAATACGCCAAGACACATATTAATCAAACTGTGAAAAATTAAACACAAAGAAATCATATTAAAAGCAGCAGGGAAGAACAACAAATAACACACAGGGGAATCCCCATCAGGATAACAGCTGATCTCTCAGCAGAAACTCTACAAGCCAGAAGGGAGTGGTAGGACATAATTAAAGTGATGAAAGAGAAAAACCTGCAACCAAGATTACTCTACCCATCAAGGATCTCATTCAGATTTGATGGAGAAATTAAAACGTTTACAGACAAGCAAAAGCTGAGAGAGTTCAGCACCACCAAACTAGCTTTACAACAAATGCTAAAGGAACTTCTCTAGGCAAGAAACACAACGAAGGAAAAGACCTACAATAACGAACCCAAAACAATTAAGAAAATGGGAATAGGAACATACATATCAATAATTACCTTAAATGTAAATGGACTAAATGCTCCCACCAAAAGACACAGATTGGCTGAATGGATACAAAAACAAGACCCATATATATGCTGTCTACAAGAGACCCACTTCAGACCTAGAGACACATACAGACTGAAAGTAAGGGGATGGAAAAACATATTCCATGCAAATGGAAACCAAAAGAAAGCTGGAGTAGCAATTCTCATATCAGACAAAATAGACTTTAAAATAAAGACTACTAGAAGAGACAAAGAAGGACACTACATAATGATCAAGGGATAGATCCAAGAAGAAGATATAACAATTGTAAATATTTATGCACCCAACATAGGAGCACCTCAATACATAAGGCAAATACTAACAGCCATAAAAGGAGAAATCGACAGTAACACAATCATAGTAGGGGACTTTAACACCCCACTTTCACCAATGGACAGATCTTCCAAAATGAAAATAAATAAGGAAACACAAGCTTTAAATGATACATTAAACAAGATGCACTTAATTGATATTTATAGGACATTCCATCCAAAAACAACAGAATACACATTTTTCTCAAGTGCTCATGGAACATTCTCCAGGATAGATCATATCTTGGGTCACAAATCAAGCCTTGGTAAATTTAAGAAAATTGAAATTGTATCAAGTATCTTTTCCGACCACAATGCTATGAGACTAGATATCAATTACAGGAAAAGAGCTGTAAAAAATACAAACACATGGAGGCTAAACAATACACTACTTAATAACGAAGTGATCACTGAAGAAATCAAAGAGGAAATTAAAAAATACCTAGAAACAAATGACAATGGAGACACGACGACCCAAAACCTATGGGATGCAGCAAAAGCAGTTCTAAGAGGGAAGTTTATAGCAATACAATCCCACCTTAAGAAACAGGAAACATCTCGAATAAACAACCTAACCTTGCACCTAAAGCAATTAGAGAAAGAAGAACAAAAACATCCCAAAGTTAGCAGAAGGAAAGAAATCATAAAAATCAGATCAGAAATAAATGAAAAAGAAAAGAAGGAAACAATAGCAAAGATCAATAAAACTAAAAGCTGGTTCCTTGAGAAGATAAACAAAATTGATAAACCATTAGCCAGACTCATCAAGAAAAGAAGGGAGAAGACTCAAATCAATAGAATTAGAAATGAAAAAGGAGAATTAACAACTGACACTGCAGAAATACAAAAGATCATGAGAGATTACTATAAGCAACTCTATGCCCATAAAATGGACAACCTGGAAGAGATGGACAAATTCTTAGAAATGCACAACCTGCCAAGACTGACTCAGGAAGAAATAGAAAATATGAATAGACCAATCACAAGCACTGAAATGGAAACTGTGATTAAAAATCTTCCATCAAACAAAAGCCCAGGACCAGATGGCTTCACAGGTGAATTCTATCAAACATTTAGAGAAGAGCTAACACCCATCCTTCTCAAACTCTTCCAAACAATATCAGAGGAAGGAAAACTCCCAAACTCATTCTACGAGGCCACCATCACCTTGACACCAAAACCAGGCAAGGATGTCACAAAGAAAGAAAACTACAGACCAATATCACTGATGAACATAGATGCAAAAATCCTCAACAAAATACTAGCAAACAGAATCCAACAGCACATTAAAAGGATCATACACCATGATCAAGTGGGGTTTATTCCAGGAATGCAAGGATTCTTCAATATACGCAAATCAATCAATGTGATAGACCATATTAACAAGTTGAAGGAGAAAAACCATATGATCATCTCAATAGATGCAGAGAAAGCTTTTGACAAAATTCAACACCCATTTATGATAAAAACCCTGCAGAAAGTATGCATAGATGGAACTTTCCTCAACATAATAAAGGCCATATATGACAAACCCATAGCCAACATTGTCCTCAATGGTGAAAAACTGAAACCATTTCCACTAAGATCAGGAACAAGACAAGGCTGCCCACTCTCACCCCTCTTACTCAACCTAGTTTTGGAAGTTTTAGCCACAGCAATCAGAGAAGAAAAGGAAATAAAAGGAATCCAAATTGGAAAAGAAGAAGTAAAGCTGTCACTGTTTGCAGATGACATGATACTATACATAGAGAATCCTAAAGATGCTACCAAAAAACTACTAGAGCTAATCAATGAATTTGGTAAAGTAGCAGGATACAAAATTAATGTACAGAAGTCTCTAGCATTCCTGTACACTAAAGATGAAAAATCTGAAAATGAAATCAAGAAAACACTCCCATTTACCATTGCAACAAAAAGAATAAAATATCTAGGAATAAACCTACCTAAGGAGACAAAAGACCTGTATGCAGAAAATTATAAGACACTGATGAAAGAAATGAAAGATGATACAAATAGATGGAGAGATATACCATGCTCCTGGATTGGAAGAATCAATATTGTGAAAATGACTCTACTACCCAAAGCAATCTACAGATTCAATGCAATCCCTATCAAACTACCACTGGCATTTTTCACAGAACTAGAACAAAAAATTTCACAATTTGTCTGGAAAAACAAAAGGCCCCGAATAGCCAAAGCAATCTTGAGAACGAAAAATGGAGCTGGAGGAATCAGGCTCCCTGACTTCAGACTATACTACAAAGCTACAGTAATTAAGACAGTCTGGTACTGGCATAAAAACAGAAAGATAGATCAGTGGATCAGGATAGAAAGCCCAAAGATAAACCCACGCACATATGGCCTACTTATCTTTGATAAAGGAGGCAGGAATGTACAGTGGAGAAAGGACAGCCTCTTCAATAAGTGGTGCTGGGAAAACTGGACAGGGACATGTAAAAGTTTGAGATTAGATCATTCCCTAACACCATAGACAAAAATAAGCTCAAAATGGATTAAAGACTTAAATGTAAGGCCAGAAACTATCAAACTCTTAGTGGAAAACATAGGTAGAACACTCTATGACATAAATCACAGCAAGATCCTTTTGGACCCACCTCCTAGAGAAATGGAAATAAAAACAAAGATAAACAAATGGGACCTAATGAAACTTCAAAGCTTTTGCACAGCAAAGGAAACCATAAACAAGACCAAAAGACAACCCTCAGAATGGGAGAAAATATTTGCAAATGAAGCAACTGACAAAGGATGAATCTCCAAAATTTATAAACAGCTCATGCAGCTGAATAGCAAAAAAACAAACAACCCAATCCAAAAATGGGCAGAAGACTTAAATAGGCATTTCTCCAAAGATGATATACAGACTGCCAACAAACACATGAAAGAATGCTCAACATCATTAATCATTAGAGAAATGCACATCAAAACTACAATGAGATATCATCTCACACCAGTCAGAATGGCCATCATCAAGAAATCTAGAAACAATAAATGCTGGAGAGGGTGTGCAGAAAAGGGAACCCTCTTGCACTGCTGGTGGGAATGTGAATTGGTACAGCCACTATGGAGAACAGTATGGAGGTTCCTTAAAAAACTAAAAATAGAACTACATATGACCCAGCAATCCCACTACTAGGCATATACCCTGAGAAAACCATAATTCCAAAAGAGACATGTACCAAAATGTTCATTGCAGCTCTATTCACAATAGCCCGGAGCTGGAAACAACCTAAGTGTCCATCATCGGATGAATGGATAAAGAAGATGTGGCACATATATACAATGGAATATTACTCAGCCATAAAAAGAAACGAAACTGAGCTATTTGTAATGAGATGGATAGACCTAGAGTCTGTCATACAGAGTGAAGTAAGTCAGAAAGAGAAAGACAAATACCGTATGCTAACACATATATACGGAATTAAAAAAAAAAATGTCATGAAGAACCTAGGGGTAAAACAGGAATAAAGACACAGACCTACTTGAGAATGGACTTGTGGATATGGGGAGGGGGAAGGGTAAGCTGTGACAAAGCGAAAGAGAGGCATGGACATATATACACTACCAAACGTAAGGTAGCTAGATAGTGGGAAGCAGCCGCAGAGCACAGGGAGATCAGCTAGGTGCTTTGTGACTGCCTGGAGGGGTGGGATGGGGAGGGTGGGAGGGAGGGAGATGCATGAGGGAAGGGATGTGGGAACGGATGTATATGTATGACTGATTCACTTTGTTATAAAGCAGAAACTAATAAAAAATAATATTTACGAAAAAAAAAAACAGCATACAATACAAAACACTACATATTGGGGGGGATATATATATACATATAGATAAGATAATACATTTATTAAAACTATAATAAAAGAAGGAAAATTATAAAACCCATACTTGGCTTATTTGTCAACGTTTGCTGTAGTAAGAGAGAGGGAGACACTGCAGCTGAATGCACAGGAGATCCACAGTAAGGATAATATTCTATTGTTTAACTTGGCTGGTAGATATATGACAATTTACCTTATTCCTAGTAACTCACGTTTCAAATTTCATACTTCTTATCCTATTATGGTAAGATATATTCTTAATTCAGACATGTTAAAATTGAAAAAAAAGTGTATGCTATTATTAATGAAATATAATATACCTTTTTATACTAGTGACATTTTAGTATTCAAATTATGAAACAACATATCAAATTGATTCAGTATCATTAAACACATTTTCTATGAATTTATTGTAGTTACAAATAAGTGATTTAGGGCTTCCTTGGTGGTGCGGTGGTTAAGAATCCGCCTACTAATTCAGGGGACGTGGGTTTGAGCCCTGGTCCAGGAAGATCCCACATGCCACGGAGCAACTAAGCCCATGAGCCACAACTACTGGGCCTGTGCTCTAGAGCCTGCGAGCCACAACTACTGAGCCCACAAGCCACAACTACTGAGGACCGTGCACCTAGAGCCCATGCTCTGAAACAAGAGAAGCCACTGCAATGAGAAGCCTGAGCACTGCAACGAAGAGCAGCCCCTGCTCACCGCAACTAGAGAAAGCCTGCACTTGCAGCAAGGAAGACCCAACGTAGCCCCACCCCCCCCAAAAAGGGGGGATTTATCTCCGTGTTGTTCAGAACAATAAAGTATATTTTTTCTCAAAGCTCAGTTTTGGTTTTCTATTATCCTTAAACCTGAACCTAAAGTATCTTAGTATAATTTCACATTTAATATGTTATTGTTCTGTGTTCCCTATAGTGTACTTTTTAACAAAATAACATTTTAATATGTCTTAGATTTCTATGGTCATATGTGAATTTTCTTTTTGCTACTTTTAATTGGAGATTTGATTGTTTCCATTTCTGTTGATCACCCCCACTTCATTACCCTCGATTTTTAAATTCCATGAGGAAATAGAGTGATGACCTTTCAGTTTTTGTAATTGGAGTTGTATCACTTGGCTGTGTCAGGTTCTCTGATTGATTGCAAAAAGCATTACGCTTATTTTGTTAATTAACTTTAATCCCTATACAGTCAGTTAAAAATATAACTCTTTGTAATCTACTTAAATGTAAGAAATTTAAATGCCTGTCTCTATCCCAAACTCTGTTAAAATCATTTCAGTGGAAAAGGTTGTCAAATTTCCAAGTAAACATATCATTATCTAGCATTCATGCATTATGGATTTTTTTTTCTTTTTTCTTTTTTTTTTTTTTTTTAGTTTTACATCTCATGCATTTCATTATCATTATCTGTGATCCAACTAGAGTAGAGAGCACGCCCACTCTACAAGTTCTACATAGTGTGTTCGTGTGAGAGCATATAGTTGAATTAAAAGTGCAATGCCACAGCTAGGCATTTGTGGTTAGGTATTTTACAATTAATTTAGTGCAACAATGCTAATTTAGGTCCACATTAAGATTCTTTTTTCAAACAGGGTGAAAATGTAATTGCAGTGTACACAGGACAAATAATAGGAATGGCTTGCCCAATTTATTACTCTAAAAAAGAATTAGTGTGATAGCCAATTAAAGGATGCTTTTAAATATAGTTATTGTATTGTTTATCATGCCGAATTAACTCACAGAAGGTTAAAGGTGTTATTAAAAACATTAATTTAATTCCTTTTATAAATGCCAAAATTATTATAAAACATGATATATGGTCATGAAAGATCACTTTAATGAAGTCTTGGAATAATTAGAGGAGTTATCATGATAATTTGCTTCTAATAAAATGAGAAGTCTACTAGCACATTTCCTTTTTCTTATTTTCAAAGGAATAAGTGATAAATTTAATAAAATTGGCTCTCTATATTATATTCCTTATAATGTGTATTATATATACATATATATTCTACTGCCAGTAATAACACTTTTGTTTCCTTTGTTAAAGATGGCTGCTTTTATTTCAAAACTATGAAGTAAAAAATGCCAATCAGTTCTAACATTAATACTTACTGCATTTTGTTGCCTTTCCACACAAAGTGGAATGAAAACAAACACAAGCAAGGAAGGATATTGAAAATAAGAATGAATGAAGGAAAAAATACAGTTTCTGCTTTCCTCCAAAATATGCTTCAATTCAGTTTACAATTTTCTGTTGGAATCCCAGGGAACAAAAAAATCTCTCTTTACATGCTTCTATCAGTGTTCCTCAGAACCTTTTTGTTTCTTGAGATATTAATTGACATTCTGTAGGAATTTTTTTTTTAATTTTGCTGTTATTGTTAAATATTTGCTATCCTAAACAAATACAATTAAATTTAACAGCAAGACTGGAGATTTCTTAAATAGGTGCTAATAATCTTTATGAGTCTCTAAGAATGGGAAATAGATTTAATTATTTCCCCAAACAATTATTAAGAGGGAGGGGATATATGTATACATATAGCTGATTCACTTCATTATACAGCAGAAACTAACACAACATTGTAAAGCAATTATACTCTAATTTAAAAAAAATAATAAGTCACCAACTAACATTTCTAAGAATATTGTACATCATAAAAGATCTACACAATTTAGTTAGTTTGGACAGAAAAAACAATTCTGGTTCTCAAATACCTAACAATTTCCACCCTCATGCAGGCTCTACCATATATTGTTTAAACATCTCAAAATGTCATTCAGAAAAATCTTCAGTCACTAAAATAGCAACTGAAGTATGAGGTGATAGTGATAAATATAAATAGTGATAAAATATGTATCTGAATTATACCATTATCTCTTCACTCTTGAGAACTAGAAATTTTGCAATTATTGCATATAAGGATTTTCAAGTATTTCATCTTTAATTTTTTAGAAAACTCACAAATCTATTGGCTCAGGAAAACAAGATGAATACTGGAAAGGCACATATTTTATATTTTGGTGTGATAAGCCAGCTACTGCAGGCTTTATATTCATATTTATAACCAGCTAAGGAGTCATGAATCCTGAGTGATTATGATTAGCAATTGCTTAAGCAAAATCAGAATTAATAATGGATAAGGGATATTTTCATCTTTAATGTACAGTGAGAAATATTGTAAAATTAATATATCACTCTGCCACCAAGTGCCAATCTGTTAATATACAAATTCAAGATGGGGGTGATATTTACCACAAAATGCTACAAAGGAGAGGAAGAAAGGATTCCCTGTTGAAACTCCAAAGAGGTGTATCAAAACTTACCCTTTCCCCTTCTTTTATTATAACCTCTAATGTTATAAAATGTGGGCTGTTTTAGCAATTGTGGACTAGAACAGGGTTATAATAGCTGTTTTAATTTAGATATGCACTCATCCTATTCAAATTTTAAAAGCTTGCATTACTTTGAGACATATCTTGGCCTCCAGTTGCTGATTTATAGCATGGGATCAATAACATCTAAAATTCTATAAACCAAAATGTTGAAAGTCATTACCACTTTACAGTGGACTCTAGGGAGACCTAAAGTATGTGGGTAAGAAGGGCCATTTTCAGTTCCCCATAACTATTGTCTGACAATATCATTCTACCATTGGTTATTGAGATATGAGTAATCATTATTAATAATTAATAATATTATACATATAATGTGCCAGTAAATAACTTTGAAATATTATCTTCTAAATCTATTTTGTGAACTTGTACTACAAAATATATACTCACCAGAATACTTTATTTTACCCGACAAAATTATAAAAAGTTGATCTCACACCAAATTTACAGTCTGAATTTTTCTTTCCTACCTCTTGGCTATACTTAATCTGTATTTCTTTATTATTACTACTTCAGTGACATTAAAGCATCTTTGACCTATTGTATCACATCCTAGCCTTTACCTGCAATATGTTATTTTTATTTATTTTCAGCTTACTTCAAAAATCTATGAATCTGTCTAAATGCTAAATACCAAATCATATGTTATTTGGAGAAAAGGTACCATAGAAATTTAAGAAGTGGTAAGAAAATATGCTTACTTTTTTTGAAAATGACTCTTGTTTTAGTATAATGCCATTCTGGAGTTAATTATAGTAAATTATTTTATATTTACCACTACCATTAATTTGAATGTACTTTTAGATGTGATTGATAATTTAAAGTGTAAGCCTTTATTAACAGGATTTTAGTAATTGTTGAATCACCCATTAATCAATAACCAGTTATAGAGTAACTACTGTTGAGGAAATGTTCTAAACACTATGTAGGATTTAAAATATATTCAATAGGCCCCCATCCTCAAAGAGCTCAGTGTTTTAGAAGTATTTTTCATGGTGGTATTTGTCCCCATATGTTTATTTTGCAACTAATTTATTCTTGAATTTATTGTTCATAAAATTTTTCACTTCTAAAGATATTAACAACCCCAATTCAGATTTTGTCATTATAGACAATGTTCAATTGTTCTGTGAAAGATTCCTACCGATTTCTGATATTCAGACAGTGAAATGGGTGGTTATTTTTTGTCTGCTTTCTTATTTCTTGAGAGAAAAAAATACTTAATCATGAATGTGAAGCTTGAAATAAAAGATGATATTAAATTCAAATTCCATCATTAACATCAGTCACCATTTCAGAAGATAAACTGTACTTTTCTTCAAGATGATGACAAAAAATTCCATTCTGCTTAACAAAAAACATGAGCACGTCTTTTAGGAAATAAAATGTCTCTGTCAGTCAAGATAGTTGTACTCCTATGTGAATGTTTTCAAATCGAGTTACACTGTCTCTGCTTATGGTGAGGAGTGTGAGGGTTGGAAGGCATAATTTAAAAAAAAAACAACCTAATTAACATTCGTGTGCATTTTCATTTATCTTTAGGTAAGCACTTAATGATAAAAAATGGTCAGATTTACATTTTAAAATGAAGCATACTCCTGTCACATCATTGGAGAATCCTGGAATACCATCTAGTCAAAAGATGGATACATTACACTTCTAAAAAAATGAATGTGCCTTGACACTGAGAACTGCCTTCAAGATAGATCACTTACTTTCATATTAACATAGTTTAAAATTTTCCTATACTGCAATACATACATTTGAAAGATTATATAGTTTTTAAAATAGCTAGATGGATGCCCTCCATGAGAGGCCACCCAGTTTAAGAAATAGAGCATAACCTGTTTTAGTTTTAATGTATACAGTGTGCTTTTCACCCTTCTAACCCTCCCTGATCACCCCAAGAAAATTATAAAGCTGTTAGTGTATTTTCCTTAATTTTATTTATAAAAAATAAACTAAACCATGTGTGGTTCCTTTTTGCCTGCTTCTGAACAGTTAAACTCATTAAATAGGATTTATACTACACTTATTTGTCTGTGACAATTATTATTCCGTTTTTCAGATTATGTTTATAATTTTCATTCAGGTAGATTCATCATCTGAACTTTGTTCATTTTTACCTCTTCACAGTACTTTATAGCATGAATATACAACAATTACTTTATCCATGCTACTGTTCATGGATTCCTGTGCTGTTTTCAGTCATTTCTGTTATTGAACAAGTTTGCTCAGATGTACCTGTGCAAATATTTCCATGCCATACACACTGGAATTGAAATTCTGTTATAAGTGTATTGAACTCTATTTAGTAACAGCACCAAGGGAACTCAGCTGCTCAAAATTTGGACACTGAAATCAGAAAAGTGCTGTGTCAGCCAAGTACAGGGAACCTGGCTTTCCTGGCAAGTATAGTGGCAGAGGGATTTACATACTCTGAAGCAGTGGTGACATTTATTATGCCCAGTCTTGTATCATGCTTCTGCTAGGCAGGTAACACTGAAACTGTGTTTCTACTAGAAAAGCCTCATAGCATATGGAAGTCTTTCTATAGGCTTTGTGCTTGCTGACTATAGTGAGTCCCCTACATATGAATGAATTCTGTTCCGAGAGTGCGTTCGTAAATCCAATTTGCTCGTAAGTCTAACAAGGTTAGCCTAGGTACCCAACTAATACAATCGGCTATATACCGCTGCTTTTACGCTTGCTTCCAGACACCTTGGGCTTGAATCAAAGACACTGTACTACTGTTCTCTATACTGTACTGTACAGTAAGGTACACAAATGCACAACAACTGTAGAGGATGCATGTACATGACACTGTACACCAGACACATGAACTAACTTATGTGATTGGACATGTGAACGCACGTTTGCATCTTTGAAAGTTCACATCTTGTAGGTTCACATGTAGGGGACTTACTGTATTTAGAATTTAAGTCATATTTCTACTAGGAACAGGATTGCTGTATCATAAGATATATGTGGTTTCAATTTTACTAGCTACTGCCGAAATGTTTTTTCCAAAGCAGTGTACCAATTTACATTCCTAGCAACACTTTATTCCTAACAACTCTTCCATAACTTTGGTACACTGGGAATTTTTAGACATTTTAAGTTTTGCCAAGTTAAGAAGGACCAAGTTAAGGTATGACAAGAAATGTCATACCTAATGTCATACCTATCGTGGTTTTGCATTTCCTGATTACTAAAATTACTGAAATTGACCCTGTAAAGTTCTTACCCTTGACTTCAGGACACTCTTTCCTTGGGTTGTTTTTTATTATAAATTTTATGAATAATTTGTATATTCTGTATATTACAGTTACAATATTGCATCTCCTGATGTGTGTGGCTTATCTGTCCACTCCTTTTATGATGTTTCTTAAAATTAAGACTGTTTTAAGTTGTCAAATTTATCAAATTTGTTTCTTCAACTTTGCATTTTTGCATCTCATTGTAAGAAATATTTACTATCCAAGATCTGAAGATAACCTTCAGTATTTTGTTCCAAAATATTTTAAATTTTGCCTTACACAGTAATTTCCTTAATTCATATGTAACTGATTTTTATTTCCCCCCTTTGGGTATGTGTGCTAATAATCTTTAAAAGATCTAAAGAGAGATCTAAAGGAAGTTGTAACTTATTAGAATAAGGACCAAGGCAACAATATTAATAATACATTATTATATAGTATTTTTAAAACTATTAGCTTGATGCTACAGAGCCTAGGAAGGAGGGAGACTGGAAACTTGTTTTCTGTATATCCATATGGATAAACAACTTTTCTCACCACCTGCCCCTTATTGAATTTTCTATCCTTTCTCCACTTATTAGCAATACCATCTCTAGCAGTTTTCAGGATTTGTGGGTCTCTTTCTAGGCTTCCTATTCCTTTTCTTGTTATATTTTTCAATCCTGCTGTTAATACCAAAAAGTGGTACAACAGACAGCATTTATTGTTCTAGAACCCTGTCCCCTTGGTTGAAACTATTCTAATTTCCAATGTTTTCCAATGAATTCCAATGTTGGTCATGTGATTCTGTTGAAAGCCCGCCACTGTATTTGGAAAAGATAAAAGTCTTAAGGGGGAAAAGCATATCATATGATAGGTTCTGCTATGAGCTTCATGTTTGTGTCCTCTCCAAATTCATATGTGAAATCCTAACTCCCAAAGATGGTGGTATTAGGAGATAGGGTTTTTTTTTAACACCTTAATTGGAGTATAATTGCTTTACAATGGTGGGTTAGTTTCTGCTTTATAACAAAGTGAATCAGTTATACATATACATATGTTCCCATATCTCTCCTATCCCACCTCTCTAGGTGGTCACAAAGCACCGAGCTGATCTCCCTGAGCTATGCGGCTGCTTATGGACTTAGAGTCTGTCATACAGAGTGAAGTAAGGCAGAAAGATAAAAACAAATACCGTATGCTAACACATATATACGGAATCTAAGAAAAAAAAAAAAAGGTCATGAAGAACCTAGGGGTAAGACGGGAATAGACACAGACCTACTAGAGAATGGACTTGAGGACATGGGGATGGGGAAGGGTAAGCTGTGACAAAGTGAGGTAGTGGCATGGACATATATATGCTACCAAACGTAAAATAGATAGCTAGTAGGAGATAGGGTTTTAGGGAGTTGATTAGGTCTTGAGGGCTCCACCCACCTGAACAGCACAATCACCTTTATAAAAGAGGCTCCAGAGAGATCACTAGCCCTTCCATCACTTAAAAACACAGGAAAAAGTTGGCTGTCTGCAACCTGGAAGAGAGCCTTCACCAGAATCCGACCAGGTTGGGGCCCTGATGTCAGATATCCAGCCTCCAGAACTGTGAGAAGTAAATTTCTGTTGTTTATAGAAGCCAACCAGTCTGTAGCATTTTGTTATAACAGTTTGAATGGAGTTAGGGAAGCTAACTTCTCTTGGATTTCTGTCCCTCGAGGGTCATAGCCTCACAAATATTTGTTGCTTGGGTAGCTCTCTGATACCTAGAGCCAGTTATTCATCATTTGTTCCTGTTCATCTTTTGTATTTGTTCTCAGCCAGAGGAATGGTCCAAAACGAATAGTCGTCCATTACAACAGAAGGGACCAACCTGCCTATTGATTTTTTTCTAAATTTTTAAGTTTCTTTCTCAAATTCACCTTATGAATTTTATAGCCTGTTTTTCTTTTCTTCCTGTATATTTGTAACAAAGCAGGACCCTATGGGGCCCTCCTGGGACAGACCCCTCCCCCATACCCTCCTCTCTGAAGTACCTAAATAATATAGTATCTGATGCACAATTCCTGAGTTGTTTTACAGCTGCTAAAACCCCCAGCAAATAGAAGACATTAACTGCTTGCTGACCAAAAGCAGTAGCCCCCAGACCTACTAGCACCTAAGGATTGACAATGTTAACCCCTGTGACACTGCCCTGTTACCTCACCATCAACCAGAGAACAGTACACGAACTGAGCACATACCTTCCCTCACCTCGCCTTTAAAAATTCTTTGTTGAAACACATGGGGGAGTTCAGGTTTTTTGATCACTATCTGTCCAGGACTCCTTGCTTGGCACCTTATAATAAACACTGTACTTTCCTTCACCACAACCTGGTGTCTGTAGATAGAATTTACTGTGTGCAGGCGAGCGAACCCAAGTTTGATTTGGTAACATTTAAAAAATCTATTCTTAATTACTTTAACTATATTATTTTTTTTTAGATTCTACATGTCATAATTCTGCATTATTTATAGGTCTGATTCTGTACTTTGCTTTTCTTCTGCTTCAACTCATTGTGGCTTTCTTTCTCAAATGTTCAGAGTTTTTTTATTATTATAAAGTCATGTTCCTTGAAATTTTCTCTGTAGATATTCTTGGTGGTTTAAATTAAAATGTTTCAGAGAGGATTTTTTTGCTTTTAGCATGCTCCTGGAGACACCATCAATAAAGAACCGCTTTACACTATTTGCTTGGATATTTTCAGACCATAAAATTATTGTGAATGCTGGACTCTCTCATCACTAATTATTTGCCTGAGGGTAAGAGTTACCATGAAATACTTTTTTAAAAATTACTTACTCCTCACCCTCCGCCATAGTGAATACCAAGCCCAGAAAGTTTACTCACTGTCTTTCTCTATTGGATGACTTCTCCCCAATTCATACTTAATATGTCACACTTTAAGGGTTCTGGCTTTCTTTAGGACTTTCAAATCCCATTTCTCACCCTTCAAGGGCATCAGGAACTGCCTCCTGTTTCTGACATGTGGTCCATTAAAATCCAGGCGATAAGCCAGCAAGACTGGCAGTTAACCCAGGGCAAATTCCAGCATCAGTATCTTTTCATTATGTAGATTCACACTCAAATATTATTTTTTTTCTGTTTCTATTGAATTTTCATACTTTTCTTGTCAGTTAGGTTGTGATCTTTAATATGATTTAAAGCATATTTTAACCAGTATTTTTTTGGTGTGTTAAATACATAGAGTTTGGTCAGAACCTTAAGAAACAATTACAAAGGTTTCCATCTTGCCTTAGTTAAATACAACTCCATCTTAATAGCAATGTGTAAATTATTCTTAAACATTTAATTAAAGGAACTTTCTTTAGTATTTATAAGCCTTTAAAAATATGTTAAAAAATTCAAGATATTATTATAACCTGTTTTTACATAGGAATATAATCAAATAACTTTCTAGGAAAGTCTACAAATTGTGCTTATGTCCTCATTTTTTTTAGTTCTAAAACAAACAAAAAAAAAAAAAAACAAGCACACTGTATAGAATAATATAAAGACAGAATGCTTTATTATTAGAGCATAATTATCATAATCACTTTTGTATTTCAGAGTATCAACAATGTTTCCTATATTAGCATTAGGATATTTAAATTGAATTTCTAAATGGAAGTTTAGGGTTATAAGCTAATTTTGAGGACTTTTCTATAGGCTCAGGTAGGTCAGATGCTTTGAGCCTTGTTTGAATCTTTCTTGCAACATTAACTCAAGCAATTGCTAAGAAGATGCATGTACCAGATCAAAATTAAATAGAATCCAGGTAAGGACTATCACTGGACCAATCTTTTGTATCTAATTACCAAGTTTGCATGTTCAGTAACATGTAACTGGCACTGATGAGAATCAGCTGCATTTGAGAATGGGAACAAATCCTTTTCCCAGGGGAGAGGGTACATGGTTAGCTCTACCTAAAAAGATGAAGGGATCCAAGAGCCAATGGCTTTCCTGAAATTACAGGCATGTGCCAACTCAGCCCCATATTTTTGACACTACATGACCCAAATGTGGAGGTTCTTTGACATCAGAATTTTCATCTGGTAGACATCTTGCTCTATATGGTGCATTGTTTCTTGCTCTGTGTCATACCTTAGAGCTAAGTAAATTCAGTGCTAACTGAAGGCTATTGTGTCTCATATGTATGACATCCATCTAAAACCAAGACCACTGTTCTGACCAAAACAGAGTGGACAATCGACTAAATATCTCAGAGCCAGAGTTAAATTTTTTTAAAAAACATAGAATTTCATAAATTGAAGATATTCCTATAAACTTCCTGAAACAATCTATAGATGAAAGCTGTGTGTAATACACAATAATTTTTTTAAAGTGTGTGATTAAAATGTTCAGTTTAATATTTCCAGCTTATATGATATTTACTGCATAAAAACATCTTTTTAGGATGTGAAGGAAGTGAGAAAACATTGTATTGCTCTCTAGAGCTTAAATATTTATATGTTCTCAACAAATAAAATGGATTTGATAGTCTTTTCTTCCACAGAGTTTCAGTTGTCTAAAATTATTTTATAAAGACTATTGTTCTAAAGGTTTACATTTAGGTAATGTATCTAAAACAAGACAATTCTTACTTAAGCATTACATGCAGGAAGATGTTTGTATATGCAATAGAAATCCTTTAAAAATATACTATAATCAAAAGTATCATGCTTATTCTTTCACTGTCAGTTATCTCACTACGTTGTTAAAGAAAATCATTTTTGTGTTTCTTCTGTTTCTAGTTTAGCTTAAATATCCCCTTAGTCTGGCATTTGATTGATAGGGAACTGAGTTTGAAAAGTTATGTTAACATCAAGCTAACACAAGAAGAAAAAAGAAATGCAAAATAGCTTCTGAAGATAATAAAAATCAATAATTAAAACATAATATTTGTTTAAAACCTCAAGTATTTAAGGCAAGTGAGAGAAGGGAGATAGTTATGAAATCTATGTGTAAGTAAAATTATGGTGGTATATATATTCATTCATTTCAATTCTATACCATATACTTAGGGACAATAACTCTGTGTCATGTACTGATAATTCCTATGATCTTGTTATGGCCTGCAGACAATTTATACATACATATGGTGATCAGTTTAAAAAAACAGTATATACAGGTTCCTGCATTATCTGTATCTATTTGAGAGTGTGTGTGTGTATTTTATATACATCATATTAGATATAATTGATCCCAGAGAAATGCAGATCTTACTATAATGGATTCTTCCCTGTTCAAAAGGTGTATAACCTTTGAATAAGATATTATTAACTTAGAAGTATCTTGGCCATATTTTGAAAAATTCAAGGCAATCTTCTGAAACAGTTTGATGGGAAAACACATATTGATCAGTACTAAGTAGTAAAAATTTATTGCAATGTTGTCAGTTGCTTTATTCCAGATCAATACAAATCTCACCAAAAGCTTCTTAAATGCAATAAGAATCTGACAAGACCTTTTTGTCACAGATTAGTGTTAAAGCAATGAAAGAGCCCCCAAGGAAAATTGTCTTTCTGGCTGAAGTGCCAGCTGTATTCTGTTTCTGAAGTGTTCTATGTGTGTTCAACATCTTTACTGATATTTTGGATGTCTAAAAAGAAAAAAAAAAAAAGAGCCTAAACATTTTGTGTGCCGAGTAATGCAAATGAGTAAAAGCTGAGAATTTAAAGTTAGGTTCACTGTTTCTATCAGAAATCCATGACTTGATGCATATTATATTTCTGAGCAGAATTAGATTACAGCATCCCAAGCCCAATTAAATTCTGTAACATTTTTAGACTATTCCATCAGGTTGATTTTTAAATTAATAAAAAAGGTAATGTAACAGTTTAATAAGATTTAAGAGTAGGTTAGCAATACATTTATTTTTCTTAAAAAGAAAAAACTGTTAGAAATTTGATACAATTTAAATTTAGATTTTGCCCAACAAAGCATGTACATAGAATAGTAGAATCTGATTTGGAACTGTAGAAGGAGTTCTCCGGAACTTGAGACAAGCTGCATTTCATGAATTCTGATAACACTAGAATGTTGTCATCTTGGCAGCCTTGTAATGTCAGTTTGCATAAGTAAATCCACTGAGGCTTGCTTATTTTGGTACATGCTACTCTTGGCACTTACAATTATTTGGACAGAGGGAAAGCACATGCATCTTCCATGATATTTATGTGAATTTAATTTTATGATAGCTATCAATTTAACTGTGTAGAAATTTATCTTTTTCAAATAAAAGAAAAATCTGATTTTGGAACTGTAGCTCTTACTTAAATTCATTACTTTAGCACCCTTTCCCTAGACAGAAAATATCAGGCATGCTTCGCATGCCAGTCTTGCATTTTATCTGTGTCTCTTCTCTAGATTCTTCCCTTTGTAATCTCAAATAATATTCTTTGTTAGTGCACATGTGTAGCTCTATTTATTACAATTTCTATTAATTGTTAGAATTAGTCTGATTTTAATTATTATATTAATATACATAAAATAACAGGCCAGTATATGATATTAGTTTACAAACAATATATATGATGTAAACCAAGAATTATTAAAATGGTAATCACAAATACCTATGTATATAATAAGTGCATATCATATATATGCATGTAAATGGTATTATATTATATTAATTATATATTATGTTACCTTATATTATATAACAGTGCACCCACTATATTGTTCTGAAAACTACTACCATGATTTGAAGTTAATTTTTCCCAGTCAACTTATGGATGCTGCTACCTTGCAAGAAATTCTAGAATTAAAATTGACAAGGTACAGGATGGAAGTATATTTTCAAATAACTTAAAATAGTTATTTATTTAGCCTCACAGTTCCTAGCCACAAGGAAAAATGTCCAAAGGACTACCTTGAATATTATTTATTGGGAGGTAGGACAAGACAGTAAGGAGCAGTGGGGTGGTTTAGATTATTAGCAATATCAACGTGGACATATCTGTATAATCTAATGGAGTTTGATGTGCCCCATTCCACATTAGTAGGCTCTAACATAAAGATAAAGAAACATATAGTTAATTACACAGTGGAGCCTGTCCATATATGGTGCTGTCACCTGTATTAACAGTTTTGGAACCCACTTGTATTTAAAGGTTTAAGAAATGCTAGAGGATAACAAATCATACATAAAGAGTGTGGCCTTGAGAGAAAAGTACATCTGGCTTCAAACACAGGCTCTGTATCTGACTAGGTCTGTGACCTTGTGAAATTTACTTCAGCTCTTTGGCCTCAGGTCCCTGGTTGTTAAAAACAGGAATAGTTATGATATACCTTTCTGAGGAAGTTTCTGTTTCTGCTTCAGAGCCTTCATACTCTCTGAAACAAAACAAATAGTGTCTTTATGTATAGAGTCCTCCTTTATCCACTATCATAACAAACACACTGCCTTCTGTCATGTTTTAATTTCTTGTTCCACCCCTGAGATTTTATTTTTCTCATCTTTGTTAGCTACTAATTCCTAATCATTAGGCTTTGTAACCAGATCTTCTTGAGTTAGTCTCCTGGATATAGGATGAGTTCTACAGTGAAATGTGATAGCTTTTTCAGACCAGAGATGAAATTGCAGTGTCTGTCGGAACAGAGCCATGCCCATTAGTTTACATCTGTTTGTTTATGGCTGCTCTTACTACAAAGACAGAAAGTTGTGACAGAGAATTTATGACCCTCAAAGCCAATCTGATCATTTAAAGAAAAAGTCTGTGAACCTCTGTTCTAGACAATGGGGTGACAGTCTGGTTTTATGGTGAGTTATTTCAAGTGGACCATACCTTTATGGTGTAAAAAGGAAGGAACTGCACACCCCATTGCATCCTGAAATTACAGTGCCTCTGCTTGCATAACAGTCAGTAAAAATTATTAGATAGACATAGGTCAAAGGAACAGATTTTTTTTTAAATAAAATCTTTCAATTGATCAAGTTAAGCACCAAACTCACGTATCCCTTCCGTATTCTAAAATAGTCTTTAATTGGTAACTATCATTATAACAAAGACATGTAGAGCAAAGACTGGATCCCATTTTAATTCCCATGGGGAATTTTGTCTACTTCTAAAATCATTCACAGATGATCTCTACCTTCAATCCTTGATTCCCAAAGACCTAAATTCCCACTTGGGTGGAGAAATCTTTAACTAATATCCCTAGGTCCTTACAATTTTTGTTTCTTGCACTTAACATGTATTTAATTCTGGAGAAGAAAAGAAAAAAAAAAGAACTGCAGTTTCTATTCTTGTAAATATAGCACCTTTTGTGACTACTAAAACTAGCGTAAGAGTCACTACATAGGTGCATTTATTCGTTGAGATATTATGCTCCTGTGGCTATGCACGTGGAATAAATCAGGCTGAGCAGCTCTGCTCTCCCTAAGGGCCTCCAATTGGGTTGAAATACCTTTCTACCTGAAGTCATATGGTTTAGAACCTAATCAAAATGTGTGGATTAGGATTCCTGAGCATTTTTGACAGTCTAGGGAACAAATAGGAATGAAAAAAGGAGTCTCTGGGTAATTTTTATGTCAGTGTTTTTTTTCAGATACTGACAATAGTGAAAACGGGATATAGTTCATTTTAATTTCCACTAAATCAAGTATGGCTTCTATATATCATGTCTATGTCTCAGTATGTATATTTTGTAACTGCTTACAAAAGATAACCTGAGAGATGGAGATGACAAGAGAGCAAATTGATTTTTATATTAAAAAAATTTTAAACATCATTTGTTTGGAGGTGATTTCTGTGACTTCCTCTCCTACGATAGTTTAAAACTTTTTCCATCCTGCTTCTCTTTAGATACACACTGCTTCTTTATTCCTTCTTGAACATACAAGAGCAGGCTTTTCAAAAAATGAAACTAACAAAATTTTATGAATAATATTAAAAAGGGCTTCCATTACTAGATATAAGAAAGATTTAGGGAATTTGTGGATGATAAATATGGCCCCTTGAGTAGTAAGCATTCTTTCTCAAACACCACGATTTTGGTTATCGATTGCTATGTATAGAAAACAACAAAAGCTTAGTAGTTAAAACCTCAAAATCTTTACCATATATACAATTTTATGGGTCAGGAATTCAAGCAGAGTGTATCAGAGATGATTTTTATGCCTCTAAAATGCCCTCTATTTGTCCTTACCTTAGATGGATCATATGGTGGTACATGGGCTTGACTGTATCCCTGAGGCTAGGGCTTCAGTTCTCCCTGTCATCTGGGACCCTTGACTTTCCTCCACATACTGTCTGCTAAGGCAGGAATGTTTGAGCTGGATCCTTCATTTATATTATGGGACCTGAACTGGAATATGTGGAACAGCTAGTGGCTCTTGATCATCTCGCTTACTGTTCAGGCCTCTCTACATGGCTAACGTGGGCTTCATTACAGCATGGCATTCAAGGTAAATTTTTCCCATGAGAGCTGACTTCTTTCTGGGTCCAAGAGGCACAAGTGAACATTGTAAAGCTTTTTTCAGCCAGTCTCTGAAGGCACTCTCACCACATGCTACTGATCAAGCAATGTGACAAGACCAGTTGGAATTCAAGGAGGGTGAGTATAAAATGGCATAAACATAACACTCTTGCCTAGTAGAAAGGAAGTGATGATGGCTGATAGTGGCCATACCTCACTATTTATTAGAGGAGTGAGAAACTCCTCTAGTGACAACAATATGAATCCAGTAACACGAAGGAGGGAAATGAACATGGGATTTAAGCAGTAGACAGTCATAGACTGTGTTTACTAGCTGAGTGGCTTGACATACTTTACCTGTCCCTATGATTCTTACTTCCTTAGCTGGGTATGTAAACCATGTAGCACATGGGTTTTACTAACTAAATTAGAGATGCTATTATTTCTTTCTTAGGTTGAATAATTTTGTTTGCTTTTCACAAAACAGAATTAAGCCATGTTGTTATTGCCTTTTTCATGTGATAGTATTTTGTCTTTCTGCTCTTGTTCAACCCCGAGTAGTAATGCTCTGAGAAGTTGGTTAGAAGTATGGGTTCTTTTCTCTTAAAGCAAATGTTGCAAATATGCTGTTCCTTATGTATTTGTAACCAAAGGACGCTTTTCTATGTATGTCTTAGAGGTGTTAAAGCCAGATTATGGAAGAGTCCTTATGTTACTTGAAGAATTAAAGGAAGATTTGCAACCTTGTTCAATGGAAAGGCATGGAACACAATGCTGAGGAGCTTCTGCTACATGCTGCTATGCCACGGGTACATCATAAAACACATAGTGGGGATCAGTCACACTGCAAAGGTTGCTCTTGGAATCCAGAACAAAACAGGTAGCAAATACTTCTGTCAGATGGTCAAACTAAAACATGTATTATAACTGGCATTCAAGGCAGAAAATAAACAAGATTTATACCCTACATAGTGTTTTAATTACTCTGCATTCAGAAAAAAATTACTGTTAAATTTAGTATTCTTATTCAAACATAGTGGTATCATTCCTGAGGACATCAGTGTTAGATGGTAAATCACATTGTGACGTTACTGTTTACCACTACTGGTTTGAATATATTTGACATAAAAAATACCTTGCAGGAATTAATACAGAAGTTTGTATTTTATATCTAATTTATAGATTATTTAATATATTACAGAGTGAATTATTTTTAAAATTAATATTTTTATTTTTTGTCATTTAATTTTTATACTGTTTTTATTGAGACATAACTGACATATAACATTGTATTTGTTTCTGGCATAAAATAATGATTTGAAAGATGTATATATTGAGAAATGACCACAACAACTAGTCTATTTGATATCCATTGTCATACATTTTACAATTTTTTTTCTTGTAATGAGAACTTTTAAGATCTACTATCAGCCATTTTCAAATATACAATACAGTATTGCTGACTATAGTCAACATGCAGTGCATTACATTCTTAGGACTTATTTATTTTATGACTGGAAGTTTGTACATCTTGACCACTTTCACTAATTTTGCCTAACCCCCTCCAGTCCCCACCTTTGACAACCACCAATCTGTTCTCTATATCTATAGTTTGGTTTTTCTTTAGATTCCACATATTAAATGTTGCATATTTATATATAACATATTGGTACCTTATCAGATGCAAAGATTTTACATAGTAGTGGATCACATTTGATGGCTACTGGCTGTATTTTAGAAGGCTTATCTCTCTCCTTTACTTGTATAAACATGCACATGCCAACTTCATAAAGAACCAGAGAGAATTTGGAAAAGGAATAATAACAATTAAAAACAGTGAGTATATTTGATCTTTCAGCTCTGAACCACACCATAAAATACAGGATTCCTTAGACATTGCAGGACTTAACAGTACAACTAAGCATTATTATTCAAGCATGAGAAAATGACAATGAAAATTAGTTGATACATAGACATGAAACAGTCCAGAACTTCTATTTATTTTGCTGACCTGAAGAAAAAAAAATTAAGAGGCTTAGGAGACCCTCAAGATGGCAGAGGAATAAGACGTGGAGATGACCTTCCTCCCCACAAATACATCAAAAATACATCCACATGTGGAACAGCTCCTACAGAATACCTACTGAATGCTGGCAGAAGACCTCAGACTTCCCAAAATTCAAGAAACTCCCCATGTACCTGGGGATGCAAAAGAAAAAAGAAAAAACAGAGACAAAAGAATAGGGACAGGACCTGCACCTCTGGGAGGGAGCTGTGAAGGAGGAAAAGTTTCCACACACTAGGAAGCCCCTTCACTGGCAGGGGTGTTGGTGGCGGGGGGGAGTTTCAGAGCCACAGAGGAGAACGCAGCAACAGGGGTGTGGAGGGCAAGGCAGAGAGATTCCTGCACAGAGGATCCATGCGGACCAGCACTCACCAGCCTAAGAGGCTTGTCTGCTCACCCGCTGGGACAGGCAGGGGCTGGAACCTGAGACTCGGGCTTCAGAGGTTGGATCCCTGGGAGAGGACTGGGGTTGGCTGCGTGAACACAGCCTGAAGGGGGCTAGTGTGCCACAGCTAGCCAGGAGGGAGTCTGGGAAAATGTCTGGAACTGCCTAAGACGCAAGAGACCATTGTTTTGGGGTGCGTGAGGAGAGGGGATTCAGAGCACCGCCTAAAGGAGCTCCAGAGACGGGCGTGAAATGCTAAGGCTGCTGCTGCCACCACCAAGAAGCCTGTGTGCAAAAACAGGTCACTCTCCACACCTCCCCTCCCGGGGGCCTGTGCAGCCCACCACTGCCAGGGTCCCGTGATCCAGGGACAACTTCCCCGGGAGCACACACGGCGCGCCTCAGGCTGGTACAACGTCACACTGGCTTCTGCTGCCGCAGGCTCGCCCTGCATTCTGTATCCCTCCCTCCCCCCGGCCTGAGTGAGCCAGAGCCCCTGAATCAGCTGCTCCTTTAACCTATCCTGTCTGAGTGAAGAACAGACGCCCTCAGGCGACCTACATGCAGAGGTGGGTCCAAATCCAAAGCTGAACCCCAGGAGATGTGTGAACAAAGAAGAGAAAGGGAAATTTCTCCCAGCAGCCTCAGGAGCAGTGAATTAAATCTCCACAATCAATTTGATATACCCTGCATCACTGGAATTCCTGAATAGACAAAGAGTCATCCCAAAAATGAGGCAGTGGACTTTAGAAGCAACTGTAGAGTTGGGGATTGCTTTCTGCCTCTAATTTGTTCCTGGCTTTATGTATATCTTAGTTCAGTATTTAGAGTTTATTATCACTGGTAGATTTGTTTACTGAGTTGGTTGCTCTCTTCCTCTTTTTTTTTTTAATATATAGATATATTTTCTCTTCCTTTTTCTCTTTTTGTGAGTGTGTATGTGTATGCTTCTCTGTGTGATTTTGTCTGTATAGTTTGTTTTTACCATTTGTCCTAGGGTTCTTTTTTTTTTTTTCTTTAGTATAATTTTTAGTGCTTGTTATCATTGGTGGATTTGTTTTTTGGTTTAGTTGCTCTCTTCTTTCTTACTTTTTAATTTTTTTATCTTTAATAATTATTTTTTATTTTAACTATTTTATTTTATTTTATTTATTTATTAGTTCTTTCTTTCTTTCTTTCTTTCTCCTTTTTCTTCTGAGCCGTGTGCCTGATGGGGTCTTGGTGCTCTGGCTAGGGTTCAGGCCTGTGCCTCTGAGGTGGGAGAGCCAAGTTCAGGACATTGGTCCACCAGATACCTCTTGGCTCCACATAATATCAAATGGCAAAAGCTCTCCCAGAGATCTCCAGCTCAACACTAAGACCCAGCTCCACTCAATGACCAGCAAGCTACAGTTCTGGACACACTATGCCAAACAACTAGCAAGACAGGAACACAAACCGACTCATTAGCAGAGAGGCTGCCTAAAATCATAATAAGGTCACAGACAACCCAAAACACCACTGGCCGCGGTCCTGCCAACCAGAAAGACAAGATCCAGCCTCATCCACCAGAGCACAGGCAATAGTCCCCTCCACCATGAAGCCTACACAACCCACTGAACCAACCTTAGCCACTGGGGGCAGACACCCAAAACAACAGGAAATACAAACCTGTAGCCTGAGAAAAGAAGACCCCCAAAACAATAAGTGAAGCAAAATGAGAAGACAGCAAAACATACAGCAGATGAAGGAGCAAGGTAAAAAGCCACCAGAACAAACAAATGCAGAGGAAATAGGCAGTCTACCTGAAAAAGAATTCAGAGTAATGAAAGTAAAGATGATCCAAACTCTTGGATAAAATGGAGAAAATACAAGAAAGTCTTAACAAGGACCTAGAAGAACTAAAGAGCAAACAAACAATGATGAACAACACAATAAATGAAATTAAAAATTCTCTAGAAGGACCAAATAGCAGAATAACTGAGGTAAAAGAATGGATAAGTGACCTGGAAGATAAAAGAGTGGAAATAACTACTGCAGAGGAGAATAAACAATGAAAAGAATTGAGGAGATTCTTATAGACTTCTGGGATAACAGTCAATGCACAAACATTCGAATTATAGGGGTTCCAGAAGAAGAAGAGAAAAAGAAAGGGACTGAGAAAATATTTGAAGAGATGATAGCTGAAAATTTCCCTTATATGGAAAAGGAAATAGTCAATCAAGTCCAGGAAGGGCAGAGAGTCCAATACAATATAAATGCAAGGAGAAACACGCCAAGACACATATTAATCAAACTATCAAAAATTAAAAACACAGGGCTTCCATGGTGGCGCAGTGGTTGAGAATCCACCTGCCGATGATGGGGACACGGGTTCGTGCCCCAGTCCAGAAAGATCCCACGTGCCACAGGGTGGCTGGGCCCATGAGCCATGGCCACTGAGCTTGTGTGTCTGGAGCCTGTGCTCTGCAACAAGAGAGGCCACAACAGTGAGAGGCCCACGTACTGAAAAAAAAAAAATTAAAAACAAAGAAACATTAAAAGCAGCAAGGGAAAACCAACAAATAACATACAAGGGAATCCCCATAATTTTAACAGCTGATCTTTCAGCAGAAACTTTGCAAGCCAGAAGGGAGTGGAAGGACATATTTAAAGTGATGAAAAAGAAAAGCCTAGAACCAACATTACTCTACCCAGCAAGGATCTCATTCAGATTCAATGGAGAAATTAAAACTTTTGCAGACAAGCAAAAGTTAAGAGAATTCAGCACCACCAAATCAGCTTTACAACAAATGCTAAGGAAACTTCTCTCAGCAGGAAACACAAAAAAAGGAAAAGGCATACAATAACAAACCCAAAACAATTAAGAAAATGGTAATAGGAACATACATATCGATAATTACCTTAAATGTAAATGGATTAAATTCTAAAACCAAAAGACATAGACTAGCTGAATGGATACAAAAACAAGACCCGTATATATGCTGTCTACAAGAAACACACTTCAGATCTAGGGACACATACAGACTGAAAGTGAGGGGAAGGAAAAAGATATTCCATGCAAATGGAAATCAAGAGAAAGCTGGAGGGGCTTCCCTGGTGGTGCAGTGGTTGAGAGTCTGCCTCCCAATGCAGGGGACACGGGTTCGTGCCATGGTCGAGGAAGGTCCCACAAGCCGCGGAGTGGCAGGGCCTGTGAGCCATGGTCACTGAGCCTGCACATCTGGAGCCTGTGCTCCGCAACGGGAGAGGCCGCAACAGTGAGAGGCCCACATACCACAGGAAACAAACAAACAAACAAACAAAAAGATAGCTGGAGTAGGAATTCTCATATCAGACAAAATAGACTTTAAAGACTATTACAAGAGACAAGAAGGACACTACATAATGATCAAGGGATCAATATAAGAAGATATAACAATTGTCAATATTTATGCACCTAACATAAGAGCACCCGAATACATAAGGCAAATGCTAACAGCCATAAAAGGGGAAATCGACAGTAACACAATCATACTAGGGGACTTTAACACCCCACTTTCACCAATAGACAGATCATCCAAAATAAAAATAAATAAGGAAATACAAGCTTTAAATGTTACATTAAACAAGATCAACTTAATTGATATTTATAGGACATTCCATCCAAAAACAACAGAATACACTTTCTTCTCAAGTGCTTATGGAACTTTCTCCAGGATAGATGATATCTTGGGTCACAAATCAAGCCTTGGTATATTTAAGAAAATTGAAATTCTATCAAGTATCTTTTCTGACCACGATGTTATGAGACTAGATATCAATCACAGGAAAAAATCTGTAAAAAATGCAAACACATGGAGGCTAAACAATATATTACTTAATAACCAAGAGATAACTGAAGAAATCAAAGAGGAAATCAAAAGATACCTAGAAACAAAATGACAATGAAAACAGGATGACCCAAAACCTATGGGATGCAGCAAAAGCAATTCTAAGATGGAAGTTTATAGCAATAAAATCCTACCTAAAGAAACAAGAAACATCTAAAATAAACAACCTAATCTTACACCTAAAGCAATTGGACAAAGAAGAACAAAAAAACCCCAAAGTTAACAGAAGGAAAGAAATCATAAAGATCAAACAGAAATAAATGAAAAAGAAATAAAGGAAACAATAGCAAAGATCAATAAAACTAAAAGCTGGTTCTTTGAGAAGATAAACAAAATTGATAAACCATTAGCCAGACTCATCAATTAAAAAAAGGGAGAAGACTCAAATCAATAGAACTAGAAATGAAAAAGGAGAAGTAACAATTGGCACTGCAGAAATACAAAGGATCATGAGAGATTACTGCAAGCAAATATATGCCAATAAAATGGAAAACCTGGAAGAAATGCACAAATTCTTAGAAAAGCACTCCCTTCTGAGATTGTACCAGGAACAAATAGAAAATATAAACAGAAAAATCACAAGCACTGAAATTGAAACTGTGATTAAAAATCTTACAACAAACCAAAGTCCAGGACCAGGTGGCTTCACAGGTGAATTCTATCAAACATTTAGAGAAGAACTGACACATATCCTTCTCAAACTCTTCCAAAATATAGCAGAGAGAAGGACACTCCCAAGCTCATTCTACAAGGCTACAATCACCCTGATACTAAAACCAGACAAAGATGTCACAAAGAAAGAAAACTACAAGCCAATATCATTTATGAACATAGATCCAAAAATCCTCAACAAAATACAAGCAAAGAGACTCCAACAGCACACTAAAAGGATCATACACCATGATCAAGTGGGGTTTATCACAAGATGCAAGGATTCTTCAATATATGCAAATCAATCAATGTGATAAATCATTTTAACAAACTGATGGAGAAAAAACATATGATCATCTCAACAGATGCAGAAAATGCTTTCAACAAAATTCAACACCCATTTATGAAAAAAGCCCCCCAGAAAGTAGGCATAGAGGGAACTTCTCTCTACATAATAAAGGACATATATGACAAACCCACAGCCAACATCATGCTCAATGGTGAAAAACTGAAACCATTTCGACTATGAAAAGGAAGAAGACAAGGTTGCCCACTCTTACCACTTTTTTTTTATTAGTTTCTGCTTTATAACAAAGTGAATCAGTCATACATATACATCTGTTCCCACATCCCTTCCCTCATGCATCTCCCTCCCTCCCACCCTCCCCCTCCCACCCCTCCAGGCGATCACAAAGCACCGAGCTGATCTCCCTGTGCTCTGCGGCTGCTTCCCACTATCTATCTACCTTACGTTTGGTAGTGTATATATGTCCATGCCTCTCTTTCGCTTTGTCACAGCTTACCCTTCCCCCTCCCCATATCCTCAAGTCCATTCTCAAGTAGGTCTGTGTCTTTATTCCCGTTTTACCCCTAGGTTCTTCATGACCTTTTTTTTTTTTTTTAAATTCCGTATATATGTGTTAGCATACGGTATTTGTCTTTCTCTTTCTGACTTACTTCACTCTGTATGACAGACTCTAGGTCTATCCACCTCATTACAAATAGCTCAGTTTCATTTCTTTTTATGGCTGAGTAATGTTCCATTGTATATATGTGCCACATCTTCTTTATCCATTCATCCGATGATGGACACTTAGGTTGTTTCCAGATCCGGGCTATTGTGAATAGAGCTGCAATGAACATTTTGGTACATGTCTCTTTTGGAATTATGGTTTTCTCAGGGTATATGCCTAGTAGTGGGATTGCTGGGTCATATGGTAGTTCTATTTTTAGTTTTTTAAGGAACCTCCATACTGTTCTCCATAGTGGCTGTACCAATTCACATTCCCACCAGCAGTGCAAGAGGGTTCCCTTTTCTGCACACCCTCTCCAGCATTTATTGTTTCTAGATTTCTTGATGATGGCCATTCTGACTGGTGTGAGATGATATCTCATTGTAGTTTTGATTTGCATTTCTCTAATGATTAATGATGTTGAGCATTCTTTCATGTGTTTGTTGGCAGTCTGTATATCTTCTTTGGAGAAATGCCTATTTAAGTCTTCTGCCCATTTTTGGATTGGGTTGTTTGTTTTTTTGCTATTCAGCTGCATGAGCTGTTTATAAATTTTGGAGATTCATCCTTTGTCAGTTGCTTCATTTGCAAATATTTTCTCCCATTCTGAGGTTGTCTTTTGGTCTTGTTTATGGTTTCCTTTGCTGTGCAAAAGCTTTGAAGTTTCACTAGGTCCCATTTGTTTATCTTTGTTTTTATTTCCATTTCTCTAGGAGGTGGGTCCAAAAGGATCTTGCTGTGATTTATGTCATAGAGTGTTCTACCTATGTTTTCCTCTAAGAGTTTGATAGTTTCTGGCCTTACATTTAAGTCTTTAATCCATTTTGAGCTTATTTTTGTCTATGGTGTTAGGGAATGATCTAATCTCAAACTTTTACATGTCCCTGTCCAGTTTTCCCAGCACCACTTATTGAAGAGGCTGTCCTTTCTCCACTGTACATTCCTGCCTCCTTTATCAAAGATAAGTTGGCCATATGTGCGTGGGTTTATCTCTGGGCTTTCTATCCTGATCCACTGATCTATCTTTCTGTTTTTATGCCAGTACCAGACTGTCTTAATTACTGTAGCTTTGTAGTATAGTCTGAAGTCAGGGAGCCTGATTCCTCCAGCTCCGTTTTTCGTTCTCAAGATTGCTTTGGCTATTCGGGGCCTTTTGTTTTTCCAAACAAATTTTGAAATTTTTTGTTCTAGTTCTGTGAAAAATGCCAGTGGTAGTTTGATAGGGATTGCATTGAATCTGTAGATTGCTTTGGGTAGTAGAGTCATTTTCACAATATTGATTCTTCCAATCCAGGAGCATGGTATATCTCTCCATCTATTTGTATCATCTTTAATTTCTTTCATCAGTGTCTTATAATTTTCTGCATACAGGTCTTTTGTCTCCTTAGGTAGGTTTATTCCTAGATATTTTATTCTTTTTGTTGCAATGGTAAATGGGAGTGTTTTCTTGATTTCATTTTCAGATTTTTCATCTTTAGTGTACAGGAATGCCAGAGATTTCTGTACATTAATTTTGTATCCTGCTACTTTACCAAATTCACTGATTAGCTCTAGTAGATTTTCGGTAGCATCTTTAGGATTCTCTATGTATAGTATCATGTCATCTGCAAACAGTGACAGCTTTACTTCTTCTTTTCCAATTTGGATTCCTTTTATTTCCTTTTCTTCTCTGATTGCTGTGGCTAAAACTTCCAAAACTAGGTTGAATAAGAGTGGTGAGAGTGGGCAGCCTTGTCTTGTTCCTGATCTTAGTTTAAATGGTTTCAGTTTTTCACCATTGAGGACAATGTTGGCTGTGGGTTTGTCATATATGGCCTTTATTATGTTGAGGAAAGATCCCTCTATGCCTACTTTCTGCAGGGTTTTTATCATAAATGGGTGTTGAATTTTGTCGAAAGCTTTCTCTGCATCTATTGAGATGATCATATGGTTTTTCTCCTTCAACTTGTTAATATGGTGTATCACATTGATTGATTTGCGTATATTGAAGAATCCTTGCAATCCTGGAATAAACCCCACTTGATCATGGTGTATGATCCTTTTAATGTGCTGTTGGATTCTGTTTGCTACTATTTTGTTGACGATTTTTGCATCTATGTTCATCAGTGATATTGGCCTGTAGTTTTCTTTCTTTGTGACATCCTTGCCTGCTTTTGGTATCAAGGTGATGGTGGCCTCGTAGAATGAGTTTGGGAGTCTTCCTTCCTCTGATATTGTTTGGAAGAGTTTGAGAAGGATGGGTGTTAGCTCTTCTCTAAATGTTTGATAGAATTCGCCTCTGAAGCCATCTGGTCCTGGGCTTTTGTTTGTTGGAAGATTTTTAATCACAGTTTCAATTTCAGTGCTTGTGATTGGTCTATTCATATTTTCTATTTCTTCCTGATTCAGTCTTGGCAGGTTGTGCATTTCTAAGAATTTGTCCATTTCTTCCAGGTTGTCCATTTCATTGGCATAGAGTTGCTTATAGTAATCTCTCATGATCTTCTGTATTTCTGCAATGTCAGTTGTTACTTCTCCTTTTTCATTTCTAATTCTACTGATTTGAGTCTTCTCCCTTCTTTTCTTGATGAGTCTGGCTAATGGTTTGTCAATTTTGTTTATCTTCTCAAAGAACCAGCTTTTAGTTTGGTTGATCTTTGCTATAGTTTCCTTCATTTCCTTTTCATTTATTTCTGATCTGATCTTTATGATTTCTCTCCTTCTGGTAGCTTTGGGGGTTTTTTGTTCTTCTTTCTCTAATTGCTTTAGGTGCAGGGTCAGGTTGTTTACTCGAGATGTTTCCTGTTTCTTAAGGTGGGATTGTATTGCTATAAACTTCCCCCTTAGAACTGCTTTTGCTGCGTCCCATAGGTTTTGGGTTGTCGGGTCTCCACTGTCATTTGTTTCTAGGTATTTTTCAATTTCCTCTTTGATTTCTTCAGTGATCACTTCGTTATTGAGTAGTGTATTGTTTAGCCTCCATGTGTTTGTATTTTTTAGAGATCTTTTCCTGTAATTGATGTCAAGTCTCATAGCATTGTGGTCGGAAAAGATACTTGATACAATTTCAATTTTCTTAAATTTACCAAGGCTTGATTTGTGACCCAAGATATGATCTATCCTGGAGAATGTTCCATGAGCACTTGAGAAAAATGTGTATTCTGTTGTTTTTGGATGTAATGTCCTATAAATATCAACTAAGTCCATCTCGTTTAATGTATCATTTAAAGCTTGTGTTTCCTTATTTATTTTCATTTTGGAAGATCTGTCCATTGGTGAAAGTGGGGTGTTAAAGTCCCCTACTATGATTGTGTTACTGTCGATTTCCCCTTTTATTGCTGTTAGTATTTGCCTTATGTATTGAGGTGCTCCTATTTTGGGTGCATAAATATTTACAATTGTTATATATTCTTCTTGGATTGATCCCTTTATCGTTATGTAGTGTCCTTCTTTGTCTCTTCTAATAGTCTTTATTTTAAAGTCTATTTTGTCTGATATAAGAATTGCTACTCCAGCTTTCTTTTGGTTTCCATTTGCATGGAATATCTTTTTCCATCCCCTTACTTTCAATCTGTATGTGTCTCTAGGTCTGAAGTGGGTCTCTTGTAGACAGCATATATATGGGTCTTGTTTTTGTATCCATTCAGCCACTGTGTGTCTTTTGGTGGGAGCATTTAGTCCATTTACATTTAAGGTAATTATTGATATGTATGTTCCTATTCCCATTTCCTTAATTGCTTTGGGTTTGTTATTGTAGGTATATTCCTTCTGTTGTGTTTCTTGCGTAGAGAAGTTCCTTTAGTATTTGTTGTAAAGCTGGTTTGGTGGTGCTGAAGTCTCTCAGCTTTTGCTTGTCTGTAAAGGTTTTAATATCTCCATCAAATCTGAATGAGATCCTTGCTGGGTAGAGTAATCTTGGTTGCAGGTTTCTCTCCTTCATCACTTTAATTATGTCCTGCCACTCCCTTCTGGCTTGTAGAGTTTCTGCTGAGAGATCAGCTGTTATCCTGATGGGGATTCCCCTGTGTGTTATTTGTTGTTCTTCCCTGCTGCTTTTAATATGATTTCTTTGTGTTTAATTTTTGACAGTTTGATTAATATGTGTCTTGGTGTATTTCTCCTTGGATTTATTCTGTATGGGACTCTCTGTGCCTCCTGGACTTGATTAACTATTTCCTTTCCCATATTGGGGAAGTTTTCAACTATAATCTCTTCAAATATTTTCTCAGTCCCTTTCTTTTTCTCTTCTTCTTCTGGAACCCCTATAATTCGAATGTTGGTGCGTTTAATGTTGTCCCTGAGGTCTCTGAGACTGTCCTCTGTTCTTTTCATTCTTTTTTCTTTATTTTGCTCTGCATCAGTTATTTCCACTATTTTATCTTCCACCTCACTTATCCGTTCTTCTGCCTCAGTTATTCTGCTATTGATCCCATCTAAAGTATTTTTCATTTCATTTATTGTGTTTTTAATCGATGCTTGATTCATCTTTAGTTCTTCTAGGTCCTTGTTAACTGTTTCTTGCATTTTGTCTATTCTATTTCCAAGATTATGGATCTTGGAAATAGAATCTTGGATCAGCTTTACTATCATTATTCTGAATTCTTTTTCAGGTAGACTGCCTATTACCTCTTCATTTGTTAGGTCTGGTAGGTTTTTTTCTTGCTCCTTCACCTGCTGTGTGTTTTTCTGTCTTCTCATTTTGCTTATGTTACTATGTTTGGGGTCTCCTTTTTGCAGGCTGCAGATTTGTAGTTCCCGTTGTTTTTGGTGTCTGTCCCCAGTGGCTCAGGTTGTTTCAGTAGGTTGTGTAGTCTTCCTGGTGGGGGGGACTAATGCCTGTGTTCTGGTGGTTGAGGATCGATCTTGTCTTTCTGGTGGACAGGTCCACGTCTGGTGGTGTGTTTTGGGGTGCCTATGGCCTTATTATGTTTTTAGGTAGCCTGTCTGCTAATGGGTGGGGTTGTGTTCCTGCCTTGCTAGTTCCTTGGCATAGGGTGACCAGCACTGTAGCTTGCTGGTCGTTGACTGAAGCTGGTTGCTGGTGTTGAGATGGAGATCTCTGGGAGATTTTCGCTGCTTGATATTATGTGGAGCTGGGAGGTCTCTTGTGGACCCGTGTCCTGAAGTTGGCTCTCCCACTTCAGAGGTACAGCCCTGACTCCTGGCTGCAGCACCAAGAGCCTTTCATCCACCCGGCTCAGAATAACAGGGAGAAAAAGGAGAAAGAAAGAAGTAGTAGAAGAAAGAAAGAGAGAGGGAAAGAAAGGAAGAAGGGAAGAAAGGAAGGAAGGACGGAAGAAAGAATGAAAGGAGGGAGGGAGGAAGGATGGAAAGAAAGAAGGAAAGAAAGGAGGGAGGGAGGGAGGAATGAAAGCAAAAGGAAGAGTGAATGGAAGAAGGGAGGGAGGAAGGGAGGAAGGAAAGAAAGAAAGACAGGAGGGAGGGAGGGAGGGAGGAAGGAAAAATAAAGTGGAAAGAAGAAGGGTGGGAGGGAGGAAAGGAGGAAAGAAAAAGAAAGAAGGAAAGGAGGAGCGGAGGGAGGGAGGGAGGAAGGGAAGGTAGGAAAAAAAGAAAGAGCAGGTAAAGTAAAATAGAATAAAATATGAAATATAGTAGCGTTATTAAAATTAAAAAGTAATTATTGAAAAAAAAAAAAAACGGACCGATAGAACCCTGAGACATATGGTGGAAGCAAAGGTATACAGAGAGAATCTTACACAGAAGATTACACATACACATTCACAAAAAGAGAGCAGGGGGAAAAATCAAAAATCTTTCTCTCCAAGTTCACCTCCTCAATTTGGGATAATTCATTGTTAAAAGAGGAAAAGGGCGAGAAGTCTGAAATCTTGCTCTCTAAGTCCACCTCCTTAATTTGGAATAATTCGTTGTAAAAAGAGGAAAAGGGGGGAAAGTCTTAAATCTTGTCCTCAAAGTCCACTTCCTCAATTTGGGATGATTCGCTGTCCATTCATGCACTCCACAGACGCAGGGCACATCAAATGGACCGTGGAGCTTTAATCCGCTGCCTCCGAGGCTGCACAGAGAGATTTCCCTGTCTCTGCTCTCACAGCTCCCGGGTCTCAGCCTTGGACCTGGCCCCGCCTCTGCGCGTAGGTCGCCGGAGGGCGTCCGTTCTTCGCTCAGACAGGATGGGTTTAAAGGAGCCGCTGATTCGGGGGCTCTGGCTCACTCAGGCAGAGGGGAGGGAGGGGCGCGCAGTGTGGGGCGGGCCTGCGGCGGCAGAGGCCTGCGTGACGTTGCAGCAGCCCGTGACGCTCCGTGCGCTTTCCCGGTAAAGCCATCCCCGGGTCTTGGGACCCCGGCAGTGGCAGGGTGCACAGGACCCCCGGAAGGCGGGGCGGACAGTGACCCGCGCTCGCACACAGGCCCCGCGGCGGGTGGCGGCGGCGGCGGCCCACGCCCGTCTCCGAGGTCCGCGCCTTACCCACGGCTCGCGCCTGTCTCCGGCGCTTCCCCAAGCAGCCCTCTTAATGCCCTCTCCTCGCGCACCAGGAAACAAAAGGGAAAAAAGTCTCTTGCCTCTTCAGCAGCTCCAGACCCTTTCCCCGGACTCCCTCCGGGATAGCCGTGGTGCACTAACCCCTTCAGGCTCTCTTCCTGCCGCCAGCCCCAGTCCTCTCCCTGCGCTCCGACTGAAACCCGATACCCGAGCCTCAGCTCCCAGCCCCGCCCACCACGGCGGCCGAGCAGACAAGCCTCTCGGGCTGGTGTGTGCCTGAGGGCACCGGTCCTCTGTGCCAGAATCTCTCCGCTTTGCCCTCCACACCCCTGTTGCTGTGCTCTCCTCCGCTACTCCAAAGCTTTCCCCCTCCGCCACCTGCAGTCTCCGCCCGCGAAGGGGCTTGTAGTGTGTAGAAACCTTCCTTCCTTCACGGCTCCCTCCCACTGGTGCAGGACCCGTCCCTATCCTATTGTCTCTGTTTATTCTTTTTTTCTTTTGCCCTACCCAGGTATGTGGGGAGTTTCTTGCCTTTGGGGGGGTCTGAGGTCTTCTGTCAGCGTTCAGTAGGTGTTCTGTAGGAGTTGTTCCACGTGTAGATGAATTTCTGATGTATCTGTGGGGAGGAAGGTGATCTCCGTGTCTTACTCTTCCGCCATCTTCCTCCGGGCCCCCTCTTACCACTCTTATTCAACATAGTTTTGGAAGTTTTAGCCACAGCAATCAGATAAGAAAAATAAATAAAAAGAATTCAAATTGGAAAAGAATAAAGCTGTCACTGTTTGCAGATGACATGATACTATACATAGTGAATCTTAAAGATGTTATCAGAAAGCTACTAGAGTTAATCAACGAATTTGGTAAAGTAGCAGGATACAAAATTAATGCACAGAAATCTCTTGCATTCCTATACACTAAGGATGAAAAATCGGAAAGAGAAATTAAGGAAACACTCCCATTTACCTTGCAACAAAAAGAATAAAATACCTTGGAATAAACCTACCTAAGGAGACTAAAGATCTGTATGCAGAAAACTATAGGACACTGATGAAAGCAATTAAAGATGATATAAACAGATGGAGAGATATACCATGTATTTTTATTGGAAGATCGAACATTGTGAAAATGACTATACTATTCAAAGCAATCTACAGATTCAATGCAATCCCTATCAAACTACCAATGGCATTTTTTTCACAGAACGAGAACAAAAATTTCAAAACTTGTATGGAAACACAAAAGACCCTGAATAGCCCAAGTAATCTTGAGAAAGAAAAACGGAGCTGGAAGGAATCAGGCTCCCTGACTTCAGACTATACTACAAAGCTACAGTAATCAAGACAGTATGTTACAGGCATAAAAACAGAAATATAGATCAATGGAATAGGCTACAAAGCCCAGAAATAAACCCACGCACATATTGTCATGTTATCTTTGATAAAGGAGGCAAGAATATACAATGGAGAAAAGACAGCCTCTTCAATAAGTGGTGCTGGGAAAACTGGACAGCTACATGTAGACGAATGAAATTGGAACACTTCCTAACACCGTATACATAAATAAACTCAAAATGGATTAAAGACCTAAATGTTAGGCCAGACACTATGAAACTCTTAGAGGAAAACATAGGCAGAACACTCCATGACATAAATCACAGCAAGATCCTTTTTGACCCAACTCGTAGAGAAATGGAAATAAAAACAAAAATAAATAAATAAGACCTAATAAAACAAAACTTTTTGCACAGCAAAGGAAACCATAAACAAGATGAAAAGACAACTGCCAGAATGGGAGAAAATATTTGTAAATGAAGCAACTGACAAAGGATTAACGTCCAAAACTTACAAGCAGCTCATGCAATTCAATATCAAAAGAACAAACAACCCAATCCACAAATGGGCAGAAGGCCTAAATAGACATTTCTTCAAAGAAGATATACAGACTGCCAACAAACACATGAAAGGATGCTCAACATCATTAATCATTAGAGAAATGTAAACCAAAACTACAGTGAGGTATCACCTCACACCAGCCATCATCAAACTATCTACAAACAATAAATGCTGGAAAGGGTGTGGAGAAAAGGGAACCCTCCTGCACTGTTGGTGGGAATGTAAATAACCACTATGGAGAACAGTATGGAGGTTCCTTAAAAAACTAAAAATAGAACTACCATATGACCCAGTAATCCCAGTCCTGGGCATATACCCTGAGAAAACCACAGTTCAAAAAGATATACGTACCCCAATGTTCATTGCAACTCTATTTACAATAGCCAGGACATGGAAGCAAGCTTAGTGTGCATAGACAGATGAATGGAAAAAAGAAGATATGGCACATATATACAATTGAATATTACTCAGCCATAAAAAGAAATGAAATTGAGTTATTTGTAGTGAGGTGGATGGACCTAGAGTGTCTCATACAGAATGAAGTAACTCAGAAAGAGAAAAATAAATACTGTATGCTAATACATATATATGGAATTAAAAAAATGGTTCTGAAGAACATAGGGGCAGGACAGGAATAAAGAGGCACATGTAGAGAATGCACTTGAGGACACAGGGAGGGGGAAGGTTAAGCTGGGATGAAGTGAGAGAGTGACATGGACATATATACACTACCAAATGTAAAATATATAGCTAGTGGGAAGCAGCCACATAGCACAGGGAGATCAGCTCGATGCTTTGTGACCACCTAGAAGGGTGGTTTAGGGTGGGTGGTAGGGAGACACAGGAGGGAGGAGATATGGGGATATATGTATACATATAGCTGATTCACTTTGTTATACAGCAGAAACTAACACACGATTGTAAAAGCAATTATACTCCAATGAAGACGTTAAAAAAAATAATTAAGAGGCTTGCTTAATCTCCATGGTAAAAGTGCCATATCCAAGCTGCTTCTCCTTAGGTATCCTAGAGGCACCCTTTGTAAATCTGGTTAACCCCCAGGATTACTTTTACCCCTACTTACTTGGGAACTCATTTTGAATGCTATTGCTGTGGCTGTAGCTGTCTTTTCCCATATAAAAACTAGCATTGATGATAATTGCCTAGTCTTTACACTGCTTAGCTTTTCAAGGAGTCTTTGACATGTCACCTCTGTTATGTTTTCACCAGCCATCATTTACTGGGACTACCTCACAACTCACAAATAATTGGACATAATTGCAGGTGCACTCAGACCTTTACCCTATCAAAACAAGAGGCCAGAAACCAGTTGTGGCACAATTATTACAGAATGTCGTAGCTACATTACTGTATCAAGAAAAATAATGAATCGACAAAGGGAATGTGCTTTTAAAATATGTTTGTCTCATTGAGTTCATCATAAGTTCCTCCTCTTTGTTCCCAGTAATGAAGCCTTGTCTCTTTAGAGTAGCTGCTTACTAACTGCTACTCTCTGTGTCCTTTATCATAAAAACATTGCATCGAATTTCTCACAATTGGATAAAGTATTTCATCCTTTATTAGCTTCTTTCCTCCAGAGACAAAGTACAGTGGTAAAGATGTCATTCTTGTTCTTTGAAACAAATAGATTAGTGTATTTTCTCATGGGATTTGGCAAAGTCCTTCAACAGACGTGACTGGCAGAGGAAGAGGCTGAAGATGTTGACCCCAGGGAATAGATTGCTGACTTGATAAATCTTTGGTTCATAAAAGGTCATCTCGATGTCTGAAAGAAAGATTGACTTAACTAACTAATACCAGCAAGAGATCTTTCTGTAGTGTAAAATAGAAAGAAAACAAACTAATATTGAAAGAGTATTTGCATGCTAGCAAACACCAATAGGCAAACAAAAACATGTAAGATATTTTCAGTTTTAAATGTATTGTGAGTGATTTTTCAAATTTTAAAGTCATTGCTGCAGGAAGGCTCATGCTTTCCCTATTTGTTCAGATTTTCAGTGGGCTGTATAGAGAATACATGGTGGACCCCTAAAACAGTCAGTTTTAAGCAGAAGTAATTGTGGCCACATGCTAAAAATGCTACTTTGAAATCTAGGGGTAACAAAGATTTGAAACTACACAGTGCTTCACAAAAGCTGCTAGAAATTAAAAATCACATGGACAGCTGAGGTTGAACTACTTATTACTAATGAATTCATAAATCTCACTGTAATATTTGGCTATAATATTTTCAGCTTGAAAGAGAACAGTAAAAAGTGAGATTAGAAAACAAAAACAACATCAGGGAGATCCAGTTAATCCAATTAGAACTACACCACCACATCCACTATTCCTAAATTTAGGAAACAAATCTTGTCTCTTCCTTTAATATTTTTCTTTCTTTTTTTTGATAAAATCAAGAAATTGAAATATTCTAAGTATATGCTTAGAATGCTTTGGTCATTAGGAAAAATGCCAATTATGTTGCCAGTGAGTCATTTCCTTTTTTGTTTATATGCGTACCTGTTTTTTAACCATAGGCCATCTCACCTCCCCTTAATGCTAGGGCCCCTTCCTTTATCCCTAGTGAATTAATCTCACATGCTAAGTCTTTAGTTTGGAAGCTGTGACCTAGGAAATTTCTTCAGTACTCCACGTTGTGACAGTTCTTTGTCTGAAAGAACAAAAGAGGAGCATGAGTTAACCCTAAAAGAAGAGCTTTACTGTGAAAAGGAAGCAAATCCAGCCTGTTGACCAAGGCAAGCCTCTATCACAATGCTTCAAACTCTATTTCAACTTTCCCAAAGTTTCAGGTTTAATTTCAATATTATATATCTACACATACACACACACACACAAACACACATAGAGATTGCTAGATTGTGGTGCCTGGCAAGAAGAATTCATAAATAGGACATTGTTTCCAGTATTTTATAAATTCAATATTTGAATGTACCCCCGGAGTCCAACTGGTGTTTAAATATATACATACAGACACCTAAATATATATATACATACACCTATACATACTATATATATATATTACTATTAACTAATTATATATATATATATATATATATATATATATATATATATATATATATATATACACACACACATATACTAGTTCTGTAACAATTTAAAAATAAGGCAAATATTTTACCCATAGACATAGATATTATGGGGGTTGTAAATCATCCTAAAATTTGGGCAATATGGGATTTGTATAGAGAATGAGTGTAGGGCTAGAATTTCATGAAAGACTTAGGAGGAATAGCTTTAATTTTTGTTAGGCCCTTTATATGCATCATCTTTAGTCTTTACACAGCCTTGCACATGTTATGACTACTTCTGTTTCATGGATGGCATCCAGATCTGGTCGATTACTTGCCTTGGGTCACAGATATTTTCAGTGGAGTAGTGGGGCTTTCATTATATATCTGTCTGACTTTAGTATCAAATGTTTGAACAATCCAAGGATAATAGGGTCATATATATATATATATATATATATATATATATATATATTTCTTTTTTGTCTGTTTGCTTTTCATCAAGTACTCATTTTAAATTCATATATTTTTGATATAATATAAAAAAATGCTAATAAGAGAAAACGATTACAAAGAAAGAGGCCAGAATTTTTTCTTGGCCTGAATATGTGTGGGTCAGTCTTCCATGGGTTGCAAGGACTCAGAGATACAATAAGAACACAGTTTTTTGGCAAAAATGCAATTTATAAATTGCTGCTTGCAGGAGTGTGAGGAACCTCAGAAAATGATTGTTTCCATTAGGGTGAATTTCTGAAGCTTAACTGAAAATAACATAAAATAACTTATGATGTTCTATGCTGTTTGGGGTGATTAGATGCTGAATCTGGACAGTGAAAGAGGCCTCCATTCAAGGATGACTTAAAATGACTGAGACCGACACAGAGAGAGTGCATCTCAGAAAACAACTCATTCAAGCATCTCATTTTACACAAAGAAAATGAAGTCCCAGAGAGTTAAAGCAATTTTTGCCTGTCAGTCTATGTAGACTGACTCTCCCTAGGAAATCTCATACACTCTCTGTCATGCACATTGCTCACATTTGAGCCAAGCAGAACTTCTCAGCCTTCGTCCAAAGGCACACATCCTGTCCCATCTGGTGGGGACTCCCTTTCTCCGTTTTGCTTCCTAGAAAATCCCATGTCACTTTTTTGGGTACAGGAGCAAGAGTAAAATGTATATCCTCAGTAAAATCAATTAATAAGTAAGTAAATAAATAAATCATGTAAAAATGAGCCATTTCCTCATATCATTGGTAATTTCCTGATGGTAGTTGGAAATAGGTATCTATAGCTTAGTTCAGTGCATCTGTTGTGAAAATTAAAAGCAGAAGTAATGACTCAGAGGAACTCAGGCACCAAAATGGCAGAGAGCTGGGAAAGGAACAATGGACAAAAACTCTTGATTAGGGCATCAAATAAAGGGTGATAAAAGATGGCCAGAGGGGCATGTCAATGGAAGTTCTAGCTGTCAGCCTACGGCAGTTTACTGCTTTTTCTTAATTTCCACACAATCATAGGTAGATCCTCCATTAAATGAAATAAACATCATATCTCTGCCTCTTGCAGTTTTGTATCTGGACAGTTGTGAACGATTTATGAGAGAACGAATTCCATCCACACAGTGGTCATTGTGGGAAATAGCAAAGCAATAACTTCCTGGAAAACACAAATGCTTTACTATTATTATTATTACTTTTATATTTTTATCTCTCATGGCTAAACTAAAAAATTTCTTTAGAGAAAAATCAAATCAAATTTTTAAAATGTTCAAGCCAGCAATTGTTAAAATGTGTTTTTCATTTTCATGATAAAATTAGAAATCAATTATGACTTAGTTTGTCTACAATTTGTAAGCATATTTAGCAGCTTAGAAAAAATAAGGTTTTTTAATATTAGGACTATTAAATTTATTTTAAAAACCCACTAAGGTGTCACAAATTGTTACAAATACCAATGACCTCCATGTTTCCACTTCCAATGGATGTTTTTCATCCTCACTGAACTCTATGTCTAGTAGTATTTATTACCATCCTTTTAGCTATAAAATATAAATACAGAACTTCTACTTCTCTAAGCTATTTTTGGAGTTAGATGAAGTAACACATATCAAATGATACACAGATCTTGATACTTTTTATTTTACTTGTCTCACCCTAATGAAGCAAAAAACTGTGACTGAAGAAGGTAAAATATATACATTACACTAAGTTTTCTGAAGTAAGACCTTCAGAAAGGTCATTACCTTCAGTAAGAGGTAAGCTAATACGTCTTAGAATTATATAAGGGAAAATTTATATGGGTCTAAATGAAATTTATTCTCTACATTAAGAAATAAAGACACTCTAATTTTCTACTGAATACTCAGTAAAATAAATAGCAAATTTGATTGCAAATAAAAATGGTGTATGCTCCATTTCAACAGACCAAATAGAAAATCAATGTATTTCATACAATAGAATGTGATTTATGTAGTCATATAAGTATATTACTTAATACTATAATAAATTAGTAAACAAATACACTAAATTTATTTCACAACAAATTATAATTAGAAATGTAAATGTCCCAATTAATAACAGAAGGCACAGGGATTTTGTTACTTCATAAATAGGAACTAATTTAAATATATTCATGCACTGTAAACTGTTGCTTGGTTTCTGCTCAGAGTAATTAGGCAACCATGAAATTAAAGGGAATAATTTGATTACATTTCCCATCACATTATAATATTTTTAGTGTTGGAGCAGGAGGAGAAACAGATAATAGAGTAATATATTTTGTCTTTCCATTGATTAAGTATGATTTCCCAAAATGAATTTTATTTTATAGTTAAACATGCATGCCTAATTCCATCTATTACATTTTATTTTAAATATAACTTTTTTCTTGTTTTTGAATTTTATTTCATTTATTTTATTATACAACACATTCTTAATAGTCAGCCATTTTTTACATATTAGTGTGTATATGTCAATCCCAATCTCCCAATTCATCACACCAGCACTACACCCCCCCGCCGCTTTCCCCCCTTGGTGTCCATACGTTTGTTCTCTACATCTGTCTCTCTATTGCTGCCCTGCAAACCAGTTCATCTGTACCATTTTTCTAGGTTCCACATATATGCGTTAATATACGATATTTGTTTTTCCCTTTCTGACTTACTTCACTCTGTATTGCAGTCTCTAGATCCATCCACATCTCTACAAATGACCCAATTTTGTTCCTTTGTGTGGTTGTGTATATTTGTACTGCATCTTCTTCATCCATTCATCTGTTGATGGGCATTTAGGTTGCTTCCATGACTTGACTATTGTAAACAGTGCTTCAATGAATATTGGGGTGCATGTGTCTTATTGAATTATGGTTTTCTCTAGGTATATGCCCAGTAGCGGGATTGCTGGGCCATATGGTAATTCTATTTTTAGTTTCTTAAGGAAACTCCATACTGTACTCCATAGTGGCTGTATCAATTTACATTCCCATCAACAGTGCAAGAGGGTTCCCTTTTCTCCACATGCTCTGCAGCATTTATTGTTTTTAGATTTTGTGATCATGGCCATTCTGAATGGTGTGAGGTGATACCTCAGTGTAGTTTTGTTTTGCACTTCTCTAATTAATGATGTTGAGCATCCTTTCATGTGTCTGTTGGCAATCTGTATATCTTCCTTGGAGAAATGTCTATTTAGGTCTTCTACCTATTTTTTGATTGGGTTGTTTGTTTTTTTAATATTGAGCTCCATGAGTTGTTTATGTATTTTGGAGATTAATCCTTTGTCCGTTGATTCGTTTGCAAATATTTTCTCCCATTCTGAGGGTTGTCTTTCACCTTGCTATGGTTTCTGTTGCTGTGCAAAAGCTTTTAAGTTTCATTAGGTCCCATTTGTTTATTTTTGTTTTTATTTCCATTACTCCAGGAGGTGGATCAAAAAAGATCTTGCTGTGACTGATATCAAAGAGTGTTCTTCCTATGTTTTCCTCTAAGAATTTTATTGTCCAGGCTTACATTTAGGTCTTTAAACCATTTTGAGTTTATTTTTGTGTATACTGTTATGGAGTGTTCTAATTTCATTCTTTTATATGTAGCTGTCCAGTTTTCCCAACACCACTTATTGAAGAGACTGTCTTTTCTCCATTGTATATCCTTTCCTCCTTTGTCATAGATTAGTTGACCATAGGTGTGTGGGTTTATCTCTCGGCTTTCTATCCTATTCCATTGATCTGTATTTCTCTTTTTGTGCCAGTACCATACTGTCTTGATTACTGTAGCTTTGTAGTATAGTCTGAAGTCAGGGAGCCTGATTCCTCCAGCTCCGTTTTTCTTTCTTAAGATTGCTTTGGCGACTCGGGGTCTTATGTGTTTCCATAAATATTGTGAAAAATTTTTTTTCTAGTTCTGTGAAAAATGCCATTGATACTTTGATAGGGATTGCACTGAATTTGTAGATTGCTTTGGGTAATACAGTCATTTTCACAATGTTGATTCTTCCAACCCAAGAACATGGTATATCTTTCCATCTGTTTGTATTGTCTTTAATTTCTTTCATCAGTGCCTTACAGTTTTCTGCACACAGGTCTTTCGTCTCCCTAGGAGGGGGCATTGTTGGTATTTTATTCTTTTTGTTGCAGTGGTAAATGGGAGTGTTTCCTTAATTTCTCTTTCAGATTTTTCATCATTAGTGTATAGGAATGGAAGAGATTTCTGTGCATTAATTTTGTATCCTGAAATTTTACCAAATTCATTGATTAGCTCTATTAGTTTTCTGGTGGCATTTTTCGGATACTCTATGTATAGTATCATGTCATCTGCAAATAGTGAAAGTTTTCCTTCTTCTTTTCCTATTTGTATTCCTTTTATTTCTTTTTCTTCTCTGATTGCCATGGCTAGGACTTCCAAATCTATGTTGAATGATAGTGATGAGAGTAGACATCCTTGTCTTGTTCTGATCTTAGAGGAAATGCTTTCAGTTTTTCACCATTGAGAATGATTTTTGCTGTGGGTTTGTCATATATGGCCTTTATTATGTTGATGTAGGTTCCCTGTATGCCCACATTCTGAAGGGTTTTTATCATAAATGGGTGTTGAATTGTGTCAAAACCTTTCCCTGAATCTATTGAGATAATCATATGGTTTTTATTCTTCAATTTGTTAATACAGTGTGTCACATTTATTGATTTGCATATATTGAAGAATCCTTGCATCCCTGGGATAAATCTCACTTGATCATGGTGTATGATCCTTTTAATGTGTTGTTGGATTCTGTTTGCTGGTATTTTGTTGAGGATTTTTGCATCTATATTCATCACTGATATTGGTCTCTAATTTTCTTTTTTGTAGTATCTTTTTTGAGTTTTGGTGTCAGGGTGATGGTGGCCTCATAGAATGAGTTTGGGAGTGTTCCTTTCTCTGCAAGTTTTTGGAAGAGTTTGAGAAGGATGGGTGTTAGCTCTTCTCTAAATATGACAGTATTCACCTGTGAAGCCATCTGGTGCTGGACTTTTGTTTGTTGGAAGATTTTTAATTACACTTTCAATTTCATTACTTGTGATTGGTCTGTTCATGTTTTCTGTTTCTTCCTGATTCAGTATTGGAAGGTTATACATTTCTAAGAATTTGTCCATTTCTCCCAGGTTGTCCATTTATTGGCATAGAGTTGTCTGTAGTAGTCTCTTAGGATGCTTTGTATTTCTGCGGTGCCTGTTGCAACTTCTCCTATTTCATTTCTAATTTTATTGATTTGAGTCCCTTCCCTCTTTTTCTTGATGAGTCTGGCTAATGGCTTATCAATTTTGTTTAACCTCTCAAAGAACCAGCTTTTAGTTTTATTGATCTTTGCTATTGTTTTCTTTGTTTCTATTTCATTTATTTCTGCTCTGCTCTTTATGATTTCTTTCCTTCTGCTAATTTTGGCTTTTGTTTATTCTTCTTTCTCTAGTTCCTTTAGGTGTAAGATTAGACTGTTTATTTGAGATTTTTCTTGTTTCTTGAGGTAGGTTTGTATAGCTGTAAACCTCCCTGTTAGAATTGCTTTTGCTGCATCCCATAGGTTTTGGATCATTGTGTTTTTGCTGTCATTTGTCTCTAGGTATTTTCTGATTTTCTCTTTGATTTCTTCAGTGATCTCTTGGTTATTTAGTAACGTATTATTTAGCCTCCATGTATTTGTATTTTTTATATTTTTTTCTGTCTAATTGATTTCTAATGTCATAGCATTGTGGTCAGAAAAGATGCTTGATATGATTTCAATTTTCTTAAATTACTGAGGCTTGATTTGTTACCGGAGATGTGATCTATCCTTGAGAATGTTCCATGTGCACTTGAGAAGAAAATGTAATCTGTTGTTTTTGGATGGAATGTCCTATAAATATCAATTAAATCTATCTGTTCTATTGTGTCATTTAAAGCTTGTATTTCCTTATTAATTTTCTGTTTGGATGATCTGTCCATTAGTGTAAGTGAGGGGTTAAGGTCCCCCCCTATTTCTGTGTTACTGTCAATTTCCTCTTTTTAGCTGTTAGCAGTTGCCTTATGTATTGAGTGGCTCCTCTGTTGGGTGCATATATATTCATAATTGTTATATCTTCTTCTAGGATTTATCCCTTGATCATTATGTAGTGCTCTTCTTTGTCTCTTATAACCTTCTTTATTTTAAAGTCTATTTTTTTGTGATATGAATATTGCTATTCCAGCTTTCTTTTGATTTCCATTTGCATGGAATATCTTTTTCTATCCCCTCACTTTCAGTCTGTATGTGTCCCTAGGTCTGAAATGGGTCTCTTGTAGACAGCATATATATGGGTCCTCTCTTTGTATTTATTCAGTGAGCCTGTGTCTTTTGGTTGGAGCATTTAATCCATTCATGTTTAAGGTAATTATCTATATGTATATTTCCTATTACCATTTTCTTCATTTTTTTTTTTTTTTTTTTTTTGCGGGCCTCTCACTGTTGTGGCCTCTCCCGTTGCAGAGCACAGGCTCTGGACGTGCAGGCTCAGCAGCCATGGCATGTGGGATCTTCCTGGACCGGGGCATGAACCCGTGTCCCCTGCGTCAGCAGGCAGACTCTCAACAACTGTGCCACCAGGGAAGCCCATTTTCTTCATTTTTATGGGTTTGTTTTTATAGGTCCTTTTCTTCTCTTGTGTTTCCCACTTTGAGAAGTTACTTTAGCATTTGTTGTAGAGCTGGTTTGGTGGTGCTGAATTCTCTTAGCTTTGGCTTGTCTGTAAAGCTTTTGATTTCTCTATCGAATCTGACTGAGACCCTTGCCAGGTAGAGTAATCTTGGTTGTAGGTTCTTCCCTTTCATCACTTTAAATATATCATGCCACTCCCTTCTAGCTTGTACAGTTTCTGCTGAGAAATCAGCTGTTAAGCTTGTTGGAATTCCCTTGTATGTTATTTGTCATTTTTCCCTTGCTGCTTTCAACAATGTTTCTTTGTATTAAATTTTTGTCAATTTGATTAGTGTGTGTCTCAGAGTGTTTCTCCTTGTGTTTCCCCTGCCTGGGACTCTCTGCACTTCCTGGATGTGGGTGTCTATTTTCCATTCACATGTTAAGGAAGTTGTCTACTATAATCCCTTCAAATATTTTCTCTGGTCCTTTCCCTCTCTCTCTTTTCCTTCTGGGACCCCTATAATGTGAATAGTGTTGCATTTAATGTTGTCCCAGAGGTCTCTTAGGCTGTCGTCATTTCTTTTCATTCTTTTTTGTTAATTCTGTTCTGTGGCAGTGAATTCCACCATTCTGTCTTTCAGGTCACTTACACGTTCTTCTGCCTCAGTTATTCTTCTATTGATTCCTTCTAGTATAGTTTTCATTTCAGTTACTGTATTGTTCATCTCTGTTTGTTTGTTCTTTAATTCTTCTGGGTCTTTGTTAAACATTTCTTGCATCCTCTTGATCTTTGCCTCCATTCTTTTTCCAAGGTCCTGGATCATCTTCACTATCATTTTCTCAATTATTTTTCTGGATGTTTTCCTATCTTCACTTCATTTAGTTGTTTTTCTGGGGTTTTATCTTGTTCCTTCATCTGGTACATAGCCCTCTGCATTTTCATCTTGTCTATCTTTCTGTGAATATGGTTTTTTTCCACAGGCTGCAGGATTGTAGCTCTTCTTGCTTCTGCTGTCTGCCCTTTGGTGGATGAGGCTATTTAAGAGGCTTGTGTAAGTGTCCTGATAGGAGGGAATGTGGGTAGATCTGACTCTTGCTCTGGTGGGCAGAGATCAGTAAAACTTTAATTCGCTTGTCTGCTGATCAGTGGGGTTGTGTTGCCTCCCTGTTGGTTGTTCGGCCTGAGGCATCCCAACACTGGAACCTACCCAGGTCTTTGGATGTCCTAATAGCGGACTCTGGGTGGGCTCACACCAAGGAGTACTTCCCAGAACTTCTGCTGCCAGTGTCCTTGTCCTTACAGTGAGCCACAGCCACCCCCACCTCTGCAGGAGACCCTCCAACACTAGTAGGTAGGTCCGTTTCAGTCTCCTATTGGGTCACTGATCCTTCCCCTCGGTCACAGTGCACACACAACTTTGTGTATTCCCTCCAAAAGTAGAGTCTCTGTTTCCCCCAGTCCTGTCAAAGTTCTGCAATGAAATTCCGCTAGGCTTCAAAGTCTGATTCTCTAGGAATTCCTCCTCCCGTTGCTGGACCCCCAGTTTGGGAAGCCTGATGTGGGGCTCAGGACCTTCATTCCAGTGGGTGGACCTCTGTGGTATAAGTGTTCTCCAGTCTGGGAATCACCCTCCCAGCAGTTATGGGATTTGATTTTATTGTGATTGTGCCCCTTCTACTGTCTCATTGTGGCTTCTCCTTTGTTTTTGGATGTGGGGTATCATTTTTTGTGAGTTACAGTGTCTTCCTGTCGATGACTCTCCAGCAGTTAGTTGTGTAAATACAACTTTTGAAATAAATAATAAATGGATTTTTCTATTATCTATAGATTTCTGTTAATTATATGTTTGAAACATAATTTTTAAAAGCTAACAAAATAGTTTGGCTAACCACTTCACCTTTTTTATGTCTGTGCTCAGTCCTTAACTTTCCAATGACACCTACCAAGGCCAGCATAGTGAATCCTGCATCCTGTCACCCAAGTCCTACCAGTAACACTAACTTGGTTTTCTTTCTATAACATTTATCATCTTAAAATATACGATATAACTTACTCACTGTTTATTATCTGTCTCCTTCATGGTAAACTCCTCAACAGCAAAGATCTTTGTCTTTTTGTGAATGTGTCCCAGTCTCATTTAACAATGCTTATTTCGCGAAGAGACCTATTTGATAATACTGTTCCATTGAATCACATTTTTGTTTATTTATTATGTTAGGACAATCAAATATAAAGTATTCAGAACACTATTTTAAACATAGTATGCATTTTAAGATTGTCTAGAAAATTGACAGTTTAGTAATGTTACAATCTGTCACTCAATCCTGGCCAAATTGAGAAGGAAAAGTAATCACGAAGGTCATTTTAGAAGCAGCACATTTTCAATGGGATCTGTTTATTAATGTTGCAAATTTGAGATATGTTTCAATAAGGAAAAAGTAAAATAGAATGCTTAGGAAATGCAGCCTCATTAATTGGTCGATACTTTTAGTGGACAGATAGCTATCAATAATAAAAATATTCCATGATAGGAAGTCCAGGGAATAGCTGTGTGTTTTCAAAACTATGTCTTCGGGTGCTGCTGACATAAATGGTGAATTTTGAAAGCCAAATAATAGTTTTTCCTTATACTTGCTCATGCTAGCTGGACATAGAATTTCATCCCATTGATAAGAGAAAAAATTACATTAAAATGAACTGTATTTGATTATTGTAAGAAACAATAAGAGAAAGTCTGTCCCCTGTGTGGACAAGGGAGGGAGAATGGTGGCTGCGTGTGCACATGTGCAGATGCATGTAGTATCCTAGAACTTGGTAAGGAGCTTATAACCTGACTGAGTCCCAATCTGAAACCTTTAGAGGTAAAAATTGCCAATTTCCACTCTACTCAATACTCTGTAACGGTCTTTATGGGAAAAGAATCTTAAAAAAAGAGTGGATATATGTACATGTATAACTGATTCACTGCTCTACACCTGAAACTAACATAACATTGTAAATCAACTATACGCCAATAAAAATTAAAATAAAAGTATCACAATCACAAAATGGAAAAAACAAGTATTATGGCAAAATATATTGCATATAAATTCTATTAGCATTTTGAATTATTAGGATAAATTCCTAAAAGTGGAATTTTCAGGTCAATATGAAGAAATATTTTTTAGGGTCTGGATATATATTGCCAGATTTTTAAAAATAATGTATATTTAAGGTTTTACCACCAATATATGAATGCTTGTGTCATTCCACTTTGTCTTAATTTACTGTCTTTAATTAAAATTCAACTTGATAATTCAAAAAAAAAAAGTTCCAATACTATCTGAGGAAATATCTCTGTTTGAATTGTGAGCTTGGTCATACGACAAGAAGGGATGGGGTCAAAAGGGAGTTGCTGACTTGTACACTCATGTGGGTGTCTGCAATGAGATCTATTGTCACCTGAGAATAAATTGAGAAAGTGCCAGACAACACTCATGACTTTTAAATATTTGCAAATTTCATGGCTTCCCCATTTTTGTAATTTCTTTTTTTAATATTCTGTCATGTTTCCCATAATTATAGGTAACAGCAGCCTTAAATTGAAATGCCCTGTGTGTTTGTCTTCAATTGCTCTAAGGAAGAAATACATTATAGAATAAGCTTTCTACTTTCCAGTCAGACTTGGAAGTAAAAAAAGCTTTTAAATGGTAAATTAGATGAGGGCAGCTGCCAAAAGCAGAGATAATTGGTTGTAGTCCCTATGGCCAGTAGTAGTAAAAGGAAAACTGGATAAGGCCTGAGAAAGGACTCTGCACTTAAATATTTTAAATATCCACTTGTAGTTTGCCACAATCTCTATCACTCTATATTACTCACAACAGTCTAATTCATACATTTCCTTCAATTGCCTGAAATTTATGTTTAGGGGCTCTGTTTTCAGTAGTGCGAACCCACTGTGGGACATACGTATGTATAAAACCCATAGTGTTCCTGCTTTCTTCCTAAAATATTAAGGAAGCAGGAAAACTAAGATTCAGATGTGATTTGGGGACTGCAATGGAATCAATGATTGCCTTGTACTTCTCTAGAATTATTACCAATCATCTGTTACCAGAACCTCATCACTGTATTTGGCGTCATCCATTACAGAGGAGAAAAATAAAACTGGTCTTACACAGAAAGCCACACAGAAGTTCTAAATTCTTCAAAGCACTGCAAATTATCATATCTGGCCAAGTGAGGACTTTATCAGATTTGAAAACTTATTTCATCCCAGTATAGTTATTCTTCTAGAACTCTGGGCACAGCAGAGTGGTAAAACAATGATGGGTAACAATCTTATGAATAAAAAAAATAAGTTTTTGCCCTGAGCCTTTCTGAGTGTCAATTGTCGTTCAAACCCCATAACTACTCCCATTTTCCTGTGAATGCTCTGAACAGCAGACCTATTTTCTTTGAGAGCCACCTAGAATTTTCTGTTGTGACCTTCTGGGATTGCTCTTTATTCCACCACCTGGAACTCTTTATTACAATTGCTTTTGCCCCTCTGACCCTGAGTTGCCTCTGAAGTTTCACCTTTTGGTCTCTACTAATCTGGATCTCATTTTGCTCCTGCAGCTACCAGGGCTGGTGGCTTTTGCCGAGGGGAAAGAAGATTTTCCCTAGTGTTACAGTTCCTTAATTAACCAGATTGGAGAATTTGCCCTCTCAGTTCCTCTCTCTCGAAAACCATGAAACAAGTCACAATAGGTTGGGTCAGCTCTGTGTGGTACCAGAAGATCCCACAACTCCCAACTACCCAGAAGTCAAGAACCATGCTGCATCAGATGGTATATGCTTAGCTGAGTCTCTTCTGATGGAATGGGATGTGATCCATGGGGTTAGAGAGTAATATTGTGAGAGCAGAATATTTTAAACATATATTAGTTTTATCCTAAGAACCATCATGTGTATTTGTTATAATTTGTATTCAAAATAACCTCAGTTAATGAGATATTTTAGAAGCTTATAAAGGCAAAGATTTTAAAAAACACACTGTAGGATTGGCTTTAGGGTCAAACTTGTTTTAACCTGCTTCTAGTGTTTTCTAGGTAAACATAATTAGTATTGCACAAGTACAATGCAGCAGAACCCTGGGTTCTGCAGGATTCACAACGCAATTGGAAGATTTCCCTGAAGACAAACTTAAGAGATGGTTGCCTTTGATGGTTGTGTTCACCTCTGCTCCTGGACAAGTCAGAGCTGCCAGCTGGTGCCCATGTGATGGAGCAGACTGATATTTTCCCACCTGTTCTAATATTGTACATGCCTCAATAGCATCTACGTACTATGATTTTGTCTGTCTTCTTGGCTTCTCTCTTCTCCCAAGATATGAAATTTTAATTGTTCAACAGAAGACTTTTAGCTTGACTAGTTATCTAACACACGCAAATAAATTTGGAAAGCTTGTGTTCTAAATGATATTCATATACATACTTACCTATGACAGGAAACTATAGATGACATTGTTTTAAGTTAAGGGGTTACTCTGGATGTAGAGAGTAACATGTAGAGAGGGAGCAAACTTCTTAAATTCAACTGACTGATTGTTCAAAGTCACATATATAAAAAGCAAGGAGAAATTATGGACTGCATTTTAATTGTTAATTATCCAATTGGTGCAATTCAAATTTTCATTTGTATGACCTGAGAATTGTTACCACATCAAGGCTACCTCTTCAATGTTGCTAGAGGTTCATGGAATACCTTTCCTCAATTTTGCTTTCTTTTCCCCCCTCTAATATTTTTGCATCTTATCAGGTAGAAAATGAAAAGATGTATTTAAATTACTGCTAGCAATTTTGAATAGTTTATTACCTATTGCTTTACATTTTTATTTCTGTATCTATCTCCATTTTACAAATCCATTGTCTTTATACCGTTTTCTCTTTGCTGTTTGTTATTCTCCATTTTATTAGATGGTGCAGCATTAGCTGCAATTTCTTGACTTTAAAGTTTGTTTTAACGTTTTTGTTTTGTAATTAGAAAATAAGTAAACATTCTTGAATTTTTTAAGTGAATTCTTTCTTTTGAAATAAAAATACTAACTAGGGACTTCCCTGGTGGTCCAGTGGTTAAGAATCCACCTTCCAATGCAGGGGATGCAGGTTCGATACCTGGTTGGGGAACTAAGATCCCACATCCCACAGGGCAGCTAAGCCCACGCACTGCAACTACTGAACCCATGCACTCTGGAGTCCACATGCCACAACAAAAGACCCCGTGTATCACAACTAAGACCCAATGCAGCCAAAAATAATAATAATAATTAAGGTTTAATGGCTTAGCATATTACATTGGTCATGGACTGTCTTGGTTAGGTGTTAACAACATGGTGCAAATTGACTTTTGTTCTAAACTCAACCATTAAGGAAAGGTTAGTTTCTTGGATTTTCTAACTGCCATCACCCTAATTCATAAAAGAAAAATGCAAATAACAACTAAAATAGGATATTATGTTACACCTATCAATTTAGCAAAAATTCCCCAATTTGATAATACATTCTGTTGGTAAGGCTGGGGAGAAAGAAGTATCTTCATGTATTTCTGGTGGTACTATAAGTTGGTTCATAGCTTGAGGAGAAATATTTGTCAATATCTATCAATATAACAAATTAATATACACTATGACCAGCAATTCCACTTCTGGGAATTTATCCTTCAGATACTCTTGGCACACATGCAGAAGACAAATGCTCAAGGTCCTTTAGTGGGGCATTGTTTGCAAGAACAAAATATTGGAAACAAACCAAACGTCTATCAGCAGAAGACTGTTTACTTTTAGTAAGTAAGTACTTTTTACTTATAGTAAGTCAGTAAGTACTATTGGGTAGCCCTAAAGAAAAATGAGGAAGGTTTCTATTCACTTATAGGAAAAAAATTGTAATTTGCCTTATAAAATGAAAAAAGCAGGTCATAGAAAAACATATTTAATATGTTCATTTTATATAAAAAGTTGAAAAATAAGTATATATATATTTGCCTGTATTTGCATAAAAATAACTATAAACTCACACACAGAAGCTGTTATTAATGTTGGTTGAATAGGACCTTGGAATATTAGTGACAAAATGAGGAGTGAGATTTTGACACTATTCCATTTTGTTTAAACATATTCAGTATATTACTTATTACTCACACAAACACACACACAGAAACACAACAGGCCTGAACAGAATGAAGAAGAAAATTTTTCAGAAAACTTGTGGTAACTCATGTTACTAAAACTGAGGAAAGAGCGTGGTTCCAAGGAAATTTCTGGCATGATGGAAATATTTGTATGTTGATTGTGGTGGTGGTTTCACAGGGATATATATTTGTCAAAATTAATTAATTGGTACACTTTAAATTGATGCAGGTTATTAAATGCCAATTATACCTCAATAAAATCAGTTGAAATAGCTTTAGTTTGAACCTCCAAAACTACTACAATTATTACTAATACTACTACTTATTATTATATTTTATTACTATATAATATATATTATTACTACTACTAATTATTATTATAATGATGATGATGAATTATACAGAGACCACTCTATTATATAGACATTGTCTTTAGTAGCTACTTACAACAAATGGAAGGTATTTTTCTGCATGCATAATGTTAGGTCACATATAAAAGCATTTCTAAAGAGTGTTAAGGCAGTGTGATTTGATCTATGCTCATCAGCTCTTAGAAAGAAGGTCCACATGAGCATTCTATCCCTCATAACCTGGTTCATTTTCTTCAAATGATTTATCATGACTTGTACTACACATTGTTAAGTATCTATCCTCTCCTATGTGAATAGAAGCTTTCTGAGGACAAGACTGTTTAATCTGCTGCTCTGTCCTTGGCACCTGATGCCCCTAGCATGTAGTAGCTACTCTATGAATAGTTATTTAATTAATTCCTAAGAAATGGATTAAAATATGTTATAAATAAAACTCTTACAAGGTTGCCATGTTGGAGAGTCAATTAACACTCCAAATTAGCTCTAAACAGCCAGGATTTCCTCCAGCATTGGGATGAATCATCTTGTCTTTGACTGAGTTCCAGAGGAAGTGGTTGGCGACTATATACAGGGGGAAAAATGGACAGATAATCCTTTGGAATTCCAGTTTTAACAAAATGAGATGCTCCCTGTATGATACATGGAAGCGGAGGCTGGTAGAGATAACAGCAGATTCACCTATTCCTTTTCAGCTCACTTCTGGGCATCGACTTATTAAATACCAGATTTGCTGGAAACCAGCAACAATTTAGCTTGCTCTGTGTCTCTTGTGTGTAGTCTCTGTTTGTTTATTTAGTTTGGTGTGTGTGTGTCTCTGTGTGTGGTGTTTGGTGTGTTACTTGTTTTTTTTTTTTTAGTTATTTCTGATATATACATTTTAAAGTATTAACTAGAATTACGACTTATAACATTATACCAGAACATATAAGATTTTTAGAAATTTCATGTAATGTCTGAAACATTTATATTAACATGTTTCCATACAAATAACCCAAAGAAAGTTTAGTATTAGTTGTTTTTTTGTTTGTTTGTTTGTTTGTTTATACTGCAGGTTCTTACCAGTCATCAATTTTATACACATCAGTGTATACACGTCAATCCCAATCACCCAATTCATTGCTTGTTTTATGCCCATCCTAAAAGTTGAATTCACTTGTGTTAAACATGTATTATAAAGGATCTTAACTACTAATTATTTCATGATCATTTTATTTTTTGACTAGTCATTTGTTCAATTATGTGTTTATTCAACATATTTTTATCAAGACCTACTAAAAGCCAGGCACTCTTATAGGCACAGAATAATCAACAGGGAATAAAAAGCCTGGAGTTTTCATCCAGAGTTCACATACATTTCAGGAAGACAGTAAATGTATTTATAATACATATAATCAAGAAATATTAAGTGCTTAGAAAATACACAAAGTGTATTATCTAGTAATTATGTGGAACATAGACTTTAAAAGGGAACAGTGAAAGCCACAGAGCCCTGTTAGATTCCTGGAGTACTCAAAAGAGAAATGTCTTGGTCTGTATAAGCTAGGGTACTAGAAATGGTGAGAAGTAGTCGAACTCAGCATGTACCTTGAAGCTGATGTGAATATTCTAATGAATTGGATCTGGGGCATGAGGAGATAATAGGAATCAAGAATGCCCCTTTATTTTGCCCAATGCAAGTAGTTTAATGATGGGGAAGACAGTTGTTGCGTCTGCTTTGGTTATAAGTTTGATATGACTATTGGGCACCAAAGCAGGAATGTTGAATGGAAATTTGGGGAAAAAATGAAGTTTGATATTAGGAGAAAGTCAGTGCTAGAGTGGATAATGTGAAATTTATCAGCTAATTAATAGTAATTATTCTATTAATATAGGACTTCTAGATGGCATAGAAGAGCATAAGACTGTAAGAGATTATCTAGAAAATAAGTGAAGCTGAGGAAGTAGGTGGTGAGATGTTTGAGCCTTTGGTATTCTATCATTTAGAGGTTTAAAAAAGAAAAAGAACAACCAGAAAAGGGTTCTGAGGAAGAATAGCACCAAGACAGAGAGTGGATATTTGAAGTCACTTAGGTATCTGCACCCCCATGTTCATTGCAACCTTATTAACAGTAGCCAAGACATTAAAACAATCTAAGTGTCCATCAACGGATGAATGAATTTATTAAAAAATGGTAATACACACAATGGAATATTAATCAGCTATAAAAAATAAGAAAACACTTCCATGTATTGCAACATGGACCTTGAAGGTAGTATGCTATGTAAAATATGTCAGACAGAAAAAGACAATTACTGTATGATCTCATTTATATGTGGAATCTAAAAAAACTGAACTATGCAGATAGTACCTGGGTGATGGGGGAAATGAGAGATGTTGATCAAAGTGTATAAACTTTCAGTTATGAGATGAATCAGTTCTGGGGATCTAATGTACAACATGATGATTATAGTTAACAGTATTGTATTATATACTTGAAAGTTGCTAAAAGAGTAAAGTTTCAATGTTCTCACCAGAAAAGAAAAAAGAAAGGTAATTATGTGAGGTGATGGATGTGTTAACTAACCTTAATGTGGTAATCATTCCACAATATATATGTGAATCAAATCATCACATTATACACCCTAAACTTAGTGTTAAATGTTAATTAAATCTCAATAAAGCTGGGAAAAAAACACAAAAGACAGGTAGAGAAAAACAAAACAAAATGAAAAAACACCAGTGAATATGTTGTCCTGGAAACAAAATTAAGAAAATGCTTTAAAAAAGGAGGAAGTAAGAATCTGCATTATATTCTGCAGGAATTTGAATAAGCTGAGATTAAGAAATAACCATAGAATTAAACAAGATATTAGTGTCTATCAATCTTTATAAAAGGGATCTCTGTGGACTGCTAGGGATTTATGCCTAATGAGAATGTACTGATGAAAAAAAGAAAACTAGAGACAGATTTTTGTCAATTCTTCCAATAGTTTTGTCTTAAAGAGGATATAGTGATGTCTGTATTCCAGTTATCTATTGTCTTGTGAAAAACACTTCAAAATTTGGTGACCTAATCAAATAACCATTGTATTCTACCTCCAGGTTCAACAGTTAGGAGGTGGGCTGCTCTGGTTGGTTCAGCATAGCTGCACTCACATCACTGGCAACTTAGAAGGGACTTTAGGAAAGCTGAGCTCAGCTGGGTCCCTTTCCCTTTCCATGTAGTCTCAGGACCTGTCTACATGGTCTCTGAAGCAGGATAGTCAAGCTCAGGGCTCCAAGAGTCAGTATTCCAAGGGACGATAAGAGGAACCAACCCGTCGGTTTTTTTGTTTGTTTGTTTGTTTACAAATTTATTTTATTTATTTATTTTTGGCTGTGTTGGGTCTTCACTGCTGTGCATGGGCTCTCTCCAGTTTCGGTGAGGAGGGGCCACTCCTCATTGCAGTGCATCGTCTCTCATTGCAGTGGCTTCTCTCATTGCAGAGCATGGGCTCCAGGCATGCAGGCTTCAGTAGTTGTGGCATGCAGACTCAGTAGTTGTGGCGTGGGCTCTAGAGCGCAGGTGCAGCAGTTGTGGCACACGGGCCCTGCTGCTCCACATCATGTGGGATCTTCCCGGACCAGGGCTCAAACCCGTGTCCCCCACATTGGCAGGTGGATTCTCAACCACTGCGCCACCAGGGAAGTCCCCAACCCGTCGTTTAAGGTCTGAGCCCTGAAACTTATGCAGTGTTGCTTCTGTGATATTTGATTGGTCAAAGCAGGTACAAATACTGTCCAGGTTAAAGACGAAGAGCCATAGACCCCACCTCTCCAAAGAAGAGTAGCTTAATGACCAATAGGCTGTATTTGGACACTGTAAGGGAAGTATTTTTCAAGATGTGAAATATTATATGGGGACAATTGTCTCAGCTTGATTTATACCTAGACTTATTTTTAAAGCTCTCTTCCAGATATTCAGCAATGCAGATCCTGTCTTCTAGCATGAGCATGTCCACTTCTACAGCTTCAATTCTTGCAGTTCCACATCCTGCTCTTTATATTCCAACACCACTGAGCTATGTTAGTCTATTATTTTTCTGCTGGATACCATGTATATTTCCTTCCATGCCTTCACATACGTTCCCTATTCCTCATGTTTTCTTGCAAATCTTACTAATTAGTCATTTTATAACTTTAAATTTACTTTCTTTGAAAACATTTCTTGATGATTCTTGGTAGACTTGAACAACCACTGCCCTTTCATAGACCATTACTTATTCACAATTACACTGCTTCACATTTTATACAAAATTATAATTGTACCTTTATACCTCTTCCATGATTGTCACTTTCTTGAGGGCAGGGAGTATATCTTTTGAGTCTAGTAAATTGCCTAACAGATAAAAATATTTGTGTACTTAGTGATTTTTATTGCTTGATCCCTTTCTACATATCTATCTTGATTTAATTCAAAGAGTACAAAGATGTCAATGTCAATTATAGAAAAATGACATCCTAGAAGATTACTCCAGATTAATGCTATATGCTATTATCATTGTTTAGTTATTATTTTTGTCATATTTTTGTCATTGTTATTAGATTACTTTCTTCATAGGTTTCACAGAGTCATTTTATTGTTTAATATTAATAAACCAATGTTTTCAATGCTGAATCCTTTGGATACATATTTGTTACAAATATGATAGTATGAAATAATATGAAATCCATTTCAGGTATGAGAAAAAAATATTGAAAATAATAGTTGAGTGGTATATACTCATATAGCAATACTAATAAATAATTGTCCTATATCCTCTCATCACTCAGCTAAAATAAATTTTTTCATATATGTCTATGTGGATAAAATTGATTCTCAATTATCTTTAATTTGTTTTCTTAGGTTAAACAGTTTTCAAAAAGACAATATAATATGTTAATTAATCCTTAAGGTGAGGACATAACGATGGAATCCACTGGTCCTACAACATACTGTATCAGTCAATGGCTGCTGGCCTGATAGAGTGTTGGAATTACCTCTTATGGTGGCAGATGTGGAGCCAGTATGGACCAAAGAGCAACCAAGTTTGGGTTGCTGTTCATCAGGGTTTTGTGTATACCTTAAATCAATGTCCATTATGTGACCTGCCATAGGTAAATTATATAGGTGTGGATGCCAACAAGTGGAAGTAGGAGTGGCCTATTCACCATCACTTCTAATAACTCACTAAGGGAATTCTGGTTCTTACTCATAACTTTTGGCTCTGTGGGTCCAGATATCCTGGTGCACAGTGGAGTGATTCTCTCTCTAATGGACAGAGTTAAAGTCCTGCTTCATTTAAACATTTGGATATCACCCAGTCCCTTTAGGCTCCTCATGAGAGAAGACTAGTAGGCAAAGAAAGTTACAGTACTGGAAGAGTAATTGAAACTGATTATCAAGAGGAGATGGAATTGCTAGATCATAATGAGGGAAAAGAAGAAATCTGACTGACATTCATAGGATTTGGTGTGGCATCAGGTGGTATTCCCAAGCCCAGTTTTAACTGTGAATGAGCAATTGTGTCAACCTGAGCTTACAAAGACATGCTATCCAAAGACACAGACTCCTTATAAATGAAATTCTGATTCATCCCATTAGGCAAACCATTTAAACCAGCAGATGTAAGAGCCAAGGGAAAATTCTTCACTATGAATGATAAAGGAAGAAGATAATGAGTATAAATAATGATCTTAGAAACAACTGTTTCAAAGGAAGTTAGGGTGTCATCCAAATAATTCTCCTCTTTTGTTTGCCCCCAGAAATTGTAACCAACTTGAAAAAGTTGCTGCAGCATTGAATAAACTTAATGTGGAAAGCAAGAGGATCTGAGCAAGTGTTGAAACTGCGTGGGAGACTGTAGTTGCTTCATCCACATTTCCTTGTTTGTGTGTCCCTCTCAGACCACCTTCCATTTGTTTTGCTATTAAAAATTTGCATCTATGACTTCAGACTTGCTCATGGTCCCTGGAACAACCTGGCCCACATGAAGGGACTTAGAGGATTACATACTCCCTACTCCAGCCCTGGGGTGACATGTAGCGGATGGCTGACTGACATAAGAGTGCAAAAACCAGCTCTTTTCACCGGAGGCAGCACAAAGTCTGAGGGATGATTTACCTCTCAGAGCTTTCTGGAGCGACTGGATTCAGAGTTCAGGACTTTCTTGGTTTCTTCCCCTTTCCTTTCCTGCCTCCCAGCTCTCTGCTCAGCTTCTCCAGGAGCACTTGCTAAACATATCACTTGCAGCTGAATTCATGGCACAGGTTATTCTTGGTGAACCAAACGCAAATACCAATGTTTGATTTCAGTAATATTTAATATCCTAGAATAGAAACTCAGTATATAGAAATGAATAAATCCTGTAATGAAATACTATTATGGTTTTCATGAAATGTAACAGAAAAGTATTTTCTATAAGGATTATTCGTCTTGACCATGTTCTAAGTATAATCCATACCATTTGTCTGTGTTAGAAATATAGCTCCGTTACAAGGCATAAGTAAGATAAAGAAAGAATAATTTATATGCTAGGGAATTAATGAAAACTTGATTCTTTTTACTAGCTTTTTCCAAAGCCAACCCAAAAGACCTCATACACAAGAAACATTATAAAAAATAATACAATAGCTAAATCATTGATCTACATAATATTAAAAAATAATGTGTTTTCTCTTTCCCAATATTTTCCCCTGTGGTATTAATTCTGAAACTTATTAACCTCACACACACATAAATATGTCAATGTTCTGAGAAGAATAACTAATAAAAACAAGGAATTATAAAAATACATATAGTTAACTAACTTTTATAATGTTTTAAATTTCATTGTTACGAAGACTGATTTTAGTTTACCAGCATTGAGATCTGTTAACATTGAAATTCCATAATATTGTTGTACAATTTCTCAGAATAATAAGATTCTTCAGAAAAATTGTCACTGGGAAATTTTTTACAAATTGCCTTGTAAAATGATTTCATGTATTTCCCTTTCCCCGAAATTCATTATTTGTTATACAAATTTACCTGCACCTTTACCCTTGGCTTATTTCATTTATTTATTTATTTATTTTTGTGATACACAGTCCTCTCACTGTTGTGGCCTCCCCCGTTGTGGAGCACAGGCTCTGGACGCGCAGGCCCAGTGGCCATGGCTCACGGGCCCAGCCGCTCCATGGCATGTGGGATTTTCCTGGACCGGGGCATGAACCTGTGTCCCCTGCATCAGCAGGCAGACTCTCAACCACTGTGTCACCAGGGAAGCCCCAATCTTTCTTGATTATCAAAAAAAAAAAAACTTTTCTTGTGTTCTATGAATTTTCTTTCTCATATTCATGTCCATAAAGAAATTATCTTCTATCTGAAAACTTTATTCTCTAAATGAGAACAAATATTCGTATATGGCACATATCGAGTCTTAGAGGAGCAATGAGAAATCTTCCTCTGTATGTATTATATGAATTGACCCTCAGAGAGAGACAGTGATTGACGTCACAACCAGGTTATACTTGGACTGAACCACATTTTGTATATTGAAAAGGATACAAATATCCTACAAATAATACTATAGAGATAGCATAATATATTTTAAAATAATACACTGCCTAAAGTTACCACTAAAGTTTTTTTTTTTAATTTCCTTTCATTTTGAAAATAACAAAATACCTGCATATACTAAGAATAGAGTCATATTTAATATATATTTGTTAAATGAACAAATGACTAGATAATTCACATCTCTGTAAATAAAACATAAATTTCTTATTCTTTGCCAACTGTGGTAAAAGATACCTCTCTGCAGTAATCTCTCAGATTTTAAATTAGTCTTTTATGATGAAGGGGAAACACTGATAATTGAGGCCAGATAAGGGCCAACTGAAGAAATCAGTTTAAGGTAATAATTAAAGAGGTGAAAACTGGGTTATTGTAAGGTGACTTCTACTGGGAATATATATTTTGACTAGTGTGAAATATATCCATATGTAAAAGTATGATTATTGGGTGATTTAAAAGACCATATCCTAAAATCCAATCCATTTAAAATGTGAGAATTGTGTTGAATTCATATTTTTTACCATTGTTTCTGCTCAGTTACTGTTGGCAATCATGGAAAAAAAAATGTGCATGAACCAAATGCCCAAGTCTCTTAGAAAAGATTCTCATTACAGAGTAATCTTGTTGCTGACTTAAGGGAAAGAAAAGTATAAAAGGCCTATTTCCTATACCATACATCAAAGACAAAATATACCATAACTTACATATTATGACACTATTTCATTTCTTGTTTGTTGATTATGTGCTTTGTTGATGTGGGGGCAGGGATCCCTATGAGAACCTGAATGGTTTAAGGATTATTGTCAGTAAACCTAAAAATGTAATAGGAGCGATAATGGAAAAATAATATTCTGTTGGAAATCTCTGGAGGTTTTGCTACATGAGGTATAATCGAAACAGCCTAGCAAACCAGTGTACCAATTTGCAAATCAAGGTTATTAGTCATAAAAAACATGGATATTACAAAGCCATCTTCAGAGTCTAATCAATAACAACAGGAGGTAGGAAAGAAATTCAGAAAATTGTCTTAATTTTGAAAGTTCCACTAGTAATAAACCCTTCTGAGGGAGAAAGAAAGCCCCTTAGTATTCAATATTTAACTACTTTGTTTTATAGATTTGACTTCTTAAGAACAAAGCCTGGCATTCTGTTAACATGAAAAATTTCTTGAATTTCTCTTATTGTTAGACCCCTTCAACTTCCAGATATAAAACTATTAGAGATGATCTGAAACTTTAATTATGAAAAGATACAATTCAAAAGTTCTGAGGCAGAGATATTCTCTGCAAATATATATTTACATATAGCAAATAAATATATAGCATAATTGTATTCTAAATACTACAGAATAATTTTGGCCAAAAAGACATTAAGATTAATTTTTAATTTACATTTACATCAAATTAATATTATAAAATCTTCTTAAAATATTTTCTCATAAGCTATACAAAAATTTTCTTTTGCCAAATAAATAATTTCATAAAATATAATTCATCTCAATTTATATACACACATGAATTATTTGCTTCATAATTTAAAATTACAGTTAATTTTTAAATATGCGTCTCTAGCTAATATGAAATAAATAGAAACATAACAATGCGTAAACAAAATCAGAATTTCTACAGAAGGATGCAACTATTAACAAGAGTGTCATTTGCTATTTTGAGAAGGGAAGCCCAAGATCTAACAGTCCTAATTTAAAATAAACCTTTACATTCAGTGAATTTCTCTCTCTATGAGGTCTGACTTTTCTCTATATTGCCCCTCCCCCATGGTAGAGTGTGAAGTGGTTAGAGAAGAAATGACAATACCAATTCACAACTCTGGAACCCAACTGGGATCAGCTGTTAAAGATATATCTTATCAAAAATAAAGAAATAACCTGAGTCTCTGGGGCTTTTCAGCTTTGACAGCAGGAAATCTCTTCAATTCCGAAATCTGAGATATCCACAATAATAATCATCCTGCAATACTCTGACTCGAAATGTGGCTTTAGCAGTAAAACATGGCATTATCAGATTTTCTTTTTAGAATACAGATTCAGCCTGTATATTTATTTCCATGTATGTTTATTGAGTTTCAAGAATTAAAAAATGGGAAATATGGTGGTGTTCCCTTTAACAGTGTTACTTATCTAAGAAATTTAGTTGTGTATACTATCCAACATAGCTTATTATTTTTTCTCATTTTTAAATTTAAAATTTTCTTTGTTTTCTGCAACATTCATTTTTTTATAAGATTTTTTTCTGGAGAAGCAAATAAGAGGATTCATTTATGTTAATCTCCAAATTTTCATAACTATGCATTGCTTCTTAGCTAGAAAATGGCCTGGCGATTCTGAGAAATTATTTGGCAACATCAAACTGATTGGATTAGAGTGTTAGTGCAAATATTATAATAATTGTACACAAGTTTTTATCATCTATGTAAATTCTCAGAGAAAAACTTCTCTAAAGAAATTACCAGAGCTACCAGCTCCCCTCCAAAGCAGCTCCTGTCCTGCTGTACCCAGAGGTGACACTGACACTGGCTGATGCAGGCACCCCTCTAAAGTGGTTCCTGCTTCAGGAGACCAGCTCCACATACCAGCATGCCTGCAACAGTCACAACTGGGCCTCGCAGCCAGTTACACTGGGGACCAGCACCACACATCAGCACACTTGCCCCAGTTGTGTCCAAACCTTTCAGTTAGCCAGGTTCAGGGCCAGGCCCAGTGCACTGCAGCAGTCCCAAGCAGGACTCATAGACAACCAGGCCAAAGGCCCACATCTCCATCAGGGTGTCTGCCGCACTCTCAACAAGGCCACACAATTTGTGAGTCAGAGGCCAGCCCCACTCACCAGAATACCCAAAGCAATCATGGCTGGACCTCATAGCCAGCTGCCAGGGAGATAACCCCACCCACCAGGGTGCCCACAGCAACTGTGGCCAAACCACCCTATGTTCACTGCAACATTATTTACAGTATCCAAGATATGAAAGCACCCTGTGTCCATTGATAGATGAATGGGTAAAGAAGATGTTGTGTATACATACACTGAAATACTACTCAGCCATAAAAACAAATGGAATTATGCCAATGTGTTACACCATGGGTGGCCCTAGAGTATATTATTCTAAGTGAAATAAGTCAGACAGAGAAAGGCAAATACTGTATGATTTCACTTACATGTGGAATCTGAAAAACAAATGAACAAACAAAACCAAACAGAGACAGACTCACAAATACAGAGAACAAACTGGTGGTAGCCAGAGGGGAGGGGAATGGGGGATTGCGTGAAATACGTGAAGGGGATTAAGAGGAACAAATTTCCAATTGTAAAATAAATAAGTCATAGGGAAGTAATGTAGCATATAGAGAATATAGTTAATAATATTGTAATAACTTTTTTGGTGACAGATGCTTAGTAGACTAATTGTGATATCAATTCATTGTATATAAGGTAAAATCTCTATGTTATACACCTGAAACAAGTATAATATTGTATGTTAATGACAGTCAATTAAAAAAGAATGTACCAAATGCTAGATTTAAACACATTTTATTACCCAATTGTCCTGTTCAGTGTAATGTTTGCAACTTTAGGAAAAACAAAATTCTCACTCTTGTTGCATTTTGCTCTGCCTTTCCCCTTCTTTTTTCACTTCCTATTATAAAAAAAATACATCTATACAACAACAAATAAACTGAGAAAAGATTCCTTTTAGGCCTGTCTATGATATTCCTCTTCACTACATCCTGAATGGGCCCTGGCAGTAGTATTTATATTCAGAACCTAAAGTTTTCCTGTCACAGTCAATGGAGTAATAAGTAAGTTGATCCAACCTGTGCTTATCAAATTGTCTCTCATAGAATGAAGCAATCTTCTGGAAGCAAGATATCTATGATCTGAGCTGTAGTGAGATGCAAATCTTCTACCTTGTGGACAGAGCAGAGTAAGCTGAACTTTACAGGGAAAAAAATTGGAGCAGACATCATAGAAAAGCAGTAAGAAAGAGCAACAATAAAACAAGCAGACAAAAAAATAAAGCAGAGAATATTCCCTGGCCTTTTCTCATCATTCCATTCCCAAGCTCTTGTTTTTTCTTCAGGTCTGGCTATAATCCTGCCCTCAGCTTCATGAAATATTCCTGTAGCAGGATAAATGTTTCTTTTATTTTCAATTTGAAATGTCTTCTATATGCACCCCAAATCCTCACCATTACAGTGTCTTTCCATCCATGGAGATGAGGAGGAAGAGGAGGACTGAATTAATTCTTGACTCCCCAAATTATTAGATTATGACCGTACAAAATGATCTACTTTCCTGAAGCTTAGTTGCCTCTAATGGAACAGGAGTCCCATAGTACAGATCACACAGAATTGCCATGGGGGATAAATTCTATGGTTTAGGTAAAGCACCTTGCACAGCACCTAGCATGATTAATAAGTGTACTATCTTAGCACATTCATTAAAATCCCCTTCCTCCTCCTTATCTTAGCACATTCATTAAAATCTCAGGGCCCTCAGTACAAAAGAACAATTTCCTCCCCATTGTACTCTATGTTTTCATGGAGTTTTTGGTTTTAGACCTGAGATAAGAGAGACAAATCACGTATCATTTCAAAAATCTAAAATACAATTTTTTTGGAAGAAAAAAACTGAAACTGAGGAGCCAGATGGTGGAGTAGATGGACGTGTGCTCACTCCCTCTTGTGAGAGCACCAGAATCACAGCTCCCTCTTGCGTGAGCACAGGAATCACAACAATCATCAAAAGGAAGACACTGGAACTCACCAAAAATGATACCCCACATCCAAAGACAAAGGAGAAGACACAATCAGATGGTAGGAGGGGTGCAATCACAATTAAATCAAATCCCATAACTGCTGGGTGGGTGAATCACAAACTGGAGAACACTTATACTACAGAAGTCCACCCACTGGAGTGAAGGTTCTGAGCCCAACATCAGGCTTCCCAACCTGGAGGTCAGCAACAGGAGGAGGAATTCCTAAAGAAACAGACTTTGAAGGCTAGCAGGATTTCATTGCAGGACTTTGACAGGACTGGGGGAAACAGAGACTCTACTCTTGGAGAGCACACACAAAGTAGTGTGTGCATTGGGACCCAGGGAAAAAAGCAGTGACCCCATAGAAGACTGACCCAGACCTACTTGCTAGTGTTGGAGGGTCTCCTGCAGAGGCGGGGGGTGGCTGTGACTCACTGTGAGGACAAGGACAATGGCAGCAGAAGTCCTGGGAAGTACTCCTTGGTGTAAACCCTCCCAGAGTCTGCCATTAGCCACAATAAAGAGCGGGGTGGGCTCCAGTGTCGGGTTGCCTCAGGCCAAAAAACCAACAAGGAGGCAACACAGCCTCATGTGTCAGCAGACAAGTGGATTAAAGTTTTACTGAGCTCTGCCACCAGGGCAACACCCAACTCGACCCATCAGGAAACTTGCACAAAACTCTTAGATAGTCTCATCCACCAGAGGGCAGACAGCAGAAGCAAGAACTACAATCATGCAGCCTGTGGAGCAAAAACCACATTCACAGAAAGATAGACAAGATGAAAAGTCAGAGGGCTATATATCAGATGAAGGACCAAGATAAAACCACAGAAAAACAACTAAAAGAAGTAGAAATAGGCAATCTTCCAGAAAAAGAATTCAGAATAATGATAGTGAAGATGATCCAGGACCTTGGAAAAAGAATGGTGGCAAAGATCTAGAAGATGCAAGAAATGTTTAACAAAGACCTAGAAGAATTAAAGAACAAACACCTAGAAGAATTAAAGAAGAAACAAACAGAGATGAACAATGCAATAACTGAAATGAAAAATACACTAGAAGAAATCAATAGCAGAATAACTGAGGCACAAGAACAGATAAGTGACCTGGAAGACAGAATGGAGGAATTCACTGTGGCAGAAGAGAATAAAGAAAAAAGAATGAAAAGAAATGAAGACAGCCTAAGAGACCTTTGGGACAACATTAAATGCAACAACATTTGCATCATAGGGGTCTGAGAAGAGGAGAGAGAGAAAAAGGACCCGAGAAAATATTTGAAGAGATTATAGTTGAAAATTTCCCCAACATGGGAAAGGAAAGAGCCACCCAAGTCCAGGAAGTGCAGAGAGTCCCAGGCAGGATAAACCCAAGGAGAAACATGCTGAGACACATAGTAATCAAATTGACAAATATTAAATACAAAGAAAAATTGTTGAAAGCAACAAGGGAAAAATGACAAATAATATACAAAGGAACTCCCATAGGGTTAACAGCTGATATCTCAGCAGAAACTCTACAAACCAGAAGAGAGTGGCATGATACATTTAAAATGAGGAAAGGGAAGGACCTACAACCAAGATTACTCTACACAGCAAGGATTTCAGTCAGATTTTATGGAGAAATCAAAAGTTTTACAGACAAGCAAAGGCTAAGAGAATTCAGCACCACCAAACCAGCTCTTCAATAAATGCTAAAGGAACTTCTCTAAGTGGGAAACACAAGAGAAGAAAGTGACCTACAAAAACAAATCCATAACAATTAAGAAAATGGTAATAGAAACATACATATTGATAATTACCTTAAACATGAATGGATTAAATGCTCCAACCAAAACACAAAGGCTCGCTGAATGGATACAAAAACAAGACCCATATATATGCTGTCTACAGTAAACCCACTTCAGACCTAGGGACACATACAGACTGAAAGTGAGAGGATGGAAAAAGATATTCCATGTAAAAGGAAATGAAAAGAAACCTGGAGTAGCAATATTCATATCAAAAAAATAAACTTTAAAATAAAGAATGTTATAAGAGACAAGGAAGGTCACTACATAATGATCAAGGGATCAATCCAAGAAGAAGATATAACAATTGTAAATATGTATTCCCCCAACATAGGAGCACCTCAATACATAGGGCAATAGCTAACAGCTATAAAAGAGGAAATTGACAATAACACAATAATAGTGGCAGACTTTAACACCTCACTTACACCAATGGACAGATCATCAAAACAGAAAATTAATAAGGAAACAGAAACTTTAAATGACATAATAGACCAGATAGATTTAGTTGATATTTATAGGACATTCCACCCAAAAACAGCAGATTACACTTTCTTTGCAAATGCACACAGAAAGTTCTCCAGGATAGATCAAACCTTGAGTCAAAAATCAAGCCTCACTAAACTTAAGAAAATTGAAATCATACCAAGCATCTTTTCTGACCACAACGCTATGACATTAGAAATCAATTACAGGGAAAAAAATGTAAAAAATCAAACACATGGAGGCTAAACAATACGTTACTAAATAACCAATAGATCACTGAAGAAATAAGAAAATACCTAGAGACAAATGACAATGAAAATATGATGATCCAAAAACCTATGGGAAGCAGCAAAAGCAGTTCTAAGAGGGAAGTTAATAGCAATACAAGCCTACCTCAAGAAACAAGTAAAATCTCAAAGAATCTAACCTTAAACCTAAAGGAACTAGAGAAAGCAGAACAAACAAAACTTAAAGTTAGCAGAAGGAAAGAAATCATAAAGATCAGAACAGAAATCAATGAAATAGAAACAAAGAAAACAATAGCAAAGATCAATAAAACTAAAAGCTTGTTCTTTGTGAAGATAAACAAAATTGATAAACCATTAGCCAGACTCATCAAGAAAGAGAGCAAGAGGACTCACATCAACAAAATTAGAAATGAAAAAGGAGAAGTTACAACAGACACCACAGAAATACAAAGCATCCTAAGAGACTACTACAAGCAGCTCTACGCCAATAAAGTGGACAACCTGGAAGAAATGGACCAACTCTTAGGAAGGTATAACCTTCCAATACTGAACCAGGAAGGAACAGAGAATATGAACAGACCAATCACAAGTAATGAAATTGAAAGTGTGATTAAAAATGTTCCAACAAACAAAAATCCAGGATCAGATGGCTTCACAGGTGAATTCTATCAAACATTTAGAGAAGACCTAACACCTATCCTTCGCAAACTCTTCCAGAAAATTGCAGAGGAAGGAACATTACCAAACTCATTCTATGAGGCCACCATCACCCTGATACCAAAATCAGACAAAGATACTACAAAAAAAGAAAATTACAGACCAATATCACTGATGAATATAGATATAAAAATCATCAACAAAATACTAGCAAACAGAATCCAACAGCACATTAAAATAATCATACACCATGATCAAGTGGAATTTATCCTAGGGATGCAAGGATTCTTCAATATATGCAAATCAATCAATGTGATACACCATATTAACAAATTGAAGAATAAAAATCATATGATCATCTCAATATATGCAGAAAAAGGTTTTGACAAAATTCAACACCAATTTATGTAAAAACTCTCCAGAAAGTGGGCATAGAGGGAACCTACCCCATCATAATAAAGGCATTTACAACTAACCCACAACAAACGTCATTGTCAAGGGTGAAAAACTGAAAGCATTTCCTCCAAGATCATGGACAAGACTAGGATGTTCACTCTCTTCACTATCATTCAAGATAGTTTTGGAAGTCCTAGCCATGGCAATCTGAGAAGAAAAAGAAATAAAAGGAATACAAATAGGAAAAGAAGAAGGAAAACTGTCACTCTTTGCAGATGACATGATACTATACATAGAGTTTCCTAAAAATGCGACCAGAAAACTACTAGAGCTAATCAATGAATTTGGTAAAGTTTCAGGATACAAAATTAATGCACAGAAATCTCTTGAATTCCTACACACTAATGATGAAAAATCTGAAAGAGAAATTCAGGAAACATTCCCATTTACCATTGCAACAAAAAGAATAAAATACCTAGGAATAAACCTACCTAAGGAGACAAAAGACCTATATGCAGAAAACTATAAGACACTGATGAAAGAAATTAGAGATGATACAAATAGATGGAGAGATATATCATGTTCTTGCATTGGAAGAAACAATATTGTGAAAATGACTATAGTACACAAAGCAATCTACAGATTCACTGCAATCCCTATCAAATTACCAATGGCATTTTTTACAGAACTAGAGCAAAAAATCTTAAAATTTTTATGGAGACAGAAAAGACTCCAAAGAGCCTAAGGAGGATTGAGGGAAAAAAAAAAAAAACAGAGCTGGAGGAATCATACTCCTTGACTTCAAACTACACTACAGATCTACAGTAATCAAGACAATATGGTACTGGCACAAAAACAGAAACATAGATCAATGGAACAGGATAGAAAGCCCAGAGATAAACCCACACACCTATGGTCAACTAATCTGTGACAACGGAGGCAAAGATATACAATGGAGAAAAGACACTCTCTTCGATAAGTGGTGCTGGGAAAACTGGACAGCTACATGTAAAAGAATGAAATTAGAACACTCCTTAACACCATACACAAAAATAAACTCAAAATGGATTGAAGACCTAAAGGTAAGAATGGACACTATTCTTAGAGAAAAACATAGGAATAACACTCTTTGACATAAATCACAGCAAGATCATTTTTGATCCACCTCCTAGGTAATGGAAATAAAAACAAAAATAAACAAATGGGACCTAATGAAACATAAAAGCTTTTGCAAAGCAAAGGAAACTACAAACAAGAGGAAAAGACAACCCTCAGAATGGGAGAAAATGTTTGCAAACCAATCAATGGACAAAGGATTACTCTCCAAAATATAGAAACAGCCCATGCAGTTCAATACTAAAAACACAAACAACCCAATCAAAACATGGGCAGAAGACCTAAATAGACATTTCTCCAAAGAAGACATACAGATGGCCAAGAAGCACATGCAAAACTGCTCAACATAACTAATTATTAGAGAAATGCAAATCAAAACTACAATGAGGTATCACCTAACACCAGTTAGAATGGGCATCATCAGAAAATCTACAAACAACAAATGCTGGAGCGGGTGTGGGGAAAAGGGAACTCTTTTTCACAGTTGGTGGGAATGTAAATTCATACAGCCACTATGGAGAACAGTATGGAGATTCCTTAGAAAACTAAAAATAGAATTACCATATGACCCAGCAATCCCACTTTTGGGCATATAACCAGAGAAAACCATATTTCAAAAAGACACATGCACCCCAATGTTCATTGCAGCACTATTTACAATAGCCAGGTGATGGAAGCAACCTAAATGCCCATCGCCAGATGAATGGATAAAGAAGATGTGGTACATATATACAATGGAATATTACTCAGCCATAAAATTGAATGAAATTGGTTCATAAACAAATTTATGGTTACCAAAGAGGAAGGGGGGGATAAATTAGGATGATGGGATTAACCTATACACACTACTATATATAAAATAGATAATAAAAAAACCCTACTGTATAGCACAGGGAACTTACTCAATATTTTGTAATATATAAAGGAAAAGAATCTGAAAAAGAATCTAAAAAAGAATATGTATGTATAACTGAGTCACTGTGTTGTACACCTGAAACTAAGATGACATTGGAAATCAACAATCCTTCAGTAAAAAAAAGAAAAAAAAGGAAAAAAGTTTGATATGACAAATAATAGTTGCAACACATATGTGAGTTATAAAGCATAACACCAAGGGTTATCTAGGAATTCACCATTCAACTTATGAACTTTGTCATTAGCAATAATATCTTACCTGTGATTTTGTGCACTCCTTCACTATCTTATCACTCTATTTTTTTCCCCCAGTTAGACACTATCCTCTATTTGGGTTTAGCATTTTATTGACTTTAATTTTTAACATATAGTTTTACTATATATATAAAACAATATAAGCTAACTTTGAAAATAAAATCTTTTAAATTTTATAATTAATTTTTATACAGTATCATGCCCTAATAATCTTCTGCAATTTGCTTTTATTCCACTCATATGTTTGTAACATCCAGTTTACTACATATAGTTTATAGGTCAGTCATTTCATGGCTTCATACTGGTATATTTTATGCTTGAACAAAAAGTTCTTATTTTTCATTCCATTACAGCATCAGCTCAAAGTCCAAAATTTCATCTTGACCTGAAACCCATCATCTCTGTTAAAGTTATGCTAAGTATCTTTTAAATATTGTGTGATATATATTTAATTTCCCTTTGCTTTAAAACTTTTATTTCTTATATGTAAGATGTATTTTTTATTTCTTAGACAATAAATCCATAACACATCTTCCCCTTCATGATATCAGTGCCAAGTTTGTTATGTAATTTAATTCTATAATTTTAAACCTCAGAAAACATTATGATTATTGTTTAACAGTCAACATTCATTTAAACTTATTCACATACTTAGCTGTTCATTGATCTTGTTTTTTTCCTGTATTTCTGTCCTTTTATCTGGAGTCATTTTCTTTGATCTTTACGAATCCCTTTTCATAGTATTCTAGTTCCTTTTTCCTGATGGCAAATGTTCTCAGTTTTTTGTTTGTTAGAAAATATATCCTTTTGGGATTTCCCTGGTGGCACAGTGGTTAAGAATCCACCTGCCAACACAGGGGACACAGGTTCGATCCCTGGTCCAGGAAGATCCCACATGCTGTGGAGCAACTAAGCATGTGAGCCACAACTACTGAGCCTACGCTCTAGAACCTGTGAGCCACAACTACTGAGGCCACGTGCTACAACTACTGAAGCCTGCACACCTAGAGCCCATACTCTGCCACAGCAATAAGAAGCCTGTGCACTGCAACAGAGAGTAGCCCCCCACTTGCTGCAACTAGAGAAAGCCCATGCATAGCAATGAAGACCCAACACAGCTAAAATAAATAAACAAATAAATTTATTTTTTTAAAAAAACAAAGAAAATATATCCTTTTGCCTGTACCATTGAAGGCCATTACTGCAGGGTTTAGATTTAGAGTTAGTAACTTTGAATATAACCATCTTCTTTTGGCTTCCAATGTTTCTTTTGAGAAGTTACTTCTCTCATTATTTCTCTCTTGAACTTAATATAACTTGTTTATCTGGCATCTCTATGAATTTTATCTTTTTTTTTCCTGAGTTTTATCAATGTATGACTATGTTGTTTGGATGTTTTTATACTGTTTATCACTTACAGCCCTTCTTGACTTTCTGAGTTTATGATATTGACAGTGTTAAAAAAATATTTACCAATATCTTTAAATAATACTTCTGCCCAATTATTTTTCCCTCTTCATTGTTTATATTAATTTGAACATATATTATAGTTTTTACAATCCCATATTTCTATTATAGTTTTTGTGTGTGTGTGTGTTTCCTTCCTTTTCTGTCTTTCCATGTTTGTATCTTGATAATTCTCCTTAATCTATTTTCCAGGTTATTTATGTGCTCTTCAATTTAAAATTTCATTGTTTTTTTTCTTTATTTTGAAATTTATATTTGATTCTTCTTTATACTTACCACATTTTTCTAAATATATACATCTTTACTTTTTATGAATACATTAAATAGCTATTGCTCAGTGCATGTTTGAAAATTCCAAAATCAGAATTTCTTGTGGGTCTTCTACCTGTTTTCTCCTTTACATGTACATTTTGTAGATAACATTTGAGACTATGGATGATGTTATTTTCCTTCAGGGTGGATTTAATTTTGCTTCTGTAAAGTAGTTAAATTAAGAGTAGATTGTATCAAGTTGAGTCAAATCTGCACTTCCTATTTTTTATGGATTGTTCTGATTAACCCCCTTTTCTAAAGTATACTTAATTGGAAGACCCAGTTGAATTCTTAGAGATGGTTGTAAGGTTTCATTCATCTTGGCAGTTTTCAAACTCTAATTTTTACTCTCAGCTCCATGAAACCACATAACGGTATGATAAGTGGTCACTTCACTCAGCAAACTATATAGGAGATTATATATAGTCTTCCCACATCAGAAGTATATAGTTAGATAAGTTTTTACAAGTACAGATAACCCTGTAATCATTACCACAAATAAGGAACAGAATATAAAACTCATCTCAAATTGTTATTTATATCTTCTAGAGTTTTACATATTCAGAATCAAGTTTTACATATTTCATTGTAGATTAAAGTCCCTTGGGAAGTAATTTTAATTATAAATTTATTATTTTTAGTAAAAACAGGGCTATTCAAATTTTCTAATTTTTATTGAATCAATTTTGGTATTTTCTGTCTTTTATAGAATTTATTCATTAAGTTTTTATATTTATTGGCACAAAATTATTTAATTATTTTCTGCTATATATTTATAGTATCTTAGATTTATTCCTGATATTAATAAATTTTATCACTTTTCCTTTGGTCTCAATCAATTATCTAAATCTTTTGAAAGAATCTGTAGTTTGCTTTATTGATTTCTGTTGCCCTTTTCTTTCCTGTTTGTGTTTGATTTATGCCCCTGTCTTTATTATTTCTTTCCTTTTACTTGCTTTTGGTCTAATTTCCTCTTCTTTGTGTAACCTACTTGTGTATGCATCCATAAGAGAGTTTCAAAATAAGCAGTGTAAATATTAACAGGCTGAAAGGAAAATAGGCAAATATATAATTTGGAGATTCCAAAACCACTCTCACATTAATATGTAGACAAGTGAACAGAAACTCAGTAAAGGCATAAAAATTTTGAGTAGTATTATCAACCAACCTGGCCTAATTGACTTACACTGTATACTCTAGACTACACCACCAAAACATGCATTTTGTTGTGTTCAAGCAACATTCACCAAAAGAGAATATATACTGGACACAAAAGATGTCCCAACACATTTAGAACAACTGCATTCACAAAGAGTATGTTTTCTTATCAGAGGCCATTAAATTAGAGATCAACAACATGTAGAAACTTGGAAAATCTTCAAATATTCTGCATGCAAACAACATCCTTCTACTCATTTGTGTTGGTCTGATAAGGCTACCATAACAAAATACCCAGATTGTGTGGTTTAAACAACATGAATTTATTTTCTCACAGTTCTCAAGGCTAGAATCTCAAAATCAAGATGCCAGCAGGGTTGGTTTCTGGTGAGGATTCTCTCCCTGGCTTGCAGACTGCTGTCTTCTTGCTGTGTATACACAGGGCCTTTCCTCTGTGCTCTGCACCCCTGATATCTCCTCCTCTTCTTATAAGGTCACCGGTCCTATTCACCTCACCTTTATGACCCCATTCTTCTGAACTTTAACTTTACTTCCTGAAAGTCTCTTTCTCCAACTATAGTAATATTTGAGTTTTAGAACTCAAGCACAGTTCTGAGGAAACACAATTCAGTGCATATATCATTTTACTTTTAATCATTGAATATTTTGAGTACATTAATAATAGTTTAACGTGCTGTTACCTCTTAATTCATTCATATATATATATATATATATATATATATATATATATATATATATATATATATATATATAACTTTTTGTTCTATTTTCTTTTAACTGACTTTCCTCGGGACTTTGGGTCACACTTTCTTCCTTCTTGGCATTGCAAATAATTTTTGATTGGAGGCTGGGTATTGTTATGTTGAGAATCTGGATTTTATTTCCTACCTTTAAAAGATCACTGTGCTTTGTTTTAACAGTTAAGTTACTTGGGTATCATCTTTATCTCTTTTTTTAAACTACTAACCAGTGCTGTAATTTGGTCTAGAGTAGCCTTAAATCTAGGGAAGGTTTAGATGTATTACAAAGGTGAAGTATTTTTGAAGTTTCTATTGAATTACCCATATCATTAAAGGTGACTCTATTCTTGCTAACTGGAGCTCAAAAATCTCCTGTCTTATCTGATATCGCAGAATTGTTTAGCTTGGAAGTAACGTTCGTCATTTGTTGTCTGGCCTCATGGAGTTTCTTCCTACACATGGGGATCTTCAGCAAGCTGCATTTAGGAAAGACTGAAGATAAACCCAATGTAAGTTTGGGGGGCTCTTTTTCTGTATAGATCTCTTCTCTCAGGAACCCTGTCCTGCAATTCCCAGTTGCCTAACTTTCTCAAACTGTGATCTTTATGTCCTAAATTCAGAAAGACCCTACAGGAGCTTTTTCATGGTGGTCTGGAATATTCTCCCAGGTAGAAAACCAGGATAATTTTGTAGAGCTCACCCTGTATGTTTCCTTTTGCACAGAAATCACAGATCTTCACTGATTCTTGTCAACATTTGAAAACAATTAATTTTTATAATTTCTCCAGTATTATAGTTGATTGTTGTTTGAGGGTAATTCAGGTCCCTGTCTCTCCAGCATGACAAGAAACAAAAGTTTAAGACAACTGTGTTAAAATAAAAAGTAAATACAAAAATAATAATAATAAATAAAAAGTAAATACAAAATTCTCATAAAGAAGGAAATTATACAATCTGAATATAACAAACTGTCCAACTTGATCCTTTGTCAACTACAGAATTAGGTCTTCAGCAGTCTTGCTTTTGTTTCAGCATTCACTTTGAAATCTTTCCCTTTCAATCTGTCATTCCCTTTGATATTATCCATTTTGATTCACTCTGTTATTCACTTTAAGAACCCTGGAGATGTTCATTCTCTTTGACTCTCACTCTTATTCTGATCATCCTTATAATCTAGCCTCAAGTTTACATTTTTAAAATGTTAAATAAGTCTAGCAATAAAATATTTTTCAAAACATTTTTCATATTTAAAATTTGACCTATGAAACATTTACAAATGAAGTTTACTAACAAAGCTTGATGCTACATTATTGAAATAATCCTATGTTTAACTTTCTGTGCACTGTATTTGTAAATTCTGACTTTTGACTACAGATAAGTCATAAAGTGAAATGTCATATCAAAGCTCTTCCACCACTGCCCCTAAAAATTTCTCACATGCTTATATTATTTAGGAAAAAAATAATTTTTATAAAATCAATAATACTTATTTCACTCTGGCAATTTCTCTTTCATTACAATTGGGTTTTTAAATACTAATGTAATAAGGAAGAACCTTTGTATTCTATTGAATACACTAAAGAGATATTGCCTATAGGCTTAAATTATACATAAAGGCCCATTTCTGGAAACCCTGCCTCCCAGGTAATGAGTGTTAAACTAGAATATCTTCAATAAAGCCAATTAATATTTAATTTTATAAATAGTATATATTTTTATTTTTTCATTCTTAAATTCTCACATTTACTTCTATGATTTTATGTCTTCCCTTTAATAATAAATAATAATGGTATATATGAGACTTTGAGATTAAATATTAGATTTTTTCCCTTCTGCTATTTAATAACATAAGCTGTAAATTTTTTGTTAAATAGTGAAGAAATTCAGTTTAGCTGCTCAGGTCTGTTTACCTTTCTTTGTATGTGCTGGGGAATATCAATTATCACCTTGATAATGAACAGGGAGCAATTCTGTATGAATTCATTGTGTCTTTTTGACTAATCAATATGTGTATTAGTTTGCTAGAACTGCCATAACAAAATACTACAAACTAGGTGGCTTAAACAAAAATTTTATTTTATTTTTCAAAATTCTGAATCCATAGAAGTCCAAGATCAAAGTGTATGCAGCTTTGGTTTCTCCTGAGTCCTTGATCCTTGGCTTTTAGATGGCCACCTTCTCACTGTGAACTCAATGATCTTTCCTTTGTGCACTTGGATCCTTGGTGTCTCTTTGTATATTCAAATTTCCTCTTCTTAAAAATACACAATTGAATGGACTAAGGCCTACCCTAATGGCCTAAATTTAAATTAATCACCTCTTTAAAGGTTCTGTCTCCAAATACAGTCATATTATGAGGTGTTGGGAAGCTCAATATATGAATTGGGAGGGGGCATGATTCAGTTATAACATTATTATGTAACATTTACTTAATAATGTGTGTGTATGTACTTGTGTGTATTTACTTGGGAAATGTTACATAGGCTTTTTTAATTGAATTATAATTGATTTGCAATATTATATTACTTTCAGGTGTACAACACAGTGATTCAATATTTTTTAGATTATAATCCATTTAAAGTTATTGTAAAATATTGATTGTATTCTCTGCATTGTACAATATATCCTTGTAGGTTTTTAACTTTATTTATACATAGTAGTTTGTACCTCTTAATCGTCTACCCTTAATTTGCCCTTTCTCCCTTTCCTCTCCCCACTGGTGACCATTATATCTGTGTTCTTGTTCTCTATATCTGTGAATTTGTTTCTGTTGTGTTATAGTTATATATATTTATTTGTTTTATGGGCAGAAGACCTAAATAGACATTTTTCCAAAGAAGACACACAAGTGGCCAACAGACACATGAAAAGATGTTCAACATCGCTACTCTTCAAAGAAGTGCAAATTAAAACCACAATGAGATATCACCTCACACCTGTCAGAATGGGTATCATCAAAAAAGACACAAATAACAAATGTTGGTGAGGATGTGGAGAAAAGGGAACCCTTGTACACTGTTGGTGGAAATGAAAATTTGTGCAACCACTATGGAAAAAAGTATGGGTTTTCTCAAAAAACTAAAAATAGAACTACCATATGACCCAGCAATTCCACTCCTGGGTATTTATCTGAAGAAAACAGAAACACTAATTTGAAAAGATACATGCATCCCAATGTTTATAGCAATACTATTTACAATAGCCAAGATATGGAAACAACCCAAGTGTCCAACAGACAAATGGATAAGGATGTGGTATACATATACAATGGAATGTTACTCAGCCATAAAAAAATGAATAAAATTTTGCCATTTGCAACAACATGAATGGATCTAGGGGGCATTATGCTTACTGAAATAAGTCAGACAGAGAAAGACAAATATTGTATGTTATCATTTATATGTGGAATCTAAAAAATGAAACAAATGAATTCAACAAAGCTTTTTACTGTATTTCAAAAATATATTTCTGCCAAAGCTTGATTCATTTTTTTTTTTTTTTTTTTTTTTGTAGTACGTTGGTCTCTCACTGTTGTGGCTTCTCCCGTTGCAGAGCACAGGCTCCGGACACACAGGCTCAGCAGCCATGGCTCATGAGCCTAGCCACTCCGCAGCATGTGGGATCTTCCTGGACCAGGGCACAAACCTGTTTCCCCTGCATCGGCAGGCAGACTCTCAACCCCTGCGCCACCAGGGAAGCCCATGATTCATATTTTTGAAATGATATTTTTATTAATTTTATTTATAGTTATTCCTTAATCCTTTGTGCTTTTATCACTCATAAAGTTTCATAACATTTAAATTTATACATTCTAATTATTCTTGTTTTATAAAAAATATTTTATTGTAACTGAATGCTACAGAATTTCCTTAGAATAATATTTTTTATCTCGTGCTTTATACACACAAGTATGTATATATATGAATAATATATATATATATATATATATATATAATAAGTATACATGTATTTAAATCTTAAACACCATTACACTACCACATAAAAATAAAAATTCTAATAAATGTTGTATAATATTCTACTAATATATGTATATTCTTAAAAGAGACTGCTTTAGGGGAACTCACTGTATAGAACAGGGAAATGTTGAAAAAATCTAACTCAACTTATTTCAAAAAGATATGCATTTATGACCAATTTAGAATTGCAATTCATTTCTCTTTTACCTTGTGATTTTTCTAATAGTTCTGATTGACTCTGCTATTTAAGTACTTATTCATTTATGCTCTTATGTAATAAATTGATGGGCACAGTGCCAAAGTCTATGTTATTCCTCCTTATATTATGATAAACCTGGCAAAAGTGCATCTGTTCTTGATGCAGCTCATTGCTTAGCATCAGAAGTGGATTAAAAAATAAAGCTTGAAGCTGTAGAAACTATGTGACAAGGCATGAGATAGGAGACATTAGCATAGAGGAGTGAACACCTAATTCTTTTTGGAGATTAGGGAAGAAGTTACTGAATGATAATACTTGAGATATGGCTTGAAAGAGTAGGAAATTGACAGGTAGGCAATGATAACCTGCGTGGGTGGGGATAAAGAGAGGAGTCTTCAGGAAAAAGGAATCCCATGTATGGAGGCCAAGGCTAAACTGTCCTGTTAAATTTTGAGATTGCAAATTGTTTAAAATCATCAGGGGCTGAGAGGGGACTGGCAGAGTTGAGTCCAGCTGGTAGGCAGAAACCAGATGACTAAGGAGTGCTAAAGCTATGCTTAGGAGCTGGGACGTCATGCCATCTGTAACAGAAAACCATATGTGATTTTAAATAAATGGTTGTCAATATCATGTCCATACTTTAGAAAGATCAATCAGATGGCAAAATGGAAGATGGACAGGAAGGGAGTGAAACTGGGGACCAATTAGTAGGTGATTTAGTAAGCCAAGGAAAAATGATAACATGCAGAGATAAGGAGGTGACAACAGAAATGGAAATTTTCTCTTATTTCTATTATTCTTTTATTTGAAAAATATTTTTACTGCTTCAGATAATTAGCCTTTAACTAGATATTTAGTAGTCCTAAGTGTCCTAATAGCATCATGTAAATTTATTAACAATTTATGACGAATTTATTTATAATTTACTTATTTTAAAAAACAATATTTTAGGTGGTTTACATTAAAAATCAACACCCTTAACACAGAAACAAAGTTTTAAAAATTAATAAGAAAAATAATATATATGTAACCAACATAAAAAAATGTCCTTTGAGGCACATGCTATACTTTTTTTTATAAACCTTTTATTTAACTTCTTGACATCCCTAAGTTATGTACCATCGTGCCATTTTCGAGATGAGGATAGTTTGAAAGTGGTTTTAGGATCTTAATCTTGGAGTTGGCTGATAGAATGAGTTTCCTAAGAAAAGGCCCATCTTTTATTTATCTTTACACTACAAACATCTAGCTAAAAAGAGCTGACTGAAGAATAATAGCAAATCATCTCTAAATTCCCTAATATCCGATTAAAGAAAGAATATTGTGGAATTTATACCTCTTTGCCCTTTTTTGTTCTTTTCTTATATAAGGGAACATGACAAAACTAGTATGAAATGGTTTTTAATCAGGAGAAAGATATATACATAATTATATATAGAACACTTTACAAGGGTTTTAGACCTGCACTATATAAGGTCATGTCTCATATCAGCCTTTGGCAAAACACAAAGTCAAAATTTTAATTAATTTCATCAATTCATTGACTAATTCATTTATTTAATTACCAGTCTTTCAGAACCTCTACTCAAAATTGAGAAAAGATAATTTTCCTCAGGAAAGTGTAATGGGGAAATTTTTTCTATTAAAATGAAATCTGATATGTGTTAAAAGCAATGAAAGCAAAGGGGACCTTGAGTACACAGAGGAGAACCCAGGAATGACTTTCCAGAAATGGTAACAATTAGGCTATAAATTTTTTTTTTTTTAAGAATGAGAATAAGATTTATGTCTCATAAGAGGCATAGAATGTCTATTCCATTTCCATAGAATGTCCGCCTGAGCTCCGCCTCCTGTTGGATCAGCTGTGGCATTAGATTCTCATAGGAGTGCGAACCCTATTGTGAATTGCACATGCAAGTGATCTAGATTGCATGTTCCTTATGAGAATCTAATGCCTGATGACCTGAGGTGGAGCTGAGGCGGTGATGCTAGCGCTGGGGAGCGGCTGCAAATACAGATTATCATTAGCAGAGAGGTTTGACTGCACAGAGACCATGATAAATCAACTGCTTGTGGACTCATAACAAAACCCTATCAGTGAGTGACAAGTGACAACTAAGCTTCATCTTACAGGGTAGACTGTGCATAAGCAATACACTTCGGGTGTCACTGTCTCCCATCACCACCAGATGGGACAATCTAGTTGCAGGAAAACAAGCTCAGGGCTCCTGATTCTGCATTCTGGTGAGTTGTATAATTATTTCATTATATAGTACAATGTAATATTAATAGAAATAAGGTACACAATAAATGTAATGCACTTGAATCATCCCAAAACCACCCCCCCCTTCCCTGGTCCATGGAAAAATTGTCTTCCACCAAAACAGTCCCTGATGCCAATAAGTTTGGGGATCACTGATCTAATGAATATCATGTTGTGAGCTCATCCAAACTATTTAACCAGAAACTGTCACTGGAATTTGCTTAATTCCTCTCTATCTGCTCCCATAAAATATTACCTGAGTTTTTCTATGTAAATTTTTGTGTGAGAGGGTGGAGAGACAAAAGGGCATTGCCATGCGAGGTAATAATTCTCTCACCTCCAACTAGCACTGGGATACCATTTGCATTCAACATGTCTGTCTCATTCAATGCTGTTGTCCCCTCACCCCACGTCATTTATTGTCTTTCTATTGCTGACATAACAAACCACTACAAACATATTGGCTTAAAACTACAATCTTTTATAGTCCTGGCTGAAGAGTTGTGTGCTGTTCTAAGCATTCTATTTAAAATCAGTGTCAGCAAATTGCATGCATTTGATTCCTTGGAATCTCTAGGGCAAAATGTGGTTGTAGGACTGAGGCCCCCATTTTCTTGCTGGCTCTGAGCTGAGGGATGTTTCCAGCTTCTAGAAACTACATGCATTCTTTGGCTTGTGGCTTTCTTCTTCCATCTTCAAAGTCATTAAATGTGGCTGAAGTCTTGTTCTCAATGCCCTTTGCTGAGAAACTCTTCTGCCTTCCCCTTCCTTGTCATATAAAGTAAGATATTTTCAGGCATAAGGCCAGTGAGCAAAGATCATGGGGACCAAAAACCTGTCTACCGCACATCAGAAATCTCAATTCTATTTACACTTCCCTACTTTCTCTTCTATGAACTCTTCTTTCATTTATGGACATACATACATACACTATTACATTTCCTTGTAATTATACTATGTTCCCCCAGTAAATCCATCTCTGAAAGTACTCTACATACTTATTTTTCAAGACCCGATTTGAAACCAATCTTTTCCACAAAAACTTTTTGACCTCTAACTGGAATCAATGTCTCTGTCTCCTAGAGTTCTCCGAGAGTAGGATGGATAAGACAATTAGGAAAAGGGACTAAGATTTATTCTGTGCCTATGATATGCCAGGTGCTTTAAACACATTTGTTGTACACACCTAACAAAAGGAGTTGGCATTGTTAATCTTACTTAATAGGTGAAAAATGTCCCAGAGAGGGTCATTCACTTCCCACGTGGCTTATAAACATAGGATGTAACTGCTGATCTGGTTGTCTGTAAAACATCTGTGATTTTCCTGTTGCCTCAGTGTCCTTGGTACCTGTGTCATAGCCCTTATCAGGGCTAATGTAATGTAATGTCCCAGATGTCAATAGTCCTTTGAATTAAAATAACTTGAGCCCTCATTCCACATATTGTGAGAAGTCCAGAGCTCTGGAAATTGTGGAATTGTGCTTTGCTAACTTCTCTCCATGTAGTAGCTCACTTTGGCACCAGTCCCCTAGCAGCCCTCATCCAAATGTGAACTCCTGTGGGTGTTTTTAGCGAGTATCTCATATCTGTTCCTGAGTCTTATGTGGAACATAAGTCTTATGTAGATCTCTTACATGTGTCTTCCCCATTGCCCTCCAATCCTGCAGCTGCTGTTCTCTCTCTTCACTCCTTCTGCTTTACACCAGATGCTTTTTCCTGAGTTTTACAAAACACCACGAATGCATGACTGTTGTGTTTAACCTCTTCCCTGAAGTCTGGGAGAAATAGAGAGGTATTCCAAAAAGCACAAACAATGATTTGAAAAATAAATAGGAGACATTGTCATTCTTTTTTTTTTTTTTTTTTTGCGGTACGCAGGCCTCTCACTGTTGCGGCCCCTCCCGTTGCAGAGCGCAGGCTCGGGACGCGCAGGCTCAGCGGCCATGGCTCATGGGCCTAGCCGCTCCGTGGCATGTGGGATCTTCCCAGACCGGGGCATGAAGCTGTGTCCCCTGCATCGGCAGGCGGACTCTCAACCACTGCGCCACCAGGGAAGCCTCATTGTCATTCTTAAAGCTTCCTCAGTTGTCTCTGCCATCAGACATTGCTCACCTGCCCTGTATCTCCTTGAGCCCAAAATACTGTCAAGCATCTGATCTTCATACACTCTCTCCCCAGATCCTTTCTCCCAACTCTAATTCTCTCTTTTCCCCAGATTACCCATAAAGCCTTGTGTCTTATACCAGCCATGGGGAAAGTGAAATGTCTAATTTATTACTCATTCAGTTCATTTTGCAGGTGTGTGGAAAACACTCCCATCCTATTCCCAGTAGAGAGTTGGGCAAAGGGGAGCACACCTTATTCAATAAAAATGTCCATTAAAGTGTTTTCCAAACTTAAAGAGTCAGCTACCTCTAATATGTATTGTGTACCCCCTCCTCTGCATTAGGATAGTGTTTTTTAAATATTTTTTTCATGTTCTCCTCATGAATGTAGCATGTGGAGGTAGGGTAGGGGGGTGCACATGCACTTCACCACTAGAATGTGAGCTCTTAATTTTGGGGAGAATATCTTACTTTTATTGGACTTTGTATACCCTAGCTGCATAGCCAGTGCTTTGCATTCTGTGATTTTGAAATGATCAGCACATGAAGCATTCTCTTAATAGCGTATTCCCTAAACCACCTGGGGAAAGACAGAGTTGAATGTTTTGTGGTTTTTTTAAATGGTTCTAGGATTTGTAACTTATTTACCTATGCCTCTTTTATCCAATTACTTATTTTAACTGCAATGATTCTTCTTTTATTTGTTACGTTTTGCTAGTACTTAACTAAGGTGTCATTATAATGCAAAATTAAAGATTTTCTTGAAAAATAAATTGGTCACAATAGGCCCTCAGATTTAAAATGGATTTTAAATATTGCATACAGGCTTTATTTTTCTCTATTTTAAAGTAGCATATGCTCAAATACATATATTCATGAAAAAAAATGCCCGTCTTCAGTGAAAGTCCATGGACATATTTAGTCACAACACTTGAAGTGAAAAAAATAAGTTAATTATTTTAAGGTTGCTATTTGTTTACTCTGTTTTTTAGTGTGTTCCTAAATGGCTTAGGGGGTCTAACAAAAGAATAGAATTAAAAGCCTAAACAAAATTTATTCTTACTGTGTTTTCAGACTTCTTGGTTCCCAGAATTAAGGAATGTCATAACAGAAGATCATTTAATTTCTTTATGTTTTGTGAACATGTAGTTGATATGAATTATTTGCTAAAATCCTATGTAATCCCATTTAAAATCTTTGGATTCATAGGTTTTGGGTAGAATTATTTTGGCCTATGCAATTTGCCATGGTCATAATCCCTCTTTAAATGCTTATAGGCATGGTGAGTAACTTAACTGAATCTGGAAAGCATTGCCCATAGAAATTGTGAAGTGCAGCATACTTATTTGTCCCTGGAAATCTGCCAAAGCAGTGGGCAAGCAAACTGCCAAACTGCCAAATATGTGCATGGGGCACCCATGAATGACAGAAGACAGAACATGGTCATAACACTTTAAAAGACTCCACAAAAATGTGTGCAGCAGTTAGGTAGAATATAAAAAAAAAATGAACTAGAAGTTAAGGCTGGTGCCAGTAACCTTATGTGACCATTATGTAACAGGATGTGATCTTCAATTTTGCAAGTCCCAAAACTGGTGTCATTAGTTCATCCAAAGATAAACAATTTCACTTAAGTGACTTCCACTTTCACAATTTACAAGAGAATTAGGTATAAATTGAGGTACAAAATAAACATTTCAAGGTTATACTATATATAATATGTACATCATAAACATACTATTGCATGCTATTCCTCATTAGAATTTAGGATGACAGGGACTGTCTATTTTATTGACTACTATATCCTTAGTTCCTAGACCAATGTCTGATACATATATTAGGTATCCAATGAATAGTATGAGTTTATAAAATAAAAATGTCATGTTATGTGGTAAAGTCCTCTTTATTTACTGGTATCATCCACTAGAATTTAAATCCCATGATGGTTGGGACTGTATTTTTCACATACATAATGCTTGTTCCAACACACTTCTTCAGCAAACCAGTACATGATTTCCTACAGAAGTTAGAGTTTAAATTGTAATGATAGAGATGATGATGATGATGGTTACAAGTCATCACCTAAGAATGATGAATCGGTAGGGCATGTTGAGGAAAGAAGAGAAGGTTTGAGATCATTTTAGAAAAAATATTGTTAAAGAAATATGAAGAAATTGTCTGGCAATATTGGGTGCTTTTTGAGATTGTGGTCTTCATATTTTAAAAAGTTCATTTAACACATTTGTGTAATTTTCTCCAACAGCATTCTACATCTCAGCTGCAGCCAAGGAGTACACAAACATTTAGTTATAGCCAGGGCTGGCACTTTGCCAGTGGGAAAGAGAGTGAGAAAGAGGAAGAGAGAGAGGAAACAAGTGAGCCAAAAGCAGAATCATCAATGAGTGAGAAAGCTGAACAACATTTATATCAAAGAATCTGGATTTTTGAGAGAGCAAGTGAGAGATTCAGCACTGAAGTAATAATGAGAAACTGTAAGCACTTCTGTCATCTTGAATACTGAGCTGTGTGAATTGACTGTGGGTAAAACCATTATCTGAAAAGGCTGTAAAAGAAAGTGTCTTCAAGAGATAGTCATTTCATTTGGACCACCAAGATAGGAGCAATATTTTTAAGAGGTGTTTAGAAAAGTGGAGTATTTTTTAATAGGATTTGAGATTCTAGGGGCATAGGAGAATGATGTGAGAGGGAAGGAGAGAGAGAGAAAACAGAAAATGAAATCATAGTAAGAGACGTACAGGAAGTACAGACATCAGCATCTTTTGATGGATGGACAAGACTGTCTATCAGATGAATAATCTGATGGTGACTGCAATGGGCAAGACTGTGAGGCATGTGGGACTGTAGATCCATGGTGAGAAGGCCTTTCAAAATCTTGCTACACAAAAATGAGATTTAAATGTCCTCAATATTTTCTTCCAGGTCATTGATAAACTGCCGACTAAAAGGGACTGATCATGTATATTTGATTCTGGCACAAGCGAACTTGCTTTTGGATTTACCATCAGTGCTTATTATAACTCCACTTATTGTTATCCATCTGCACTGTAAAGACACCTATGGTCCTGCCTTTGAGCTTTGTATATAGAGAGGAATATTTAGGCAAATATTAAAATAAAAGTTCCAGAATAAGTTTTAAAAACTGTTATCATAAATAATTAATGCATATAAATGACTTTTTCACAAAAAATAGCTGGATAAGATGGGACTATCTTTGGGTAATAACAGTCAAATTGCATGAGGCTCCAAAACATTTAAAAATGTATTTATATGTATATATTTTTTGTTTATTTTCTATTTTTTGTGAAAAAGTCATTTATATGCATTAATTATTTATGAGAAAAATATTTAAAACTTATTCTGGAACTTTTGTTTTACTATTTGCCTAAATACTCTTTATTATTTTTCTCAGAACTGTAGCTAAAATTAAAGCATTAGGGAGATAGCTTCAAGATGGTAGAGGACTAAGACGTGGAGATCACCTTCCTCCCCACAAATACATCAGAAATACATCTACATGTGGAATAGCTCCTACAGAACACCTACTGAATGCTGGCAGAAGACCTCAGAGTTCCCCAAAGGCAGGAAACTCCCCACGTACCTGGGTAGGGCAAAAGAAAAAAGAAAAAACAGTGACAAAAGAATAGGGATGGGACCTGAACCTCTGGGAGGGAGCTGTGAAGGAGGAAAAGTTTCCACACACTTGGAAGACCCGTTGCTGGCAGAGACAGTGGGTGGGCAGGGGTGGGGAGTAGTTTTGGAGCAATGGAGGAGAGCGCAGCAACAGGGGTGCAGAGGGCAAAGTGGAGAGATTCCTGCACAGAGAATCGCTGCCGACCAGCACTCAGCAGCCTGAGAGACTTGTCTGCTCACCCGCTGGGGTGGGTGGGGGATGGGAACTGAGGCTGGGGTTTCAGAGGTCAGATCCCAGCGAGAGAACTGGGGTTGGCTGCGTGAGCACAGTCTGAAGGGGGCTAGTGCACCAAAGCTAGCCAGGAGGGAGTTCAGGGAAATGTCTGGAACTGCCTAAGAAGCAAAAGACCATTGTTTTGGTGTGCGTGAGGAAAGGGGATTCAGGGCACAGCCTAAACGAGCTCCAGAGATGGACGTGAGCCATGAGTATCAGCGTGAACAGCAGAGACCTGTGGTCTCAGACCAAGGTTAGACCAAGTAGATGAAGAAGCCTGTGTGCAAGACAGGTCACTATCAACACTTCCCCTCCAAGGAGAGTGTGAAGCCTGGCATTGCCAGGGTCCCGTGATTCAGGGACAACTTCCCTGGGAGAACACATGGTGCACCTCAGACTGTTGCAATGTCATTCCAGCCTCTGCTGCCACAGGATTGCCCCACAATCTGTACGCCTCCCTCTCCCTGGCTTGAGTGAGACAGAAGCCCCCTAATCAGCTGCTACCTCCCCCACAGGATGGGAACAGATGGCCTCAGGTGACCTACAAGCAGAAGTGGGGCCAAATCCAAAGCTGAACACTGCGAGCTGTGCAAACAAAGAAGAGAAAGGGAAATTTCTTCCAGCAGCCTCAGGAACAAAAGACTAAATCTCCACAATCAAATTGATGTACCCTGCATCTATCATACCTGAATAGACAATGAATCATCTCAAAATTGAGGTGGTGGACTTTGGGAGCAACTGTAGATTTGGGGTTTGCTTTCTGCATCTAATTTGTTTCTGGTTTTATGTTTATCTTAGTTTAGTATTTAGAGCTTATTATCACTGATAGATTTGTTTACTGATTTGGTTGCTCTCTTCCTATTTTTTTTTGTATATATATATTTTTTCCTTTTTCAACTTTTGTGAATGTGTATGTGTATGTTTCTTTGTGTGATTTTATCTGTAGAGCTTTGCTTTTACCATTTGTCTTAGGGTTCTGTCTGTCCATTTTTTTCTTTTCTTTTCTTTTTTTTAAGTGTAGTTTTTAGCACTTGTTATCATTGGTGGATTTGTTTTCTCTCTTCTTTATTTCTTTTTTTATTACTTTTTATATTTTTATTTTTAATTTTTTAAAAATTTTAATAGCTTATTTTTCTTCTTTCTTTTATTCTGTCTGTCTTTCTATCTTTTTTCTCCCTTTTGTTCTGAGCCATGTGGCTGACAGGGACTTGGTGCTCTGGCCAGGTGTCAGGCTTAAGCCTCTGAGGTGGGAGAGCCAACTTCAGGACACTGCACCACCAGGGACCTCCCAGCACCATGTAATATCAAATGGAGAAAGGTCTCTCAGAGATCTACATCTCAACGCCAAGACCCAGGTCCACTCAACAACCAGCAAGCTACAGTGATGGACACCCTATGCCAAACAACTAGCAGGACAGGAACACAAACACACTCATTAGCAGAGAGACTGCCTAAAATCATAATAAGTTCACAGACACCCCAAAACACACCACCAGACACCTTCTAGCTACCAGAAAGAAAAGATACAGCCACATCCACTAGAACACAGACACCAGTCCCCTCCACCAGGAAGCCTACACAACCCACTGAAACAAACCTACCCACTGGAGGCAGACACCCAAAACAATGGGAGTTACAAACCTGCAGCCTGTGAAAGGAGACCTCAAACACAGTAAGTTAAGCAAAATGAGAAGACAGAGAAATACACAACAGATGAAGGAGCAAGGTAAAAACCCACCAGACCAAACAAATGAGGTGTAAATAGGTAGTCAACCTGAAAAAATCTCAGAGTAATGATAGTAAGCATGATCCAAAATCTTGGAAATACAATGGAGAAAATACAAGAAATGTGCAAAAAGGACCTAGAAGAACTAAAGAGCAAACAAACAATGATGAACAGCACAAAAAAGAAAATTAAAAATTCTCTAGAAGGAATCAGTAGCAGAATAACTGAGGCAGAAGAACGGATAAGTGACCTGGAAGATAAAATAGTGGAAATAACTATGGCAGAGCAGAATAAACAAAAAATAAATAAAAGAATTGATGACACTCTCAGAGACATTTGGGACAACATTAAATGCATAAACATTCGAATCATAGGGGTCCAAGAAGAAGAGAGAAGCAAAAAGGGACTGAAAAAATATTTGAAGAGATTGTAGTTGAAAACTTCCCTAATATGGGAAAGGAAATAGGCAATCAAGTCCAGGAAGCACAGCAAGTCCCATACAGGATAAATCTAAGGAGAAACACACCAATACATATATTAATCAAACTATCAAAAATTAAATACAAAGAAAAATTATTAAAAGCAGAAAGAGAAAAGCAACAAATAACATACAAGGGAATCCCCATAAGGTTAACAGCTGATCTTTCAGCAGGAACTCTGCAAGCCACAAGGGAGTGGCAGGCCATATTTAAACTGATGAAGGAGAAAAACCTACAACCAATATTACTCTACACAGCAAGGATCTGATTCAGATTCGACAGAGAAATTAAAACCTTTACAGACAAGCAAAAGCTAAGAGAATTTAGCACCACCAAACCAGCTTTACAAAAAATTCCTCAAGGAACTCCTCTAGGCAGGAAACACAAGAGAACTAAAAGACCTGAAATAACAAACCCAAAACAATTAAGAAAATGGTAATAGGAACATACTTGTTGATAACTACCTTAAATGTAAACGTACTAAATGCTCCAAGCAAAAGACATAGACTAGCTGAATGGATCCAAAAACAAGACAGTATATATGCTGTCTAAAAGAGACACACTTCAGACTGAGGGACACATAAAGACTGAAAGTGAGGGGACTGAAAAAGATAGTCAAATCAAATAAATCAAATGAAATCTGCAGTAGTAATTCTCATATCCACAAAATAGACTTTAAAATAAAGACTGTTACAAGAGACAAAGAGGGACACTACATAATGATCAAGGGATCAATCCAAGAAGAAGATAGAACAATTGTAGATATTTATGCACCCCACATAAGAGCAACTGAATACATAAAGCAAATGCTAACAGCCATAAAAGGGGAAATCGACAGTAACGCAATCATAGTAGGGGACTTTAACACCCAACTTTCACCAATGGATGGATCATCCAAAATAAAAATAAATAATGAAACAAAGCTTTAAATGATCCATTAAACAAGATGGACTTAATTGTTGTTTATAGCTCATTCCATCCAAAAACAAGAGAATACATTTTCTTCTCAAGTGCTCACAGAACATTCTCCAGGATAGATCATATCTTGGGTTGCAAATCAAGCCTTGGTAAATTTAAGAAAATTGAAATCATATCAAGTATACTTTCTGACCAAAATGCTATGAGACTAGATACAAATTACAGGAAAAAAAAATACAAACACATGGAGGCTAAACAGTACACTACTTAATAACAAAGAGATCACTGAGGAAATCAAAAAATACCTAGAAATAAATGACAATGAAAACACAACGACCCAAAACCGATGGGATGCAGCAAAAGCATTTCTAAGAGGGAAGTTTATAGCAATACAGTCTTACCACAAGAAAAAGGAAACATCTCAAATAACCAAACCAACCTTACACCCAGATCAATTAGAGAAAGAACAACAAAACCTGAAAGTTAGCAAGAAGAAAGAGATCATAAAGATCAGATCAGAAATAAATGAAAAATAAATGAAGGGAACAATACCTAAGATAAATAAAACTTTAAGCTGGTTGTTTGAGAAGACGAACAAAGTTGATAAACCATTAGCCAAACTCATCAAGAAAAAAAGGGGAAGACTCAAATCAATAGAATTAGAAATGAAAAACAAGAAGTAACAATAGATACTGCAGAAATACAAAGGATCATGAGAAATTACTACAAGAAACTATATGCCAAGAAAATGGACAACCGGGAAGAAATGGACAAATTCTTAGAAAAACATAACCTCCTGAAATGGAACCAGGAAGAAATAGAAAATATAAACAGACTAATCACAAGCACTGAAATTGACACTGTGATTAAAAATTTTCCAACAAACAAATGCCAGGGACCAGTTGGATTTACAGGCGAATTCTATCAAACATTTAGAGAAGAGTTAACATGTATCCTTCTCAAACTCTTCCAAAAAATAGCAGAGGGAGGGACACTCCCAAATACATTCTACAAGGCCACCATCACCCTGATACCAAAACCAGACAAAGATGTCACAAAAAAAGAAAACTACAGACCAATATTACTGATGAACATAGATGCAAAAGTCCTCAACAAAATACTAGGAAACAAAATCCAACAGCACATTAAAAGAATCATACACCGTGATCAAGTGGGCTTTATGCCAGGAATGCAAGGATTCTTCAATGTAGGCAAATCAATCAATGTGTTAAACCATATTAACAAATTGAAGGAGAAAAACCATATGATCATCTCAATAGATGTAGAAAAACTTTGGACAAAATTCAAGACCTATTTATAATAAAAACTCTCCAGAACATAGGCATAGAGGGAACTTACCTCAACATAATAAAGGCCACATATGACAAACCCACAGCCAGCATCATTCTCAATGGTGAAAAATTGAAACCATTTCCACTACGATCAGGAAGAAGACAAGGTTGTCCACTCTCACCACTATTATTTAACATAGTTTTGGAAGTTTTAGCCACAGCAATCAAAGAAGAAAAAGAAATAAATGGAGTCCAAATTGGAAAAGAAGAAGTAAAACTGTCACTGTTTGCAGATGACATGATATTATACATAGAAAATCCCAAAGATGCTACCAGAAAACTACTAGAGGTAATCAATGAATTTGGTAAAGTAGTAGGATATAAAATTAATGCACAGAAACCTCTTGCATTCCTATACACTAATGATGGAAAATCTGTAAGAGATATTAAGGAAACACTCCCATTCACCACTGCAACAAAAAGAATAAAATACCTAGGAAAAAACCTACCTAAGGAGAAAAAAGACCTGTATGCAGAAAACTACAAGACACTGGTGAAATAAATTCAAGATGATACAAACAGATGGAGAGGTATACCATGTTCTTGGATTGGAAGAATCAGCATTGTGAAAATGACTATACTACCCAAAGCAATCTACAGATTCAATGTAAACCCTATCCAACTACCAATGGCGTTTCTCACAGAACTAGAGTAAAAAATTTCACAATTTTTATAGAAACACAAAAGAGCCCGAATAGCCAAAGCAACCTTGAGAAAGAAATACAGAGCTGGAGGAATCAGCCTCCCTGACTTCAGACTATTCAACAAAGCTACAGTAATGAAGACAGTATGGTACTGGCACAAAAACAGGAATACAGATCAATGGAACAGGATAGAAAGCCCAGAGATAAACCCACGCACATATGGTCACCTTATCTTTGATAAAGAAAGCAAGAATACACAATGGAGAAAAGGCAGCCTCTTCAATAAGTGGTGCTGGGAAAACTGGACAGCTACATGTAAAAGAATGAAATTAGAACACTTCCTAACATCATACACAAAAATAAACTCAAAATGGATTGAATACCTAAATGTAAGGCCAGACATTATAACACTCTTAGAGGAAAACATAGGCATAAGACTCTATGACATACAACACAGCAAGATCCTTTTTGACCCACCTCCTAGAGAAATGAATAAAAACAAAAATAAACAAATGCGACATAATGAAACTTAAAAGCTTTTACACAACAAAGGAAACCATAAACAAGACAAAAAGACAACCCTCAGAATGGGAGAAAATATTTGCAAACAAAGCAACTGACAAAGGATTAATCTCCAGAATATACAAGCAGCTCATGCATCTCAATATCAAAAAAAAAAAAAAATCCAAAAATGGGCAGAAGACCTAAATAGACATTTGACCAAAGGAGATATACATATTGCCAACAAACACATGAAAGGATGCTCAATGTCACTCATAATTAGAGAAATGCAAATCAAAACTACCATGAGGTATCACCTCAAACCAGTCAGAATGGCCATCATCAAAAAATCTACAAACAATAAATGCTGGAGATGGTGTGGAGGAAAGGGAAGCCTCTTGCACTCTTGGTAGGAATGTAAATGGTTACAGCCACTCTGGAGAACAGTATGGAGGTTCCTTAAAAACCTAAAAGTAGAACTACCTTATGACCCAGCAATCCCAGTACTGGGCATATACCCTGAGAAAACCATAATTCAAAAAGAGTCATGCACCACAATGTTCATTGCATCTCTGTTTACAGTAGCCAGGACATGGAAGCAACCTAAGTGTCCATCAACAGATGAATTGATAAAGAAGATGTGGCACATATATACAATGGAATATTACTCAGCCATAAAATGAAGTGAAATTGAGTTATTTGTAGTGAGGTGGATGGACTTGGGGTCTGTCATACAGAGTGAAGTAGGTCAGAAAGAGAAAAATAAATACTGTATGCTAATACATATTTATGGAACCTAAAAAAAAAAGTGGTTATGAAGAACCTAAGGGCAAGACAGGAATAAAGACACAGACGTAGATAATGGACTTGATGACACAGGAAGGGGGAAGGGTAAGCTGCTCTTAAGTGAGAGAGTGGCATGGGCTTATATATACTACCAAATGTAAAATAGATAGCTAGTGGGAAACAGCCGCATAGCATGGTGAGATCAGCTCATTTCTTTGTGACCACCTAGAGTGTTGGGATAGGGAGAGGTTGGGAGGGCAACACAAGAGGGAGGATATATGGGGATATATGCATATGTATTGCTGATTCACTTTGTTATAAAGAGAAATTAACACACCATTTAAAGCAATTATACTCCAATAAAGGTTAAAAAAAAAGAATATAAATAACATTGGAACTACCATGTGACCCAGCAATCCCACTACTCAGCATATACCCAAAGAAAACCTAATTCAAAAAGTGTCATGCACCACAATGTTCATTTCTGCTCTATTTACAATAGGCAGGACATAGAAGCAACCTAAGTGTCCATTGACAGATGAATGGATAAAGAAGATGTGACAGATATATACAATGGAATATTACTCAGTCATAAAAGGAAATGAAATTGAGCTATCTGTAGTGAGGTGGAAGGACCCTGAGACTGTCTTACAGAGTGAAATAAGTCAGAAAGAAAAAAAAATACCGTATGTTAACACATACACATGGAATCTAAAAAAAAAAACAACAAAAAACAAAAAAACAACGTTCTGAAGAACCTAGGGGCAGGACAGGAATAAAGACGCAGACTTAGAGGATGGACTTGAGCACAGGGGGATGGGGAAGGGTAAGCTGAGACGAAATGAAAGAGTGGCATGGACATATATACACTACCAAATGTAAAAAAGAAAGCTATTTGGAAGCAGCCACATAGCACAGGGACATCAGCTCGGTTCTTTGTGTCCACCTGGAGGGATGGGATAGTGAGGCTGGAAAGGAGATGCAAGAGGGAGGAGATATGGGGATATATGTTTATGTATAGCTGAATCACTTTGTTCTACAGCAGAAACTAACTCAGCATTGTAAAGCAATTATACTCCAATACAGTTGTTAAAAAAATAAATAAATAAAGCATTAACAGAGGCAGTAGTAAAACAGCATAACTAAAATCCATTTTAGCTATAAATGAGACTTTTCTATGTTAAATTTCAATGCCATAATAACAAGGTTATAATCATTTATTATGTTAAATTAAGAACAAAATTTTACTAATGGTGCAATTTTCTTGCTAATTTATTCTTTACTTAATAGCACATAATTATCTGAGTAAAATTTGATGTCTCTTCCTCTCTTCCAAACAGAAAAGGCATTGTGAAGAGACACATTCAAGTCCAACTAAGTTTTTTTAAATTTAAATTATAAAGAAATTTGAGACTGGCATTAATGTGCTCTATGATTGTATCTTTTCTTCATATTTTTTTGAAATTGGAAAATGTGTGTCATGGGTGTTCAGTTAGAATATTACGAATCTTACTGCTCATGAAATAAATCAATATAAAGTGATTTATTTGGTAAATACATTGTATGAAGCAACAAAAATTGAACTATATATCTCAAAATGACTCACTAGTTATGACAATTTAAAAATATTATCTTGTGGTTTAACAATTGTTATAAATACAAAGTAGGAAGCATATGAATATAGTGAATGCTTAACATCTATATAGTGAAACCAACCTCCTTCCAAGAAAACATTCATTGCTTAATAGCTACTTGATAAATTCTGTAAAGAAAATGTCCACTGTCACCAGATACTATAAAACTCCTAGAGGAAAACATAGGCAGAACATTCTTTGACATAAATCGCAGAAATATTTCTTGGATCCATCTCCTAGAATAATGGAAATAAAAACAAAAATAAACAAATGGGACCTTATTAAACTTAAAAGCCTTTGCACAGCAAAGGAAACTATAAAGAAAACAAAAAGACAACCTATGGGGTGGGAAAAAATATTTGCTACCGAAAAGGGATTAATTTCCAAAATATAAACAGTTCATACAGCTTAATATCAAAAATACAAAAAATCCAATCAAAAAATGGGCAGAAGATGTAAATAGACATTCCTCAAAGGAGACATACAGAGCCAACAGGTACTCGAAAAGATGCTCAACATTGCTAATTATTAGAAAAATGCAAATCAAAACTGAAATGCAGTATCACCTCACACCAGTCAAAATGGCCATCATTAAAAAGTTTACAAATAATAAATGCTAAAGATGATGTGGAGAAAAAGAAACCTTACTACACTGTTGGTGGAAATGTAAATTGGTGCAGCCACTATGGAGAACAGTATGGAGGTTCCTTATAAAACTAAAAATAGAGTTACCACATGATCCTGCAATCCCACTCCTGGGCATATATCCAGAGAAAACTCTAATTCGGAAACATACATGCACCCCAATGTTCATAGCAGCACTATTTACAATTTCCAAGACATGAAAGCAACTCAAATGTCCAGCAGATGAATGAATAAAGAAAATGTGGTATGTATGTATGTATATATATATATATATATATATATATATATATAATACAAATGCATATTACTCAGCCATAAAAAAGAATGAAATAATGCCATTTGTAACATGGATGGACCTAGAGATTATCATATTAAATGAAGTAAGCCAGACAGAAGACAAATACCATATGATATGACTTACATGTGGAATCTAAAAATATGATATAAATAAACTTATTTATAAAATAGAAACAGACTCACACACATAGAAAATAAACTTATGGTTACCAGAGGGGATAGCAGGAAGGGGGGGAGATAAATTAGGAATTTGAGATTAACATATACACATTACTATAATTAAAATAGATAAACAACAAAGACCTATTGTATAACACAGGGAACAATATTCAATATCTTGTAATAACCTAAAATGGAAAAGAATCTGAAATATATATATGTATAACTGTATCACTTGTCTGTACACCTGAAACTAACAAACATTGTAAATTAACTATACTTCAAATAAAAAAAAAAAAGAAAATGTCCACTGTCAAATGCACCACTTTCAGTCTGCTGTTGAATACTATTTAAACTTCTCTATTCTTTCCTTTTTTCTCACTGATTTATGTAGGTAATTACTGAGCACATTCCCTGTGTATATAATTAAAAATTATACTAAGTACTGAAGAAACAGTCAAGATTGAAATGAGAGACTATAACAGGGAGAGTTAGCCCAAATTTGACACTCAGAAATGTTTTTTTTTGAAAAGTGTTATTACCTTAAGATCTGAAGGACATAGAATAATTGCCCAGAAAATAATGTGGGAATAGAGGATTCTATAGAGAGAGAGAGAATGTGCAAAAGATGATCATCTGTTGATCTGTAGATACGAGCTCTGAAGAGAATCTTGTTTTCATCAAGTTGAAATTTTAAAATATGAACTAAATCTTCTAACATGGTGTAACAAAAATGCTAAACAATGACTGTCTGATTCTGGAAAAAGGTAATCTGATGATTGACAAATAATGCAAAAACTACATTTAAATACTTTCAAACATTCTAATGTTTTTCAACCTTTCTAAATAAGACATAGACCCCACATTCTCTAGTTTAAATTTTAATTATAGAAAAAACACGTCAGGCTGAAAGTTTAAAGTGCTTCTCCTTTCACTTTTGTTGCCTATTTTCTTTTACTGTGTACACATATATTTCAATACAGGCTTATGTTTTGTATCAGTAGCTCTATAACCATTCATCAACTAATATATATTGTGGCTGAGTGCTCTCTCTGTTTCTCTTTCTACTCTGATTAGGGTTTATTTCTGGTTTGCTTGGTTAAATAGGTATAGTAGAACACAGTAACTTGTTTTTCACCTTAAAAAATACATTATTCCAACTGTAACTGACCACCCATGATCTAATTTGATTCATTAATGGTCTTGCCCTAGATTTCTCAGGGGACTTTTTATGCATGCTTCTACCACTTTTTCCAGTCACATCAGGCACCTGCATGGAACTAATGGGCTTATTTTATTCACACTTTGCTATTATTGCAAAGAAATGGTGATTTTCTAAATGGTCTCTAAAACCTGAAAGAGCTTATTCAACTTTCTAAATTGCTTGACTTTAACTGTGGAAATATCCAGGTAAGACTGATTCCATATATCTGGCTGTGATTATTGCACTAAGAAATTTCCAATCCTAAAAGTTTGGAGGCTGAAAGTATCTTCCTCAGTTGGAGATTAAATCATTATAGAAACACTGCTCATACCCAACATATTTTTTTAGAATTTTCAGTCCAAAGAATAAAATCTTTCATCCAGGTTAAATGGAACAATACAAACAGAAAGTTAGTAAAGTTGCAAGTTAGGTGACAAATACTATTTTGCACATAAAATGATGTGCCCTGATATAACATATTTAAATAATAGTTTATTTACCTGCTTTTTCTTTTCCTACATAAATTATGTTTGAATGTTTTGTTTAAATCCTGGAACAAAAGCTTCTGAGATGATATGACTTGGTAACCCATGTTAACACCCTTAATGCTAGGGGAATGCTGTTTATGGTAAAGATAGCTCCAGCAGCATAGGGTGGCCAAAACAACTGTGAGAAAGTTTTATGTTCTTATTGTAATAACAAAAGACCCTTACCTCCTTAAGTCTTTGACATACTAGACATCTTCACATCTAGTGTGTCAAAAACTAGCAAGTTCAATGTCATGGGACAATTTTTTTCTAATAGTCAATAATGTGCATTAGGAATGGAGGCCATTTTTATGAGAAAATCATTGTATAGAGGCTGATTGATTTTGGTTTTGGAGGAAACACATAATAAACTGACTGTGGATCTTATTCTGGTAGGATGGATATCAACTAAGTGTTCAACAGTTGAAATTTTTATTTCATGTTTTCCACATTAACTCTGATACCAAAGCCTACTTCCAAAATAGACTTCAGGCAACTTATAACAAAACCACACAAATCCAGCAGAACTGTGAAATCAGACAAATACAAAACAAAGAAAACATCCAAGAGCTGAAACTCCATATGTGGGTGGGTAAAGATGAGGGGAAAAAACACAGCTATGTCAGAAGAAAAAGGTTTTAAGTTTTAACCTTCAGCTTCCTGGGAGTCAGTAGAGGAAGGAAGCAGAATAAGTTTCAATGACACAAAAAATGACTCAATAGAACACTGAATTATCTACTGGACAGTATTTTTATTAGCACTGTAAATGTGGTATAAAATTTGCTAGTTTACTGGTAACTTGTCTTATACTCTGCCCATGATCATCATACCATCAAAATTACATACAATTCCTGAAATCTTACATATAATGTTCTACTTAAGTATTAAAAAATTTGAGAAGAACAGAAATCCCATACCAAAGTATTTTAACCCATATGACCTTGACAAGAATATTTACTGGAATTTTTGATTGCTAGTCATGTATCCTACATCATTCTAAACATTTACTTCTCATGAAAACATTAAGTACAATTATTATCCCATTTACTGATATCTCATGTACCTGAACAAAGCCTGGCCGCCTGTAGTAATAAGCAATAAATGGAGTTTTAAAGACACTGAGTAACAAACACAGTGTCATATAACTGATAAACATTGAACTGAGATGTGAAAATTGGTCTTTTGACCACAGAATCAATGCATTATGATATACTGTTACAAAGAAACGTTCATAGTTGTCAAATTTCAGCTACTAAAGACTTTTGGTGATCTGAACCCTTAGTAAGACATCAAAGTATAATTTATTCCACATGTTGGATATGGTTATTTAACAAAATTTCATTGTCCTTATAGTTTCTACAAATTATACCTAAACTTTCTTTAATGCCTGTAGTCTATATAGCTCCATGGTTATTCATTACTGGTTTGAATGCAACTGTTTAATTATATACTTTAATATTGTATTCCTTTCAGGTAAATTGATAAATTGACTGCATCTAAAATAAATTACACTGATCCTCCTCCTGTATGTATATATTTGATTAGTTAAAAATGCTCTGGGAAGTTGGTTGGAGACTTTCTCTAGTTAGAAGGCACAGATTGTTCATTTATTCACTTTCTTCCTCATTCCTCTATTCCAGATAATTTAAGCACCATTACATTCCAGATTCTACATAATATATTAGGAAGTAGTGGTGAACAAAAAGATGTCATTCTGTTTTCCTGAGCTTTTAGATTAGTGGAAGTAATGAACATGACAAAAAAATGCACTCAGTATAAAATTGCAAGCTGTAATAAATGTTCTGAAGAAAAGATAATGAATCTAAAGTAACCATTTAAAACAACTGGTATGGTAGCATACAAGTTAGACATATGTGTGAAAGCTCTAAGGCAAGTGTATACAAAATGTATTAGGTAAGGAACTATGGCCAGTGCATTAGAGAACAAAGGGCGAATAGGAGTGTTGCTAGTTGATGCTAGAAGGGTAAGTAGGATTCAGATAATAAAGGCAATTTTAGGCTATGTTTGTCTTTATCCTATGAGATTAGTCTTTTTGCAGGATTGTGGTGAGATCATACTCTATATATAAGCAACACTTCTGGTTGCAGACTGGAGGAAAGAATTGAAGAGGTGTTACTGCGGGAAACCAGTTAAAAGTTTATAGCAGTAGTATTTGTGAGAGATGATGGAGGGTTGGACTTCAACCCCAATGTACAACATCAACCCTTGCTCCAGAATTGTGGACCTACCTGGCTGTTCTACAAATGTGTGACTTGCCACCCCCCACAATTACATGAGCCATTTTTTTTGAAATCTTTATCTATTTCTGTTATATGTGCTTTTGTTTCTCTAGTGATATGAAATTATGTAATGTAGACAATTGTTTTGGGAATTTGGCCCTAAAGTTGAAAAAAGCTGAACAATAAGACAATAGCTGGAGGGGAAATGGAATTAAATGCTAATTGAAAGGCTGAAGTAAAAAGGGAAAGAATGAATACACACAACAGAAAAAGGATAACTGATAACTTTCTTGATATAAGAAGTTTGGGTGGGTTCAAGGATGAAGGGATGGTTGGATCTAGAGCACAGCAGGAGATATTGTCCTTAAATGGTGATTATGAAAACTTACGTCTGGGTATTTTGTTGTTTAGATATAGTAATTAGAATCTGTGTGCATCTAGTCTTATGGCTTCAATTTCCTTTATGCAGTAGTCTTGAAGCCTACTCAGAGTGAGTCCATGTGCTGTGAGGGAGAGGCAAGTACAGTTCTGAGAAGAACAGAAAAATGTTTAAATAGAAATTTAGGTGGAATTTCAAGCCAGACATGGCTATGTATGTCTGTATTTCCTTCTTTTCCTCATGAAATTATTTAAAACAAAAAAAACCCCAACAATCATCGTAAAGGGAGAAAACAAAGTCTTACAAACTCAATTTCATGTGAAACTAGAAAGGAGATGTAATCCACAGATTCCAAATTATGTGTAAAATGCTACCAAAATACCTAAAATTGGGCAAAAGCTGTGAGAGAAAAATAGAGACGTGAGGATAATGACAGTAAGATCCGGAGGAGTTTATGTCAGAAAATTCAAGGAAAAATAAATTTTCTAAATGTTTAACTTTCTGTGTCGACAAGAAATGTCTGCACTGTGGTAAGTTAAGAAGGTAAAGAAAGCTCTTCTGCTAGTGACCTGGCTCTGGATTTGGAGCTGCACAATGAATCACAAAGAAGACAGTCTGTCTCTCTGGCAGCAGAGGTAAGTGTGCCTTTGGTATGTAGAAATTTCCCCTGCCTAGTAGAGTATCTGGACCACTTCCTACACATAGAAGACTAATAAAAATGATTGGACAAAGTATATTTAACATATATGATTGTGAATAATATAATAAAAGAACTTACATGCTATTGTCACAGAAATGATATAAGTAAAACTAGAAGAAAAAGAACATTTTCTCTACCAAAAGACAAAGTGACCAGAAAAAAATTTCTACCACAGACAAAAAAAATTTTGGCCAAATGTTTTCCATGAATTAAAAAACAAACGTAGCAAACAAATCACACTGATGAACAAACACCACAAGACAGGGGGGAAAAAGTCAGGGGCTAGAGGATCAGAAAGATGAAAGAGACAAAATGGGAATATAGACAGAGTTCAGGAAGGAAGCAGCAATAATTCACCATAGTCATAGCATCACAGAAATGAAGACAAACTTGGAAGAAGCACAGAAGAAAAGACCCTGTAGATACACAGTAAGAGACCCAGAGGCTAGAAAAGAAGAAACAAGCACTAGGTAATAGAAATAAAACAAGTGTTAAATGGGGTAAGAGAATAAACAATAGATACAGAAGACAGGCAAAAAGATACATGTATAATTAGAGTCTTTAAAGACATAAACTGAAATAATGGAACAGAATTTAATTCAAAAATATAATAGTTAATCTGTACAATTAGAAAAATTGAAATCTACATAATGAAAAGGAACACCATTTGGTTGAAAAAAGAAGTAACATCTCTTTGTAGGGGGAAAATTAATTCAACTGGGACTCATTTTTTCACAACCATATTCCGTGTCAGAAGAATGTGGAACAAGTTATAGAAGAGATATACTCAGAGAAATAGAATGTCACCAGGGACTTAATATTCAGCCAAATCTTTACACAAAATGTCCAAGGAAAGAAAAGAAAGAAAGAAATCATTAAATATGACAACACATTCTGTTAACAAAGCTGTAGGGAAACAAGGGAAACAGGTACTCACTCTGATGGTGAAATTATTAACTGGTACAAACCTTATTAAGAGTCAATTGCTAACATTGATCAAATTAAAGAAACGTGTACACTTGACAGAGCAATCTCACTTCTAGGAATTATTCCAATGACATGATTACCTATATGTGAAATTATATATTTTCGAGTTTATTCAGCTCATTGTATTACATTAAGATAAAAAACAACCAAAGTCCATAAATTATTTATATCCACATAGTGATAAAAGCATATGAGGAAATGTTTTACTTGTTGATATAGATAGATCTCCAAAATACATTGTTAAATAAAAAATTACAGAAAGGTGTGGGTAATAAATGATACAGGTAAAAATATAAAAATGAAAAATAAGGCATTTGTTTTGTTTCTGCTTGTACATGTATTAATAAGTTCTAGAAGAAACAAAAGAAATCACCAATGGCAGTTATTTTGAGGGCAAGTTGTGGATAGGGGAAATGGAGGATGGGCAAAACACTAAGATTTTCACTATATACCTTTTTAGGAACTTGGGGATTTTAGCTTGTTGGAGTTTATTACATATTCAAAAAGAAAGTGAATAAACTTAATGAAAAAAAGATATAATATATACAATAGGTGAAGTACTTAAACACATATTCCTAAGCTCACAAATTCCTTATTAAGAAGCTTTTGTAAAGTAAACTTAGAAAAATACCATATTCATCGTATAATCTTCAATAATAGTGGTTGTATTCTGAGAAATAAAAAACCTCTAACAATGTTCTGTAACCCTCCCCAGCTATATAGCTCTGACATGTGACAAAGTAATGTCACTATACCTGCTTCAACTTAAATTGGAAAATGTGACAATCCTATTGAATAATTAAAACAAAACAATAAAAACACTACCAACAAAACCTTGCCACTATCATTAGTCATCATTTAATATTTATTTTTTTAAACACAATGGAATATTTTTTTAATTTATTTATTTTTTAAATTAATTTATTTTTGGCTATGTTGGGTCTTCATTGCTGTACACGGGCTTTCTCTAACTGCAGATAGTGGTAGCTACTCTTTGTTGCAGTGTGCGGGCTTCTCATTGCGGTGGCTTCTCTTGCTGTGGTGCAGGCGTCAGTAGTTGTGGCACGAGGACTCAGTAGTTGTGGCTCATGAGCTCTAGAGCACAGTCTCAGTAATTGTGGTGCACGGGCTTAGTTGCTCCACTGCATGTGGGATCTTCCTGGACCAGGGCTCAAACCCGTGTCCCCTGCATTGGCAGGTGGATTCTTAACTACTGTGCCACCAGGGAAGTCCTAAGATTTAAATTTTTAAGGACCACTTCCTATATATAGGACCTGTTGAAGTCATTACTGTTTATGTGGCAGAACTGTTCTATCTCTGTCATCACTGCAGTACTGGTGACTTTTTAGATTATCTATGTCATGTAAAAACTACTGAATCTATTTTAGAGTAGGGTGTTTAGACATAATGCAAAAATTACACAAAACACCTTACCAAGAGAAAGAGTTCTTTAAGTTAACCACATATGAAAATCACTGCTGAACACATTCAAAATATGATAAAGGAAAAGATTATTGAACCGTCATTTTCCAGATATACATAGTGACTCTCACTCCTAAAATAATACATATTTACACTAGCAAAATGCTAATAATCTGTGAGTCTATTTTTGTATTACAGAACATATTTCAGAAATACCAAGTAGGACTTCCCTTAGGAAAAAAAAAAAAGAGTGAAATGGAAATTCGAGAAATAAAAATATAATATATATTAAAAAAAGAAATACCAAATAGTCTCTCCAGGAATTTTTACAGTTAGAAAAAAATGTTTTCTTCCATTTTATTGACCAGGAAGTACAACTAAAATATTATTTCTGGACAGCCCTAAAAGTAAAATTTCTGGTGAATTCTGTTGACATCCAGCCTTTATAGGCAAAGTACAGTGTTTATCTTTTGGGTAATACAATGCCACACTCATAATGGATCCTGGTTATTATTTCCAAACAGGAAATTAAAATGTAGGAAAATCTACCGGAAAATCAAATTAATATTACTAAATTGAAAACATGGTGATTAAATATCTTAAGATGAGAATAATCTTGCCTGCTTAATAAAACCTTTCATTTAATTTAATAATTTACAGTATTTTCTCATAAATAGGGTATTTCAAACCCATTTGTATTTGTTTGGAAAAACATCATTTTTTGGAATCACTAGTGCCATGCATCTGCAGTGCAATTACCTAGTATTTCAAAACGTTCTTTTGAAAGACTTCCGTAAAGTCAAATCATGAGTTTTGCTTTTTTTTAATTTTTATCTCAAGTCTTTTAATTACCATCTAAAGTGATTCTATATTTTTTATTCAAATATATGATAATAACTGGGCTGAAATTATGTGCAATGTAAGTTGCTGTCAGATGAAACTTCAAATTGCACTACACAGTACAAACCAAAGTAAATTATTTCCTTGAAATTGGTGTATCTTCAGTTTACATTGACAGTGATATAAATACTAAAGCAGCCATTTTGACGAAAGGAAGCTGGAAAGCATATTATTGAGTATGAGTTGTTAAATGAAGACTGAAAGAATAGATGAATAAGTTTGCAATTCTTTATGTGACATCTCAATGGTTCTGCTTTTAAATTAACATTTGGGGCTTCCCTGGTGGCACAGTGGTTGAGAGTCCACCTGCCGATACAGGGAACATGGGTTCGTACCCTGGTCCGGGAGGATCCCACATGCCATGGAGCGGCTAGGCTCGTGAGCCATGGCCGCTGAGCCTGCACGTCCGGAGCCTGTGCTCTACAGTGGGAGAGGCCACAGCAGTGAGAGGCCTGTGTACCACAAAAAAAAAAAAAAGAAAAAGAAAAAAAACATTTAATTATTCTGATTATAAATCTGTTTATATGATATATGTTTCCATTTTATTCAATAGCTAATTACACCACTTGCTAATAGAAGTTTAATTTATAAAATATGTTAAAACATTTCTATTTTCTCAAAGCAGTAATTGTAGAAGCTGTAATAGGCAGTGCCTATCCTATTAGAATTGATGAATCGTAATATTCTCCAAAAAGGGGGAAAAAAGCACAAAATATTAGAACATAGACATATATATTTGGATCATTCAAATAATAACTTGCATGTGCAATTGTAATGTGAAAATTTTAATAGTCACAACTAAATATTTTTCCACTCATTTGTGTTCCCTGAGAGTCCCTTCCACATGTTTACCATAGAAATATAAAAGGCATAAATATAATGCTTTTTTGGAAAGGGAGTAGTTTTTAATCAACAAAATTTATGAATGTTTTCTACTTTCCACATTTAAAATCCCTTTAAGTTTTTGCTGCTATTGGAAAAGAAGACAAGTAAAACTCATCAAAATAGTGAATGACAAAATATTCAATAACTTTGATTTTTATAGAAAATCACCTAAAACAACAAAAAACCCTATTATTCCAAAATTTTCTTATGAAATGGTGATGGGATCATGACAAGCAGATGATAACCACTCTAGTTTCTCTCTTTATAACTTTGAGTCTATGCTCATTATTGAAAAAAATAAAATACAAATTATTTTAGAGAAGATTCTAACTCTAGGGCAATGAAATATAGGGCATAACATTGTCCAGCATTGTTCAGCATGATCATCTAGAACAGTTTTCAAAGACAAGTGATTTTGTCCCCCACAGGGGACTTTTGGTGATATCTGGAAACATTTTTATTGTCATGGCTTGGGGTGGGACAGATTGACAAAGATTGACTCTCTCCTTGAACAAATTTTAATCAGGCTTCTCTGAGCCCACTTCTCAACTAGGTCACTAACTTGGCATCCATGTCCTTGGCCTGATGAGTCCAGTTATCAAAGAATCCTGCTAAGACAGTTTATTGAGAGTCTCAGCCTCTCAACCCATGATATCTGATCTGACTCCTCATCTCTTACTCTTGATATTTAAACCCTTAGCCTGCTTTTAGCAAGAATCTTATTAAGCCAGTTTAGCAAGAATCCCTTATGTCTGGTACCTAATCAGGTTTCCTCTAGTAATTTTCAATCCACTGACCCCTTCATTCAGCTACTTGGCTACAGGTCTTCAGCTGTCTCAGAACTGAGTTCAGTCTCTCTCCTATGGCAACAGTCTCGACCTCTATTGTTATATTCTTGAATAAAGTCCTCCTTGTGTTTTTTAATGAGTGTCCAGTGCAATGTTTTGTAAAACTTATTAGAATAATTTATCTTTAACAGGATACTGTTGGCAGCTAGTATGAGTGGGGACCAAAAATGCTGCTAAGCATCCTACAATGCACTAAACAGTTCCAATACAAGGAATTATCCAGCCAAACTGTCAATAATACCTGGTTGAGAAACCCTATTCTAGAGAGATCAGAATGGCTGAAAAACACGTGACCTAAAGTGGTCTTCTACACCTATTTGCTGTAAAAAAATTAAGCCAGCTTGCATATAGATTGCATTTCCTTTTTAAGATCTGCTTGTATTGGTAACCCATACTCAGTGCTAGAATTTGGGAAATGTGTAGGTAGGAAAGCTGCTGGACCTAGCCCTAACATAGTGGTTGTTGCTTTTGGAATCGATGGATATGCCTCTCAATATAAGTAAAGAGATGTTTGAAATTTGACTGTTGGAAGAAAGCAGACTAGCAAGAACATCCCTGCAAGGGATGGCAAGGGCTCTGCATGGTCACACTTAAAAGAGTGACACTATTTGGAGCAGAAACAGTAACTGTGGACTGCTCATACTGAGATCTCCCTAAGTCAAGCATTAGAATAAACCTTAGCACTAAAGAAACCCATAGAATGTTAAGGTAATTCAAGCAAGGACTTCAAGAGACAGGCAACTCTTGAACTTTCTGCTCACAAATGTGAACTTGTAAATAACTGGAAAATTAATCTAAGGAAATTAACAAGAATGAAATAAATATAACTATGTGTCAATTATTAAATTGAATGATATAGACATTAATGTTATAGTAACACAGAAACAAATATTAGTAGTCACAGAAAGATTAATAGTCACAGATAATTTAGTAGAAGAGGATAGAAGATTTGGAGATGAATAATATATGTAAAGTACGATTTAGCTCAATTCTGGAACAATGAAAGTCTTCAAAAAAAAAGTAAATAATAAGAGCAGCTATCACTGTTTTCCTGTTTTTCTTTTAAACATGTTCAAATGTAACTTAGTTAGAAGAGAAGGGAAAGAAATGCCAAGTTATAAAGATTGAACTGAGGAAAATGAAATAGAGATACATAGAAACAAAGTATAGACCGAGCTTAGCATAATGCTTTTACAGATTGGATCTAAATTGATAATGATAATTATTGAAAGTATCAGGTTTTTGTTAAACTTTGAAAGATTATGTGCATCACTGAGCACCAAGTACCTCAACTCTCACCAGTTTAAAGTCCCCTTCTATGCTTCAGGCAGATTGAAAGATTACAAGTCCCTGTTTACAGAGTGACCCTTGGTCCCCTTCTTTGATTTGTTAAGACTTTATTTTTTACAAAGTAAAATGGAAGGAAAAGTACAGAGGTACCCCAGATACTTCCTGCCTCCGCACATGCACAGCCTCCTACATTATCAACATCCCCTACAAAGGTGGTACCTTTCTTACAGCTGATGAACCTACATTGACAATTCATAATCGTTCAAAGTTCACAGTTTACGTTACAGTTCACACGTTATGTTGTACATTCTATGGCTTTGGACAAATGTATCCATCATCATTGTATTATCCAGAGTATTTTCACTGTCTTAAAAATCCTCCGTGCCCCACCTAATCATCCTTCCCACCCCTCAAACTTCTGGCAACCACCAATCTTTTGACTGTCTCCATACTATTGCCTTTTCCAGAATGTCATATAGTTGGGATCATATATTATTTAGCTTTTTCAGATTGGCTTCTTCCACTTAGTAAAATGCTTTTAAGTTTCCTACATGTCTTTTCATGGTTTGATAGCTCATTACTTTTTAGTGCTGAGTAATATCCCATTGTCTGGATGTACCACAGTGTATTTATCTACCCCTTATCATTTACCGTGGTGTTCTCTCTTTCTAGAACACCTCTTCCTAACCCTTTGCCTTAGCAACTTCTCCTGGTATAGTCAAAACCCTTACCCTATAGTCACCATCTTCTGCAAGTCTACCTTGACTACCCTATATTTTTATGTGAGTAAAGCATCCTTTTTCTTTCTTTCTATAACTCCCCATGTTCATTATACTTATCACCCTGCTTTGTAATTGTTGGTTTACTTATCTGTGAGGACTTTCTCTTTCACTAATCTCATAGTTTCTGGTACAGTGCATTACACTCAGGGGAAGTCAATAAGCATTCCTGACTGACTCTCTCTGCTTAAGAGCTTTAGGTAAAATAATTACCTTCAGTAATTACAAACACACTCACATAAAGCAAATGCTTAAAGACAAGAAAAAAAATTTGTCAAGGCAAAGAAAGAAGGCTACGGAAAACTCTTCTTTAGTATTTATTATAGGCCTTTGTAAAAGATCTTTAACTTCCTTTTTTTTCTATTATGAAACATGGAATGCTTTATACCAGTCATCAAATACCATTATTTGTTTAATATAGGTTACTAACACAGATTTTGGCATGAAGCATGCTCTACAACATACAATCATTCTGGAACCAGACAGCCTGGCTTAAAATCCTGACTTTACTGCTTATTAACAAATTAATTTCTTTGCCCAAGTTTCCTCTTCTAAAACAAATCCAATGAAAGTGTGGTGGGGAATAAAAAATTAGTAGCTCCCTGGAGTTACTGTATTAAACACTAAGTGAATCATTAAATGTAGAGTGCTTGTAAATATGTCCGGCCAGCATAAGTGTTCAGTAAGTGTTAGATATTATTTTATGATAAAACAATATATTTTAGATAATGCATTTTCTTACCAGTGTTCAAAATACAAGAATTGTTTGTAATATTGAATGCAATACTGACAACAAGTGTTTATCTTCTCTGCTTTATGAGACCACATTAAAAATAACAGTAAAGAAAACAAGTGCAAATAGGTATGCCAAGTGTTTTCCATTTGCCCTGCCATATTTACAATCTGCTTTTCTCTATGCTTTTTGTGAAGCACATCCTTTGTCTTTTGCTTTGCATTTTCTTCTTGCCAGTTGAAGGGACTTAAAAGATTAGAAGGGAGAAGAATGAGGTTGGGTATTATTTCCCTAACCCCATTCATGCCATATCCTTAGGAATTAGCAAGTTCACTGAACCTACAGCTCTTGTTGGAAGGTTCTCTACTAGACACGGATACTTTCTCTGTGTTCTAGCAATTTTTCTTTTCTTTTGCCCGGTCAGTACCTGTATTAGTTTTCTTTTGCTGCTGTAACAAATTACCACAACCTTAATGGCTTCAAATGACACAAATGTGCTATCTTTCAATCTTGCACATCACAGGTATGACTGGGCTAAAATCAAGATGTCAACAGGGCTACATTCCTTTCTGGAGACTTTACTGGAGAATCCATTTCCTTGCCTTTTCCAACTCTTAGATTAACAAAGAAGAACAAACCTGACTCCATATTGGATCTATTCCTTTAGCTCTAACCTTCGTGTCCTGTTGCCTGTGCTTAGTAATGCTGGCTCTGCACTCTCGTAAAAAATGTTACCTATAGCCTGAGATATACAGGATAGCCCATTCTCAAGGCTCTGCCTCTCAGGCTTGACCTTTAAAGGTGTAACACTTTTCATTCATATGGAGATAAAAAGTTGCAGAACAGAGAATAACATTTGTCTTGTTGGAGGTTTACAGGAACACTGTGACCAGACCTCTGAGGACAGCTGCAAGAATAAAGTATTCTGGCACCAAGGAGTTTGCACAAACCAATCACACTCCCTCCCCTTGTAGTATAAAAGAAGGCTAAATTCTAATTCCAGTAAGATGGTTCTTTGGGACACTAGTATACTATCATCTCAGTCTGCTGGCTTTCCAAATAAAGTCGTTATTCCTAGCCCTAACACCTTGTCTCTCAATGTATTGGCCTGTTGTGTGGTGAACAGTATAAGCTTGAACTCAGTAACACCAGAATCTCATAGCCCTCTTCCTTCATCTTTCTCCAAAGCCAGCACATTTCATCTCTGTGAAGATTCTTCCATAGTCATTTCTCCTCTGACCATAGCCAGCAAAGGCTCTCTACTGTTAAGAACCTATATGATTAGATTTGGTCTGCCAAGAGAATACAGAATAATCATCCCATTTTTAAGGCCCTCAAGTTAATCATATCTGCAAAGCTCCTTTCACCATATAAGACAAAAGGTTCTGGGGATTAGGATGTGAACATTTTTCAAGGCACCCCTTTTTTCTGTTTACCTCACTTCTAGACTGGTATTATCCCCACCTGTTGCTAGCCCTGAGATACTGCAACATCACTTGATGTTTCTCTGCCTACACATTTATGAATGGAATCTTTATAAACCATCCATTATGAGTGTGCAAGGATACTGACAATCCCACAAAGATAAAAATATTTCAGAGAGAGTATATCAGTGAAAAATAGATTATACAAATCTGTATAAGAGTGTAAGGTAACGTAAAATTGGTAGCTGGGTTAATAGTATGTAGAAAGCAAAAAACAAAAGGATTTTCAGAATGAGACAATGATGTGAAATAAGCCAAATACTGTTGAGAAATTTCTGAGAAGATTAGGGAATATAGGAACCAGCTGGCCTAACCAGAAGGTGAGGACGGAGTGGAACATTCAAACTCAAGGGTGTTGAATAAACATCTGCACAATGTATTCACTATACTTTCAGGTAGAACAATGGAGAGAATGGATTTTCTAGAGACACTGAGTGGGCAAGATTCTTAATTCCTAGGCACCTAAAAAAAGAGAGGGCAGTAGTGAAGGACGGAAGTTTGTCTTCTCAGGAAATAGAGTTATTCATTCAACCAGCTTTGCCTTACTCCTAAAACCCCAGCAGGTAGGGCTGTAATTTCTAGTGTTGGAGATTGAAGAATCCATCTTGGAAGTAAAAAATATACCTATGTTAAAGACCTGCATATACTGACATTTTAGGTCTTCTCTGATAAAGTTGCCTTCTCATTTTCACAGTCACCTACCAAGAATCAAGTAGGTGTTAAGTATCATCCTAGTATACAAAATGTCATTGGCCATGTTAAAGGATAAGTTCAGACCCTAACAAGAACAGATGATTTGAAGAAAGTCCACCTAGAGAACAACCCTCTAGAATTTTTTTTTTTTAAATTCTAAAGTATCTATAAAAAATTTCATACACCCTATAATACATAGCCAATGAAATTTCCCAGAAAAATCAAGCAAATAGAAACAAGGATTTAAAACAAAATACTTATATGATCACACACAACAGTCCAATAATTGCCTAATAATAATTTTAGAAAAAGGGGAAGCGAAAGGGCCAAGTAGACTAGGGGGCTGAGGTTGAGGGTCAGATACTTACTCCCTTTCCTATCTGTTGGCTTCTAGAGTACACGCATGGAAATTAAGCTCCAGATGGTTTAGTGTTCATTGTGGAAGCAGCATCCATAGGTAGCAGGAGTCCTGCGCACCAGTCACAGTGTCTTTAGTGGTAGAAAGCAATGTTTCATGGTCTTGCTATGTGTGGTATCTTTTTCTATCTTCTCTTATTCCTGCATTTCTTCTAATCTGGCTCAGCAGGCTTCACAACGATGCAGTGAACTCCCTCAGACTCTTCACATAAATTTCTGTTCTGCTTATGTTAGCTAGATTTGGTTTTTCTTCCTTGTAACTGAGATCAATGAATCACAAAATTTATTACCCTTTTAGTACTATTTGACTTTTAACTATGTGTGTAGTAATTTTAGATGAAAAAAATAAGAAGAATTACCCTGGAGAAAGGCTTTATTTATTGCAAAATTCTAGGATGTTTGGATTTAATTTTTCCAAGCAGAAAATAACTTGTCTACTGTTAGCTTTGCCAAGGAAGATATAGATCAGGCAGTGATAATTTTTGAAGAATCTATGCACTTGGGGACTGGTATGAGGTCTAAAATATTATAACTATTAATGATTAGTATGCATTTATTAAACTTCTTAAATAAATAAAAATAATTTTTCATTATGTTATAGAACATTATAATATTTTCATTATTGTTCTTTTAAAGTGTAAATAATTATTCTTTCAAAACCCACTCTGTTCTATCAGTTCTTCCTGTTTGATCTGCTGAGCTAACTTGCCTCCCCTTTTTCAGTGGTAATGTGATTTTTTTTTCCCTAGAAGTTCCTTGTATAAATAACAAACTCCTCTGCTCTGGTCAATCATGATAACGCAGGAAGGAAATGCTTAAAGTGTTTAGGTTTAAATAATCTGTCTCTCAATTTCCTTCTCTTCCTCCCACTTTTTTTCTCTCCCTCCACCCTTCCCTTCTTCTGTTCCTCCCAGTACACGTGCATGCACTCATACACACACACACACACACGACATTTCTATGTAATTCATCCTCATTGCTACTTAATGAAGACTTTTTGTATAATATTGAACACTAACTTAAACTGGTATACAATACATTTTATGCATCTAGAAAGTATGTGAAAATTTAAAACCCTAGCTTTCTAATATTCATATCTATTACTAAAATCTAAAAAAAGTTTTTCTACTTATATTATATTTGTAGAAATGTTTTTCTTATGAACACTTATTTGAGAATATGTTAATTACTGGGGAAAAATGAATAGAAAAATCAGGTGTGTTATTCAAATTATACTAGAAAATGCCATATTTTGTTTATTTTGTTAAGTCCCAAGCAAAAGCTGCACAGCCTTTTTTTGTGCTCTATGATTAGAACAAACATCTGAGCTGTGTACAGCATTTTATGAGAGCATATTATAATCAATCTAATCCCATTACACTGGGTAAACAAATTAGCCCTAAAATTGCTGAAATTTATCATGGATTCCAATAAATGTTCATGCATTATTTGCTCTGCTCTCCTTAAACATGTGTTGCTAAGCCTATTTTAGGCTTCCACATAAGGATTAGCCTTTCCAATCACATTGAAAGCCAGATTGCTTAACTACAGCACAGAGTGTCATGCTACAGATAATCCATGCCCTTGATTAATGCTCTTATAATCAATTCCTGTCTGGAAGTGACTCCTTTCCATCACACTCTTCACAAAAAGAGCAGATGGTATTTAAAAGGTTATGGCAGGAGGGCATTACAGAGGTCAAATGGAACATCGATCAAGTGGGCAGAAACATTGCCTTTTTTCTTCTTTTTTCTTCTTATCCTACGAATCCATAAAGGAATGTGGTGTATGAATTATAGTTTGATCTATAGTTCAAGCACCAAGATATTTTCTTGTTTCATATTTCTGTGTTGTTTTGGGTAATGAACCTGGAAATTGGATTCCTTGCCTGCCAATAAAAAATTGTACCAATATGAGCATCTAAAACAAATAATTCTTAGACTCAGGAAGATTTTTTTTCAAAAAGTTTAATGCAACCAGAGGGTTGCAGCTTAATAGAGACTTTAATATAGAGTAACTCTCGGATCAATTTTTACAGAAGTAATGACTTTATTTCTAGAAAATCACACTAAATTTTCATTTTTATGTGAAATTAAATGTAGTGCTATGTGTATAGGTTTTTTCTCTCTTTTCCTGTCCTTTCTCACACTAGTGACAGTCTATTATATATTTTGAAATGACCAGTTCTCTTTTTAATTGGTATGCTTACATTCTAATGAGACAGAGTCATGTAGAGAAGCTGCATTTCCATGTTCAGATTACGAAGATTGAAACTAAGTAAGAAAATGTCAGCATAAGATTCTTTAAAAACTGAAATATGTTATTTTAATAAATGAGTGCCTTCAGATACATAGACTCAGATGCGCTGATCATGAATAGGTCACTTCTACACAATGTAATTATGATAAAGATATTCATTATATAAATAAAAAGGATAGGCACCATTGAGCTTATGGAGAAAAAAAAAAGCTTTTTGAACAAAGGTTTTGGTAGAAGGTTTATGATACCAGACATCTGTATATCTTTCTATTTTTCAAAGTGCTATTATGTGCATTATCTAGGTAGTCACTAATAATTTACTAAGTACTTACTCCATAGGTAAGTGTTAACTATTTGGGTATGCAAAGACATTGTCTCTATTGACAAATAGTTTAGGTATATTTGGGGAGGAAAGCACCATACAAAAAGTAAAATGAGAGACACAGATGTAGAGAACAAACATATGGACACCAAGGGGGGAAAGTGATGGAGTGGAGTGGTGGTGTGATGAATTGGGAGATTGGGACTGAAAAAAAAAAATGTGGAACTGGAATAAACTAAGAAGAATAGAAAAAAAAGTAAAATGACATTATTTGACAGTTATTCAAGAATTTTCATAAGAGAATAGTTGGTTAAATGTCAAATGAATGGTCCTCAGAATAATGTTATTATGAAGTCACTAGAGACAGAGATGCCTGTGGTCTAGACTGGACAAAACAAATTCAGATTTCTGAAGAAAAGTTTTCAGAATGAATAGCATTTAGAAAGTCATTGAATCCGGAAAGGCATTGCAGAGAAGATAAGGTGGAAGCAAACACACCAAAGTGGAATATCCTTGACTAATTTAGGCCAGTGGAGTTGCAGTGGAAATTTCACACAGCAGGTATGTTTGAAAGTCTATCGAGGCCAAATTGTAAAGGAGCTTAAATGCTGTGCATAAATCTTTGAACTCTATGACCTATGCAAATGTTTTTGATAGAGGGAGTTTTCTTTCACTTAAGTGTAGGCTATTTCTTTCCAGTAATATGCAATGTGTTTCCAGTTTTCTAATTTTAGCTTTTACAAACATATATGGCTTTCAGTCACGTCTTAGCTACTAGTATCGATGAATCTGAAACTAATAAAAACTATTTTGCTAGATGCTAACAAATCTAATCTTGCAAAAAGTCTAACTTATGTCAAAGGATTGGAGAACACTCATTTTAAGTTTGTGACATACATTAGGAGACAGGAGTAATCAGGAGGGTTTCATTGATAGAGAAAGATACTGGGCTTTGAAGGGTTTATTGAGTGACTACAGTACATCAGGCCTTGGAAACAACAGACGTCATAAAATATGGACCCTCCCTCTCAGGAGTTTTCAATCGAGTGGGCAAGGCAGGCTGCTGTATAGAGCATAGTAAGTGTTAGAAAGCCCGTAAGGAAGACATATGACAGGGGTCCAGACGACATCTGGGAAACGAAGTGCAAGCTGAACTTGGATGGGAACATGAACTTCAGCAGTGTGTGAGAGAGGAAGATGCCAGAATGGACTGGGGGAGTTGTTCACATTGCAAATGCTTTTACCCAACCTAGATATTCTGAAAGAGCTCTGGGTTAAGACCAGGGGCCCTCTTTCCAACCCACTGAGAATCACTGCGTTTAGCCTAGAAAAAGGAAGATGAAAAAAAGGACTGTATTTTAGAAATATCAATGTAAAATGGGAGAGTGGAAATAGGAAACTCAACTAAAATTTGTCTTAATTGTGGAGATGAAGGTTATATTCTTTCCTGTGTGATCCCTTGAGACATCAATATTATTCTGGCTTTCTCTATAAGAATGAGAGGTAAAAGGCAGTAAATTCCCAACATAATTAAAGTACAAAAACTTTAAATTTATACAATAGAAACAAAGTGGAGCCTCTCTCTGGCTCACACTAATTTCCCTAGAGGCCATGTCTGAGCCTGTTACCCTTGGGAAGCTGTTCCTCCCTCCTCAACCCTCACTCTATCAGGGACAATAAAAATAAATGGGAGATACGACGATCTGTCTCCCTGGCCACAGTGATTGGTTTAATGTGACTGTGACTGAATCAATTGATCTTTTTGTCAGTACTTTTCCAAAAGAGAAGCTGGGATATGGAGACCTCTTACATTCTCAGTAGCCAGTGCTGTGAAGTGTAAGCTCCAAATAGGGGACTGCCCGGTCTCAGGTTCCCATCATTGTTTAACAAAATGATGGCAAAACTTTGAAGTTAATTATATTAGCATTAGATGAATCTTAGGATTTGACATGCTAATGCCTCATTTTTTTTCTATGCATAAACTCAGCCACACATTTGACAAATATTTATTCAGCAACTGCTATTCATGAGGTGCATTTGTATGTGTGCATGGAATACATAGAATCAGATTTATCTCATGCCTCAAAAGTCAGTTTTTGCTAAAATACTTGTATACATGATGCTTACTCCCTATTCTCCCCACTGTGATAGTACTTCAGGCTGTGTTCATATTCTTTATGATCTACAACATGCATTATAAAAAGGAACATTCCAACAAACACATAAGTTTGTGTGGAATTACTGTGTGCCATGCAAATGAGTATGCTTACACATTACTGGGCATAAATATGAATCTCTATGTCAATAGATACCATCAGCTCTGAAAAAGGGAGCTGAGCCTTTGCACATTGCAGATAACTATATTTAAATTTTTCACCTGTATTAAAGTAACAGACACAATTAATAGTCAGTGTTACAAAAAATATCTTCATTGGGAAAAAATGGTCTCTGATCAAATTCTTGCAAGGTCATTTACCTGGCAGCCTTATCTTATGACTTTTTTTTTTATCCCTGCAGCCTTAATAAGAGTGGAACATTTATTAATAAACATGAATTGTTAGCATGATTTGTACATGGCAGTTTTCATGGTAAACAAAATTTATTAATTCTAAATAATTCATTAAGTGCTAACTGTGCAATTTCCTCTATTCATTACCAGTTTCATATACAATTAAGGACATGTAATTTGTGATACTGGATGGTGCCTTTTGGTATACTTACAAAAACCCTATAGACCTTGGAAGCTCATTGAACTAGTGAGCTAGAGAATACAAACAAGCTCCTACATGATCAGGCTTATCCCAGCTGTAGAAGGATTGCCAACTCCTGTGATGTTCCTGCACATTTCTCCTTTAATTAGAATAAATAAAATAGACATGAGCTGCTTGTGATGTGCACTGCAGGAACAAAGAGCATTAAGTACAGCAGTGTGTGCTCCATAAAAGAATTAGAGTGATGATGCTTAAGGGAGAGCCTGGTATCAAGTGGATCAAAAGTTTTATTCAAGGATGTGCTTAAAGACAAATGAGTCTGTATTTTATAACAATGCTACCTTCATAATAAATGCTTGGAATATTTTTGACTCTTTACTGAAACAGAAATATACAAAGCATAAGTAAAATAGTCACTGTTAGTTGACCTGAAGTCTTTTTTTCTCTAGAAAGTTTTGTGCTTAATCTTGTAGAGGGAAAGAGCAGCCATGCTCAGAAGTTGGTGCTCATCCTTCACAGTTATCAGTAGAGGAAGAATATTCCGCTCAGGAAAAATGGAATGTTTACTATAGACTTATTTATATTTATGATTTTATCAAAGCAGTATGTATATATGGTAAGTAATCAAATGTATAAATGACTTACAGAGAAGGCAGTAGTATGAAACCACAATTCTATTTACTTTGTGTTACCTCCTAGTTTTTTGTTATTGGTGACATCATAATTATATAAAACATCCTTCAATTTCTAATTGATCTGCAGACTATATAATTGTGAATAATGAGAATGTAGTTTATTTATGCAAACTTTCTTTCCTCTGAATTTCTCCATATGCTAGAAACTTATATGACTAATTTTTTTTATTTTATGGTAGCTTCTGTAACTAAATAATACTCTTAGAACTACATTAAACATTATAATGAGGGGGTTAGTCTTTGGAATTAAGTGTCTTCCTTCAAATGCTGTGTCCTCCTCAGGGGGGACTAGGAAAAGAAAAGAGACCACACTGGAGAAAAGCAACTAGTCTGAGGTGGACAAATCTGGGCAGAAGGATTGCCCACAGGTGAAGTTGCAAAGGATCAAAAAATGAGTTCAGATCATAGACAAGTATTAAATAGTATTATAAGAATTTTTAATTTTATTTTGTAGACAACCAGTGGGTGCTAAAGTTTTCTTAGTGAATGATAAAGTAATGAGTTTTAATAGCATGTGTCTAGTGTTTCCTTAGAAGTTGACACTAAACTAGAAAGTGACAGAGACAAAGATATCAGTTAAAAAAATATTACAACAATTTAACCCAAAGATGAAAAATTAGGTCCCTGGCAGTGAGAATAGTGAAGATTTATGAAAAATAAGTGGACATATCCTTACTTGGACTTAATAACTAGTTGAGTGTAAGGTTGTAAAAGTGGAAGTCAGTAAAAAGAAAAATGTATCTAGAATGACGCTGAAGTGTCCAGCTCAAGTATGCCTTTAAGTCAGAGATTATACAGAAAATGGAATATGTTTGGGTGAGATTAAGTGAGTTTTTCTTTTGAAGTTTTTTTGGTCCATAGACAAGTTTCCTTAACCCAAGGAAAGCCTTTTCTCTCCAAAGAGCTAGAGGGGACACAGAGACATGCAAGCTTGAACTCTTCTTCTTCCTCTTGCTGTAAATTCTGAATCCATACCTATTAACACGTCTCTAAGAGCAAGCAGCTGCTGAGGCTTCAGGCTGTTGGAGAGAAGGGTTTGTGGAAGAACTCAGGCTCTGTGACAAACTGACCTCGAGAATTGATGGAGAATTTTCACCCTTTGGTCTGCACAAGAGTCCTGGGACCAGTACCGGAAAAATTTAGAGCCATGCATAACACCAAGAAAAGAACACTGTCTCATTCTATGATCACAGATAAGGGTTAAGAGGGTCCAGGGCTGCCTATTACTGACTTTTTTTGTGACTCTGGGCGAAGCACTTAAATAATCCATTTAAGTGTTTCCACAGGTCCCTATTTGATAAGGAGGTTTCCTCAACTTAGTGCTTCTATTCCTTTTCTACTTCCTCACAGTATTCTTCATCCTTCCTTTGGCTTTTGGAGAAGAGCAGGTTCTAATGCTTTTCACCATTTCATTCTTCATGCTCTGCTTAAAACTCTGCAAGATGCAATTGATAGCCTTGCAAAACAAACTTTTCCTAGGGAAGTGGATGACTTTTCATGCTCACTGGGATTAACATTTGGAAGTAGAAAAAAAAAATCAGGCAGATGGGAAAAGGACCTGGATTCTTAGCCTATCTATGAAATAATGAGTTCCTTGCTATAAACCATATGAGTTAATTACATCCATTGGAAAATTTAATTTAATTTAATTGGAATGTGAACAGAGAGATGTCTGAAGGCATCAAATCACACCTGGAAAATAAAAAGTCGTAATCTTTCCCATTAAGTTAAACGAGAAAAGGCCCACTTTAAGAATGACTTGTGATGCCTTCGGCAAAATGACCTAAATTTTCCTTTTAAAATAGCATACAATTTAAAATTGTTTATTCATCTTCAATATCCTGTATACAGTTGAAAATCTAGATTATCTTAAATAAGTATATTAAGGTCAATTTTTTTAAAAATGTAAGTATATTCCCTAAATTATTGGCATTTGACAGATAAATGACTAAAAATGGATAAAAATATGCATTATCTGCTGTCAATAATTATTTAAAGTGCTGCATGCAAAGTTCTTTCATATTTATTACATGATTTTACCCTGGTAAAAGTATTATCCTATCATATTTACCAATAAGAAAACATGAAACAGAGAAAACTTAAGTGGTTTTCTTTAAATCAATTAAGAAAAAATGACATTAGAATTTATATTTCTCCACCTGCTTTTTGTTTTCAATTACATCAGCCAATCAGAAAACATCTACATGTTTATAACCATCTTTGTTATCTTATCATTATTAATCCATTCATGATTGGCTAATGTTAACTTTATTCCAAATACTTACATTTGTCTTTTTGCTACTGTTTTCTTTTCCTCTGGGAAGATCTATTGCCCCTCCATACATAGTGCCCTCTCCTAAACTTATGGAAAGGGAAGCAATTGACTTACTCTCAAGTAGTGATCAAGTAATCCTCAATTCAACTAATGAGTTTTGTTTATGGTAATTATTTTCACTAGGAAGGCATAACTGGACCATCTGCCTCTCCCAAAACTGATTTGTCTCTGGAATAGGCAGAGAGTAAATGCGTAAATTTATCACCCCATCTCCCAACTCTATTGAACACAATAAGTTTAAGTTTAACTTCATCCTTAGGGCCTAAAATGCCAACATCCAAATTTAGGACTTGTTATTATTTATGTATTACATTCTATGACCACAATTTAAGTCTCTTTGAACTTCTAGTCAATAATATTATTGTTGTTGTGTCCTCCACAATGTAGTAGATATTCACTAGATAAACATTACTAAATGCATACCACGGCCAAACCTGGAGCTGGATGTTGCAAGGCAATTATTCTTCAGGTTTTCTCAAACTTAGAGATATGCGTTCCATCCTACTCCATTTTCGATATTGGTCTGTCTTACCCTTTTTAGGAGCTAAAATGGACACTTGGATCATGTAAAGCAGTTCCTTCAGTAATATAATGATGAAGAGATGTAGAATACATGTAGGTTAAAAGCATGTACTCCAGAACAAGAGAGCTTAGGTTGGGTTAGAATCCCAGCTCTACCATTTTCAACTGTGGAACTTCAGGCAAGTTTTATCACATCTGATGCCCTTAGTATCATTAACATTAAATGTGTATCCACTTTATAGTGTGTGTGATGGACAGATTCTAAGGTGATGCTCTATGGTTCCCAACTCTGAGCATTCATTCCTTTGTGTAATTTCCTCTTCTGGAGGGTGGGCAGAACCTTTGAATTTGTTCTAACTAATAGCCTCTGGCAAAGGTGATGGGATGCCCCTCCAGTGATTACATTATATTATATTGACACAAACTTGCTAGAAGACATTTCCAGAGACTTACTGCCTTACTCTCTTTGGTCTTCTCACCAGTTAAAATGGGAATGTTATGGGGGATAAGGAGACCTTAAGCCTTGTAATCTTTTATTACGGGCTTTATGCTTGAAAGTCTTCTTTACTTATACGAGAGTAATTAACTCTGAGAAGAGGTTTTGAGGGGACTATTCAAATCTTGATGGGAGATGCACTATGAATTTTGCCAATATCAGTTGGAGATTTTGCCCATATGAAAGGTGGTTGCTGATTGAGTAGGAGTCAGGGGATTGAGATGATGATTTAACCAGCACAGTTTCAGTGAAGCAGCACCTGTTCTCAAAGGAATGGTCCAAAGTCTAGCCAGTTCAACTGAAACAGTCTGATATTAAAATTAAACCAAAATGCCAAATGAGTACTTGCATACAGAACAAGGCCTTAAGCAGAAACAATAAAACCTCGAACTAGATTCCAAAAAAAAAAAGTCTGGAGAGGTTCAAAGGCAAAGAGGGGGTGAGCTGGGATCCAGAGGAAAGAGGTTCCTTCAAACTCCAGGGTCGGTGAGGAAAGCAGTGAGCCACAGTGTGCTCAATTGTAGGAACTGTACCTGTTTGCTCACTAGCACTGGAACCTTCTGGGGTCTTCTCTTGTCCCCTTATGGGCCAGCAAAATGTTGACTTAAAACAAAAGGAATGCCAGATGTTTCTCCAGTAAAGACGGGTTTATTGGGGATTAGCAGAGAATACAATTCAGGGTCTGCAACCATAGTAAGCCCTGTGGGAGTCTCTCTGCATAGCAAGGGAAGGAGAACACTTTTACAGAAAGAGAAAGGAGGTTGGGAGGGCTGTAGTAAACAAAAAGTCCAAGGTTTTTATTTGACTGAGTTCAGGAAAAAAGAGGAGTCTTTTTTCTTCCTGTTTGGCTCTGCTAATATCACAGGGCATGAGAGCTCCCCCTTCTGACCTCCCTACTATATTTAACTGATTTTTAAATACTGTTTATTAATACTTTACAAAGCCATCAGGGTGGGGTCGGCTGGTTCACTGGTTCCCTTCTCATATGTGAAAGGAAGGGAAGGTAAAGAAAATACCAGAAACAGTCTCTTGCCTCCAAATGCACAGTGTTTTGACTTGACTGTACAGTTTGCTTGAAAAATGTTTCAGAGAAAAATACAACAGAAAATTAAATAACGTCTTTTCTTGCTTCTTTAATTTTGCTCTGTCTTCTAATTATTGTGTTACTCTTGTACAAAATTCACTACAAAATTATTTGTAATTAATTTTTTAGGAGCAGGAAATGGGTCTCTTCAGAACACATTACCTCTATTTTCTGTCACTGTTCCTCTTGAGGGTGAGGCCCTTTACCTTAAATTGTCCAAGTCCTTTTTCTCTATTGCCTTCACCAAACTCCCCTTGAACATTACAAAATTCTGCAACATGTTGTGAATTTTAGTTCATATTATATTATATATCTTTGTGGTTTAGCCTTGTCACTAATTATGGAATATGAAATCTTCTAATGTCTAAGTAGATTCAACAGTTTTTATCCACCAGCAAGTTGAAGATATTTGAGCCGCAGGGTGATGTACTCACTCGGTGTTCAGACTAAGTGCTTACAATAAGACCATAATTGTATTAATTTATTTTTGTCTGTTAGCTTTTTTCTTAAAAAAATACAAATCTATATCAATTTTATTCATGTTTATAAATATATTATGTTCATGTATGTAGTTTATACTTATCCAAGATGTTCATATTATCTCTGTCTCTCTCTTTTCTCCCTCTTTCTCTTTCACACATGCACACACACACACACACACACACAAACATACACACTCCAGGCCTTTGCAGCATTACATTGCTCATTGCCTTTGAAAAGATAGATGGGTAACTTATAACCATAATTATACGTACTCACTAGTCTAATGAAGAGAATTAGAAATGTGTACACAATAGCAATGCAGGAGAGAGGAATCATAATTAGCAACTATTAATCTAATAGAGAGAAAAAGAAATGGCTGGAATAATTAACACATGCCACACAGAGTGATCGTTTATGATAAGGATGACTGAAAAGACAGCAGCATTACTTAGCTTTCCCCACCGGCAAAGAAAACCAGAGGAAAATATAATGAATCTTTGGCCCAGACGGCAGCCATAATGTTTACTGAGCTGTGGTGAAAGTAGCCTTTTTAGATATCCATTTGGTAATTCTCCTTTAACCCCTATTTTTACTAATAGAGAATCATATAATCTTGTCCTTTTTCATAAAATTTGGTCAGCAACACTCTTAAAAGAAACACTGAAATTATATTTAAAACAACCTTTAGTTAAGAAAATATTTATCCCTGGACATAATTTGAAAATATGAAACAGTCATGCATTTAAGAAACTCATGTGTATTTGCTCTCTCTTTTGGTTTTGGTTTACTTCTAAAGTATATACACCATCAAAAATATCACTACAAATAGTTTTAAATGATCCATAGACAAGGCATGCAGTCCTCATCATTAACAGGGAGATTAAATCTATTCACATGGCATATGTCTGAAATAATGATCATTTGCTTCTTCTTTTGACATTCTCTCCACATATAAGTAAATATTTAAATTCTAATGAAATACAGGTCACTTTTGAGTTGTGTTTACTTACAGTTTACTACTTTGAATAAGAATAGAATTTATCATGGAAAATATGAGACAGGCTTGAGAAAAGCATTATTAGAATGCCTTGAAACTAATTCTACAAAGAAACAATCCATATGTCATTAGATGAAAAATAGTCATATCTTCAAAAGTCTACAGCCTTTTTTTTTTAACATCTTTATTGGATATAATTGCTTTACAATTGTATGTTAGTTTCTGCTTTATAACAAAGTGAATCAGCTATATGTATACATATAACCCCATATCCCCTCTCTCTTGTGTCTCCCTCCCACCCTCCCTATCCCACTCCTCTAGGTGGTCACAAAGCACCCAGCTGATCTCCCTGTGCTATGCGGCTGCTTCCTACTAGTTATCTATTTTACATTTGGTAGTGTATATATATCAATGCCACTCTCTCACTTCGTGCCAGCTTCCCCTTCCCCCCTCCCCATGTCCTCAAGTCCATTCTCTAAGTCTGTGTCTTTATTCCTGTTCTGCCCCTAGGTTCTTAGAAACTTTTTTTTTTTTAGATTCCATATATATATATGTTAGCATACAGTATTTGATTTTCTCTTTCTGACTTACATCATTCTGTAGGACAGACTCTAGGTCCATCCACCTCACTATAAATAACTCAATTTCGTTTCTTTTCATGGCTGAGTAACATTCCATTGTATATATGGGCTACATCTTCTTTATCTATTCATCTGTTGATGGACACTTAGGTTGCTTCCATGTCCTGGCTATTGTAGTGTTGCAATGAACATTGTGGTACATGACTCTTTCTGAATTATGGTTTTCTCAGGGTATATGCCCAGTAGTGGGAGTGCTGGTTCATATGGTAGTTCTATTATTAGTTTTTTAAGGAACCTCCATACTGTTCTCCATAGTGGCTGTATCAACTTACATTCCCACCAGCAGTGCAAGAGGGTTCCCTTTTCTCCACACCCTCTCCAGCATTTATTGTTTGTAGATTTTTTGAGGATGGCCATTCTGACTGGTGTGAGGTGATACCTTATTGGAGTTTTGATTTGCATTTCTCTAATGATTAGTGATGTTGAGCATCTTTTCATGCATTTGTGGTAACCTGTATATGTTCTCTGGAGAAATGTCTATTTAGATCTTCTAGCCATTTTTGGATTGGGTTGTTTGTTTTTTTGATATTGAGCTGCATGTGCTGCTTGTAAATTTTAGATATTAATCCTTTGTCAGCTGCTTCACCTGCAAATATTTTCTCCCATTCTGAGTGTTGTCTTTTTGTCTTATTTATGTTTTCCTTGTCTGTGCAAAAGCTTTTAAATTTCATTAGGTCCCGTTTATTTATTTTTGTCTTTATTTCTATTTCTCTAGTAGGTGGGTCAAAAGGGATCTTGCTGTGATTTATGTCATGGAGTGTTCTGCCTGTGTTTTCCTCTAAGAGTTTTGTAGTGTCTGGCCTTACATTTAGGTCTTTAATCCATTTTGAGTTTATTTTTGTGTATGGTATTAGGGAGTGTTCTAATTTCATTCTTTTACATGTCAAAAGTCTACGGCCATTTAAATATTTTCTTTGGTTGCACTGAAATACCTCATGGTCACCATGGATATTTCACATTAGGTCTTCATGCTCAGGCTGTCCCTAGTATTGTGTTTCTAAGAATCAATTTATGAACACTGAAAACTAAGAATATTAAGTAAAAAAAAAAATGTTTAATTTTGTTATCTGAAAATAACTTTTAATTCTTATTTTCTCAAGAAGTAGACATCACTACTCATTATGATTTTTGTGAATATTTAGTAATATAATATTGTAAAATTCAAACAGAGTATGTGCTATTATTTGCTTTGAAATCTGTATCCCTCTTTGGATCCACAAGTGATCATGAACCATTTTACAAGGGAAATGAAGATAGGGTATCCAAAATCAGGATAACCTTCATCTTTTGGGTTGAAATATATCTACTTTGCTAATATTAATACTTACCATCTTATAACTCCTCACATTTTATTTATGTTTTTCTTGTCTTGAACTTAAGTGTAGTGTTTTTGTTCCACTTGTTTCAGTAACCCTTTTCTTAGATTATTCTTAAAATCCTATTTGAAGACTTTTTGCTCTTTCATCTCCATGGACAATTGAATATTGAATTTAAATCTGTGCAAGAAAAATACAATGGATATTTTAAAAATCTGCTTGTGTATTTTATCACATAACTTTCCATTTTAAAAGAAAGATGGAATACTGAATTAAGTTCACTTTATCTCTCCCAGAAGGCCTAGTTTTTCTTTTATATTCTCCACATTCTTCAGTGTGAATGCTGTCCTCCAGAAACACTGCATTATTTGCCATTTTCCTGCATAAAATCCATTGATTACAGGTTCCTTTACATAGCTATTCTGTGTTCACCTGTGAAAAATCTACATTTTCTTCAATGCCTAAATACAATAGATTCACAGACTTCCTTACTTCACCCCAACACAATGTGACATATTTCTACTTTTCTTTCCATAAAGCAGTTTTCTGTATAATCATTTTGAAACTTTTAATACTATTGTTTTCCTTTTTTATTTACTTGTTCTTCTCTACTTGCTTGATTTTGTCCCCTTTAAGAAAAACATATATCTATATTTTTTGATCCTCTGTCTTATTTATAAATCAAGATTAATAATATTTCTTATAATTTATTGTACTTTTCTTATAAGTTATATACTGTGATAAATATATACATTATCTCTTTTACTCTTTACGAATATCCTATGGATGTCATTACTTCTGTTTAACAATAAAAAAATCTTCCCAAACTTTTGATTCAGGATTGAAACTAAGACTTTTTTGACTCCAAAGTTCCTGTTATTAACTACCAGATTACATATTCTTACCTATGTCACAGATTCTAAATTGAAATATATGTATAATAGTTTATATATTACATAATTATTTTTGTATTGCTTGAAATAGTCACTAAAATTACTTATACAAATTATCAAATATCCTTTATAAGTAATTAAATGTAGGCAATAAATATCCCTTGAAAAGAGTTGTACTATAGTTATAAGCTCATCAGAGAACTGAGGTTACAGGGAAAACTGCCAAATCAAAATCTGGAGTGTCAGGCATTTCCAGAGAGACCCAGCTGAGATATGCCCATCTGAAGTGGAAACAACTGGAGCCACATAAAGTTAGGAACGCTTTAGTATAATTTTAATCAAATGCTTGGGGCTAAATGCGGGCCTACTTGAGAGTGAGAAACCCCTAGGGGCTGCAGTATCAGCACAACCCCTCTTCTCTGCCTACATGCACGCACACACACATAATTCTGTGAGATTTTCCTCCAGGAACCCCTTCAGGTTCTTACAGTAGAGACTGAGCAAGATCCCCTCCAGGATCTGATGGACAGGGAAGCCTGTCCACTACGAAATATCGTCAGAGACTTCTTCATAAATAAGGTCTGCTTTGCAGGGGAAGAGATTTGCCAAAAGCCCAATGTTGAAATCTTATTCTGGGTGGGAAAAACAGCTACTTCCTCAGTCCAATCCTCTCTGACTTACTTGAGTCACCTGAGGAGGGGTGCAGGGGCATAGTTAACAGGAGACAGAGCTTTACAAAACTGATTGCAGACAGGGAAGGTAGTAAGGAACAAAGAAAAAATATCTATACAACTAGAGGAAGATCAGAAACAGTCATGAAAGCCACAGTCCTGAATTACAGGCTCACTAAAAGACTGAGACTTAATTGAAAGATTATAAAGCGCTTCTTTCTTCATCCTTACTGCCATCTCATAGGGCTCCAGTATAATAACAGTGGATTGCCACTGAAAGAGATGCAAGACACAGAATCTGTCTGAGGAAAAACTTAAGGAAGGGCATAAGCCAAGAGTGGAGAAGAAAACTAAAACTCTAGAGACATTTGTAACCTTAGACACCTATAAATACAGCAAACAGTATGGCTCCTAACTAGATTAACATAAAACTTCACACTAAAGGCCTACTTACTTCAATTTTTATTATAAATTTGACAGTTATAAAATATTAAGTCCAATAATACTGTGTACAATAATGTGTATCCAATAGCTGAATGCCATACAATAATGTATATCCAACAGCAAAATATGCAATCTTATCAAACTCACTTGGAACATCAACCAAGATAGAACACATTCTGGACCATAAAACAAATTTTAACAAATTTAAGGGGTAAAACATCATACAAAATATAGGTTGAGATCACAAAGAAATTAAACAAAATAAATTCAAAGCATTAATATTGGAAATTGGAATATACCCAAATCTTTGGAAAGTAAACAACACATTTCTAAATAGACTACTGATCAAAGAAGTACCTAGAAAAAATTTTTAGATATTTTAAACTAAATTAAAATGAAAAACTTCTTATCAATATTTGTGGGATTCAGTGAAGCAGTAGTTAGAGAGAAACTTATGCTATTGATGCATTTATTGGGAAGGAAGAATACTTGAAATAACTTAGATTTTGATCATAGAAAATTACAGAAAACTGATCATATTAAATCTAGAGTGAATAAAATTTGAAACAGGAAATCAATAGAGAAAATTAACACAACCCAAAGTTGGTTCTTTGAAAAGATCAATAAAATTGACAAATCTCTAACCAGAATAACATAGAAAAAAGAGAAAAGATGCAAATTGCCAAAGGAGGGGTGATCACTGTTCATCTAACGGACATCAAAAAGATAAAAAGGGAATACCATAAACAAGTCAATGCTCACAAATTTGATAACTTAGATGAAAGGGACCAATTCCTTGAAAGATATATATTACCACTACTCACAAAGAGAAAAATAGAGAACTTAGCCTTATATCTATTATAGAAATTGAATCAATAAATAATAACCTTCAAACACAGAAAATGACAGACCCAGATGATTACACTAGTGAATGTATCCAACATTTAGGAAGAAATAGTACTAATTCTATATACTATTTTCCAGAAAATATAAGTAGAAGGATCATTTTCCAACTGAGACCAGCTTACCTTAATATCAAACTCTGATAAAGACACTGCAAGGAAAAAGAAAAAAGGGTCTACAGAGCAATATTCCTCATAAACTTACACACAAAAGAATCATTAAAAGAACTAGAAAAATGAACCCAGAAATATATAAAACAAGTAAGCAATCATAACCAGTCATGATTATTTCAGAAATTCAAGATTGATTCATCATTCAAAAATCAATAAATAGGGACTTCTTTGGTGGTGCAGTGTTTAAGAATCTGCCTGCCAATACAGGGCACACGGGTTTGAGCTGTGGTCTGGGAAGATCCCACAAGCCTCAGAGCAACTAAGCCCATATGACATAACTACTGAGGCTGCTCTCCAGAGACCAAGAGCCATAACTACTGAGCCCTAGTGCCACAACCACTGAAGCCTGTGCACCTAGAGCCATGCTCTCCCACAAGAGAAGCCACTGCAAGGAGAAGCTCACGCACCACAACGAAGAGTAGCCCCTGCTCACCACACTAGAGAAAGATGCGTGCAACACTGAAGACTCAACACAGCCAAAGATAAAAAAATAAAATTTAAAAATCAATCAATAGAGACTGGCCTGTAACGTACAACATTGTGCCTTCTAGATTTGCAGTTCCTCTGCTATTCTCAAGTAAACTCAAGGTTAGAAACCCTATTAAAGGCTCAGGCCAAGAGTTTCCTCTTGTTCCTGTCTTTGCCATCAAACCAAAACCTGTAGCTTCCTCTGTAGCCCTGCATGTCATGCAATGACTCCACTCTGGGATCTAGCCATGTGGCTGACAGGGTCCTGGTGCTACAGCCAGGTGTCAGGCCTGAGCCTCTGAGGTGGAAGAACTGAGTTCAGGACACTGGACTACCAGAGACTTCTGGGCCCTACGTAATATCAATCGGTGAGAGCTCTCCCAGAGATCTCTATCTCAATGCTAAGACCCAAATCCACTCAATGACAAGCAAACTCCAGTGCTGGACACCACATGTCAAACAATGAGCATGACAGGAACACAACACCACCCATTAGCAGAGAGGTTGCCTAAAATCATACTAAGTTCACAGACACCCCAAAACACACAATTGAACAGAGCTCTGCCCACCAGAAAGACACGATCCACCCCACCCACCAGGAAGCCTACACAGCCCACTAAACCAAACTTACCCATTCAGGGCAGACAACAAAAGCAACATGAACTACAAACCTGCAGACTGTGAAAAGGAGACCCCAAATACAGTAAGTCAAACAAAATGAGAAGGCAGAAACATGCAGCAAATGAAGGAATAAGGTAAAAACACACCAAACCAAACAAATGAAGAGGAAATAGGCAGTCAACCTGAAAAAGAATTTAGAGTAATGATAGTAAAGATAATCGAAATTCTTGGAAATACAGTGGAGAAAATACAAGAAACATTTTACAAGGACCTAGAAGAACTAAAGAGCAAACAAACAATGATGAACAACACAATACTGAAATTAAAAATTCTCTAGAAGGAATCAATACCAGAATAATTGAGGCATAAGAAGGGATAAGAGACCTAGAAGATAAAATAGTGGAAATAACTACTGCAGTACAAAATAAAGATAAAAGAATGAAAAGAATGGAGGACAGTCTCAGAGACCTCTGGGATAATATTAAATGCACCAACATTCAAATTATAGGAGTTCCAGAAGGAAAAAAAAGAAAAAGAAAGGGACTGAGAAAATATTTGAAGAGATTATAGTTGAAAACTTCCCTAATATGGGAAAGGAAATAGTCAATCAACTCCAGGAAGCACAGAGAGTCCCATACAGGATAAATCCAAGGAGAAACATGCCAAGACACATATTAATCAAACTATCTAAAAATTAAATACAAAGAAAAAATATTAAAAGCAGCAAGGGAAAAGCAACCAATAACACACAAGGGAATCCACATAAGGTTAACCACTGATCTTTCAGCAGAAACTCTGCAAACCAGAAGGGAGTGGCAAGAGATATTTAAAGTGATGAAAGGGAAAAACCTACAATGAACATTATTCTACCAAACAAGGATCTCATTCAGATTTGACAGAGAAATTAAAAGCTTTACAGACAAGCAAAAGCTAAAAGAATTCAGCACCACAAAACCAGCTTTACAACAAATGCTAAAGGAACTTCTCTAGGCAAGAAACACAAGAGAAGGAAAAGACTTACAATAACAAACCCAAAACAATTAACAAAATGGTAATAGGAACATACCTATTGATAATAACGTTAAATGTAAATAGATTAAAAACTCTGACCAAAAGACACAGACTGGCTGAATGGACACAAAAACAAGACCTATATATATGCTGTCTACAAGAGATCCAATTCAGACCTAGGGACACGTAAAGACTGAAAGTGAGGGATGGAAAAAATATTCCAAGCAAATGGAAACCAAAAGTAAGCTACAGTATCAATTCTCATATCAGACAAAATAGACTTTAAAATAAAGACTATTACAAGAGAAAATGAAGAACACTACATAATAATCAAGGGATCAATCCAAGAAGAAGATATAACAATTGTAAATATTTATGCACCCAACATAGGAGCACCTCAGTACATAAAGCAAATGCTGACAGTCATAAAAGGGGAAATCGATAGTAACACAATCATAGAAGGGGACATTAACACCCCACTTTCACCAATGGACAGGTCATCCAAAATGAAAATAAATAAGGAAACACAAGCTTTAAATGATACATTAAACAAGATGGACTTAATTGATATTTATAGGACATTCCACACAGAAACAATAGATTATACTTTCTTCTCAAGTGCTCATGGATCATTCTCCAGTGTAGACCATACCTTTGGTCACAACTCAAGCCTTGGCAAATTTAAGAAAATTGATCTCGTATCAAGTATCTTTTCTGAGCACAATGCTATGAGCTAGATATGAATTACTCAAAAAAAACTGTAAAAAATACAAACACATGGAGGTTAAACAATGTTACTAAATAACAAAGAGATTACTAAAGAAAACAAAGAGGAAATCAAAAAATGCCTAGAAACAAATGACAATGAAAACACAATGGCCCAAAACCTATAGGATGCAGCAAAAGCAGTTCTAAGAGGGCAGTATATAGCAATACAAACCTACCTCAGGAAACAAGAAACATCTCAAATAAACAACCTAATATTACACCTAAAGCAGTTAGAGAAAGAAAAACAAACAAAAATAACCCCATGTAACAGAAGGAAAGAAATCATAAAGACCAGATCAGAAATAAATGAAAAAGAAATGAAGGAAACGACAGCAAAGATCAATAAAACTAAAAGCTCGTTCTTTGAGAAGATAAACAAAATTGCTAAACCATTACACAGACTCATCAAGAAAAAAAAGGAAAAAGACTCCAATTAACAGAATTAGAAATGAAAAAGGAGAAGTAACAACAGACACTGCAGAAATACAGACGATCATGAGAGATTACTACAAGCAACTCTATGCGAATAAAATTGACAACCTGGAAGAAATGGACAAATTCTTAGAAAAGCACAACCTCTCGAGACTGAACCAGAAAAAAATAGAAAATATAAACAGACCAATCACAAGCACTGAAATTGAAACTGTGATTAAAAATCTTCCAATAAACAAAAGCCCAGGAAGAGATGAATTTACAGGCAAATTCTATCAAACATTTAAAGAAGAGCTAACACCTATCATTCTCAAACTCTTCCAAAATATAGCAGAGGGAGGAACACTCCCAAACCGATTCTATGAGGCCACCATCACCCTGAACCAAAACCAGACAAAGATGTCACAAAGAAAGAAAACTACAGGCCAACATCACTGATTAACATAGATAGAAAAATCCTCAACAAAATACTAGCAAACAGAATCCAGCAGCAAACTGAAAGGATCATACAACATGATCAAGTGGGGTTTATCTCAGGAATACAAGGATTCTTCAATATGTGCAAATCAATCAATGTGATACAACATATTAACAAATTGAAGGAGGAAAACCATATGATCATCTCACTAGATGCAGAAAAAGCTTTCGAAATTCAACACCGACTTCCGATAAAAACTCTCCAGAAAATAGGCATAGAGGGAACATACCTCAACATAATGAAGTCCATATATGACAAACCCACAACCAACATTGTTCTTAATGGTGAAAAATTGAAACCATTTCTACTAACATCAGGAACAAGACAAGGGTGCCCACTCTCACCACTATTATTCAATATAGTTTTGGAAGTTTTAGCCACAGCAATCAGAGATGAAAAAGAAATAAAAGGAATCCAAATCAGAAAAGAAGTAAAACTGTCACTGTTTGCAGATGACATGATACTATATAAATAGAGGATCCTAAAGATGCTATCAGAAAACTACTAGAGCTAATCAGTGAATTTGGTAAAGTAGCAGGATACAAAATTAATGCACAGAAATCTCTTGAATTCCTACACACTAAGGATGAAAAGTCTGAAAGAGAATTTAAAGAAATACTCCCATTCACCACTGCAACAAAAAGAATAAAATACCTAGGAATAAACCTACCTACAGAGACAGAAGACTTGCATGCAGAAGACTACAAGACACTGATGAAAGAAATTAAAGGTGATACAAACAGATGGAGAGATACACCCTGTTCCTGGATTGGAAGCATCGACATTTTGAAAATGACTATACTTTCCAAAGCATTCTACATATTCAATGCAATCCCTATCAAACTACTAATGGCATTTTTCACAGAACTAGAACAAAAAAATTCACAATTTATATGGAAACACAAAAGACCCCGAATAACCAAAGCAACCTTGAGAAAAAAATACAGAGACTGTAGAATCAGCCTCCCTGACTTCAGACTATACTACAAAGCTACAGTCATCAAGACTGTATGGTACTGGCACAAAAACAGAAATATAGATCAATGGAACTGTATAGAAAGCCCAGATATAAACCCACGCACATATGGTCACCTTATCTTTGACAAAGGAGGCAAGAATATACAATGGAGAAAAGACAGTCTCTTCAATAAGTGGTGCTGTGAAAACTGGATAGCTACATTTAAAAGAATCAAATTAGAACACTCCTTAACACCATACACAAAAATAAACTAAAAATGGATTAAAGACCTAAATGTAGGGCCAGACAGTATAAAAGTCTTAGAAGAAAACATAGGCAGAACACTCTGACATAAATCACAGCAAGATCCTTTTTGACCCACCTCCTAGAGAAATGGAAATAAAAACAAAAATAAACAAATTGGACTTAATGAAACTTAAAAGTTTTGCACAGCAAAGGAAACTATAAACAAGACCAAAAGCAACCTGCAGAATGGGAGAACATATTTGCAAACAAAGCAACTGACAAAGATTAGTCACCAAAATATACATGCAACTCAATATCAAAAAAGCAAATAACCCAATCCAAAAATAGGTAGAAGACTTAAATATAAATTTCTCCAAAGAAGATATACAGGTTACCAACAAACACATGGACGGATGCTCAACATCACTAATCATTAGAGAAATTCAAATCAAAACTACAATGAGATATCACCACACACTGATCAGTCAGAATGGCCATCATCAAAAAATCTAGAAACAACAAATGCTGGAGAGGGTGTCAAGAAAAGGAAGCCTCTTGCACGATTGGTGGGAATGTAAATTGATACAGCCACTATGGAGAACAGTATGGAGGTTCCTTAAAAAACTAATAATAGAACTACCATATGATCCAGCAATACCACTACTGGGCATATACCCTGAGAAAACCATAATTCAGAAAGAGTCATGTACCACAATGTTCATTACAACACTATTTACAATAGCCAGAACATGGAAGCAACCTAAGTGTCCATCAAAAGAAGATGTGGCACATATATACAATGGAATACTCAGCCATAAAAAGAAATGAAACTGAGTTATTTGTAGTGAGGTGGATGGACCAAGAGTTGTCCTACAGAGTGAAGTAAGTCAGAAAGAGAAAAACAAATACCTATGCTAACACATATATATGGAATCTAAAAAAAATTGGTTCTGAAGAACCTAGGGGCAGGACAGGAATAAAGATGCAGATGTAGAGAATGAACTTGAGCACACGGAAGGGAGAAGGGTAAGCTGACATGAAGTGAAGAGAGTGGTATGGAAATATATACACTACCATATATAAAACAGAAAGCTAGTGAGAAGTAGCTGCATACGGAGATGGAAACAGCCTAAGTGTCCATCATTGGATGAATGGATAAAGAAGATGTGGCACATATATACAATGGAATATTACTCAGCCATAAAAAGAAACAAAACTGAGCTATTTGTAATGAGGTGGATAGACCTAGAGTCTGTCATACAGAGTGAACTAAGCTAGAAAGAGAAAGACAAATACCGTATGCTAACACATATATATGGAATTTAAGAAAAAAAAAGTCATGAAGAACCTAGGGATAAAACAGGAATAAAGACACAGACCTACTGACAATGGACTTGAGGATATGGGGAGGGGGAAGGGTAAGCTGTGACAAAGTGAAAGAGAGGCATGGACATATATACAGTACCAAACGTAAGGTAGATAGATAGTGGGAAGCAGCTGCATAGCACAGGGAGATCAGCTTGGTGCTTTGTGACCACCTAGAGGGGTGGGATAGGGAGGGTTGGAGGGAGACACAAGAGGGAGGGGATATGGGAATATATGTATACATATAGCTGATTCACTTTATAATACAGCAGCCACTAATACTACAATGTAAAGCAATTATACTCCAATAAAGATGTTAAAAAATCAATCAATATAATCTACTATATTAACAAATTGAGTAAGAAAAATTTTGATCGTATCAATACAGAAAATCATTTGAAAACCTGCAATATCAGTCAATCAAGATAAAAATTATCAAAAAACAAGAAACTGAAAAATAACTTCTTAAATTAATAAGAAAATAAATGAAAAACATATTATTAACATAACAACTAACAGTGAGAGACTAAACGGTTTCCGCATAAGACTGAGAACAGAGTAAATATATTCTCAAAGAATGACCAAAAAAAAAAAATAATAACTCCTGACAGTAAAAGCAAGTATACCACGTTAGCAGGCTATGAGTTCTTAACTAAGGTCAATTATATACCTACATGCCAGCAATGAACAACTGGAATTTGAAATAAAAAATGACATTTACAGTAGAGTAGACTGCTTTGAAATAATCTTAAAATATATTGACTTTTGCCAAAAGTATAAGGGCAATTCAATGGTAAAAGCAGTCTTTTCAATAAATAGTGATGGAAATATGGAATATCAATGCACAAAAAAATAGTATTTACTTCTTACACAAACATTAACTAAAAATGAATCAGAAACCTGCATGTAAGATGCACAAATATAAAACTTCTAGAAGAATATATATGAGAAAATGTATGATAGAAGGTTTCATCATGAAGTCTAGATAGAACAGCAAAAGCGTGATCCATGAAGAAAATTAATAAAGTGTCCTTTGAATATTAAAACCTCTGACTCTGTGAAAGATACTGGTAAAAATGAAAAGACATGAACTAGGATTACATTTTGTAAAAGTCACATACATTATAAAGGACTTGTATTGAAAATATTCAAAGAATTCTTACAAGTAAACACTAAGCAAACCAGCAGTGCACTTGGAAACTGGGCAAAAGTCCTGAGCAGCTGCCTCACTAAAGTATATATACAGATGGCAAGTATATGAAAAGATGCTCAGCATCATTTTTCATTAGGAGAATGCAAATTAAAACAATGAATTTCCACTGCATAGCTATTAGAGTGGCTAAAATCCAAAAACAAAATAAACTGACAAACTACAACATGGATCATTCTAGTCTTCTCCCTTTGTTTGTCATCTCCTACTCCAATAGCGAGGAACCTGGCTCCCATCATATGCCATCCATTTAATTAAATGTTCAGTTCAAGTATATATGTATAGTGGTTTCAGAATTGATAGCCTACCCACTGTAGAAAAAATTTTATCAGCTAGAGTACTCTGCTTTTGTATAGTTCTTCTTACTTTCAGTCTCCACTCATTTCTGAAGTTTCTTGGGTCAGCTATCACTACTCTAGTATAATCAGGAGAAAAATATAACACAAGCCTAAATTGAGGGACAATCTATAAAGTACCTGATCGGTATGTTTCAAAACTTCAAGGTCCTTAAAAATAAGAAAAGCCTGAGAAACTGTCACAGGCAAGAGGAGCCATAGAGACATGACAACTGAATGTAATTTGATATGATGTATAAGATTCTGAAGCAGAAAAAGCACATTAGATAAAACTGGAGACATATGAATAAACTATGGACTTTAGTTAATAATAATGTATCAGTGTTGGTTCAGTAATTGTGACAATTTTGTAACAGTATGCTGTTAACCAAAGTGAAAGTGCGTATGAGGTGTGTGGGTGTTTTCTATACCATATTTTCAAATTTTATTTAAATCTAAAACTATTCTAAACTCAAAAGTATATTTTTAAATTATGGATAAATGATTTGAATAGGCACTTCACCTAGGAAGTTAAATAAATGGCAAATAAGTACCTGCAAAGTTTTCTCAACCGTATTGGTCATTCATATATATATATATATATATATATATATATATATATATATATATATATATATATATGTGTGTGTGTGTGTGTGTGTGTGTGTATATATATACATATAATTAAAACCACAATGGAAAACTACTACAGACCTATTGGAATGGCTAATTTAAAAAAAATGAACATATCATCTAATGGAGAGGATGTGGAGGAGCCAGATATGGTGAGATTCAAAATGGCACGACTTTAAAAAGTAGTTTGAAAGACAGATGAATGGATAAAGAAGATGTGGCACATATATACAATGGAATATTACTCAGCCATAAAAAGGAATGAAATTGAGTTATTTGTAGTGAGGTGGATGGACCTAGAGTCTGTCATACAGAGTGAAGTAAGTCAGAAAGAGAAAAACAAATACCGTATGCTAACACATATATATATGGAATCTAAAAAAAAAAAAAGGTTCTGATGAACCTAGGGGCAGGACAGGAATAAAGACACAGATGTAGAGAATGGACTTGAGGACACAGGGAGGCGGAAGGGGAAGCTGGGATGAAGTGAGAGATTAGCACTGACATATATACACTACCAAATGTAAAATAGATAGCTAGTGGGAAGCAGCTGCAAAGCACAGGGACATCAGCTTGGTGCTTTGCGACCACCTAGAGGAGTGGGATAGGGAGGGTGGGAGGAAGAAGCAAGAGGGAGGGGATATGGGGATATATGTATGCATACAGCTGATTCACTTTGTTATACAGCAGAAAATAACAAAATACTGTAAAGCAATTATACTCCAATAAAGATTAAAAAAATAAAAAGCTAATCATTAACTACATGATCCAATCCACTCTTAGGTATTCACTCTATCTCTGTTTTGTTACAACCAGTATGGGATAACCAGTTAATAATTCTGATCTCTCTCTCTCTCTCTCTCTCTCTCTCTCTCTCTCTCTCTTTTTCTCTGTTCTTTCTCTCTCTGCCCACCCTACACAATTTAAGCAGTTATGCTAAAATAATTATTATTCAATACAAATGATTTTATGTTTGTTAAGAGGACAGTATGTTAATCTTTTTTTTCAGATTTAAGACTATGATTCCTTCAGAAAGATGTAGATATTGGATATCAAGTTAGAAAAAACCTTAGACATTACCAAGTAAACCTCTCTTACTTTACAAGTAAGAGCACTTAGAGAAAAGTATATCTAATAGACTGTCTTTCTTAACTCTTGCATGTGGTGACAGTAGAAAATGTCTGTCACTTTCTCTTCTTATACCTTGTAGAACAACCATTGGAATACTATAGTTTATTTATATATTCATCCCTAAGAAATGCATTGGTTTTGCTTTTTTTTTTTTTTGGCTGTGTTGCGTCTTCGTTGCTGTGTGTGGGCTTTCTCTAGTTGCAGCGAGCAGGGGCTACTTTTCATTGCAGTGCATAGGCTTCTCACATCAGTGGCTTCTCTTATTGTGGAGCACAGGTTCTAGGTGCGTGGGCTACAATAGTTGCATGCATGGCCTCAGTAGTTGTGACTTGCAGGCTCTAGAGAGCATGGTCAGTAGTTGTGGCCCATGGGCTTAGTTGCTCCGCGGCATGTGGGATCTTCCTGTACTAGGGCTTGAACCCGTGTCCCTTGCACTGGCAGGCGATTCTTAACCACTGCACCACCAGAGAAGTCCGAAAATTTCCATGTTTTTTGAAATTTTTACACGCATTATCCTGCTATTTTAATTCATTTGTAGGTTTATTTTTCATACACATTGAAATGTAAATTAGTTAATTTATTTTTACTAGTTTATAGTATCTCATGACTCATAACATATATAAGGATATAACCCAAATGATTTTTGACTCTAATTTTATGTGCAACTACTGCTCACAGTGTAGGCTAAAACTCTTATTTCAGTGGAGACAGGAGGAGAGAGGAGTAAGCAGTGAGAAAAAGTTGGTATTTTGAAAGGATCTCATCCTGGAAATTGATGAGATCTTTTTAATGGATATTTAGGGTACTTCCCATTTTTTACGTATGCACTTATAATACAACGTTGTTACACATCTCCTTATTCGCATATGCAAATCTTTTCAACTGAGAGAAATATTCTTAGTAGTTTTTTTTTCCATAAATAAGTGCATTTGTAACTACTAGATAAAGCCAAATTCGCTTATAAATTATTTTTTCCAATTTAAACATACAATAGCAGTGTATCAGAGTTTGTGGTTCTCCATACTGGTCAACTTTGGTATAATCCTATTCATCAAAATTAAAATAATTTAATATAACTATTGATAAAACATTAGAACAGGATATTCATAGAAGAGAAAACTGCTCAATAAATTTATGAAAATTTCTTAAATACATATCTCAGGAATATGAATATATGATGATGAGATACTCTTTCATATCCATTATATGTGAAAAATGCAAAATATTAAATTTAATTTTAAATGGTCAGTTTTCAAAATCTTTGTTACTTAGGCAGATCAGCTGCTAACGTTAAAACATTATGAATTTTAAATGCAAAATGCCACCTAAGTAAGTTCAAGTCTTCTGATCCTGGGCAATTAATATTTCTCTGTCTCAGCTACCACCACTGAAAATGGGAATTTTAGTATCTGTCTCATATTTTTGTGAGAGCTAAATTTTAAAAAAAATATGTAAAGAACTTGTCCAACACAGTTAGCAAAAAGTAAATGTTTGCAAAATTTTTTATTACTATCAAAATAATTATTACTAAGAAATACCAATTTGATTAATAAAGTTGTGAATGTTGATCTTCTCTTTCAGAAATGGCAGTCCTGAAAATATTCTTGTTGTGTTTCATCATAGAACCTTGTCCAGGTACAACTGGTAATGAGCTGGAATGCTCAGATAAACAATGGGGTAGAAACAAACAAACAAGCAAACAAAAACTGGTACCAGCATAACTTCCTACTTCCTCTTATTCAAAAGAATCACAGTAGAGTATATCATGTGTAAATCCTCTTTAAGTTGGAGCTCGGTATACCTGTGTGTATATATAAAAGCATGAGTATATGCATAGATGGTTTCACAAATTGATGATAGATGGATAGATAGATAAATAGATAAATAGATGAATACACACATACATACATACATAGATTAGAGGAGTCAGGTAGCTCCTGAGAAGGAATAATTACAATAACAATCTCATACATGTTGATAGCTAAGATTTATAAAATTATTACAAAGTTCCATACAGTATGTCAAAGTCTTACATAATCTATTTTACTTAAACATCATATCAATTCTATGACAAAAATACTATTGGTTTCCCTTATTTATAAGTGAGTAAATTGAAGCATACAGAGATTGAATAACTTATTCAAGACCATAAATAGTGAGAGTATAGCCAGGATCATAACACCGTTAGTTCAGCTTCCAAAGCCTGTGGTCTTAATCGCATTTCATTTCTTAATTGTAGTAACAAGAACGGCCAAGTCTTCTGAAAGGTTTCCCATGCAATATTAAAACCAAAATTTGTCAATTCTTAGACATTCAGGGTTTGGCCATAATATTTAGCTATCTTAGGAAATTTGCCCTTATTTTTTAATAAATCAAATGTCTTAAATTGGAAGAGCCTGATGGTAGAATTCATCCCTCAAACAATTTTGAAATTTCAAAAAGAAGGAAGAAAAGAAAGAAGGAAGGAAGTAGGGAGAGAGGAATTGAGGAAAGAAGGAGGGAAAAGAAAATATTTAAATGTCTCAATACATATACATATTCTGTATTTGTTCTTTCTTTGTCAATTAACTAGGATCAAAGAGAAAATAAATCAGACTTAATTTATTAACAATAGCAACCTTAAAATGGAATTGGGATTCATTTCAATTAGAATTCTGTTGATGAAATTTGATGTGTGAAAGTGCAGAATATGTAATAGTCAGTTTCTCTGGATATTGATGTCCTACTAAGTAAAACAAGGAGATTGACTTACATTATGTTTTCAGTTCTAATATTCTATGATTTTTTCCCCACATATCATGTTGGAAGTGTGGAGGAGGGGAAGTAAGAGATTGACACAAAGAATGTTAAGAAAATAAATGCACTAGTGAATCTGTAATTATTTTCCTGACTACCACAGGGCATAATGAAGAATCAGCATGATTTTACCCTACAGAAATTTCAGTGCTCTCTGGTGTGCTGAGCATTAAGAAAAATAATTATACAAGTGCCAGTTCCTACATTTACAAATCTGTACAGATTAATTAGCAATTAAATGGAAATTTTAATAAATGCTATGAATCAAGCCTAATTGTATATTCTGTCAGCTAGCTCTGATGTGAAAAATGCCAATCCATACTTTTCCTCCATTACTCTGAATAATTGAGAATAAAGTGGGTGTGAATTGCATACTTCCTCAGTACATACTTCAAAAAAAATCAAGGAAATTCACAACTTTTCTATTTACTGTGAAAACATTAATCAATTTTACATTTTCATAAACATGAATATGAAACGAAGCAGTTGATAAAAATGTCTTATTCTGAATTATGTCACAGTAAAATGAATACACTCTCTGAGAGAACAGAAATTAGTCTTCAACTAAAACATGTTTATGTTCATGCCCCAGGCACCCTAGACTATAGTGCATGTGATAGTAGTAGTAATAATAATAATAAAATAATATAAAAACACACTTGTACATGATAGATTATCTACTTGTATCCCATTTTGTACTGTATGGTAATATGAATCATGAGGACATCATTTGACAGGCAAATAACACAATGACATTCTCTTATTTTTGGTTGTCAAGTAACGTTCTATAGAAAAGGAATAGTACGCCATCTAAAATAATGACATTGCTAAATAATACTCAATAATTAGCTCTTTTCTTTACTTGAAAAAATTCCAAGTATTTTCTTGAGGATAAGAATTTCAGAAAGAATAACATCTAGGGAATAGTGTTTTATAAAACATGATTGATGTAGGAAGTAACCTGGTTTAGTAAATAAGCCTTTGACTTGGAAACAAAAGACAAAAATTCAACCCCAAAAATCTCTAGCTTTATGTCCATGACACTTTGAGCAAGCCAGGTAAACAGAGCCTTCCTGTCCTCATTGTTAAATTCAGAATAACAAGTCCTACCTCAAAAATAACAATAAGGAGACATTGAAATATCTTCTAAACAAGTTTTAGATTTTAAATCACAAGACACAAGTTAGCAGCTGATTCCAATAATCAATTGTGTAAAATAAGCTAAAGCTAATTTAACAAATAATGTACCTTCTTGAGTCAAAGAGGCAAGTAATATATAATATTAGACATCATTTAAAAAATTTCTATTGTACTTTCTATCTGGGATTATTATTGTCTATAATAAATGCATTTATAAACATTTAGTGTAGTTGAGGAATTCTGTTTACCCAAGTACAAAGATACGTGTGCATTAATGACAATTTTGTAATATTAAAATTACACTTGGGATGTTCAGTATCTTCACATCTTGAATCCCTTTATATAAATTTAATACTGCAACTTACATAAGTTGGCCTCAGCAAATTTGTAAAATAGAGTTCAAACTTTCTATTATTCTTTATTTTTCTTAATTTCCATATCACATCTTTTAATACAGAAACATTTCTGTCATTTTGATGATTTTGATGATATGTTCTTTTATTATCAAAGATTTAGGTCATATCCTTAACTCATGTTAGTATAAGAAGAACTGATAATAATATAGTTTACAATTCCACAGTAACAAAATTTTAACATTGTTTCCTGAACCATTGAAACTGCTACTGACATGAAATAAATGACTGCCAGACATTTCTCCAGCAAAGATGGGTTTATACATCATCAACAGAAAATTGTAATATGGGGTCTACAACTATGGCGAGCCACATGAAAATTCTCTGTGTGGCAAGAGAACTCTTTTATAGAGGGGAAAGGAAGTTGTGAGGGCTGTAGTAAAGAAACAGTCTATGGCTTTTCATTGGCTGAGTCCTTATCAGAAAGGAGAAGTCTTTCTTCTTCTTCTTGGACTCTGGTATTATTGCAGGGTGTAAGTGCTTCCCCTTCTGACCTCCCAACTCTAATTGAATTTTCTGCTTACAGTGTATTAATTTTTACACTACCCTAATCACATTCCAATTGAGAATAATTAGGTAATATATATTCTTAATAAGAGGGTTCTTTTGTTGTTTGTTTTGTTTTGTTTTCTGTTTGTTTCTGTTAACACCACAAGATGAGGGACAAATATAAAGAATATACAGCTTTGGAGAGGAATGTTATAGCCAGCCTCTAAGATAGCTCCCAATGAACCCAACCTTCTGTTATTCAAACAGTTCCCTCCAACTCTGTATCAGGGTTGATCTGTGTGACCAGTATAATACTGCATAAGTGAATGCAGGTGTGACTTCTGAAGCTTGGTTATAAAAGATGTTTCTGGTTCTAGGGTGCTTTCTCGTGGATCATGAGCTCTAAACGAAGACAACTGCCTGTTTTTGAGGACATGCAAACAGTCCACTGGAGAATTCCATGCTGAAAGAAACTGACAGCCACTAACAACAGCTAGCACTAACTTGGTACCAAAGCCATGTGAGTGAGACAAGTTGGAAGGGGATCTTCTAGCTCCAGTCAATCCTTAAAATGGCGACAACATTGCTGACATCTGTCTGCAATTTATGAGAGGCCTGAAGCTAAAACCACTGTCCTCAGCAGCTTCAGAATTCTTGACTCATAGAAACTGAAATAATAAATGTTAATTATTGTGTTTTTTAACATCTTTATTGGAGTATAATTGCTTTACAAGGATGTGTTAGTTTCTGCTTTATAACAAAGTGAATCAGTTATACATATACATATGTTCCCATATCTCTTCTCTTTTGCATCTCCTTCCTTCCCACATTCCTTATCTCACCCCTCTAGGTGGTCACAAAGCACCGAGCTGATCTCCCTGTGCTATGCGGCTGCTTCCCACTAGCTATCTATTTTACGTTTGGTAGTGTATATATGTCCATGCCACTCTCTCACTTTGCCACAGCTTACCCTTACCCCTCCCCATATCCTCAAGTCCATTCTCTAGTTGGTCTGTGTCTTTATTCCTGTCTTACCCCTAAGTTCTTCATGACATTTTTTTTCTTCGTAGATTCCCTATATATGTGTTAGTATATGGTATTTGTCTTTCTCTTTCTGACTTACTTCACTCTGTTTGACAGACTCTAGGTCCATCCACCTCACTACAAATAACTCAATTTCATTTTTTATGGCTGAGTAATATTCCATTGTATATATGTGCCACATCTTCTTTGTTTAAACCCACTAAATTTTGAGGTATTGAATATGCAACACAGATAACTAATAGAAGTAAGCAGTATTTTAAATCATTATTTTTTATATATGATGAAGTAATCCTTTTATAAAATTCATGATTCTACATACTGAGATGTATCATTTCTCAGATTCCCTAATAATATATCATATCTGAATATAAGATTTTATTGACTGAAAAAGCATGAGGTAGCACTTCTAGATTTATTAACATTTTCAAATACATATTTTTCCTTTTCATTTGTGAAAATTAGGTCGTTTCAGTCAAAGGTCCCAAGCCCATGTCATTTTCACTAATATGCCCATTTCATTTCCATGTTTCAATACACCATATATTTCATTGATTGGCAATCTCATTACTCTTGACATTATAAAAATTTGCCTATGAAAAAATGAGCAGGATTTACTGGAATTTCTATTAATGCCTTTGTTTTAGAGGAATAAAACTGTAAGATATTTTATAAAGATAAATAAAAGAAAAAGGAAAACTAAAAAGTGATACCAAAAAGGCCAGTAAAGTTTTTCTAACAGAAAATGGTAACTTGACTCTTCCTGCGGTATTATTTACTAATTACTAATGGACTTTTCCAGTAAATTCATTAAAATAGGGCTTTTTATGGATTCAGTTTTATTCTTTAATTTTTTTTTAAATAAATTGTTTCTATATTAATTAAATTAAACTTAGCAGACTTTGGCACTACAGATTTTAAAACAAAACAAAAAATAAATTAAACTTTCATTTATGTTTCAGTGATCATTAAGGTATCCAGCTAATATTTTTCAAAAAAGAAGGAAGGGCTTCCCTGGTGGCGCAGTGGTTGAGAGTCCACCTGCCGATGCAGGGGACACAGGTTCGTGCCCCGGTCTGGGAAGATCCCACATGCCGTGGAGCAGCTGGTTCCGTGAGCCATGGCCGCTGAGCCTGCACGTTCGGAGCCTGTGCTCCACAACGGGAGAGGCCACAGCAGTGGGAGGCCCGCAAACCCCCCCCCCCAAAAAAAAAGAAGGAACATTTTATTTTTTTTCTTTAACAGAAATGAACCACAGATAATATTCTTTTGTTCTTTATTTTTGAATCAAGGACAATTTTGTTTCTCAAATGGAATGTTTTACTAATACAGTAGATATTAAAACAGTTATTTTAGAAACTTTAAGGGTAAAATTAATTTTGCTCAAATGAAAATAATTTAAAATAAAAGTAATTTTTGTTCAACCTCATTCTAAAGAGGAAGATGTAAATTAAAACCACTAACTAAACAGATGAAAATAAAAATGTTTGTTATACTAAATATTAGTCAAGACAAGGACCTCAGACTTTCATGGTAGCAGTGTGATGGATGAAATCTACTTGAAAATGATCTTAGGTTATTCAGTAAAACTGAAGCAGCAATCTCATTCAGTGTCCCTAGAGACATTTGTGTCCAAATATATATGGAGACATGGCTCAAAATCCATGGTAATATTTATAATACAAAAACACTGGAATAACTCAAATGTCTATCATCTAAGATTAGAAAAATGAATAATGGAGTACTCATACAATGAAATATTAAATAGCAATAAAAAGTAAGTGAACTGGAGCTGTGCAAATCAATGTGACTGATTTTCAAGAACATGATGTTGAGTGAAAAACCAAGTTACAAAATGTCACATACAGTTTAATTTCATGTACTGAAATTTCACAAACATGCAACAGTAAACAATGTATATTATATACTATTTACACGTATTAAGCAAAGGAATGACAAACACAAATTTAAGGATAATTTTCTTTGGGTGTGATGAATGAGTCTCTATGAGGAGACATAAATAAGATACTCTAATGCTGCTGGTAATGTTCAATTTCTTATATTGTGTAGTATATCAAGAGATATTCCTTCTATTATTTTATCATTTATATTTACATATTTATTTAAATATAAATATATATATATATACATGTATCTGTGTGCATATATGTATGTATATAAATATATTCTATAAGTAAAAATATATAGACATCAAAAATTTGAACCAATGTAATTGTAGAATAAATCATATATACTGTGGACTACACTAGAATAGTTAATATATGCTTAAAAGTAATCCATTATAAAAAGCCATTTGAATATGTACAAAAGAAAATAAATAGGAATCCCTTAAACTATAAATATGGATTGAATATGACTTAAGAGAAAACAGATGTTGACAAGTAATTAAGAGAGGAGAAACTCAGTTTAAATTACTCTGGTAAAACACAGATAAGCATCCTCACAAAAAGTGGCAACACAGGAAACAGACATGGGAAAAATCAATATACTGTTAGGTTACATTTAAAAATGACTGGTGTGAGTTGGCTTATATGGCTTCTTATGACAAGAGCCTAGTTGCTAGCGGTGAAGGAAGAGGAGGGAGAGGAGGGCAAAGAGATAAGAGGAAAAGAGGAAAAACATAAGCCCCCAAACTCATAAAGATACAGAAATTCATCCTATGAAAGCTAAAATCAGATGTATTTATTGTAAATTTTTCATGTATATATTGTTAAAATTTAATTTACAACCATGCAACACTAACAGGGGTTTGTTCAGAAAATAAAGGGAAAAAATACAAATAAATAAATAATAGGTAAGTGTTTATCTTAGGATAACTGTTACATTACCACAACTGAATCTAAAGTCAAAATACTGTCAGATTCACCAGAGTAGATGCTGACCTTCTCTATCAGTAGAGCATGAAATTATTGTCCTGTACACCTCTTTTCATAATTCTTATTGCTTCCTTAGACAAGATCATACATGAGTATGGCTGTAATAAAATGTTCAAGCAGGACATTTATCTTTGCTTTAGGAGCATAAATCAAGAGTACTAAACGAATCTCTCTTAGGAGTCATCTACATTAAATGAGGCACCTCTATTTTATGGTTAATATGCTATCGTAGTCACAGATCATAAACACAACCGCACTTATCAGCAGAGCTATGGTAATCTTCCCCAAACCTTGAAATATAAATGGCATATGCAGGACTAGCTTTTGAACCAAATAATTTAAATGGAACAAAGGTTTTTAAATATTTAACTTAAAAATTATCCAAAATTTCTTAGTATTTTTAAAATCACATAACCCTTTTATATCTATGTAACATGCATCATTCTACTGTTCAAATAGGCTTTCTGACTTGACCATCATTTTGCTCCATGGAAGGAGAAATGTCAAGGTATGGAACACAGATTTTACTCAAAACCCTGTGGTCCTTCTGTGAGGCATACCTAAAGAAGCATGGGGCCAAGGTAAACAACCCATGTGAGCCTGGGGCAAAGTAATTACATGATACAGACTGCACGGTAGCCATTTTTGTTCAGCCACTTGGGATAATGCTAAAGAAAAACAATTCAAAAGTGAACTTTAATGATGTTTAGAACAGTGAGTTCCATCACACCAAGCCCTATCTCCAGCAAACCTTGCCACTCCAGGCAGCTATCTCAGGGGCTTCCTCTAAGATCTGTCCTATTCTTCTACTAAATGTATCAGAAACACTGGAGAGATTTCAGAAGATTAATACCCTCTACAATTTTAACATTTATGTCTGGAACATTTTCTGATGGAGTTTATATTTCTGTCATTTCAAGAAGCAGTAGTAAAAATTTCATTATATTTTATCAAACTTCTGGAGGCTATTTTTTTTTTCTTTTTAGACAATGCCTTGGGCATGTTAACATTTTTGAAGTAAGCCACCCACATCTTTCTTCTTATCAAGCTATCTAGAATATATAAAACATGTGTTGGCTAATATGCAAAATGTTGACATAAAAAATAATCAACCATGAAAACCTGGTTCACTATCCTCTTCCCATCACAGATATAATTAATTACCTGAAAAAATGGTTTTCTTTCTTAGTTCAACTCTGCTTTTATCTGTATACTATCTAGGAACAGTTGTTTCAGTTGTTCTTGTCCTTAAGAAAAGAAAGCTCTGATATTTTGGAATCTGATTTGGACTAGGAATAAATTTCTAACCAGCAAATTCTCAAGGTTGATATCTGTTTACTTCTTACTATTTCCAGGATAAAACATCTACTGCTATTAGTCTCTGGCCTGGTTGGCCAGTCTTAATTCAAACTCTAAAATAATTCTTATCTGATTACTGCTTTGGTTTATTCTTTCTTTTCAAATAATTGCTGTTTTAAAATTTTTTTAAGGTTTAGAATATATTTTGTCTCTTACATCAGTGTCTTCATTTTTCAATTTAGCAATTTTGATAATCCAAATAATGTACAATTTATAATTCTATATTTCCCTTCATCGATTTTCAATCATTTTGATGTGTTCTGCAAATACAATCAAATGCAATGATTTTAAGTTCACATATATTAAATTTTGACAACTCTGTGTATCTGTATAATCACAGCCACACCAGTGAATATATAGAATATTTCCCTCATTCTAAAATGTTACCATGTGCCTCTTCTCATTCAAGACCCCATACAATCCCCTGCCTTGGGAAATTAATGACTAACTTTTTTCCACTATATATTACACTTCTTGATTTTCAGTCTGTTTGGTTGTTTTTGGAAATTCATACAAATGGCATCATACATTATCTACTCTTTTGTATATGGCTTTTTTAGCTCAGAATATTGGTGTTAACATTCATCCATGTTGTTGCATGAATCAGTATTTCAATTATTTTCATTGGTTAATGGTATGCCAATGTGTAAATATACTAGCACTTATTATCCAATCACCTGTTAATGGACATTTGGGTTGTTCCCAGTCTTGATTTTTATGAATAAAGCTGATACAAAAATCTATGTTCAATTATTTATGTGGGTATATATTTTAAATCAATCATAGCTCAAAAAGTGGTTTTGATTAAAAAAAAAACTGTCTTTTCTCTATATGCAATTAAAACTATACATTCACTTCAAGCCCTGCAATAAGCTATTCCACAAGTTTTAATATGTCATGTTTTTATTTTCCTTTAGTTAAAAATACCTTCTCTTTCCCCTGTGATTTCTTCTGTTATTCATGAGTTATTTTGAAAAGTGTTGTTTAATTTTCAAATACTCAGTGTTTATATTGTTTTGTATATGGTTTTAGAGACAGTCTTTGACTTAGGATGGTTTAGCTTATGATTTTACAACTTTACAGTGGTGCAAAAGCAATACGCGTTCAGTAGAAACAGAACTTTGATTTTTGAATTTTGATCTTTTTCCAAGCTAGCAAGCAATATGCAGTCCAATACTTTCTTGTGATATTGGGCAGTGGCAGCAAGCCTCAGCTTCCAAACAGCCACACAATAACAAGGGTAAGCAACTGATACACTTGAAATCATTCTGTACCCATACAACGATTCTGTTTTTCATTTTCAGTACAGTATTCCATAAATTACATGAGATATTCAATACTTTATTATAAAATAGGCTTTTTGTTAGATGATTTTGCCCAACTATAGGCTAATGTAAATGTTCTGAGCATGTTTAAGGTAGGCTAGGCTAAGTAGGTTAGGTGTATCAATTGTATCTTTGACTTGTATTTTTAATTTAAGATGGGTTTATTAGGATGTAACTCTATCATAGATCAAGGAAGATCTGTGGTCTGTGAACTCAACAATTTTAAATGTATTGAGATTTTAATTACAGGTCACATTTTCCTGTGCCTTATATATCTATTACTTTTTGATAAGATGATAGACATTGTAAATATTACAGATTGACTCTTTGGATTTAGTTATCTCCCTTAAAGTGCATGAGGCTTTGTTTTAACCTGCAGTTACTTGTATATCAGTTTGACCACTTTAAGGCCTATTTTTAAGCATTTCAATGGAAGGTCTAGATTGGTCTTCACTTCAAGGATATTTCAGTTCTACTACTAAGCTTTGGTTCCTTTGTGGTTTCTAATGTATGTCCAGTTTGATTTCTAAAAGTTCTCCACTCTGCCTGGTTGGAGTTTAAATGTCTCCTTCTTTTGGTCAAAGAATTGTTCACCTTACAACTTCCTTGTAATTCTTTGACCTTGTTGAGATTTTCACTATAGTTGAGTACTCAGTAGAGAATCATTTAAATAAGGCAAGCCTTAATTAAATATTTGGAGCTCTTTTTATAAATAACTCCCTTCTTTTTCAAACTCTGTCCCACAACTTCTGGTTGTATCAGCTCACCCTTCTCCCCCAACCACAATCTCTGTTCTCTAAACTCAGCAAGGTCTCTAGCTTCTTTAAGGTTTTCCTTCCTTGCTCTCTCTTCCAAATATTTTACCCAGGTATTAAGTTAGGCTGGTCATTGGGCTAACAGTCATGTTCTGCCTATTTTCCAAAGTTCTAAAACTATCATTATATGCATTTTGTTAATTTTCTTATTGTTTACAGTGAATATTAAATCTGGCCTTTTTTATTCCATTATGGCAAAAAATAAAAATTAAAAAGTCTCCTTAGTCAGTTTTTGATATATTGAAACAGAAAAAAAGTTGGTGCATGTGTCTGTTAGTATGTAGAATTTGACAAAGTATCATTAGTCACCAAGGCATAACAACAAAGAGTTAATTTTAAAAAGAATAAATGAAAACAAGTTTAGTTAAGTGAGAGTCCGATGTAATACAGATGCAAGGTGGGCATTTTTAATTTACTAGTTTCCTGAGATCATCCATATAGTGAATGTTAGGCTTCACATTAATCAGAAAATGAATCTTAAGTGAGACTGTTTCATAAACATTTTCAAAAAGAAAATTAAAAAGAAATCACACAGAATTTTAAAATCACATTTAAATATATTTGCAAGGATATCATAATTTTAGTGGTACTGTTCATGGGATTAAAAAAGAAAATTTATCAAGAAATACGCCTAGCGTTTCTTCATACAGACATGGAACATTAGATGTGATGATAAATTTTAGATATGATTGAATGTGGAGCTGAATGATTAAACTTGCAACCAAAGAGCAAGCAGTCAATAAATACTGCTTGACTGATTTATAGGCAAGGTTGTAATCTTAAATGCATCCAAAAGTTAAGAAAAAAAGCATATAATAAAAGTAAAAAAAAAAAGTGCTAATAACATGTTACTATAAATCTCTTCACCTCAAAATAACACACTTTATTTCGTAAAACAGGTAAACCAAAATACAGGTTCATTTATCTCTGTGACCAATAAACTCATTTTTCTAATGTGCCAGTTAGGGAATATTGGAGAAATAGACCATATCTGAAGTCTTGTCTATTTTCTATAGTTTTGTGAAAATAAATCCTATGTAAAATACTGAAGAGTTTAACTTAGAGTATGAGCTATAGGATGTGGATATTTGTAATTTACAAGTACTTTGACTTCAGAGTTATCTTGAAGAGAATTCAAAGATGTAATGATCATTTTTGCTAGCTTTTATATACTTCCCTTTTATGTTCATCTTTCTGGCACTAAAATGTGCATGTCATCAGTATTTTCCTTTTGTAACCATAGTGGCCTTTATTACAATGTCCTCATTTTGTTTTTAACTTGCAGAGGTTAAGATTTAACCCAGAGTTAAGAAGTTTATATTACTAAGCAGAGCAGATTTTGTTATGACAGCTCAGCAAAAATGTGTTTGAAGAAACAAGATCATGTGGAATTCTAGAATCACTGTACTGGCCTTGTTACAGAGGGCACACTTTTTTATGCTGTTCTCATCTTGTTAAGCTGGGTAAAGTAACACATCTCCTGCCCTATAAAGAGCCTAGTTTAGAGAATTGCTTAACTTTTCTTTTGCTAACGTTCAACACATTTAAACAGGGGCCTCCAACCTATGGCATGAATTGTACATTACTAACAGCATGTTCGACTTATGCTCATAGAAGTTTGGCATGATGTCTATGAAAGATTTCAAGGTATTGCAACAAAGCAGATTTTCCTCCCTAGTCAGAGAAGTCATTTTTCTAGTTAGAGCTATTTATTTCATAGTAAAAATACTAAAAGACTTAAAATTAGCAGAAACTAAACTTATTTTCAGAAACTGTACCACTTATCTGGAATGTAGAATTTTTGAAGGAAGAAAATTGCATTTTAAGGATTTCTTGAGTTATAGGTCTTAGCTTTTATAACTTTAGGGAACTTTCACTCAAAGGTATGGTAAATTTCATTATGTCTTGACTGATGAAACACAGGCAAATATATGATTTCTTAACAGGACTTGTCTTACAATAAGAAGAGATAAATGAGTTGAACTAGTGGATGTACCCAAATGCCTCAGAGAATTAAATGCCCAGCTGAGAACAATTCCAATCAATGGCAATATCTTGGGTGCAGTCAGATCTCTCAATCTTGGGTTATTGTTCAGCCACAAACTTCTGATTGTCAATTAAGGACAGGAGAGGAACTTCAATTTTCAACCAAGATCTGGAAAAATCTCAAAGCCTGGTCATTTCTATCTTTTTTTAAAAAAAGTCTTAATGTATCTCATAATTATAACATAAGTTCAAAATAGTGGGAAAAGAGAAAAAGAATTTTATATAAAACTCTTAATAAATCCCAATGTCAGAAAAATTCAAGCATTGTATGTTTATCTGTTGGCATTAATCTATACAGTTCCTCAAACAAATAAACTGAAGTTTCCTCAGTGACTCTTCAAACACACTTGAAAATATAATGCTGAAGAAAGGTTAAATAAATAAATAAATAAACACTAATATAGGTACCTATAGTACTCTTCATTCTTTTTTTTTTTTTTTTTTTGCTGTACGCGGGCCTCTCACTGCTGTGGCCTCTCCCGTTGCGGAGCACAGGTTCCGGACACACAGGCTCCGCGGCCATGGCTCGCGGGCCCAGCCGCTGCGCGGCATGTGGGATCTTCCGGGATAGGGGCACGAACCCGTGTGCCCTGCATCGGCAGGCGGACTCTCAACCACTGCGCCACCAGGGAAGCCCCACTCTTCATTCTTATAAGGCATATTTTAACAGGTAAGGATCTTTTGTGCCATACAACACAATATGAAGTTAGGGCCCTTCTTTATTTTTATGGATCTTCGAATGTAATGTGAGAAAATAACACCAGTGTGCTCCTGAAAAGCACTCCTGAGATGAGATTGTCATGAAAGGAAGATCTTTATTTAGATGACAATATCTACTTTTGATCTTTGATCTTGGCATAGGTACTTAGAAATTTCTATGGCAAATCACCTATTGCTAAACTTATAAAAGACAGTGTTTTAAGATTTCCCTTTATAACAAATAGTAGTTTATTTTATAACACTCTGATTATGCTTGTACAAGAAAAGTATGAAGTAAATCTTTGAATTTTGTATCACTCTAACTTTTAGACTAACAGTATTTGAGTGCGGGCTAGTCACTAATCTTTATTGGATCTTGGTTTTCTCATAGGTAATGAAGGAATGTTAAACTACAGGATTTCCTAAGGTTATTTTTTTATTTTTATTTTTTTCTGTACGTGGGCCTCTCACTGTTGTGGCCTCTCCTGTTGCGGAGCACAGGCTCCGGATGCGCAGGCTCAGCGGCCATGGCTCATGAGCCCAGCCGCTCCACGGCATGTGGGATCCTCCCGGACCGGGGCACGAACCTGTGTCCCCTGCATCGGCAGGTGGACTCTCAACCACTGCGCCACCAGGGAAGCCCCCCTAAGGTTATTTTTGTTCATAAAATCCATGAAACAAGATTCCTTTCCAGAAATACCTTAAATTCTACTGAATTAAATATGGATAAAGTGTTTTTAACTCCCCATATTTTCAAAAGTCTCATTGCTGCCAGAGAATTTTATACATGAGAATGTATTCAAACTTCGAGTAAATGACTAATATAATCAGGAAACATCCTTTGCGGATTTCTTTAGAAAAAACTTTAGTCATTCCTTCCCTCTAAATCTACAGGTACATGTGATATATTTCAGATGTATACCCTGGAAAATATTATGGTATATTTAAGATCAAAATTGATTCTGGGCCACAAAATTAGTTTTCAGCTAATATCTTCCTGAAAGCAATTCCTGGTAGTTCTTCTAGTGTTACCAAGATAGTATAACATCTGTTTTTCCTTGTACATAGTAAGAATTTAACAGAATTAAAAATCATAAAGATACAAAGAAATAATACCTTTCACTTCATTCTCCAACCTCAGGCTTACCAAATAGAAAAATGCCTGTCTGGTTTTGTGGTTGATATAGCCTTCTCTGATTGAGAAGTTAGCTATTTGGGAAAGGATGCAACATCTTTCTATCTTCCCTTGTACTATTGATTGCTATACTTGCACTATAGATTATAGTAAGATTAATGATTGCTTTATCAAGTTTACTTCCATTTTCACAATTTGTAGTACAATTTCTCTAGAATTCAGACAATGGTTCATATTTCAGTACTCTAGTAAGCCTTTATTCTCCTAGAAATTAGAAAGTGATGTTTCTTGACATGACATTTTAGACATGTCAATCAATCATATTTGAATGTCATGTTTCAATTCATCAAATGTGATAAATAGATTTGAAGATTATTTAGTCAAGGCACTTAAGAGTCTAGTTTTACTTTATCCTGAAAAAAGTTATGAATACCTAGTAAAATAAATAGAGGTAAAAATTATTGACACTTTAATGACATTAAGGATATATTTGTCAACTTTGTTCTTAGTTTTATTCTATAGAGTCAGTTATTCATTCATTCAGCATGTTAAGGATATGATCAACATGCCAACTAGAAATGGATATTGTTTCTGCATAGTAAGTAATTGTTCCCTCACTAGAGGTAACAATTCTAAATCTAGGTTAGTTACTAATCTGCTAGCAGATGCTCAAATGACAATAATTTATTGCAACTCTGAAAAATAAACTTTTTTGCCAGTAGGTCAGATTATTTGAGATACCTTTGATCACTATCTCTAATTGCCCCCTTCAGCAAAATATCCCATTGCCATTGGTATTTGGATTGGAAGTCTATTATCTCATAATTAATTTGAGTAGAGTGAATATTCTCTTCATTTACAGATGTTGGAGTTATTTATCTACCTTCTCATAATTCTATGTTTGTACATTCTATAAGTATTCCTGTGTTGAAATTCACACCTTTCTTTAACTTGTTTGTTGAGTACTGATTAAGGAGGAAATAAGAGGAAATGAATCTAGCCTCTTCCCAAATTTGAACACATTCAATAAAGCCAATGCTTGCCTGCTTTACACAAATCCTATGGGTCTTATTTGGGGAAAATGTTATATGAAGGCTGAATCCTCCATATAGCTTATTTGCTAGTGACCATGCTTTACCATATTAATACTCATGTAGTTAATAGAAAATTGTCACAAATTCTAAAAAAGTTTTCTTATGTTTATTATTTTAAATTTTTAGATTTCTGTGAACATTTTAAGGCAAATTAGGAGATGGTTTATTAGATAACTATCATGTCATTTACTTTGTGCATTTTATTGGAAGATTTTCAATATCTACTTAATGTGTGGATTGAACTTTGCTAATCAGAATCACTGAACATAGAAATGCCAGGATATTTTTAAATAGCCAGTCTGTCAATTCAGAATAAATAATATCTGTTAAGCTTTGGTATAAATTTTTTGAAAGAATTGTTTCCAAAACCTTGCTTTGTAGAGGAAAACCTTAGTATATTAGGGATAGAGAAAAACAGTGTTTTCTCTTGATAAATATTTAGAAATAATTTGGGCTCTAAAAATATAGTCATATTTTGTTTATGCTATAAATAATAATGTAATATTGTACCTATATAGTGCTTTCATCCAGGGGATGCCAAAGCAAATTTGGGCTTGGATGCATAATTTTGAAACATGGAAATGAAGAGCTGCCCATCCTCCTTTCATTTGCATTTATATTGAGAACCCAACAGAGCTTGGTTAACATAAGTGTTCAACACCAATTGCAAGTTTGTTGGTTTCCATAGAGTCGCATGAATGCACATCATGTTGTCTTGGAAACTAAAGTATCTATAAACGCAGTTGTCCTCTGTTTAGATTGTGAGAGCAGCTATGAACACTTTCTTAGATTATAAACTATGCAAACTGTAAGTTCATATTCATGTTACCATGGTAACAAGGACAGATGTCCATTATATAAGATGAAAATTATAAAAAATTTGATTATTTGAAAGCAGACTCATATCTAACTGTAAATGTTTCCTTTTTCTTTGTTTCTATTCATTCTAAAATGATGATATAAGTATAAATAACTAAGACCACAGAGTACATATTTCATATATTTCACTTATTCTCAAAGCACTTTATACAATTCTAAAATATTTGGTTAGGGCACCTGCCGGATGCTGGTGAAGGATCTTGATGCCCAAGGAGATGGGAGGAACCCCCAAGTGAACCGGTAGGACATGGGGGCACTGAGGGGGGAGGAGAAGTGGAGACCAGACAGGACCGGAGCCCCTGACGGGTGGCTGGTGGGGGGGAGGGTCCCACGCCTGGAGGGACCCTCGGGGACTTGGATCAGGTAAGAGTGCACCAAGCATATCCCCTGCCCAATCGGCCTGGGAAGCATGCCTGGTTAGCCTGCCCAGCTCTCAGGCTGGATCCTATACCCTCAGAAGCCTCCCCTGGGCCGTGTGGATCCTGGGGGCATAGGAGGGAGACCGGGGGAGAACAGGAGAGGCAGGCAGAAGGGGCTTAATCTCCAAAATATACAAACAACTCATGAAGCTCAACATCAGAAAAAGAAACAACTCAATTAAAAACTGGGTGGAAGACCTAAATAGACATTTCACCAAAGAAGACATACAGATGGTCAAGAGGCACATGGAAAGATGCTCAACATCACTAATTATTAGAGAAATACAAATGAAAAGTACAATGAGGTATCACTTCACACTGGTCAGAATAGACATTATCAAAAAATCTAGAAACAGTAAATGCTGGAGGGGGTGTGGTGAAAAGGGAAACCTCCTGCACTGTTGGTGGGATTGTAAATTGATACAACCACTATGGAGAACAGTATTGAAGTTCCTTAAAAATCTAAAAATAGAACTACCATATGACCCAGCAATCCCACTACTGGGCATATACCCTGAGAAAACCATAATTCAAAAAGAGACACATGACACAATGTTCATAGCAGCACTACTTGCAATAGCCAGGACATGGAAGCAACCTAAATGTTCAACAGATGAATGGATAAAGAAGATGTGGCACATATATACAATGGAATATTACTCAGCCATAAAAGGAAATGAAATTGAGTTATTTGTAGTGAGGTGGATGGACCTAGAGTCTGTCATACAGAGTGAAGTAAGTCAGAAAGAGAAAAACAAATACTGTATGTTAACGAATATATATGGAATCTAAAAAAAATGGTACTGATGAGTCTAGTGGCAGGGCAGGAATAAAGACATAGACATAGAGAATGGACTTGAAGGCACAGGGGTGGGGAGGGGGACGTGGGTGAAGTGAGAGAAGCATCGGCATATATACACTACTAAATGTAAAATAGATAGCTAGTGGGAAGAAGCAGCAGAGCACAGGGAGATCAGCTCGGTGCTTTGCGATGACCAAGAGAGGTGGCATAAAGAGGGTGGGAGGGAGGCTCAAGAGGGAGGGGATATGGGGATATCTGTATGCTTATGGCTGACTCACTTTGTTGTACAAGAGAAACTAACACAGCATTGTGAAGCAATTATACTCCAATAAGATGTATAAAAAATAATAAATAAAATAAATAAATAAAATAAAATATTTGGTGATTCAATAAATAAATTACCTGTACATTTATTAATATTTACTTAATCATGTTTCTTGCTTAATTGAATTATTGGCTTAATAATTATTATTATCATAATATTAAGATTTATTAAAATAAAATAGCAAAAAATATAGATTTTATTAACTAATAATAATACTTTTATTTAAACCACAACTGATATAAACTTAGTGGTGTTTTTATCTATATATTTCTTTGACCTCCCTCCCTGCATTTGTTATAGTTAAATCCAAATTCTTATTGGTGTTTTTGTTAAGATAAATGAGTTTTCTTGTTATAGAAACAAGGGTATTAAAATAAATTGTTAAAAACTGAAAAATTTAGATCTGTAGGCCCTTTAGATATATTTAACTGTTTATGTCTCTTTTATTTTATAGCAACTGAATTTGAAAAATCATGCATGCTGCCTATAAATTTTTAAATATAAGGAAGTTAATCAGTAGAAAATTCCAAACCATATATTTTTAGAAAAATGAGTAATATTATGCTCCTTCTTTATTGATTCTTTCCCTTACTATAAGAAGATGCACATATTTCTTAAATGAGCATGTCAGTATAAATATTTTGCATTATATATATCATTATTTATGTAGCTAATCCCCTATAGATGGAAAATTAGGTTGTTTCCAATTATCCTATTACTAATTATATAGGACTATTTTTACATATATATATATATATATATGTTTACATCTATATATTTTTCTGTAGATGGATCCCAAGAAATATTTTGTTTTATATATAAAACTTAATAGTTAGAGACAATATTATAAATTATCTTTGACAATATTCACTAATAATAATTATGTGAATAGGGTGTATTTTTCCTATTTTGCAAAAATGCAGTATGCTTATATAAAATTTTATCATATATGTGCTAATGCATACACATGTAGGATACATTTTAAAAATTAAGCATCTTGCATATGTATTACACATACAAATATGATGTTATTTAAGGTGTATATATATCTATCCTGAAAAAACTTTTAGTCATTTTTTAATTGTTCAATTCAAGGAACTTAAACTTGGAATTAACAGTAAAAAAATTCAAGAACAAATGAGACAAATACCTTAGGCTTTATGAAAAGAAACATAAAATAATCAACCATGGTGAAATCCATGAGTGCAAGAAACAAATGTTAAGCAGAGTCTGAATGCTGGATCAGCACTGTCATTAGTAGAGAGAGGGTTGAGATCCACTTCAGATTACAGAGTGCAGTGGGGAGGAGCCAGTGCTATTCATGAAACACAAATTAGAGGTTAAGCAACCTTTGGTGATAGAGGGATAATTGCAGGAGATATTAAAGAAGTGTACTTCACATTAATTAATATTCAAGTATGGCTCAAATAAATAAATCTGTTATCTTGCAATGTATGTGAGTAATCTCAAAATTCCATGTCAAGCAGTGATTCCGTGGTTTTAGCGTTGAGATGAATTCAGATTCCCCCATGACGCTTTCCTTTTTTGTGGTGCTTTTCCTCTTCTTTCAGTGCTCAGGTTCATTGAAAGCAATTTTTCCCATGATTCATGTTACTCTATAAGATTAGGTGATGTCAACTTGCACAGTTGTGAAAAACTTGTTCTTTCATTCTCTGACCACTATCCTCTGTCCGGCACCAGGATGTCTGTGAGCATTGGATTTTCTATCACTCTCTTGGGAATATATCACATATCTTATTTAATTTATTTGTTATATTTCATTTTGGGGTTCCATTTGTGTTGCATGTTTGAATCATATTTTCCATTGCTGGTTATGTGGAAATTCAATTTATTTTTTGTATGCTGACCTTTGTCACTTGCCATGTTCACTTATGAGTTCTAGTAGCTTTTTTGTTGCTTTTAAAGTATTTTCTATGTATGCAATCATCTCATCTGTAATTAGTCATTTTCACTTCTTCTAAACCATACGCCTTACATTTATTTGTTTTTGTTGTTTTATTACATTAACTAGCTCTTCCAGCACAATGTTGAATAAAAGTGGTAAGAACAAACATTCTTGATTAGTTTTCCAACCTAGGGATAAATCCGTTCATTCTTTCACCATTAATTATCATGCTAGATTTAGGTTTTATGCTAATTATTTTTATTAAGTTGAAGAAATTCTCTAATTCCCAGTACACTTAAAATATTTATCAAAAATGGGTATTGAATTTTGTTACATGTTTTTCTGCATCTAACTAGATGATCATGTGTTTTATTCCATTTTAATCTGATAATACAAGTTAAATTAATTAGATTTTCTAATATGAAAATCAAATGTATTACTGGAATAATTTCTACCCAGTTCTGATGTCTGATCAGTTTATGCATGTTAATGGATTTGATTTACCAAAATTTTGTCAGATCCTTACATTTAAGTTCATGAGGGATATTGATTTTTAGGGTCTTTGTTTTGTTTTGTTTCTTGTTTGTCTTTGTTTTGTTTTGTTTCTTGTTTGGGGGTTATTTTTTGGTAATTTTCTTGTAACAGTCTTTGCTGCCAATTATATTAGGTAAATGCTGGCCTCAAAAAATGATGTACTAAGTGATTTTCCTTCTTCTATTTAGTGGAAGATTTTATGCACACTGGTTATTTCCTCTTTAAATGTTTTGTAGAATGATTTTTTTGAAGCCATTTGATTCCAAGGTTTCTTGTAGAAGGTTTATTAGCTATGACTTTCATTTTTACTAAAAGATAAAGTTTATTCAGATTACTTAATTCTTCATGAATGAGCTTTTGATATTTATGTTTTTAGGAATTCATTTTAATTATCTTTATTATCCTTTTTCTATACTAGGATCTATAATGACATCCATTATTTAATATTTGATTAAACTCATTTGATATCTTATGAATTTATTACATCTCCTGGATGTATAATAGGCATTTCACATATAATATGACCCAATAGAGTTTTTTAATTTTTAAAAAAAATTTAATTAATTTTTATTAGAGTATAGTTGCTTTACACTGTTGTGTTTGTTTCTGTTATACAGCAAAATGAATCAGCCACATGTGTACATATACCCTCTCTTTTTTGGATTTCCTTCCCATTTAGGTCACCAAAGAGCACTCAGTAGAGTTCCCTGTACTATACAGTAGGTTCTCATTAGTTATCTATTTTATACATAGTATCAACAGTGTATATATATCAATCCCAGTCTCCCAATTCATTCCACCCCTCCTTCCCCACTTGGTGTCCATATGTTTGTTCTCTATGTCTGTGTCTCTATTTCTACTTTGCAAATAAGTTCATCTGTATCATTTTTCTAGATTCCACATATAAGTGATATTATACGATATTTGTTTTTCTCTTTTTGACCTACTTCACTCTGTATGACAGTCTCTAGATCCATCCACGTCTCTGCAAATGGCACAATTTCATTCCTTGTTATGGCTGAGTAATATTCCATTGTATATATCCCCTCCAAAGGAAGATGGCTAAAGATGTTGACTTTTGTATATTTGGACCAATGTTGCTTTAAAAAAAATCTTTCCAACATACAGGCACAAGCTTTGAGTGTCCCTATAACAGCAGTACCAAAGATGTTAGCTAATAGATATTTTAGTGGATAATCTGTCAACTGGTCCAGTATAAGTTACAGCCTTTCCATTTTTTCTCATTTTAGGTATCTTGGACTGAGCAGTGGGACCTTTACTATGTTTTTCCTGATAAATACACATACTGGCCACTCCTTATCATCTCTTTCTTTGAAAGGTGAAAGTGTTAAGCATTAACACATTGATGATAAGGAGGGGACCACATCTTCTTTATCCATTCCTCTGTTGATGGACATTTAGGTCACTTCCGTGTCCTGGCTATTGTAAATAGTGCTGCAGTGAACATTGGGGTGCATGTATCTTTTTGAATTATGGTTTTCTCCAGGTATATGCCCAGGAGTGGGACTGCTGGGTCATACGGTAGTTCTATTTTTAGCTTTTTAAGGAAACTCCATACTGTTCTTTATAGTGGCTGTATCAATTTATATTCCCACCAACAGTGTAGGAGGGTTCCCTTTTCTCCACATTCTCTCCAGCATTTATTCTTTGTAGAATTTTTGATGATGGCCATTCTGAGTGGTGTGAGGTGATATCTCAATGTAGTTTTGATTTGCATTTCTCTAATAATTAGTGAGGTGGAGCATCTTTTCATGTGTTTGTTGGTCATCAGTATGTCTTCTTTGGAGAAATATCTATTTAGGTCTTCTGCCCATTTTTTGATTGGGTTGTTTGTTTTTTTGACATTGAGCTGCATGAGCTGGCTGTGTATTTTGGAGATTAATCCCTTGTCAGTTGCTTCGTTTGCAAATATTTTCTCCCATTCTGAGGGTTGTCTTTTCATCTTGTTTATGGTTTCCTTTGCTGTGCAAAAGCTTTTAAGTTTCATTAGGCCCCATTTGCTTATTTCTGTTTTTATTTCCCTTACTCTAGGAGGTGGGTCAAAAAAGATCTTGCTGCAATTTATGTCAAAGAGTGATCTGCCTATGTCTTCCTCTAAGAGTTGTATAGTGTCCTGTCTTACATTTAGGTGTTTTACCCATTTTAATTTGTGTATTGTGTTAGAGAATGTTCTAATTTCATTCTTTTACATGTAGCTGTCCACTTTTCCCAGCACCATTTATTGAAGAGACTGTCTTTTCTCCATTGTATATTCTTGCCTCCTTTGTCATAGATTAAGTGACCACAGGTGTGTGTATTTATATCTGGGCTTTCTATCCTATTCCATTGATCTGTATTTCTGTTTTTGTGCCAGTGCCATACTGTCTTGATTACTATAGCTTTGTAGTATAATCTGAAGTCAGGGAGCCTGATTCTCCAACTCCATTTTCCTTTCCCAAGATTGCTTTGGCTATTTGGGGTCTTTTGTGTATCCATACAAATTGTAAGATATTTTTGTTCTAATTCTGTGAAAAACGCCATTCCAAATATGGTTCTTAATACACAATGCTTTCTAAAACTATTTCATCTGTTGAATATTTGTAACATTATTTAACTAGTTTATTTAACTTGTTTGATGTGCCACCCTTTACTTTTCCCTTTCTCATTATTAGTCCTATCCAATTATTTAATATATGTTACTATGTTTCAATCAGTAAATTTTTCTAACATCTTTTCTCCAACACTATTGTCACCATATAAATCTTTCATTCTGGCTGGAGAAACAGTCAGAGAGTCCTGTCTTTTAAATTTTTTTTTCAATAGTCTTCTCCTGGCTTCATTGACTGTACACCATGCACACACAGATCAGTATTCAGCCAATATTCAATCAAGCATTCCATTCCATTGGACTCACCTGCAGATGTCTGGTGTGATCTTTCTTTCTCTCTCTCCCTCCCCAGTTTCCTCTTCTGTGGTTCTATGCTCACTAATTCTAGCCACTTCAATCTCTTGTACTCTTATCTCTATCCTCCCAATTCAGGGTATGCCTAGCTGTGTTTGAGTTCTCCCTCTCTGTGCTACAGACTATTTCTCAGCAGTTAGCTGAACAATTATAGAGCTACCTTATTTGGTTCTGTTTTCTCAGAGATTGTAATTCTGTGCTGCCTTGGTCCAATACCAAAGAAGAGTGATTTTATATATTTTGTCTAATTTTCTAGTTCTTTATGGCAAGAGGACAATTGCCATAGAAGTTAATTTTTCATGGCCAGAAGTAGACGTCTCACATTCTTTTTGAAATCTATTTTTTATTAGATATAGAATTGTGGATTGACAATCTCTTCCCCTAAATTCTTTGAAGATCTTTCTACTTTCTTCTGGCTTACCTTTTCTCTGATGATAAGTCTATGGTTACTCTTCTTCTTGTTCTTTTGTCTGTAATGTGTCTTTTTTCTCTTGCTCCTTTTGAGTTTCTATATATCCCTGGTTTTCCACAATTTAATTATTATATGTCCTGTTCTGGTTTTCTTGGTTTAATCTTGTCTGAGGTTTACTGAGCTTCTTAAGTTTGTGTGCTTATAGTTTTCATATAATTTGAAAAATGTTCATGATTATTTTGATTTATTTTCTGCCTTCTTTCCCCTTCCACACTTTTATTTTATGGACTTGATAAACATATTTCAGATCTTTTCATATTGCCCAATAGATTTCTGAGATTCTTCATTTATTTTGAGCCTTTCGTTGTGTATGCATGTTTATCATTTCAAATGTCATACATTCCAATTAATTAATCTATTCTTTTGATTTTCTTATCTCCTATTATTCTGACCAGTAACATTTTTATTTCACATATTTTCACCTCATTGCTGAATGTTCCATTTGATTCTAAATTTATCTTCCTTATGTTTGTGATTTTCTTTAAATCCTTGAGAATATTTATTGTACTTGTAACAATTTTTTCAAGTACTTGTTAACCTGTTTTATCATTGCTGTTTTTAAGAGTCTCTCTCTCTATAGACTAATTGTTCTACTAGTCATTGATTATCCTTTACATTTTTTTTACATATCTAGGGAGTTTTAATTGGTTGCTGTATATTGCTGTACATTTCATGTTGATAGATACTGGGTTTAGTGTACTTCTTTTAAAAAAATAGAGGTCTTTGTTTGTGCTGGTAGATCAGATATGCATGGATCATCTAGATCTTCTGTCATGTATTTTTTTTTAACTTTTAAGTAAAAGTTTTAAATTCTTTTACCCATTACTGTATTGCTAGTATAGCCCACTAGTAAGACATGACCTTGATGGGGTTCTCCACTGAAGTACAGTAGGTTCAGCAAGGACTCATCAATACAGTGGTCAGTACTCAAATATCTCCTAATCTTGTGTGAGTTTGGGGAACTTTTCATTTTACTGCACTAGAGTTAGATTTTGCCCAGCCTCATAGAATTTCATGCTATATATATGTGGATTAGTTGTCAGTTACAAACTCAAGGACCACTTCATCACATTCCTGGAGCTGTTTCTTAATGCAATGCTCTCTTCTCTAATACTCTGCAAGTATTCCAGACGCCTCAGCCATTTTGAACTGTGATATATGTCTTTTCAATGCAATGTAAAATTTGGTTTCATCCCGGTGTAACATAATCTGGAAAACGTTTTCAGGTAGAGAGCCTGAGCAGTTGTAGAGTTCACCTGCTTTGTTTTTGTTTTCCTAGGGGTCACAGTCCTGAGTTGTCTGTTGTCCAATGTGAAAAGACAGTTGCCTCATATCTTTTTCCAGGTTTCTAATTGTTTTTGAGGGAATGATAGTCCAGTCCCAGCTACTCTAATATGCCCAAAGCATAAGAGCTACTAGTGGTTTTTCAAGAAGAAAAGCACTTAACCGCTCTGTAATTTAGTTTCCTTATCATTAGAGTTGTGATTATAATATATACCTTATTAAATGTTATTGCCTTTATCTCAAGCCTTACTACAACTAAGATAACCTGAACTTTTATTGTGTTGCTTTCCCATAAAAGTGCTCTTTTCTCCAAACTGCCAAATCTATTGGGAGACAAGTCACCTAAGGCCATCTCGATCATACCACGAAACTAACTGTAAAAGTTTGTTTGGCTCATTTGCCAACGCTCCTTCATTAGACTAGCAGATGTAATCATATCCTGATGTGCCTGTTTACCTCTGTCACCAAAGTAGCTACCTCATCCATCATCACCCAGGCTTTTATTTCTATATTGATTTGTACATCTCAATCTATGTCAATCCTCTTTTTGCTTGTCCTCTTAAGTCTTTTCACTGGAACCATAAATCTGCCTTTACTAAATGTCCAGTTTTTCTCAATTTCTTCTCTGAAAATTTCTTCCACCTCCTGGTGTTAACTGATCTGTGGTTATTTTCTGAGATTTCTCCTTAATCTGTAGACTTCTTAATCGGAAGCTCATTTTCTCCATCATCTCTCTTTGCCTTCATTCTAAAAAAGTGTGATAACTATCCTTCCTGTTTTCCCTTTTTGCTATCCACCCATTTATTTTCCTTTCTCCTTAACATACTCTTTTCTCTTGTAAAATCTTGTGTCTGTATAAGTCATCCATAACATCTCTTCCTGCTATCACCTACTGAACTCTTGGTTATGCCTAGTGATCATGTAAAATTTCAACTTGAACCTACTCTAGCACATTAACTTAAAATTTGGATTATTAATGTAATCGCTCCTTCAATGAGACCAATTATCTCAATAGAGCTAACAACATCTGCATTCTGATTGAATCCAATTTCCTTCCCCCCCTTCTTGTTATTTCCTTCATAATTTTTGTGGTTTTCCCTAATAATCTGCTTTCTGGTTCATCCTTCTCTCCTATAAAATTAAATATGCCTCAGAGTTCTCTTTACTTTCTTTACTCTCTGTTGAGTTCACTCAGTCTCCTGACTTTATTTCCACCTCTCTCCAGTCTCATTATCTCCTCTGAGCTTAAATCTCATATGATAAGCTATGGATAAAAGACTACATGTCTAACAGATATCTCATACTTAATATGAGTATAACAGAGTTCTTACTTTTCATTACTCTAATAAAAACTATTATCTTCTTCAGTCTTTCTCACCTTAATTTATTTGTAGCATTATCTACCCATTTACAAAAACCAAAGATCTAAATGCCATTCTTATAACTTTTTCTCATTAATATTCACATTAAACTTTTCAACAAAGATTGTTACTTTACCATCAATTTATATTTTCACCTTCGTTCTATCACTAATGCCACCACATAAATTGTAGTAATCTGAAATACTGAAAAAATTTCCCCAGTTAGTGTTTTTGTTCTCCAATTTCTTTTCCCACAATTCAGTTTCTACTGTATATCCAGAAAGACTTGAGTTACCCTCCATGGTGAACATTTTACTATGTGTACACTGACTAAACTTTTATTCTATAATATTCAAGTCCATTTCCATTTCTGAGTCTCTGCAGTTGCTTTTCCTTGGCCTGAAGCACACCTTTTTTGACTCTAAGTATAGTAAACTACTTTCATTTTTATTTTCACTTAGCTGAAATGTCAGACATTCTGAGTAGTCTTTTTTTTAATGTAAAAATATGCAAGTGTCAGATGTCACTGATGTGTTCAACATTTTACTTTTATTTAAAATTAGATTCTAAATAATCCACTAAAGTCATTTTAATAACATAAATATGTTCATGTAATATTGACACTTTATGAATATCTTTGAATTTAACAAAGGAAAGTGCTACATTGTCATAAAACGTATGCTTACAACTTTACCATGAAAAATGAATATTGGAACTTAGATTTTATATCCCCCATTGTGTTACAGACCTACAGCGGTATTATACTATATTGTAGTACCTCATACAGTTCTGTCACAATAAAGTTGTGACTCAAATGAACTTTGTCACAATGTTGACTGTCTAAATTTATTTCTGAGATAAAGCAAATTGCTTTATTTTGACTAGATTTATGAAAAGGTGCATTTCTACATTTGAAACTCTTAATCATAATGGAAAATTTCTTAAGCAGGCATCTGACTTAAGAACAACCCTAATGATCATGAAAGCTGTTAAATCATTACTTGAACAATTACTGAAGGGACTCAATATCTAACATATTGTTAAGAGAGGGGTAAACAAGAACATCTCTCTTAATAGAAAAAGCTTAATAATAATCTCAAGCATTATTGTATTTTTTTTTTTTTAAAGAAGATGTTGGGGGTAGGAGTTTATTAAGTTATTTATTTATTTTTGCTGCGTTGGGTCTTTGTTTCTGTGCAAGGGCTTTCTTTAGTCGTGGCAAGCGGGGGCCACTCTTCATCATGGTGTGCGGGCCTCTCACTATCGCGGCCTCTCCTGTTGCGGAGCACAGGCTCCAAACGCGCAGGCTCAGTAGCTGTGGCTCACAGGCCTAGCCGCTCCACGGCATGCGGGATCCTCCCAGACCAGGGCTCGAACCCGAGTCCCCTGCGTTAGCAGGCAGACTCTCAACCGCTGCGCCACCAGGGAAGCCCCGCATTATTGTATTTTAAAAGTAGATGGAAACACATTCGGAATTCTAAAGACATGGATTTTTTAGTTTTTGAAGTTTTTCAGATAATGTATTTTCCTAACACCAAAATATGAGTTTAATAAGTGGGTTTAGGGAAAAGTATTATGATATAAAGAGATTTTTAACATACTATGTTAAAACACAGACATGGAATAGAGAAATTAAGCAAAGTTGTGGCCTTTCACTTTATTTTTTTCCTATTTTATTGAGATATAACCAACATATATTGTATAAGTTTAAGGTGTTCATTATAAAGATTTGAAATATTGCAAAATGATTACCACAGTAAGTTTACTTAACATCATCATTTCACATAATTACAATTTTTTTGTTCCTTCTGATAAGAACTTTAAGATCTACTTTCTTAGCAACTTTCAAATATACAATACAGTATTGTTAACTATAGTTTCTTCATGTACATTTCATCCCAGAACTTATTTATCTTAAAGCTGAAAATTTGTATCTTTTACCAAATTTACCAAATTCCCTTATCCCTCACCTCCCCCAGCCCCACCTCTGACAATCACAGATCTGGTCACTGTTTTTATGAGTTTATTTGGATTTTGGGGGGTTTTTTTTGTTTTTTTTTTCAGTACGCGGGACTCTTACTGTTGTGGCCTCTCCCGCTACGGAGCATAGGCTCCAGACGTGCAGGCTCAGCAGCCATGGATCATGAGCCCAACTGCTCCACGGCATGTGGGATCTTCCTGCACCAGGGCACAAACTCATGTCCCCTGCATTGGCAGGTGGACTCTCAACCACTGCGCCACCAGGGAAGACCCTATTTGGATTTTTTTGTTTTGTTTTGTTTTGCTTTGTTTTATATTCCACATTTAAGTAAGATCATTCAGTGTTTGTATCTTTTTGTCTGACTTATTTCACTTAGCATAATGCTTTCCAGGTCCATCCATCTTGTCACAAATGGCAGGATTTCCCTTTTTTATGGGTGAATAGTATTCCAGTGTGTGTCTGTGTGTTTGTGGGGGGGTCTGAGTGTATACAATTGCCAAGATATGGAAATACTAAGTCCGTCAATGAATAAATGGATAAAAAATGTGATATATATATATATATATATATATATGTGTATATCATATTTCTTTATCTATCTATCCATTGATGGACACTTAGTATTTCCATGTCTTGGCTATTGTAAGTAATGCTGTAATGTACATGTGAATGCAGATATCTCTTCAGGATAGTGATTTTGTTTTCTTCATATATATACTCAGAAGTTGAATTGCACTATCATACAATAGTCTTATCTTTAATTTTCTTCAAATCTGCACACTGTCTCCACAGTGGCTATACCAATTTATATTCAAATCAGTGCACAAGTGTTCACTTTTCTCCATATCCTTACCAGCGTTTGTTATGTCATCTTTCTGATGATAGTCATTCTGACAGGTGTGAGGTGATATCTTATAGTAGTTTCTATTTGCAATTCCCTGATGATTAGTGATGTTGAGCACCTTTTCATGTGCATGGCCATTGAATATCTTCTTTGAAAAAAAAATGATCTATTTGGACACCTTTCCTATTTTTTAAATGAATTAGTTTTTGGCTTTTATTTTATTTTATTTTTTTCCTATTGAGTTGTATGAGTTCCTTACATATTTTGGATATTAATCCCTTATCAGATGTGTGGTTTGCAAATGTTTGCTCACATTCTGTAGGTTGTCTTTTCAGTTTTTTGTTCATTTGCTATGCTATACAGAAGATTTTTAGTTTGATGTAATCTCACTTTTTTATTTTTAATTTTATTGCTTGTGCTTTAGGTGTTATATCCAAAAAATCATTGCAAAGACTCAAGTAAAAAAAAAAAAAAAGTTCCCTATGTTTTCTTCTAGGAATTTTGTGGTTTAGGTCTTATTTTCAAGTCTTTAATCCATTCTGGGTTTAATTTTTGTAAGTGTTGTAAGACAGGGATCTAGTTTAATTTTTTGCATGTGAATATTCAATTTTCCCAGGACCATTTACTGAAGACTGTCTTTTCTCCACCAAATATTTTTGAATACCTTGTCAAATATCAGTTGACATATGTTCATGCATGGGTTTATTTCTGAGCTTTCAGTTCTGCTCCATTAATCTACATGTCTCTTTTTATGCCAGTACCATACTGTGTTGATTACTATAGCTTTGTAATATGGTTTGAAATCAGCTTTTCACTTTAAAAATAGTAACATTATTTCTTTTACATTTGAGACACATTTTTAATAGAATCATAACCTTTGCAGTTAAATCTTTTTTTTTTTTTTTTTTTTTTTTTTTTTTTGTGGTACGCGGGCCTCTCACTATTGTGGCTTCTCCCATTGCGGAGCACAGGCTCTGGATGCACAGGCTCAGCAGCCATGGCTCACAGGGCTAGCTGCTCTGCAGCATGTGGGATCTTCCCAGACCGAGGCATGAACCCATGTCCCCTGCATCAGCAGGCAGACTCTCAACCACTGCGCCACCAGGGAAGCCCTGCAGTTAAATTTTTTAAACCAAGCACTAGTGTTTTAGTTTGTGAAACAATATCCAATAATTTTAAATTGGAAGAAAATAAAATGACTGGCATTTTCTCTCATATGCATTCGTATGTCAACAGCAAAAGATAGAAAAAAAATATATAGTGTCTGGAAATGTACATTAGATCAAATTATCAAATGTGTTTTGTGGTTAAGCTACAAGTCAATTAAGTCATACAACATAGGGTAAACACTAAAAATGAATTCCTAAGAGTTAAGTGCCAGTTGGTCAGATGACAGAAACAAACCAAACACACACACACAAAACTACGTGTGTATATGTTTATGAATATGCTTGTGTATATATATATATTTGTATGTATATATTTATATATTTAAAGGAAACCTATTTCCTTTTAGTTCTGGCATTACAAATAGATGAATATAAGCAAATAAGTAAAGGAAAAGTCTTATGACTCGATGATAATTATTTTAATTAAATAAATTAATATAAGCTCTAACCTTGAGCAGATAAACCTTATGCAACATTTTCCTTTTAATATGTTGTATAATAACTGTGTTTATCATAAAAAGGTGCATTCTTTGTGCCTAAATTATTGTGTTTTCTTGTTGAAAAATTCTTGAAAAAAATAGTGATCATTTTATTCTTATTTTAATAACATATTATATATTATTTAATATTATATATGTATATATATATACACACACACATATGTGTGTGTGTATGTGTGTCTGTGTCTTTATAGACTATTCATGAATGTTTTGGGCCAATTTAAAATACCCTGTTTTTCCTGATGATAATTTTGGAACAAAATCTATTTATTATATGACTATTATTCATTATGTGATGGATCTTTTAATCTTCAATAATCCTTAAGCCCTTGAAACTCTGATGTGTGTAAAGTTTTACTTTGAAAAGCAAATGTGATTTTAAAAATCTAAAATAATGATACTTCCACTGATGTGTGTGCTTGTACCAGGTGTATAGGATAGTGAAAAAAATCAGAAAAGAAGAAGCAAAACAATGTAGAGAGAAAAAGCAGATTAAACAAATAATTGTATCAAACCATGTTTGCACTTGTAGTATATCAAAATTTTTAAACAATGTGTTACAGTACATGAAGATTTCATTCTATTTAGAGGAAATCAGTGGCTTTAAAAAATATATAAAATGCTATTCTTAGCTCACAGAATAAACAAGAAGCAATAAAGAATTTAGACACTAGAGTTTTTAATTAAAATATGGAGATGCTGCTAATTCAGCTAATATTGATTGAGTTATGATAGGGCATTTTAAATATCTGGTTTAGTATTTCAAATAATATATCTATAGCATTAATTAAACCAGAAAAAATCATTTCTAGTTAACTTTTTCATCAGAAATTCTTATTTTTTAATTATCAAATATCAACTATGTAAGTCAGATTAGATCTGTGCTTTTTACCATGTAAAAGTCAAAGCCTGGCCTAAAAGGATATGTAAAATTAAGGGTGACATATAGATTGCATTTATATCAGGGATGAGAATGTAATGTTTCAGATGTTGCATTAGGGAGAAAAAAGGAATCTTTTTGAAGAATTCTGTGATTCCAAGTAGTCAAATAAATCAGGATTGTGTGTTTACTAAACTGAATTATATGCATATCATGGAATAAATCTACAATGTTGGCTACAGTAATGAGTATGCCGAAACTACGCCAGTATTTCATTTACTAATAGTAATGTATAGCACAAGACAGGTCGTAATATGTTTGCAGAAGCATTCAGGCAAGGAACTCAGGCATGTAGGCTTATTTTGCAGTGCAGAGTATACTGATTATGCTCAAACATTGTGTATCATCTCTGTTTGAGCCTATAAATCTATGTGGAAAATTTGAAGAACAGATTTTGATAAGGTACTATTGGAATTAATAGAGTTGCAAAATATATACCTACATGCAATCCTTGGGAAATAAAAACTATTTTTCCTCATACAGAAGAGAAGTGATATTTTCTTTAGTATGTCATGGGTTTTCTTAAAAAACATAATTTTCAATAATATAAAGTATGTTTTTCAACACACCTTTAGGAAATTTAGGAAAAGTTTATTTTAAATAAAACCCATTTATTTAGAAATTACATTACATAATGAGTTATTTTTAACCTGGTGTAGATAGCCCTCTCCCCATTCTGGAAATTGAGGTTTAACAAAATGGTATACTTTACTCATTATTATAGACAGATGAATATTCAAGAAATAGAATTTTCATTGTTTTTATCAAAACTGAAGAAAGAGAATTAGGTTTTACAGATCTAAGACCAGTAAGTTTCATTCTGTGCCATACCTTATCTTTCTTCAATGCAAAGTGTTGGAATACTATTTGCCATTATAAAATTATCAAGGGTTGCCCAATATTAGGCAGTGCATCATTTATCTCATCTTTTTTTTCTTGTCACTTCTAAAATTCTATGAATTTGTTCATACAGCTGTGGGAAATCTGTCACTCATACATTTTTTGGTGCAAATTCCAATCTGTAGAATCCTTATGGAGAAGAATTTGACAATGTCTAACAAAACAACATACGTGTTGATCTTATGACTCCAAAATTTCCCTTCTTGTGGAGTTTAGCTAAAGATAAGCCTCCAATAATATAAAAATACATAAATGTATATTTATTAATTGCAGCATTTTTTGTATTTACAATATACTGGTAGCAGTGTAAATACCCCGAACATAGAAGAACAGTTAATAAACTGGTATAGTCACAAAATGGTCATGCAGTTGTAAAATGGAAGGTAAAAGATCTATAAGATCTGATGTAGGATGATTTTCAAGAAAATAGAAAAGAATATCTATACATACAGAGAAATAACACATTTTGTGAAAAAGGAAGGGAAAATTAAAATAATATGTATTTGCTTACTCATGCATAAAGAGATAAACAAAGAAAGGATAAGCCAGAAACCAATAATATTAGTTCCTTATGTTGAGATGGAAGCATACAGTGTAGAAAGAATAGGAATAATAGGGGTTGAGAAGAACACGTCTGTGAATATATTTTTGATACCATTCTGACTTTTTAAATTATGTTAATGTTTCACATACTCAAAAAATAATAAACTCAGAAATCAAAGGGGATGGAGAAAACATACTAACATAAACTATAGGAAAGGAGGGGGAGAAAAATTAACAGTTTTTGGACAACATGCTCTTAGGCTAAACACAAATCCTGTACTTCAGTTGCTGTTTCATTTTCCTATTTTTATGTGTTAGCAACTCTTAAAGTACTTTCTGTGTATTCTGTGAGTGAGTAAATACGTTAATATCTTGAGATAATGAGATCCCAATTTGTTACTGTGTTAGTTGGAAAGCTCCTTGGGAGCTTCCCAGGTGAAATCTGAAACTGTTCCTATAGGAGTAGGGAAGGGAGAGACTAAATAAAAAGGCAGACTGCTTCAGATTGGTAGGTGGCAGGTTTGGAATTGGCAGATGATCGATGGATACATAATAGATAGATATTGAAATAGAAGAGAGGTTTATAGATATGTGTGAAAGTATGCATATACATTCATTTATTTCCTAACCCTGTCTTCTGATGTAGCCAAGAAGCCATGACCTTTGGTAGCACAGAACAGTGTCCAGATTTTGGCTTCTATATTCAAGCCTTTACTAAAAGGAGCTAGTGGTCCTTCATGACATGGCATTGCCAGGACTAGATCAGCTGATCCTAGATGAGCCTAGAATACATTTTTGTGCTAACAAGTCAGGAAGTGTTTAAAGAATGATGGAGATATTTCAAAAGAACACAAGATTCAACATGAAGGAGTCCATACTGGAAATTTCTGACAATTTACGTATCAAATAAATAAATATAAGTAGATAATTATAATACAGTGAATACAATAAGAACCCATGAACCCATATTGATATAAATAAATTAATATATGCAAACAAATAACTAAGAAGGGAAAGTTCTTAATTATGGTAGAAAGACAGTTGAAATATGTAGAATTATAAAATTTGGTAACCATAAAAATAATAATTGACCTAGGCAAGAATCATCAATGAATGCTTAATTAGTATTTGAAAGTTTTATGATTAATAGCTAATTGTAAGAATCTCAAAGTATAGCACCATAATATACTTATTGATTACAATGGGGAAATAATTTCACAGCGGATAAAGCTGGAAGTCATCGCCTTAACTGAGTGATTAAAATTAAGATCTACAGTACTGGAATAAATAGGCATTATGATTGCCTTGATTAGGATGCACTGAGAGAAAACACAACATGTGTTGAAAGCCCTTAAAGAGACACTGTGGGACTTCCCTGGTGGCGCAGTGGTTAAGAATCTGCCTGCCAATGCAGGGGACACTGTTCGATCCCTCGTCCGGGAAGATCCCACATGCTGCAGAGAAGTGAAGCCCATGCACCACCATTACTGAGCCTGCACTCTAGAGCCCGTGAGCCACAACTACTGAGCCCGCGTGCTGCAACTACTGAAGCTCGAGTGCCTAGAACCCATGCTCTGCAACAAGAGAAGCCACCACAATGAGAAGCCTGTGCACTGCAATGAAGAGTAGTCCCCCACTTAATGCAACTACAGAAAGCCCATGCACAGCAGTGAAGAAGCAACACAGACAAAAAAATAAGTAAATAAATAAATAAATAAAAATAAAAGTAAAATTATATTTAGAAAAAGAGAGAGAGACACTGTGCCATTCATGAAGAGAAAAATCCTTCTGCTGGCTTTGAAGAAGTGAGCTGCCACACTGTACAAGAACCTGAGATTGCCATTGTGGCAAGAAATGCATGGGGGTTCTAGCACCTGAAAGGGAGCCCTGGCTGACAGTTGGCAAGAAAATATGGAACTCAGTCCTACAACTGCAAATAACTACACTCTTCTAACAAACTTGGAGCTTGGAAGAGGACCCTAAGTTCCAGAAAGAAACAAAGCCCACCCAGTAACTTGATGGCATCATTGGGAGATATTGAGTGGAGGACCCAGTTAAGCTCTGCCCAGGCTTGACTGACCCTGACCCACAGAAACCGTGAGATAATAAATGTATGTTAGTTCAGACTGTAAAATCTGTGATAATTTGTTACACAACAGAGACAATTAATACATACATGTTATTAGTATAATTCATCATCTCTACACCAGGCTACTAAAACATTTGACTGACACTGTCATGTTGTCCCTGATCATACTGAAAATACAGTGTAATACATTTACTTAAATTTTTATACTGTGTAAAAATATATTCTTTTTGTACATTTAAAAATTTGGATTTTCAAATTATCTTCTACTATTAATTAGATTTATCTTACAACTGTTAAATATGAAACCTACCACAGAGCCAAATTTTAGCTGTCAAATGATTTATTACTAAGAGTAGTTTTTAAAAAGTACATCTTTCCTATAATAATATCTATATATGATATTACTTAAATAGTTCTTTATTTACTTATATGTACAACAATTTAATTATTGATATCTGTTTGTGTGAGCATACTTTGAAACAAATTAAAAATTCTTTTCTAAAAATCTTTTTATCAAACTTTACTTTTTAGAATAGTTTTGGATTTACTCAAAAATCAGAGAATATAATACAGAGAGTTCCCAGTTTCCTTTATTATTAACATCTTAGGTTAGTATGATGATTTGTTACAGTAAATTAACCAATGTTGATACATTATAATTGAAGTCTATAGTTTATTTTAGATTTTATTAGTTTTTACCTAATGTCCCTTTTCTGTTGGAATATTTTGAACAATATTCGGGTAGTTGAAGAAACTTCCTCAACTGGATTCTCTAATTATTTTTTTCTTGATGAGATTAGTGCTATGGGTTAATGCTAAGAAGACCACAGAAGTAAAGTGCCATTGTCATTACATCATATCAAGTATACATATTGTCAACATGATTTATGACTTTGATGTTGCTATTCATGCAATAATTAAATACACAAATGAGAACTGATGGGAGCCAGATTCTCACTGTTGGAGTGGGAGTTTACAGATAAGCAGGCGAAGAAGCTAGAATGATGCATGTGGTAATGGACTGGAGACATAAGAGTAAACTCAAGTTTAGCTGAGTATAAATACAGAGGGTTACCCACAGAAATATTTATAGATATGTGTAAATATGCAGGTTTGTATAAACACATGTAATTTTGCTCTGTTAGCAGAGAAGGTTAAAAACAAACAAACAAACATCCCAGTAGCAAGAAGCACATCTGGTACCCAGATCTTGTTTACCTTTACCATTCTCCAATAAAAGCTACTAGGACTTCCTGTAGAAATACCTGATTCTAAGACTAGGGAAGAAAATACAAATATAGCATCTTGTAATGTCAGAAAGTAAGAAAATGCCCAAACACATACACACACACACACACACACACACAGTGATAGGAGTTCAAGGGCCAACTAACTGAGTCCTCAGTGTTCAGCCAAAGCTGAAACAATATGAACAATCTTAACATAGTATTATAACACAAAGTATAAAATAAATATCCATAAGACCATACAAATATTAATTAATTAATGGGGAAGAAGAGACAAATGTCTCATGCAGAATTATTCCAACTAATTTATGAAGATACTCCACCCTCAAGTTGGGAGAGTATGACTCCCCATTCCAGGTATGGGCTGGACATAAGAATTTCTAAGGTATGTAGTGTGGAAATGTGGGGACGGAGTAAAGCAGGAAGAAACTTGACTTGGTGATTGAGGACAACAAGAAGTCATAAATCCTTTGTTATTTTGAATTACTTACTCCAACAACCTATAAGAGTATCTGCAGTTTATTGTCTGATGTCAAACTTGTTGGCATGTGCAGTCACAGGATGAACCAGGGCATTAGAACTGAGGATGGGTGCCTAAAATGTACTTAGAAAGTGACTGTATTTTAATGTTCTGTCTTGCTAGACACATTGCCACGTTTATGGACTTAGAAATATGTAATTAAATACAATAATTTAGAGTTACTAAAACATAAAAATTGATAAAAATACTTCTGAAGTAAATGAAAGGATCTGTATATAACTTGTTTCCTAGTATTATGTACATTTACCTTATCACTTTAATGCTATTTAACTTCAGTGGTTAATAGATTACTTTGTATCTATAGATGTTTAATAAATAATTTTTGATTTGATTATGACTTCATAGAACAAAAAGTGCTATAAAGTGATTCTTCACTTTGGCATATTATTTTCTGCCCTTTAAAAGCGGAGATTTATGTACATGACAATTGCATAATTTTACATGATACTTCTGTTGATGAAAACCCAGTTGTTCTTTCAGGAAAAGAAAAATGGAAAAGCTGTCTTCTTTACCAATTAAAAATCAAGAGAATAAGGATTTTAATTAGCCTCTTGAGAGACTTGTCTTTTGTATCTTTGATGAATACACGATTATGAGAACGAATTATATGAGTAGCAATAATTTCCCAGAAATGTGATCATTGAAAGACCTCCCAATTGCAATATATCAGTATTAACTGGGAACAGATGATCATTTTAGTGACATGCTCAAGTCATTATCCATATTTCAATACTTCAAGAATATCTGAATATTCTTAGTGATTTTTTTAAAGATTTTCAGTGCAACCTTTAATAGGGTTGTTTACTTTAAAACTAGGAAAAAGTAAGAAAAATAGAATTAAGGTTTGTTAATTAAGACTATTTGAGAAAGATATTTTGGGAAAGTGAACCAAGTGTTCACTTTTCATTATTTTTGGATGTAGAAAGACTTTAACATTTACAATTATGCTATGTTTTACCAGTTTTGGTATGTAAGCAACATCTAGCAACATTGATGCCTGTGTCCTGAACCACTGATCCAAATTGTAGGATATAATCTGTTAATTTTAATAGATATTCAAAATACGAAATAATGCACCCCCTCAAATCTCTACAAGAATCTTGTATTTCCTAGTGATTATTATTTTATCTTATATAATTTATTTAAGACCTGTGTATATCTTTCTCCACCTGAGAAATGCAAGCTATAATATCTCTGGTATTTGAAGGGATTCCAAAGCAAATCAAGTTTGTTCATGTCTTCTTACTTTCTATAATTAATTGTATATTTCTTAATTTTTAATATGATATTAGTCACATCCTGTTATTAAGCTTACCAAAATGTCAAAAGAAGTTTTTTACCACAGTTGAGTTCCAAAGGTTCAGCTAGTGTTCTCTTTACTGATAAATTATTCAATATTCCATATTTTTAGTATAAATCCAAATTTTTGATACAGTATATTATGCTTCTTTCTTCTATAAAACCAATAATGTTTTACTGCAGTTTGCAAAGTCTGTATTCTCTCCATTGTCTTCCTTTGCACCTCACTATTCTGGTTATTTTCTTACTTCTCTGATTACTTTTTTCATGTTAGTTTATATATTTTCCTTTTTCATTTGAAATTCTTAAATATCAAGATCCTACAAGTTCTGTTAGTTATTCATTTCTATTTCAATTACCATTCCTAGTAATCTTTTTTCCACATTCATTAATTCATGAATCTCAAAATGATGTTTCCCGCCTTGAGCGTCTGTCACTGTTTTAAATGTTACAATATTATCTTACTTAACGTTTACAAATCTTTGGCTGACTAGTGCTATTATTATTCTCTAATTTCAGATAAGCAGAGGAGACACAGTGAAGTTAAGTAGCTTCTTCGAGGTTACACAGGAAAGTGATGGAGAAAGGTTTTTTTTTTTTTTTTTTTTTTTGGAGCCAGGGTTTTTTACCAAAGCAATAGGACTCCAGTTACTGTGTTTCATGGATGTTTTCTGTAACCTAAATTTAATGATTCTGTTATTTTTCAATAAGTGTGCTTTTTGCTAGTCCAAAACCCATTTCCTCAAGCTAGTAAGAGTGTTATTCTCTTCCTCTTTATCCAAATTCATTAAATTCTTTCACTTCTCATTCACACATGATTTTCACATCTAACCTCTCCATCCTCATCTCAACTGCTCTAATTTTGGACGTTGTCATCTTTTATTTTTGTGATTACAACAGCATCCTATCCCTGTCATCGATCTCTTCTCCTATCCCATTTCAAATTAATTGATCATCACACTGACGGCATTGTCTTACCAGAGAAAAAATTGGCCATGTCACTATGTATCTAACAGATCAAATTATTTTGTTTAGATAATAGCATTTAAAAAAACAATTGTATGTCTTTAATTGGCATCATGGCCAATGGGAGGGTATGGCCAGGTCTACTGTATTAGTCCCGATGTTACATTAAGAGACAAAACTAAAACAAATTTAACTGTGGTACAATGAACAAAAAACTATATGGTAATTGGTATACTCTTTATTGTCTAAGGGTATCCTGAGTTCCTTTGACTTGAAAGATTTCTCATTCTCTGTAGTCTTCACTGGCCATTTCCATTGGAGGCCTTCTTGAGAAACAAAGGAGAGAATAAAATGTGACTTACTGACTCACTTGGATCCTTGACCTTGTGAGTATACCTTGTATGGTTCGTTTATTAGTTATTGAACAAATTAGGAGCCATTAAAACCAATCCTGAGTCTCCATTCTCAATTCCCATCTGCTCTGAAGCAGGACCAGCTTTCATAATGGTCCACAGAATTTCAAAACCTTATTCCAGCTTAACGTTTCAATTTCCACCATGTCCCTAACGTATAATGTGTGAAATTCTCCATATTCTGGAGACACTGTGGATGCTTTTTGTAGTACTGACCTGTAGTATTCAATTCTTTGACAAACTCATCTGCAAAACCTACCAAAAATAGTGACTCTTCAATCAAGCCTTTTCCCAACTTTCCCAAGAAGTCTGTTGATCTATACTCCACACGGTATTTTTTCATGGCTTCTCATATTTTATCACAATTTATCTTCCCCATTCCCATTTCTTCCTTGATAAGTAGAACCTTAAGAGCAAGAATTCTGTTCATTTATTCACTCTATATATCATGCTCTCGTTTCCATTTCTGCCTTTGTATTTGTTTTATAACTGACATCACTTGATCTATGGAGTTACTACTCTCCTCCCGTAGATGCCTCTTGTTTTGTGACACAATTGTTTCTTTACTTTATACTCATGTCTTTATTCTTGTTTTCATCTCTTCACCACCATCTGCCCTCACCATTAAACCAGCAAGTACTGTGAAGATAAGGATTTTTTTCTCACTGATTTTGATTCCCTCTAAGGCCCTAGCATATTGTCAAGCATTTAATAGGCTCAGAATAATTGTCTCTAAAATAATGTTTCTAAAACCAGCTAAAATCTGGTTTAACAGATTGTTGATGATCTTTATAATTTAGGCTCTGTTAGCCTTTGTTATAAACCATTCCACCACCACCAAAAAGAATTCTAATTATTTTCCCTGATGAATCCTGTATTTCAATCAAACTGCATTTTTATGTACAAGTTAATTTGTTATTAATCAAATACATATAAAAGTTGCCATTAAAGTTGTCATTAATAAAAAATAATGTACTGTATTGAGCTGAAATAATTCCTACTAAAAGAAAGCAAACAAAGAATGAAGTATTCAGTTGGTTTATGTTAACTTTTTAGAAGTAAATACATAGTTTTCATTAAGCATCATTTTACTTTTTAAAAATAAATTTATTTATTTATTTATTTATCTTTTTATTTTGGGTTGAGTTGGGTCTTCGTTGCTGTGCACGGGCTTTCTCTAGTTGCGGCAAGTGGGGGTTACTCTTTGTTGCAGCGTGTGGGCTTCTCATTGAGGTGGCTTCTCCTGTTGCAGAGCACAGGCTCTAGGCACACGGGCTTCAGTAGTTGTGGCATGTGGGCTCAGTAGTTGTGGCTTGCGGGCTCTAGAGTGCAGGCTCAGTAGTTGTGGTGCACAGGCTTATTTGCTCTGTGGCATGTGGGATCTTACTGGACCAGGGCTTGAATCTGTCCCCTGCATTTGCAGGTGGATTCTTAACCACTGTGCCACCAGGGAATTCCCTCATTTTACTTTAAATAGCACTTTTCCAATAACTTATCAGACTCTAATTGTGCTGAAATTTGGACAAAGCATCAAGGAACATGCTAGTCAATGGTCATATTTTAAAATTTAATTATTTCCCTAGGAAGAGTAACAGGTTGTTATTGTCCTATTTCTACTCTCTTTAGATTCTTTCAGTTAAAATATATGTAACATTAGCTAAAATGTGTGTGCGTGTGTGTGTTTAATACAAAGGATTTTATGAGAAGAATTAATACAAAAGGGACTATTCAAAAATTTTTATTTCTACTAAGATTATGATTAGCTAGTAAGGGATGGGAGAATGACCAAAAAGGGGACTATATCTTTCAAAATCCTAAACAGAGTTGCAGAGGCAGAACCAAGAGGGTTACAGAAATGGGACACTGGGGACTGAAAACTAATGTCACAACACTGGTATGACATTGAAAATCCTACTATAATTTTTAAAATGTATATTTTAGCAAGCTTTTTATTTACAGAAAAATTGGGAAGATAGTAGAGAGATTCCCATATACCTCACACACAGTTCCCCCTATTATTGACAACTTATCTAATTGTGTCACATTTTTATAATTAATTAACCAATATTAATATATTATTATGAATGTATAGAGACCATTCTTTTTTCAGATTTCCTTAGGTTTGGCCTTAGGTGCTTTTTCTATTCCAGGATCTCATCAAGGATAACACATTATGTGTAGAAATTGTGTTTCCTTAGACTTCTCTTTGTTATAACAGTTTCTCAGATTTTCTTTGTCTTTGATGATCTTGACAATTTTGTGGAGTAATGATAAAGTTTTTGTCCTCATTTGGGACTTTTATGATTTTTTTTTCAATATTAGACTAGGGTTACATATATTTGGGAGGAAGATTACAGAGATAAACTATCCTTCTCATCACATCATATCTGGCTGAGTTGAGAAAGTGTTTGTCAGGTTTTTCCACTGTAAAATTACTCTTCCCATGTGCCCTGTGTACACACACTTAAGACTGTACTCTTTAAAAGAAAGTCATTATATGCAGTTTACATTTAAGGACTGGGAGCTATGCTTCACTTCCTTGAGGGTAAAGTATTTACATAACTTATTTGGAATACTTCATGGGGGATTTTTCTTTTAAACCCCATTTATTTTATACGATGTTGAGCATCGTTTCATGTGTTTGCTGGCAATCTGTATATGTTCTTTGGAGAAATGTCTATTTAGGTCTTCTGCCCATTTTTGAATTGGGTTGTTTTTTTTTTTTTTAATGTTGAGCTGCATGAGCTGCTTGTATATTTTGGAGATTAATCCTTTGTCAGTTGCTTCATTTGCAAATATTTTCCCCCATTCTGAGGGCTGTCTTTTCGCCTTGTTTATAGTTTCCTTTGTTGTGCAAAAGCTTTTAACTTTCAGTAGGGCCCATTTGTTTATTTTTGTTTTTATTTCCATTCCTCTAGGAGGTGGGTCAAAAAGGATCTTGCTGTAATTTATGTCAGAGTGTTCTGCCTATGTTTTCCTCTAAGAGTTGTATAGTGTCTGGCCTTACATTTAGGTGTTTAATCTATTTTGAGTTTATTTTTGTGTATGGTGTTAAGGAGTGTTCTAATTTTATTCTTTTACATGTAGCTGTCCAGTTTTCCCAGCATCACTTATTGAAGAGACTGTCTTTTCTCCATTGTATATTCTTGCCTTCTTTGTCAAAGATAAGGTGACCATATGTGCGTGGGTTTATCTCTGGGCTTTCTATCCTGTTCCATTGATATATATTTCTGTTTTTGTGCCAGTACCATACTGTCTTGATTACTGTAGCTTTGTAATATAGTCTGAAGTCAGGGAGCCTGATTCCTCCAGCTTGATTTTTCTTTCTTAAGATTGCTTTGGCTATTCTGGGTCCTTTGTGTTTCCATACAAATTGTGAAATTTTTTCTTCTAATTCTGTGAAAAATGCCATTGGTAGTTTGATAAGGATTGCATTGAATCTGTAGTTTGCTTTGGGTAGTATAGTCATTTTCACAATGTTGATCCTTCCAATCCAAGAACATGGTATATCTCTCCATCTGTTTGTATCATCTTTAATTTCTTTCATCAGTGTCTTATAGTTTTCTGCATGCAGGTCTTTTGTCTCCTTGGGTAGGTTTATTCCTAGGTATTTTATTCTTTTTGTTTCAAATTGCTAATGTTCTGTTGAGGACATTTGCATCTATGTTTATGAGAGATATTGACCTGCAATTTTCTTTTCTTATAATGTCTTAATCTTGTTTTGGTATTAGGGTAATGCCAAATATTGAACTCATAGAATGCTGCTATATTTTGGAAAAAGTTTTAAAGAACTGGTATAATTTCTTTCTTAATATTTTTGTAGGATTCTTCAGTGAAATCAACTGGTCCTGGTACTTTCTTTTATGCAAATTTGCTATTGATTCAATCCTCTTAATAGATACTCTGATAGTCATATTATATATTTCTTTTTAATTTCCCTTGAGACTTTGTCTTTAACCTATGTGTTATTTGAAAATTTTTTCTTTTTAATCTCCATACATTTGTGATTTTCTGGCTGTCCTTCTGTTTTTTATTTCTAGTTTGATTTCACTGTAGCCTCAGAACATAATTTGTTTGATTTCTATAACCTTAAACTCATTAAGCTGTGTTTTATGGCCCTGGATCTTGGTAAATTTGAGAAGAATATGTATTCTGTGGTTGATGGCTGGGGTTTTCTATAAATGTCAGTTAGATTAAGTTGACTGATGTTCAGGTCAACTATGTTTACTTATTTTCTGCCTGCTGGATCTTTCAGTTATTGAAAGAGAGATGCTGAAGTTTCCAACTATATTAGCAGACTTGCCTATTTTTTCCTGTCAGTTATGTCAGTTTTTGCCTCATGTGTTTTGGTGGTCTGTTGTTGAGTGCATACATTTTTGCATAAATGTAAAGAACTGACACATATAATATTATTTTTTATCCCTAATATTTTTCCTTGTTCTGAAGCCTGCTTTGTCTGAAATTAATATAACTACTATGGATTTATTTCGATTATTGTTAGCATGGTATGTTTTTCTCCTTCCCTTTACTTTTAGTCTATTAGAATATTTGTATTTAAAGTGGGTTACTTATAGATGAATTAAGTCTGATTTTTTAATTCTCTCTGACTATCTCTGTCACTTAATTAGTATATTTAGAGAATTCACATTAGAAAGGATTATTTATACATTTTTATTAATATATACCATGTTTTCCTATTTTTGTTGCATTTGATTTTTGTGTTTTTTTTCCAATCACTTTTTCTGCTTCTCTGGTTTTAAACGACCATTTTATATTATTCCATTTTATCTCATTTCTTATATCAATTATACTTCTTTTTAAAACACTTTTTAGTAATTTCCCTAGAGTTTTTATTATACAGTTTAAATTAATCTAAGACATCGAATAACAGTATACCCTTTCATGTATACTATAGATACTTTAAAACAAACTATTCTCAATTCTTTTTTACTCTCTTTATGACTTTACTGTCATACATTTCCAATATTTTTATGTTATAGTCATCTAATACATTGTTATTTTTCCTACTTTAAGCAAATATAAATTTCTAGAGATTTAAATTTCTGACTTATCTCCCTTTCCTTTCATTGGAATAAAAAATTTTAACCTTTTTTTCAGGGAAGATCTGCTGGTGGTGAAGTCTTTCAGTTTTTGTTTGTTTGACAAAATATTTTTTTTCTTCCATTTTGAAGGTCAGTTCACCTTATATAGAATTTTAGGCTCTTATTTGACTTTTAACACTTTACATATTGTTATTCCACTTCCTTCTTTCTTACATGATTTCTGATGAGAAGTGTAATTCTTCCACCATTGGTAATAGTCCTCACCCTTATCCCTCTGACTTTTTTCAAGATTTTCTCTTAGTATTTGGTTTACTTAAGTTTTAATATGATATGCCTAGGTATAGGTATTTGGTGTTTATTCTGCTTGGTTTTCTCTAAGCTCCTTAGGTATGTGATAAAGTGCCTTTCACAGACACAAATAATTCTGGAAAATTACTAGCCATTACCACTTCAAATATTTCTTCTGCTTCATTTTCTCTTTCTTTTTCTTCTGCTATTCCAATTACACATAAGTTATACCTTTGGAATTGTCCCACAATTCTTGGGTGTTCTATTTTGGGTTTTTTTCCCCCACATATTTTGCATATCATTCAGGAATTACTATTGACTTATCTTCAAGCTTACTGATTCTTTTACTGACCATATCCTGTCTAGGAATGAGGCTATCAAGGCATTCTTCATTTCTGTTACTTTGGGGATTTTTTCTACAATTTTCTTTTGATCCTTTCTTAGTGTTCATTTCTCTGCTTATACTGCTGTATTTTCTTGCATGTTTTGTACTTTTCCATTAGAGACATTAACATACTAATCACAATGATTGTAAATTCTCTGTTCAATGATTTCAATATGTATGTCATATATGAGTCTGGTTGCAATACTCATTTTGTCTCTATGGACTGTAATTTCTTATACCTTTGATATGCCTTGTATTTTTTTCTTGAAAGCTGGACATGATACAGAGCAGGTGTCCCCAACCCCCAGGCCGTGGATCATTACCAGACTGCAGCTTGTTAGGAACCAGGTCACACAGCAGGAGGTGAGTGGTGGGCCAGTGAGCGAAGCTTCATCTTCTGCTCCCCATCACTCCCCATCACTCCTCATTGCTTGCATTACCTCCTGAACCATCCCCCCAGGACATCCATGGAAAAATTATCTTTTACAAAACCAGTCCTTGGTGCCAAAATGTTTGGGGACCACCGATATAGAGCATAATAGGAACTGAGGTTAATAGCCTTTTATTTTTGAGGCTTTATGTTAATCTGTCTAGGAGTGGTGCTGTGTTTGGTCACTGTAGATGCCAGAGACTTCAAACTTTTCTGGTATTCTTTTTTTGTCTATCCCATTTTCTTTGGGTTTTTCCAAGTATTCCTTCTAAAGAAAGTATATGATATGCAACAATTTTGGCTATACTCCTTTGTTATTTTATGTGAAGTTTGTTGGTATTGTGGTAAGGTATAGAGGAGGGGACACATCTACAAGCTTATAAGTATATCTCAGTTTTTAGTGAATCTGTGTCCCTGAGCTGTGACTTTTACTACTGTTTCTTTTTTTCCCCTTCCTAGCTGAGAGAGGAAGGCTATAGGGGACAGGAGTGGGAGAAATGCCCTTCCCCATGCTCTAATAATCTTTTCCTTTACAGAATAAACCTTTGTTAATGAGAGTTATCTGGGCGCATTTTGTGATGGTTTTGAGGTGGTGGTATGTCCTACAATTTTAGTTATTTGATACTTCAAGAAATTATGTTGTTGGGCCTCCCTGGTGGCGCAGTGGTTGAGAGTCCGCCTGCTGATGCAGGGGATACGGGTTCGTGCCCCGGTCTGGGAGGATCCCATATGCCGCGGAGCGGCTGGGCCCGTGAGCCATGGCCGCTGGGCCTGCGCATCTGGAGCCTGTGCTCCGCAACGGGAGAGGCCACAGCAGTGAGAGGCCCGCATACCGCAAAAAGAAAAAAAAAAAAAATTATGTTGATTTTCAGTTTGTTCATTTTTTTCTTATCGTAAGGATGAAACTGATAACTACAGAGCTCTTTATGTGTTGAAGCTGAAACCAGAAGTCAAATATTTTAGGTAAGAACAAAACCTCAAAATGAAATTTGCTCCCTCAGCTTTAAGTTTGTTTTTATTTTTCCTTTCAATGATGTAATGATCAAGTAACAAATGCTTTCCAAACATGTCTCCGATTATTTTTGGAGCACTTTCAGCCTAATATCTCCCCAAATCATGAAAATTGGAAACTCTGCTAGCATCATGTAGTTGGATGGATCTGGTACTCTCTACAGAAAAGTGTCACTAAACAATGTTAGAGGTATATACCTCCTCTGAAAAATAATTTTGTTTCACTTTTCATTATTGCAATTGCATTTTGCTCTTCAGAAAGCCATTCATTAAAACAGTCAGATTTATTTTTCAACTATGGAAATCAGGGGTCACAAGTCTTATTCTTGATTTTATATAACCAATGCACAAATGCATAAATATAAATAAAAGTGAAGTGATATTTTCCAAATAACAGATCTGAGACAACTATGAGCATGACATCACCAATAAATATTTACTTTATTGAAAGATAAAATCTGCATATATGTGACACTCAAAACTAACCAGGATCCATGAAGGATATTACAATGTTCATCAACCACTTACACCCTTAAAAAAAAAAATTCTTACCAAGAAAAAAATTCACAAAGCATTACTGGAAGTCAAAGTAAGCTGTATTTTCAGAATATGGATAAAATTTTATTTCCATTTTAATAGTATATTAGTTTTCTATTGCTATATAAAAAATTACCACAAACTTAGCGGTTTAAACAACACACGTTTATTATCTCCCAGTGTTTGTGTATCAGAATTCTGAGCAGTGTTGTCTGGTGTCTTAGAAGGTCTTTCTGGGCTGCTATCATAGTGTTGATACCCAGCACGGCCCTGTGGGGCTCCTGGGCACAAAGACTTTCTGTGTCCCCCATTTCTTTGATTACAGGGAACAGCCTTCATTCAGCCTCCATGACCTCACTAAGTTCCAATTAACAAGCAGTTGTTAATTAGGGAAAGGAGGGGATGTGAGACCAGGGAGAAACAAACAGTCAAGAATAGCCTTGGGGTGAGGTCCTATTTCCCCATCAACAATACACACAACAATATCTTTGAGCTATTTTGCAGATGCTGAAATGCCCTCCATGTGGGAGAAGTTAAGATGGTATGCTGCCCACAAACATGTAGACCCCAGACCCGTTGGACCTGAACGCTGATGATGCTGACACCTACTTACCTCATCACCAACCCATCAGAAGAATGAGAGACTGTTACTGTCCTGATTCTTATCGCATACCCCTGACCACAAGCCCCAACTATAAGACCTCTCCTTATTCCCCAGGGAGGAGGGCACAGTTCTTGAGGTGCTAGCCTACTGTGTTCCCCCTTTGCCTGGCAATGTAATAACCCTATCCTTTTCTACTTCACCCAAAACTCTGTCTCTGAGATTCTATTCGGCACTGGTGTGCAGAGAAGCTGAGCTTTCGGCATCAATGTCAGCTCTACTATATTGATTTCTGGAAATCAGGGCCCTCTTTAAAAATCACTAGGTTGTTATTTTGACTCCTTGTGGACTGAGGGGGTCCCTATTCTTTTGCTCACTAGTACTCTCAGCTCCTAGAGGCCACAGATATTTCCTTGCCACACTGCTCCTCCATAGGCTCTTTCACACTTTGAATCTCTTCTTCAAGAAGAACTCAAAATTTTATGAGGACACACCCAATGAAGTCATGCCCACCCAGAATAATCTCCCTTTATATTTACTCAAAGTCAACTCATTTGAGATATGAAGTACATCTACAAATCATTTCTGTTACATGATGTAACATAGTTATGTGATACAGATACTATCATATTCACAAGTTCTGCCCTTATTCAAGGGAAGGGGATTATACAAGGTGTTTATACCAAGGTCCAAAATCCTAGGGACCCGTTTTAAAATTCTGCCTCCATAAATGGGTTAGCATTATAATTTTTGTTTTGTTTTCTTTTAATTACTTTTTCTATCTTTAAAGTAAGCATACAATAATGAGTATGGGGTAGCTACTTCTTATAATCTCATTTTCATTATGATATGTGTTTTCTTAAATAAAATTGGGGAGTAGTGTATGATAGATTGTTGTTGTTTATTTTTGTTTTTAAATTCAAAATATAAGCAGTGTCCTTCACTCAGAATAACTAAGGTACTCTATATAAAGCAATTAAATACTATATGGTACCAAAAAATTACTCCACTTTTTTTTCTGTAAAATTGTCCCACCCCCATCCCTATTGTTAACTGCAGTTAAGAGATTGGTGCTTGATAAGTCTTGAATAGGCAAAGAATCTACTTCTTTTAATCATACTCTTTCAGGAATCTTGTAATGTTAGGTTCACTTTCTAATAGGTACTTCTTCCTGAAGTGATTCCAGAAAATGTCTCACTCATTTAAATTTCTCTAACAATAAGACATTTTATTACATGCATACATAAAATCATTGATAAAGTGAGGTGCAAACCACAGTCACAGATTCTGAATCTGATATGCAAAGAAGAGCTAGTTAAAATATTGCATCAAATTTGTTATCATTAATTTATTTTGAATAAAATATCTATTTTCAGTTCTCATAGATGTCATACTGCTCTAGTTCAAGCTTCTTTGGCTGTCATTTACATGCATTTTAAGAATAAAATAGGACTTCCCTGGTGGTGCAGTGGTTGAGGGCCCGCCTGCTGATGCAGGGGACACGGGTTCATGCCCCGGTCCAGGAGGATCCCACTTGCCGCGGAGCGGCTGGGCCCGTGAGTCATGGCCGCTGAGACTGTGCGTCCGGAGCCTGTGCTCCACAACGGGAGAGGCCACGGCAGTGAGAGGCCCATGTACCACAAAAAAAAAAAAAAAAAAAAAAGTATAAAATAAAAATTTCTTGTTTAGAGCAGGGATTAGCAAACTCTTTCTGAAAAGGATCAGGTAGTAAATATCTTTGGCTTAGTGGCCACATATAGTCTCTTTTGCACAGTCTTCTTTTTTTAAAAAAACAAATTTTAACAAATAGTTAAAAATATAAAAATAATTGTTGGCTCTCAGTCTGTACAAAAACAGGTTCTAATCCACATTTGACTTTCTGGTAGTATTTTCCTGACCCCTGACTTAGAGGAATAAAATTACAAAATAAACACCTCCTCACCTTTGCTCCTTATCCCCCAAAGTCTATGAGAACTTAAGCATGGATAATTTCACAGCTAAAAAGAAATGCAACAATGGTTTCCAAACTTTTTCTTTTCTTTTTAAAAAATCTTTTGTATTTATGCACTTGTGTGTGTATGTATGTTTTTATGTAGGTATGTATTTATGTTGAGACTCTGGTTTTGCTTTGGAGTTAGTATAATTTATATAGCACCTGAAACTCCACTCCTCTCCCACTCAAAACAATTTGTCTAAAGAACTTACTTTGGATCATGAGTAATGATAACATTACATTAAGAATAGTTTTGAAACCATTTACTATACATATTTTATATACATATGCATAATTTTATAGATTATTATAAACAGAATTATAAGATGCCCCTATGACTTTCAGTCTTTAATAAGCCTGGGACTGTGCCATATTAGAGCAAACTGAGATTATCCAGGGGAGCCTAATCTAGGCATGAGATTTTTACAAACAATAAGTTTTCTCTTTTGTGGCAGAAGAGAAATTTAGAAAGATTTAATACAAAAGAGATAGTCTGTTCTTGGCTCTGAACATGGAAAGGACATGAGAGCAACCTCTAAGAACTGAGAGTGATGCTTGGCTGGCTATCAGAAAGAAAACAGAGAATTCATACTTACAGGGAACTAGATTCTGCCACAGCCTGAATAAACTTGGAAGCCATTTTTCCCCAGAGCCTTTAAATAAGAGCCCACCAAGACAACACCTTGATTTCAGCCTTGTGAGACCCTAAGCAGAACCCAGCCAAGACCTCTCAGACTTCTGATTTATTGAACTGTGAGCTAAGAATTAGGTGCTGTTTTAAGTTGTAAAGTTTTGGTAATTTACTGGGCAAGAATAGGAAACTGATATAGTTATCATTACTAACAAATTACTTGCAATACTCTACAACCATGTCGTCACCTAGACTCAACAATCATCAACCCAAGGCCCTTCCTAATCCATCACATATTATTTTGAAACAAATACCACATAATATATAACTTCATCCTTAAATATTTCAACATTTTGTTCTGTGATGGTTAATTTTATGATAGGCCACATGGTGCTTAGATATTTAGTTAAACATTATTTCAGGGTGAGCCTGTGAGCCTGTTTCTGGATTAAATTAGCATTTGAATCTATAGACTGAGTAAAGTAGATTGCTCTCTCCAATGTGAGTGGGCATCCTCCAAGCCCTTGAGGGTCTGAATTGAACAAAAAGGCCTGACAATGAAACCCAGTGAGGCCATGTGGGGCTCTCGGGCACAGACGCCCTTATGTCCCCAGTTTCTTGTAGGCAAGACCCCAGCCTCCATGATCTTCCCTGAGTTCCAAAGGGCAGATTCAATCAGTTGCTAATCAAGGGAGGAGCAGCCAAGAAACCACCTGAGCCAAGATTAAGGGGACCAGAGAAGGACATCAAGATTAGGAGACAGACCACCTGAGATGAGATTAAGGGAGTGCATTAGTTAGAGTTCCCTAGTGACAGAACAAATTTCAGAAGTAGTAAAATTTTTGGATACAAGAACCACTTGTTGATCATTTACTAAAATGAGAGTGTAATGGATGACAAGCTTTTTTTGCAAATCATTAATGGATAGTTCTAGGTCTCTCATTTGATCTGCATGAATTTTGGTTTATTGACATACCAGTTTCACTAAATGAAAGCATAGCTCGTAGTCCAAATCCCTATTTGTAGATTTTCTTTTTTCTTTTTCCTAAATTTTTTTTTCCTCTGTTCTATTCAGGGAATTGTATTCTTTAATCCACACTTTTGGTATTTTAATACTTATATTGTTACAGTTCATGATACACTAAAATGTGACCATTTCACAATATAAACATAAATCATTATGTTGTACATCTTAAACGTATTCAGTGTTATATGTCAATTATATCTCAATAAAACTAGAGCAAAAAAAGAAAAGAGAAAAAAAACATGTGCTTTTACAGGATAAGTACTTGCTAGTCCTAAAAACGTGTATATTTTACTTGTAGGAATACCAAAAGCAATTTTCTAGGTACCAACTCCCTGTCCAGCTATCTCTTGAAATGTGCTGGTTCTAGATACAGAAAGGATGGAAATCAAAACCAGGGAAGAAAATGAGTGGTACACTACTTTGCCCATCTCATTTTTTGTTTGTTTGTTTGTTTTTTCATCAGGTGTGTTGAGTACATTGCTTTAAAAACTTGTATAAAATGAACAAGACAAAAATATCATTGCTCTTAAGATAATATCTATGAGAGGATTTTGTGTGAATGGGAGATTTATCAAACTAAACATATAAATAAACATGCCAAAGTCAAATTGCAAAAGTCAATTTCTCTAAAAGAAAATTAAAAAGCTTAGTGAAGGGCCAAAGACAATTTCTCTGACATAGTAACTAATGAGTTATGACCTGCAACATTAGACAGATTAGATTCAAGCATATGTTTGCTATTCCAGGCACAAAGAATCACATGTGCAAAATCCCTAAGGCAGGAATGTGTTTAAAATGTTTGAAAACAGATATCTACATGTGGCTCAGATACAATGAATGAGACAGAGAGTTGCTATAAGGAAAATTCTGATGGAATTTCACAGGAAGAGATTAGCTAGACCCCTGGGGTAAGATATAGTAAGATTATAGACTTGATTCTCAGCCCCACTAATAGACATTAAAGGATTTTAGCAGAGGAAGGACACAGACTGAGGCAGTGGCTTTAAATACATATCTATTTTGTAAACTACTCAATTCTCATTTCTAGTTCACTTGATTTCCTGAAGTTGAGACTCACAAACACAAATCTGTTGTCAAATTTTCCACTTCGAGGCCTATGAGACATCTCAAACCTAATAGGTCACAAATACTTGATAACCTCCATGTTTACCTACACCTCCCAAAATATTCTATTTCTTGAAGTCTTCCCCATCTCATTTCAAATATGTATTAAAAAATTCACCTCTTTTTTCCTCCACCTCTGTCATTATTCTCAAGCAGGACACTATCAATTTAATCAAGGCTATTGCAAAAGCCTCTTCAATAATCTTCCCCATCCTTGCAGTCACAGTGATACTTTAAAAACATAAATTAAATCCAGTGACGGCTTAGCAAAAGATCTTCCAATGCTTTCACTGGAAGCTTCAGATAAAATGTAAAAGACTTAACCACTGTCAACACAATCTTGCCTGATCTAGCCCTGTGGGCTCCTCTGCCCTCATCATCTTCTGGATTCCTCCTTTGTCACTCTGCTTCTGCTACACTCTTCCTGCAGCTACATCACAGGTATGTGCCTTCCTTAAAGCTTTGCATTGCTGTTCTCTCCGCTTGGTAGAATCTTTTCCCACGTATCCACATGGCTCATTTCTTCATTCCTTCGTGTAGCTAGCTGATCAAGATCACTGTTCTGAGACAACTAATTTTTCGCTAACTCCAGCTTCCATGCCTTCACCATCACTCTATATTCCATTTCTTGGCTTTATTTTTCTTCAGAGCTCTTATCTCCAGCCAACATATTATATATTTCTCTGTAATATCTCCCTCCAATACAATATAAACTTATTGAAGTCAAGGTCCTTCTTTTGTTTACTGCTGTGTAGTCACAACCTAAGGCATCTCTTAGAAATGTAGTAGATAGACAATACTTATTTGTTGCTTGGATATTGCCTTTAAAAACTTCAACTTGCCTACTATGAGAAGAATATATCACAGCTAAGTGATTAAGATGCTGGGAAACTACTTTGGAGAGATTTCAGAGTAGAGTAGTCTTGAAAAGAAATGGTGTTGATTTGGACTATGTTGGTAACAATCTAGAAGAGGAGATTTGGAGATATTTCTGAAATATTTTTGAGATAAAGCACATAGGAATTATTCCTGAAATTGAGGGAAAAAAGGAGAAGGGAATTGTAACCTTTTGGCTCATGGTGGTGCAATTACGAACCGATAATAAGTTAAGGGCTGGGTGGAGATGGAATCGAGACTCTGATTTTTGTCATTTATTTCAGATGCCTATTCCACAGCACAGTTAGCTATTTGAGTTTTGATTTCACTAAAAGGGGTAGAGATATAAATTTGGGCGTCCTGGTATAAGAGATTGCTGTCATTCTTCACTCCCTTCTTCTTCCATGTAACCTAGTACAGTAGATGAATTAAGCACCCCTAATACAGTGATTTGGACTTGGTCAACATGCCTTGTTGTAACCAATAGAACATTAAGAAAGATGATATAAGTGGATTCTTGCCTGGCTGAGTTTGTCACCTTGCACTTCTGCCATCTTCCAACAGAGGACAATACCCCTAGCAGCTGTCAGATCAAGGAGAATGAAAAGGCACATGAAGCAAGCCTGCACAATGCAGATTGGACATGAATCTAACTGATCCCAGGAGAATTGCAGTTAATTGCACACGCATGGGAGAAATAAATGCCTACTGAGTTTTGTGGTTGACTTTTCTGCAGCATTATTGCAATAGACACTTGGCACATACCGTAGCAATGGGCTTGTAAACGGTAGTGAGGATCAAAGTGTGAAGTTTTGTCCTCTGGGCAGAGAGGAAACAGAAGAGGTGAGAGTCTAGAGCCAATACTAAGGCACCCAAGCATTTTGAGATTATATTGAAAGAGGAGCAGAAGGAGATGAAAATTGGTTAATTTTGTGTATGTATATGTAGGAACTCAAGAAAGGAGGAAAGCAATCGTTAACTGTATTGAATGAGGCTAAAAGGTAAAATAAATTGCTACTAAAGAATCATTTCTTATATTTAATAGCACTGAACACAGAGCAGCACCAATGAAGATATTTGAAAAAACAGCTGCTGTGTTCTCTTTACAATATAGTTCTTTTGTCTTTGAGTTAAAGAATTCATCAAGTAAGAATAAAATATCGGTCTTTTTTTCACGTTCGATAAATCTTATGAAGTGGAATAGTGATATGCTGAAGCCTGGGTAGTTTTATTTTTCTCTTCTTCTCCCAATTTTAAACCATATCACTTTAATTAGTAGCACTTAAAAATTTATTACATAAATAACATGAGTGCTTGTATGGAATTATGTTAGGCAAAATTTAGATAGTCAAATTGTATTATACTTATGGACTTGCATAGTTTTCTGTGTCTCCATGAGTGTTTTACTGAAAAGTAGGAGATACGTGACCTAATACTGTGGTCTTTAATTTAACCTCTTTCACTTTGCAAATGTTTACCTTTGTCTAATTGATATTTTTATTTTTCTTCACAGAAGGCATGTGACTCATCTCACAATATAAACTAAACTGAAAATAATATATTAATAAAGTTGTATTCTATATCTCTGAAATATATTTTTCTCTAAAATTCATCACTGAGGATTTATACATTAATCAGTTATTTTATTTCCACAATTTCAGTTACAATTTTAATTTTAATCAAATTGTCTTAAAATCAAAAGTATTGAATTCATTTCTAATATTGTGTTTCTTAAGTCTTAATTGATTAACATGTTTCTTTATAATTATATTTCTTTTTGTCTGTGCCAACCTATTTCTTTTAATAAATGTATTTATTTATTTATTTATTTATGTCTGCATTGGGTTTTTTGCTGCTGCACGCAGGCTTTCTCTATTTGCAGTGAGTGGTGGCTACTCTTCGTTGCGGTGTGTTGGCTTCCAATTGCGGTGGCTTCTCGTTGTGGAGCACAGGCTCTAGGTGTGTGGGCTTCAGTAGATGTGGCACACAGGCTCAGCAGTTGTGGCACATGACAGGCTTAGTTGCTCCGAAGCATGTGGGATCTCCCTGGACCAGGGAACGAACCCGTGTCCCCTGCATTGGCAGGCGGATTCTTAACCACTGCACCACCAGGGAAGTCCCCAACCTATATCTTTTTAGCTCCTTCTCTCTGAGCTTGCTCACCTTCTGCTTTTCTCTTTAGCTCCCTGCTTCCTTCCTCTTTCTCACGCATGCTCTCACTTGTGCACACACACAGACACACACACTCCAAACACTTCTATGCATGTCTTCTGACAAAGTGATAATGAAAAGGGATTTATAGATTTTTGTGAAGTGTCACTGGGTGTTTTATAACAAAATGTGGAGTTTAATCACAAGACATTTTATTACTGATTAGAGATTACTATTTTTAAAAAAAAAGGTACAATGGAAAATTTTTCCTGAAAAATCAGTGAAGTACTCCATTTTTTTCATATTATCTTGAAATAGATTTTTAAAAAGCACTCCAGCAAGCTTCTTTGATTTGCCCATGTGTGAAAGTAATTTTTTTTTTGAAACATTGTACCGTGGTGTAGTGGAAGGGGGACTTATGAAGTATTTTGTGCTTTATGAAAGTACAATTCCTTCAATTTCTGTTGGATATGTTTTGTTCTTTAGTTATTCTTTTAATTTTAAAATATTTATTATTAGAAATCATTCTCAGTCCAGAGTCACACCATGTAGCTAGTCTTTTCCATGTTTAATGCAAAGGGAGAGAAAATATAGGAAAATTGCATAATTTGGTAAGCTTGTTTTTCTGAATTGCTTTTGTACTGACATATCTAAATCTTAAGTGTATACTACAATTTTAATGATTAGACAGGAGGAAGAATAAGGAGGAGCATTTCAACTGATAGCACAAGGGTTTTTCATTTCCTTGATAATAAGGAATTTCATACCTTTCCCTTCTCCAAATGATTTACTGGGTTATTTTCATCTCCCCCACCCACTCATAATCACTGTTTTATTGTTATTTTGTTAAGATAGATTAAGTATATTGTTTGTCCTGAAAGGGCTCTGGCCTACATCTATTCTTAACCCAATTTTTATGAATGAAGATACTGAGATTCAGAGACAATATAAATAACTTATAGTTGATCAGTCACATGCATGCTCTGACACATGCATTACTATTGGATTCCAAAGCTTGATTTTGTTCTACCACCCTGTGGTTCTTTATTTAATGTTTTCTTGAATGTTTTTCTTGTTGGTAATTTTATTCATCCATTGAAGTCTATACCAGCTATAAGTTTAGCTTTATTCTTAGTCTAAGTGACCAATTTGAACTTGACTCGCTGGGAATATAGTATCTTCAGGACGGTGATTCATTGAATCAACATTAAACTAGCCTTGGTACAGATTCCATCCTGACTGTAGTAACCAAGTCCCAGTAACTGGAAACCTGCACCAAATCCCTGGGTTCCTATTCCTTCCACTTTCATACCAAGTTTCCAATCTCCCAATAAATCCCTTTTCCCTTTTCCTAAACTTCTTTCTCTGCTATAAGAGGTACTGGAGATGCAAGACTAGAAAATCCCTTGTGTCTAGTCTCTATTAATTGTTATGAGGATACACAAACTATCAGTCTCCTTAACACTTGCATACTCATTCCACATTTAATACACTTATAAATCTTCTATTAATTGCTATTGGAAGTAAAGTCACACATTCCTGTAAGACTATCCTAAATATTATCAATTTCCTGGCCCTCTCTAACTTCAATTTAGGATTAACTCTTCTAAACTCCAAATCCTGGCCATGGCTTATTTGTCTTGTTTTTGCTGAGTGTCGCTTATTTAATATTCTTTACAACAATGCTCTTACTATGCAGTATAATGATGTACTACTGTAATATCAACTTGAATGAAATCACATCTTCAGAAGATAAATAATATTCAACCAGTGGAATATCTATGCAATGGAACACTACTCATGAATAAAAAGGAATGTATTGATATAAATAAAAATTTGGATGAATCTCAAAGGCTGAGGAAAGAAACCAGCCTCAAAACATTACATACTATTTGATTCCATTATATAAAATTCTTGTAGAGATCAAACGATAGTGATGGAGAGCAAATCAGTGAATGTCCCTGGTCTGGAGTGGGTGGAGAGTGTGACTATAAAGGAATAGTAGCACGAGGGAGTATTTTGGGGATTTTGGAATAGTTTGTTAGCTTGATTATAGTTGTCTGTACACATATCCAAGCATGTATTATAGTCCATAGAATGTACAAGAAAAGAAAAAAGTCAATTTTACTGTAAGTCAATCCTAGCTTGTTTAAAAATAAAATTTAAAAAATAGTACTGTGGCTTTCTTTTTGTTCATTCAAAAAATTAAAAAAAATAATAATGTTGATAGGAATAAGGCAGGAAAAATTAGACAGAAAGTTCAGGGAAAGTATTCTGAGGAGATGAAGTCTAAGCAGAAATTTGTATGACAAGAGAGATCAATGATATGAGGATCTGGACCAGATGGTTTCTAGACATGCGTGAGGGCATATGCAGAGTTAAGGACAGAATAAATTTTGTGTGTCTAAATGAGAGGAAGGGCTAATGTGGGTAGCACACAGTGGGGATAGGAAGGAAGGTGGCATTAGCAAGAGGTCAGAGAGACATTAGTTAAGAAAGCTTCACTGAACAGGTGGATCTTAAGTAAGTAGAAAAATACACAGTTGAATAAAATACTTTTTTCCAAAAAAGGAGCCAAAGACCAAGAGTAAAAGGCTACATACAGTATGATTGTAAAAATGTGACATTCTGGAAAAAGCAAAACTATGGGGACAGTAAAAAGATTAGTACCTGCCAGGGGCTGAGGTGCAGAGGAGGGTTGAACAGGTGGAGTACAGAGGATTTTTATGGCAGTGAAAATATCCCCTATGATACAATAATGATGGCACATATTGTAATTTGTCCAAACTGACTGATTGTACAACAGGAGTGAATGCTGATGTAAACTATGGACTTTGGATGATTATGATTTGTCAATGTCAGTTCAGCAATTTTTTCAAATGTCATCATTCTGGCAAGGGATGTTGATAATGGCAAAGGCTATGCAGGGAGTGTATGGAACATCTCTGCACTTTACCCTTAATTTTGGTGTGAACTTAAAACTGCCCCCCCAAAAAAATAAAGCTTTACAAATAACTAATCTAAAACAAAACAAACAAAAATTTTAATATTCTCCCTGTATGAAAATTCTTTACTCTTAACTATTTTAACTCTTCTACCAAGGTCATTGATTTGGCATGAAATTTACAGTGCCTTGGTAGCTTTTTTTCTCCCCTTACTCCTTCCTTCCCTCCCTCTTTCCTTTCATTCCTTTCTATCTTTGTATGTTATTTTTATATTTTTAATTACTTTTTAATTATGTCTGCCACGTCACCATAATCAAAATACAAATACTTTAAAAGCAAGAGTGCATCTAAAACTAACTTGCAGTCTCATGACATAGGATAGTGTCTTCAGCATAGTAGACACTTGGTGGATATTAGTCAGATTTTTGTTTGCTTCTAAACATTTTCCTAAAATTTATATATTGTAGAAAGAAATGTGATATAAAGTTTCCTCTGGATAAGTTTCTAACATATTAGAAACACCAATGTTTCTAATACATTTTGTATTCATCTCAGTAATGCTTTCTCCACTTCAACAGGAGTAAGAAAGTTATCAAGATATTAAAAAAAAAGTGGTTCTATAGAAAAAGTATTGAACAGTCATTTATATATATTTAGATTAGGAAAAAAATGTTAAGGGGATAATTGATACCTGTTTTCAAGTGTACTAAGCTTGATTATACAAATCATGCTGACCATGTTTTTCTAAATTTATAAAGGTCACAACAAGGAAAAAAATCATCATAATTTGCTGCAACACTACTAATTAGACATAAGGAAGAAAAAAAGTATTTAACCATGATGGTAATTAATTACTCAGGCAAACTATAATGGGTATTGTAGAATTGTAATCCTAGAAAATGAAAAAATACATATATATAGTTTTAGATCATTTCTATTAAAGCAAAAGTCTAGCACAAATTAACCCTCTAGGATTATAGCCCCTCTAGAAGAGAAAAATAAAACTTCCTTGAAATTAATTAGAAATCCTTTGTGAAATTAATAAAGTTGCTTACCTTTAAAAAGTCTGTATTAATGTGTAAAATTATTTTCAAATTATTTTTATTAGAGTAATCTTATTAATTAAATATAATAACATTTCTGAGTGTTTTCTAAGTAAATTGAAAGTACTAAAAATAAAATGACTTTATACTAGTCTCTATCTTCTATATATTTGACATTTCCAATTAAACATATTTTCTATAAGTAAAGGGAGCATATTTTATATGTCTTAAGTTGTCTTACAGTTTAGTGCACAACTAGGCACAAAGGGGATCATTGTACTGGATCCCATGTCTTAAAGTCATATCCATATTCTACATATTGATCAATAACAACTTATCAAAAACATCCAACATTGTGGTAGGTTATGTAGAGTATACAAAAGAAGTCTAAAACCATGTCCTCTATCAAAAAATAAAGATAAATATTACAGGATATGATAACTGGTATGAAAGACTTATTTTGTAAGAAGTTATACCATTAGATATAAAATTAGATTTTAGATCTTCAAGGATGGACAGGTCAGCAGCAAGTGAACAGTTGAGGAAGGCTTCATTTACTTATTTATCAAGTATCATTCAGGTTTCACCTGTTTCAGTTTCTTCTGGGTTGAGAATTACTGACCTAGAACCCTAGCTTTTATATAGAAGGTAAGACTGGGGCAGTGATGAACATTGTGGTGAAAAACAACGTAAAGGCATCGAGTGGATGTGAGCATGGTGTGATTTCAGGATGTTCTGTTAAGTGCTTGAGATCACTAAGAGTTATGTTGGCTGGGCATAATGGTGCCAGCTTTTAGAGGAGTTTATGAGCTAGACAATGCAGTTAATGAATGGAATAGGAAATGTTACCTTAGAAAAGGAAAAATTATGTTGGATCAAGTCTCCTTACATTACTAAAGGTAGTGAATAACTCTAATGTTTAAGTGCTTGAAATCCAGTTCAGAGTGATCAGGCCTTTTATTTTAAACTGTGATATGCTAACAGAATTGGTTGAAAACATTTCATTTTGGGCGGGGGGGGAGAGACATGAAAATGTGGCACATAATTTTATGATAACCTTAAAAGATTTAGCATATGCAGAACAACAGTTTAGAATTGAGGCAATTCTATTTTCCATCAACTGCATATTTTTATTTAAGATTGCTACCAGTAGTACAGAAAACTGTTATACTCCAAGTCCTTATTTTTGGATTTACTTTTCCCCTACAGGAAGCTCTCATAAATGAAACATTATCATACAACAGCCATTAAAAACTTTTTAGAAATTCCCCCTTCTGTATACAAACTTTAGTTTCTTTCTGAAAACATTTTTACATAACCTATGGAACTATCCTTAAGGAAGTCTGACATTGCCCTCCAATAATCACAACATTTACCTGTCTAGTTTAAGACTAAAAATGTGCAAATAAAATCTATGGATAAATAAAATTTCCCCCTGCCTAAAAATCACAGCCTATTTGGTTAGAAACCCAATGCTTGACTTCCTCCTTTAAAATCTAATGTTTCTCTTTTAAATGCAAATACTTCCTGGATTGGATTAGTCATATTCTCAGGCATCATTAATTTCTATCTGAATTACCAGTTAAGATCTCAGCAGGTATTAATTAGCAACCAAAAACAAAAAGAGATTCCAAAACAAGTTCTGGGTTTGTAAGAAAGTTCTTAGAGAGGAAGAAGGCAGTCTACAAAAAAGAATATCCTTGTTTCCTGAAAGAGTGGGAATCACTACATATTGCACACTTCATAAACTGGATGAGGTATGCTATAGATTCTAACCTAAATATGTTGTACTTCAAGTCTATAAAAGAATTTTTTTTCTTTATTCTTTTATTCAGGTGGTTCTTAATCCAATTGTCATCAGTATTCTAATATTCTGCTTCAAAATGTTCTGGGCAGTAATAGATTTTCCATTTCTGAGACAGGGGCCAAAGTGTGGTAGAGGGAGGGGCCCAGCTGAACACATTAGCTCATGCCAGGAGGAGCCATTTGTAAATTGGGCTAAATCAGACTGTGGGCTCATCTGAGGAGCAGGGGGCAAATAGCTACTGAAAGAAAGAATAGTATTTATATTAAACTTTCAAGACCTTGTAACTATAAAACACTAGTTAATCTTCAGATTCCTAGGAGTACAAATGAGGTATTGGTTAGATGAGGCAAAAAGAAGACCAGAAGAGATGAAGAACCAGTTTTCAATATGGCAAACAGGGACCAAGCTATCATTCCAAGAAGTAGTTTCTGAAAAACCTGAGGTCCCAGGGACCTGTCTATAGCAATAAGTGTTGGCTGACTGGGGAGGGAAAATCAAGTTGGTTTCAAGACATGAGGTAAGCCCAGCAGAAAGAATATCACACTAAGAGAAAGGAGACAAAAGGCTGATTTTCTTTTTCTTTGTTTTTCTCATCAGTCTCATGACCTTAAGCAAGTTATTTCATATTCACACAGACTTCAGTCGATAGTCCACACATATGGGACCAGGAGTACATAGGGCACTGGGGATGCAGAAATGAATAAGACATTGACATAATAATATGGCACATGCCTGAAGGAAGGTGACTAGACTAGAGGATATTATAAAATCCCTTTATGTCATCTTGCTAGAGATGCAATAAAAAATTCTTTATAACTGTTTTTTTTTTATCTTTGGTTTGTTTTGTTTGTGCTGAAAAGCCACCTCAATAAATTGGGAAAAAGTTTCTTTGCTAGCAGAGAATCTAAAAGAAGTGTATGTATATGCGTGGGCCCATTGGAAATTTTTTCTATAGTTCTTATTTTTTTTAATAGTGTATTCAATTTTATGACTAGGCAACATAACCAGGTCATTTTCTAATAGCAACTAAAGTATATTATAGGGACTGAGAACCACATCCTAGTTTTGATTTTGAGGCTTACTTGATTTGATTTTTTTGTCAAAGTGAGATATGCCTATGTTAGGCAAAATTTACAATGGGACTTTTTTCCCCCTAGGTTATATTACAGGAGGTCTATTCTTTATTTGATTTATAAGTAAAATCCTTGACAGTGGCCTCCCTCTGTCTCCTATACACAACCATCATCAAAATCTATCATTTTTACTTTCTAAATGTATTTTTTCAAATCCATCTATTTCTCTTCAGGCTGAGACTATCATTGACAGTTTTGGCTTCCTTTCTAATGTCCCCACATCTTTTGTAAACCCTTCTAATCCATTCCTCAAACAGCAAGCAGGAGATCTGTTCAAAATGTAAATGTGATCAACTCACGCCAGTGCCTAAAATCTTTTAGCAGCTTCCTTTTCCTATTTTTAAATATACATAAATGTTTACACACACACACACACACACGGACATACTGGCTTGCCATCTCTCTTCTGCCTATTTCCCCAATCCGTTCTCTTTCTATCAATATGGTCTATGGTCTTCTATCAGTCCTTCCAAAGCACAATATTTCATTTTACTCAGGATCTTCTCTAAGGTTAATTTCCTCTTGACATGTCTTCTTAGTATTCAGTACTAAGCAAATTCTTCTTAATTCTGTAAGATTTACATTAAATAGCACTTCATCAGGAAGCTTCATTATCACTTCAACCTGGATTAGGTTTCTTTCTCTTTATATAGTTTAATCATTCTCTACACATTTACTTTATATATCTATAAAAAATGACAATTATGATACATTAATAAGTAAATTAATAATATAGTATTTATCTCCATAGGAAGACAACTTCAAAAAATTATTTTAAAAAACACACCAGAGCTAGGATTTAGTGTTTTAGAGGTCTGGGCTCCCTTAGGCAAGGGGAGATTTAACATCTTTTATATGTGTCACAAATGCCTAACCTTTAAAACATCTCCATGCTGGTCTTGGTTCCTGAGACCTGTGTCTTTTGTAGGCATTTTAATGTATCCATTCCCTGAAGAAGGAAACAGCTTTCATGCTTCCATTACAAAACCAGGGAGGAGCCAGTTGACTAAAATATTTTTTGTACTCAGTCTATTCCATTTGATGTTATGCTCGATGAGTACAAGAATTATGCTTGATTATACTCCCAGACTCTGGTACTGTGCCTCATATATACTAAAAATTCAACAAATTTTATAAATGGTAACTAGAACTTATTATTCCAATGTTGCTTCTGCCTAAACTTTTTATCTTACTTCCATCCTTAGATTCACCTCAGTTAATCCTTGAAGTATTTAGATTTATATTTACCATTCTTATAATAAATATGTTTGCTTCAAAGAATAACATATGCATGTATAGATTTGAAGTCAGAAGGTTTATGTGTCCAACAGTGTTTTACATTCCACAGCTCTAATAACTTTTGAAACCACTAACGGTGTTTTACTCAATAACTTCTAATTAGTTTCTTGAAAAACAAAAGAGGCATTGAGGGGTAATTGAATTTATCCAATTTAAGTATTCACATCTCAAGAGCCAGAACCAGAGCAAGTACTAAAGAGAAAACAGAATAAAAACATTAAGAGAAGAAGCATGACACCACCAATTTTTTCATTTGAGACATTTTATGACATAAATCTGTTTTCACACAATATGTTCAACAGTTCTCATTCCAAACTAAAGCACATTAACTTTTAATCATACATAAAATGTCAGTTCTTAGCCAAAGAACAGAAAAATTCTTTAAAAAACTTACACGGATAAATTAAAGCATGATGTTAGCTCTGCCAAACCCTCTAGCAGAATTACTTTAATGAATTTCAATATAACCAAAAGAAATAAATTACAGTTCAAAAAATTAGTAAAAGACATTTTAGTTTTGAGTTTTTTCCTCCGTGACTTACTTGAAAAAAGAAAATTGGGAGAGAGTGTATCTGTAAAATGCATTGCTTTACAAACTAAATCTTGTATTAATATTCAAAATACAGAAGAAGGTAAAATAGATTTTAAAATATGTTACAAAATGTTTTTTTCTCTCCTACCATGTCTTCTATTTTAAATAAGAATCTCATTAAAAATTGAAATAAATTTGTTATTTATGCCACAAAGTTAAAGACAACAATTTCTGAAGAGAGGTAGGACAATGTTGTTGTTTTTTTTCTAAAAAGCTTAAAGAAAGAAACTCAGACATTGGCTTTTATTTAACAAGTGTTTTCTACTGATTCTTCCAAAAAGGCTATTTGTGCAAATAGGTTTGAAGAATCCTTAAAATGATCAAGAAAATTAATCAGAATCATAAAATAATGTTCAGGGAAAATAATCATTAAAACCAGAAGTCTTGCTATTTTAAAGAGTAAATAAAGAACAGTTTGCAAGTTGATAATTTTATTTTTCAATGATATTAATCTGTGTGAGGCATAAATATCACCACAACCACCTTATCATTGTGGGTTTAACACCAATGCATGCACAAACACTAGTTTTCTCTTTGCCCAAATTGCTCTACTCTTTCTTGTGTTCTTTAAAATTACAGGTCTTGAATATAGCTTAAGTATCCTTTTCTCTACAAAGCCTTGCTTTTTGAACATCGTCACCAAAATCCCTGCCCCAAACCACGTGCTCATTTATGCATAATAAGCTGTCTTCTCACCCGGTTTCTGTAACACTCCTCTGAGCCCTTATATTTTGTTTGCATGAGCTTCTTATTTCTACAGCCCCAAAACCATCAAAGTCAGAGAATTTCTTTTATATATCTATGGATTGGAATCTAGCCCAGCATCTATTCCAAAGTAGGCACTTCCGACATGTTGAGCATTTTAATGTATCATGTAAAATCTATGTTAATGAACAGTTTATATACTTATAATTAAGAAAACCTACATTTGTGTCCCGTAAACTATTTCTTTTAGAGTATTTCATTAGTTCCATTTTGAATATATGGAACAGATTATGTCACTTTGACACGAGGGTTTTTGTTTTGCTTTTGTTTTTTTTAATATCCACAAGGATGTCTTTAAACCAGGGACAGCAAAGTCTTGCACCAAAAGGGACAGGAAAACTAGTACAATTGAAGTAAAATAATAAAAATGAATGAAAAAAATCTGGTATGCAACAGGCAGTAGTGAGGATTATGGCCAAATAACATTTATTTTTGCCATTCTAAAGGAGGCAGCTACTATTCACTTCCAGACAACTGCTGCACAGAAAGAGTATATTTTTGCTGAAAATCAGTATATATCCTGATTTTCTATTAGAAATTAGATCTTACATTAATTTGCATCTCACTCATGATGTATTTATGGCAATTTTTCCTTCATTTGTTTTTCTTACGCAACTTCTCAAACTCAGGCCATTAGCAGTTTTTATCTAAAGTATGACCCTAAGAATGACCCTCTTACCTATTCAAGCTGAGATAAGAAAGAGGTAAATATGTTCAGTTTCCAATGACATACTTCTGTTGAACATCCTCTCACTTTCTATTCCCTATAAGAGAAATCCAAGGATCCCATCCTGGGGTTCTCAAGTCTAACACCAGTCGCCTAATTCACAGTTATACATTTTCTCATATTTCATAATTTGGAGTGAACAATCAATCAATCAATCAATAAAAGCACTGTGTTGCTGTAAAGGCAGAAATTTCTTTTTCTTCTTCCCTTCCCGGTTCTTTGGTGGGTCGAATAATTAAATTGACAAAACAGATTAATAGGAGAAAAACAAATTTTGTACACTCAGAGCCCCATAAAAATATGAGACTCAAAGGCACTCAGGCAACTAAGGCTTATATGCCACTCTGAGATAAGTAGTGGGATAGGAGCCTAGAGCTTTGAAAGGAAGGAATGTAATTCAAAGGACACTAAGAAGTATGTATATGTCAATCCCAAACTCCCTAACTATCCTCCCCCCCACCTCTCCCCCATGGTAGCCATAAGTTTGCTCACTGCTATATTTTAAATGAATAACTAACATGCACCTACTGTATAGGACAGAGAACTCTGCTCAGTATTATGTAACAATCTAAATGGAAAAATTATTTGAAAAAGAATAGGTACATGTATATATATATAACTGAAACACTTTGCTGTACACCTGAAACTAACACAACATTGTTATTCAACTATATTCCAATATAAAATAAAAAGTTAAAAAATAAAAAAAGGACAGTAAGAAGAGCAGATATTTGGTAATCAGATGTTTGCCTGGCCATGCAGGTAATTCTTTCAGATAAAAAAGTTATCTCTGGTAATAGTTCTGTCTCTGGGCTAGGCCCCATCAAAATTCTTTTAGGCAGTTAAGATAGAGGTAAAAGTTTTCCTGAGTCTGCTGGGCCCAAATTGTCTTCAGCTTGAAATAATCTACATGCCAAAGTGGCATATTCTGGAGAGTTCTATTCTGTTCCCCTTCATTGTCTTTGTGTTTGAGTGTGTGAAGCACTCTCTTAAATGCAATCTGCAAGGGGACTTAAGGAATCTGTTTCTTAATTAACTTAAGATCCACATACTTGATTAAGTGAGGGTCTGATTTAACACATATACTATTTGATTCATAAATTACTTTTCACATATCAAACACATTCATTCTATAGACTGAAAGAGCAAATATATTTTACATGTTTCTAGATGGTTTGGATTCAGAGATTACATGAGTATTTTTAATAATTTAAAACATTATTTCAAGTAATAATTTGTATTGAATAACTTTAGGAAGGACCTTAGGAAGTAGAGACTCTTGCTTTTTCCTTATTAAAGATAAGAATCAGAGGGCTTCCCTGGTGGCGCAGTGGTTGAGAGTCTGCCTGCCGATGCAGGGGACGCGGGTTCGTGTCGCGGTCCAGGAAGATCCCACATGCCACGAAGCAGCTGGGCCCGTGAGCCATGGCCGCTGAGCCTGCACGTCCAGAGCCTGTGCTCTGCAACGGGAGAGGCCACAACAGTGAGAGGCCCGCATACCGCAAAAAAAAAAAAAAAAAAAAAAAAAAAAAAAAAATATATATATATATATATATATATATATATATATATATATATAAGAATCAGAATCTTATGCAGTTTTTTAAACTCTCATTTCCTTTTTTTAAAATAAATTTATGTATGTATGTATGTAATTATTTACTTATTTTTGGCTGTGCTGGTTCTTTGTTGCTGTGTGTGGGGTTTCTCTAGTTGCAGCGAGCGGGGGTTACTCTTCGTTGCAGTGAGCGGGCTTCTCATTGCTGTCGTGGAACACAGGCTCTACGTGCGCACGCTTCAGTAGTTGTGGCTCGCGGGCTCTAGAGCGCAGGCTCAATAGTTGTGGTGCAAGGGCTTAGTTGCTCTGTGGCGTGTGGGATCTTCCTAGACCAGGGCTCAGAACTGTGTCCCCTGCATTGGCAGGCAGATTCTTAATGTTGTTTAATTTACAAAAGGACGGAGGCCCAGCTAACTGCAGCGCAGGAGCTGTCACTAGAGCAACAGTGGTCTGCACCTATGAGAGCAGCCGAGACAAAGCTAAGTTCAATCTGAGGACACTTGGCATCTTGCCATCTTGGTTGCCCAGCCTTCTCTGCTTAGACCCTGCTTTAGGAACAGACTTCAATAAACCTTCCCAAGCCAAGTGGAACTCATACAGCCACACTGAGCTAGAAAGTCAAATCCTATCACACAGAGACTGAAGATACTGAACAGCAAGAGGGGAAAGGCCTGACCACCACACCTTAATGAGAGCTACCACTGTGGCGATAGATCAGGGACAATTGCTCAGCCACTCTCCGGAAGCACCCAGTAGATGGCTGAGCACAATCCTTCCTGACAGCCGAGCAGGCCCAAACTGTGGTGTGATCTCTCAGCAAGATAAAAATGATTAGAGAAGCAGTGGTTGGTTCTTTTTACACTGGGCAAGTTCCTGTAGGGTGGATCAAGACTGGGAAAGATTTATTCCCCTGTCGGAAGGGGATGTGCCCTGAAGAGCTAACTCAAATGCAGAATCTTACCTTGTAGGCCTCTTCCGTTATGCATCTCAAGGTTGAATCCGTGAAAGGCCTCACCTTCTGAGGGAAGTGGCCCACCTGAATCACTGCTAACACAGACTTGTAGGACTCTAGACCTGGCCGATGCTTGTTGGTCAGGGCCCAGGCAGGCCTGTCTCACCTCTGCCCCATGGAGCAATAGTGGACCCGTGTTCATCTCATCAGCATCCAAACCTCAGTCTTCCTTCCTGACTGGCCTGAGAGTCTCCCTCTATATGCCAGGGGCTGGCTCAAGAATGGGTATGTGACCCACTGCTGGGCAGTGAGTTATGACAAAAGGGCTTCTGGAAGTTTCCTTGAACCACAAGAAGGTTTTTCTTCTTCCTCTGTAATTGTCTAGTGTCTTGATACGCTGCCTGGAACTGCTACAAACATCTTTCCACCAGCCTGATGGAGCCAACACTGAGGATGATGGAGCAGAGAGGAAACATTCGTTTCCTTCATGGGAAGCTGAATCAACCCCTATGACAGGACAGGACTCCCTGCCACATGAGAGACTGAATTTCCTGGCTGTCCAGGCCTGCCTGAGACAGGATGTCTGTAGCAGGAGCTCAAGCCAAGTGGTGTGAAAAAGGCCCAATAGGAACTTATATTTTGGGAAGCAAAATGCTAGGTGAATATGGAGAAGGTGGTCACATGTCACTCGGGTGGCTATACCTGGAGCTTTGTGAGGCTGGCTGTAGCGTCAAGGCTTGGAAACACTGTTCCCAGGCTGATGAGGTGACACCCTGTCATCCCCACGTCTGTGCCTCCTGGCATTTGACCTCCTCCAGGGAAGTCGCCTGGGATTCTCTTCCTCGCGATTGAAAAGAATCCAATAAACACGTCCCTGGGAATTCATGTGCCATTGGTTCACATGGAGGACTAACCAACTGCTCTCTAAAACGCCTGTTCAGAATCCAGTTAAAGCAGGAAGATTAAATGCAAGCTTGCCACTGGGGATGGAAGGATGGCAGACGCAAAAGGCAAGATGCGCTTAGAAACACATTTCCCAGCAGCAGAGGAAGCTCAGCCGCATCTGCTTGGTGGCAATCCAGACGCCTCTTTGCCTGTGGCTACTCTAAGAAGGGGGAGGGAAAATGAGCTTGCTTCTCCCTGTTTACATTAATCCTGCTTCTTGTTTGAGATTTAGGCATGTAAACAGCTTCTGTTTCTTCATTTGAGACATTTTAATCCTCTATGAGTATTCTGGGTGAAATTCCCTAGAGAAGACATTCAGTGTGGTGAACAGTGACATCGGTCTTGGGGCACAAAAGTACACTTGGCACTTACTGGCTGGGTGACCCCAGGCAATGTTATTACTTCATCCCTGAACTTCAGTTTCCTCATCTAGAAGATGGGGATAATAATAGCACCTGTTTCAGAATCATAAAGATGAAATACATTAATGCAAGGGAGACACATATGTGCCTGGCACATAGTAAGCACTAGACAAGGTGAGCTATTGCTACTGATACTCATTGTCTTCAACAGGGACGGAAGCTTCACACAGAAACCAGTAGGTTTCAGCCACTCACATATTCTCCTGGTTCCTGAAATGAGCTGCCCTCACTGCACTTTGTCCAAGCACATCAACATAGTTGTCCTTTATCTCTGCAGGAATTCGATTCGAGACAACTGTCCTATGGCTTTCATCTGCATAACAGAACAATAAAAGCAATGTTGGCCGTTTGGTGGGACAAGACAGGAGAGTTTTTTGGGATTTTTTTTTTTCTTTTTTTTTTTTTTTTGCAGTACGCGGGCCTCTCACTGTCGTGGCTTCTCCCGTTGTGGAGCCCGGACGCGCAGGCTCAGCGGTCATGGCTCACGGGCCCAGCCGCTCCGCGGCATGTGGGATCTTCCCAGACCGTGACACGAACCCATGTCCCCTGCATTGGCAGGCAGACTCTCAACCACTGCGCCACCAGGGAAGCCCAAGACAGGAGAGTTTAATCTTCAAACTTGATTGACTTGGATTCGTTCCTGTCAATATAAAAGATTTTGTCCAGAGCCATGGAGAAGCCAAGGCCGGCCCTCTGCTTGTACTTCCAACTCATGGCCCGGTCGTAGTCCTGCTGTAGATTCTGCTGCAGGGTGTCGGCCACCTTCTTGCTGAGGGCCATGTTGGGCCTGCCAACCATGTTAGGGGGGCGACTGAATGAAGGGGACAGATTTTTAAAGCCACCCATGAGTATGAGAAATTTCAGTTTCAAAGCCAGCAGTATCCCATTGGCCAAACTGAGTTCCTATCTGCTTCCTGGTGTCAGAAGCTTCCATTCTCCCCGACTCACGATCGAGCTCTTCTTGCAAGGCCTTTCGCCTCACCCGGTCTATGTGCGCCTCGCCCATGTTGCCCTTCTTTTCCAACACTACCTCCAAGTCCGTGTTGCGCTCCTCCTCCCAAGGTTCTCCTGCCTCTTCTTCTTCCTCTTCAGAGCTGGCAACTCAGTGTCTGCCTGCTCTGCCTTTTTCTTGGACTCCATTTTCTTCTTCACAGGGGCCTTGGGGTCATCTCCTATTGGGATGTATTCTGGAGCTTCAACTTTGACTGACTTCTTTTTGCTTCCTTTCCTATGGCTGCTCTCCACAGACCTGGAGAGCTCAGGGTGCCCTAGGGGGATATCTCCCTCCTGGTGGATTTTCTTTTTCTTCTTCATCTTCATGTTGTGTTTCCTGGGGCTCCCCTGCTTCCGTTTCTGTCCTGAGGCTGCCTGCTCAGGGATGCCACGTTTCCCAACTGAGCAAGTGTACAAAGCATCCCTGGCTTCAAAGAACCAAGGGTCCCTGGAAGAGAAGGCTGTAGCTTCCTGCACCTTCTTCTCCTTCTTGTGTTTTTTGAGATTCTTGCCAACTCTGGTCACCTCCTCGCCCTGCCTGGGGTCTGCAGAGGTCTTCACCCTTGAGCCAGGGGACACGGACTTTCTCTTCTTCTTCTTTTCCCTACCGAGGGACTCAGTTGGACTAAGTGCCTGCTTCGTGGGGCTGGGTGATGGCTCAATCCATCTGGCACGTAACATGGTCTCAGGGTCTAAGGGCTCCTCGCAGACGGTGCTGTGACCCTCTCTTCATGAGAGGCATTTTGGGTGCCTGCTCTTGGACCATATTCTTCGAGGGTGATGTGGCTCTTGTGGGACAAATCCCGCAAAATAATTGTCATTGTTTAAAATCGAGTATTGAGTCTCTGGTTCTTTAACTACCTTCTTTTTCTTCTTCTTTTTCTCTGGGAGCCCAAGGCCCAGGTCTCCTTTGTGAGTCTTAGCGATCATTCCCAAAGGCCAAACTTCCCTGCCTCCATGTGAGAGCCCACTCCGCTGTAACCACCAATAATTTTTTATCTCAATGAATGACATTCAATTATATTCTCATTTTTATATATATGGAAGTATCCTTACTTATGTCACTCAGAGCCAATTTTATCTGAATAATGAACTATTTGGAATAATCAGTAGTTATGTTTCTTCTTTTCTGACTAGCACTGATCAGTCTACTTTTAACCGTGTAGGCCATTTGGAAGACAGAGCAATTTCAGTGTAGATTAGTGATAACTGATATTTCTAATAAAGTAATAAGAAAGAATGAGGATCCCAAGGTTAATTTGTACTAATTTACACTTAATAAACCACCAAAGAGAAAATTATATTATCATAATAAACATAATATCATTGCCTTATCTCTACTAGTAATCACTGCATAATAACTCTCTAAGTTAGACATCAAGTCATGAGCCACCTAATTTTAACCAAAAATCCTTAATAATTTTATATTATTTCTTTTAAAATAATGTCATATTATAGTGACATATAAGTATGTATGTATCACATATAAAGTATTATGACAGTATTCATTTTCTGAACCCTTATTTATCATGAGCAATCCTTTTTATTTATGCCATTTTAATACTGGTGAGGACTAGCAATGAGGATTCTCTGAATCTCTGCTAAAGCTTATATCTGGGTTCAAATGAGAGGAGGTATCCTATAAAGAATATTATAATTTATCTTTGGTCAATTGATTAATTTTATTGGCACATTATTAAAATTTAGTGTTTATTCTTCATTTCACAAATATATATTGAGGGCTTATTATATAATAGGGATTCTGCTATTATTGAGAGAACATTGTGAATCAAACATACGTGATGTGAGCCTCACTGAGCATACGATCCAGTGATGGAGACAAACAATTAAATACACAGTTTTTATATGGATATAATTATATTGTCAGGGTGCTATGGGAGCACACAGGAGATCAGGGAAAAAAAGGAAGTGAAAACCAGAAGGACACAATATAAAAGAGACTGGAAGCTATTTCTTAAGGCTGTGGTGTGAAATGTAAGTGGCCTGGTAGTGAAAGATGAGGTCAGAGAGGAAAGCAAATTCCAAAGCATGAAGTGGCCCTCAGTCTCTGAAGAAGAGTTTGTCCTTCACACTTTCAGAAAAGTAGGAAGTCATTGAAGGACTTTAATTAGAGAAAGGGCATGACCCTTTAGATTTAGATTTCTAAGACTTCAGAAAGACCCCTCTGGGTATAGCATAGAAAACATTATAAGAAAAAAAAAATCGATTGCACTCTTCTTGCCTTATTAGATTATTAAATATACCTTGGCAACTACATAGTTTGATTTAATCTAATAATACATTATATACTGCTAAATTCACAAAGCTTTATACAATAGAGTAAACGCTATGTTTCCTTGATATGCTTTTCTATTCTCCCATTCCCTTTCCTTTCATAAAGACAATAATCTTCCTTGTGTTTTATAATACATCTGTTGGGCTGAGAAAATCTTATGAGGCAAGGCTAATCGTCTTACCTTGAATGTTTTAGTTTTCTTGTGACAAGTTTGAACTATTGCCATCATAGTCATAGATCATTGTTAAATTCAAGTAAAGCTGAGTGACCACAAACCCTTGGCCACAGTAACTGGAGCAGGGAACAAAAGCTGATTCATCGTGGGTTAATTGGGCTCTCTCTCATATGGCATTTAAACTCCTAATCTTAATGACTGTGGTAGATACCTGGGTCATATGATTGGCAGAGTAAAGGTGAATGTTCTTCAAAGGTATTATATTAAAGTCTTTGGAACAGTACATGATTATGATCTTCTTAGGACAGATTTGTCAACACTTCCTTGGATTTGATATGATGTCAAGTATCCTTAAAATAAATAAATTTTCCTTGAGTTATATTTTGATTTGTTTTTTGTTTCTTAGAAACAAAATTATACACTGTCTGTACTATCAAAATAATCATTTGACAAACTAAAGAATTTAATGTCTGCTAGTATTAAAATAGCTAGTACATTAGCATGTCTTTATCTGAGCAGAAATATTTTTTGTTGCTAGTGAATTTTGTTAAAATATACCTGTTAGGTTCAGATGATTTCATCTATGTAAAACAGAAAATCCTAATTCACCAACTTTCAAAATTCAGGGAAAAAATTGTCATATTACTAGAAGCTCTGAGATAGAATGATAGTTAATTTAGCACCTCAATGACATTGCTAACACTAAGAATCTACATCTCGCTTTCTGTGCCCTCCATTCTCACCGTGCCAACTATATCCGTGCATTTTTCCAACATTGTTACAAGAGCTATGATCATCTCATCCTCCCACAACAATATCATATTTCTTGAATACATGATACCACTTAGAAATACCTGTTTTTAAACAAATAACTTAGAACTTAAGATAAAATTAGAATCTTGGATAGAGAGCATCTTTGAGATCATCAAACGTTACACTTTCATTTAGAGATTTGAAACTGTGTCCTCCACAATTTTACTTAAATTAATGGCTCCCTGACCAATAAGTTCTTGTATACATAGACAGGAAGTGTGAAGGGGATTGGCTAGAGTTCCGTTCAAGGAATGAAAAGGTGGACTGCACAATGAAAAAATTGTCTTCCAAGGTACTGGGACATGGGTGGTGATTGTGTGCCATGGGGATAAGGAAGATAGGGATTTGAGGAAGGTAACAAATACGTTTAATCAGCTTGATAATTCCAATTTGCCCTTGGAACCATGTTGTTTTATCCTCTATATGTATTCATTTCCAATATTGAGACATCAAATTCATGCAGTAGTATTCTCAGGCCTCTGGAAGAATGTTTCATCCAGAATTCAGAATCTATGGGGATTGCACATGAAGACTTGATTCCTGTTTGTAGGAAATTTATAATAAAATTGGGGATGCAACTAATATAAACAATTTATTGCTAAAAAATAAGGGTTAAACTAAAGTGCTACAGAATTACTGTATTCCAAATGTGTCCCACAGTGTTTTAAAATTTAAAAGGTCACTTTGGAGATAAAGGAGTTTATACTGCCAGCCACTTCATTTGAGCATTTATCTTTCAATTGAAGTGACATTATTTTCCCCTATTTTACATACTGAGTTTCCACCGAAGATTGTATTTGCAGAAAAAGAGACAGTCACAGAAAATTTTACAAAGAATTAGAAAGTCATGGAGAAGTGGTATTTGAAGTAAGGCATAGAAAGTTTGGTAATATAAATGTTATATTTCATTTTTCTACCTTTTCCCTCATGACACCAATGCAATATAAGATTGTATGTATAATGTATATACAATATATATCAAAAGATACATATATATGTATCTTTTTACATGAACATCATAAATAAACAACCTTGTTTTCATGTTAATGACAACAATGCCTTCATCAAAATAGCAAATATCTTTCATGTTATATTCTTAGGCTTGTAGGAAATTGAGTTTACACATATGCAGCTTCTCTCTCTCTCTCTTTTTTTTTATATTCAAAGTTCCCTTTGGTAGTTTCTACTTTATACAAGTTGAATATATTATATATACACATAAGATAAAAGAAAACTTCAGTCAAGATTTTTTATTTTTTAGCATCTTCTCTGTTTGACCACAACAAGAGTAATGAAATCATTTCTGGGAGGAATTTCAGTGCTAAGGTCTCCAATATAATATGCTCTCTGAGATCAATAGAAGCTATCCTTCTCTTGTTCTCATTTTCTATTTCACTTTGTACCTCTTGGTTGTTACTGAACTGAATTCTGAGTGTCAATCTGGAAATCTGTTTTTTATTTTTGAGTGTTCTGACATAAGAGCAGTTAACGTTGGGGAGAGAAATACCTGTTTCATTGAATGCAGATGGTCAGTGCACTGCTGTTAATACTCAGAAGAGTTTTTCTGAAATATTATTCTAAAATAGTATTTTATTGAACTGACTTTTTAAAATTGACTATTTTTTAAGAGCAATTTTAGGGTTACAGCCAAACTGAGGGGAAGGTACAGAGATTTCCCACGTACTCCCAGCTCCCACACATGCATCACCTCCCCCATTATCAACATCAGCCATGAGAGCAGTACATCTGTTACAATGGATGAACCTACATTGATACATCATAATCATCCAAAGTGCATAGTTTACATTGTGGTTCACTCTTAGAGTTGTACATTCTATGGGTTTGGAAAAATGTGTAATGACATGTATCCATCATTATAGTATCATACAGAGTATTTTCACTGCCCTAAAAATATCCTGTGCATCACCATCCCTCTCCTCCAACCCTGGCAACCACTTATCTTTTACTGTCTCTATAGTTTTGTCTTTTCTAGAATGCCATATGATTTTAATCATACACTATGTAGCCTTTTCAGATTGTCTTTTTTCACTACTAATATGCATTTTAGGATCTTCCATGTATTTTCATGGCTTGATAGCTTTTATTGCACTGAATAATATTCCACTGTCTTGATGTACCAGATTTTATATATCTATTCACCTACTGAAGGACATCTTGGCTGCTTCCAAGTTTTGGCAGTTATAAAGTTGATATAAACATCATGTGCATGTTTTTGTGTGGACATAAGTTTTCAACTCCTTTGGGTGAATACCAAGGAGTTCCACTGCTGAAATTGTATGATTAGAGAATGTATCGTTTTGTAGGAAACTTCTAAAATGTTTTTCAGAGTGGTTGTAACATTTTGCATTCCCACCAGCAATGCATAAGAGGATCTTTTTACTCTACCATTTGGCTAGCATTTGGTGTTTTCAGTGTTCCAGATTTTGGTCAAGGATGGCCAGTACGTGGTGGTATTTCATTGCTTTAATTTGCATTTCCCTGATGAAAAATAAAATGAAACATTTTTTCATTTCCTTATTTGCCATCTGCATATCTTCTCCATCTGCATATCTTCTTTTCTAGGTGAATGTTAAGGTCTTTGGTTCATTTTTTAATTAGGTTGGTTGCTTTAATATTGTTGATTTTTAAAAGTTCTTTGTACATTTTGGATAGCAGTCCTTTATCAGATGTGTATTTTATAAATGTTTTCTCCAAGTCTCTGGCTTGTTTTCTCATTATCTTGACATTGCTTTGCAAAGCATATGTTATTAGTTATAGTTAAGCTAGCTTATCAATGATTTCTTTCATGGTTTGTCCCTTCAGTGATACATCTCAAAAGGCATCACCATATCCACGGTCATCTAGGTTTCTCCTATGTTACCTTCCAGATGTTTTGTAGTTTTGCCTTTTACACTTAGATCTGTGATCCATTTAGAGTTAATTGTGGTGTAAGGTCTGTGTCTAGATTCTTTTTTTTTTTTTTTTTGCATGTGAATATCCAGTTGTTTCAGCCCCATTTGTTGAAAAGGCTATTTTTTTCCCCACCCCCTTTTTTTTTGCCTTTGCTCCTTTGTCAACGATCAGAATTCCTAATCCTTTTTATAGGAGAATTGCATTCAAAACTAGGATATCTCAGGTCTGGGTATGCTCATTGCTACTGGGTTGTCAGACCCACTAGGCATACATATCTAGGAATATTCATATATATGTATATACATATATGAATACACACATATTTCTTTCTTGAATTATTTCTGTATATATACCTCTATTTCTCTATCTATACTATATATATATATATATATATATATATATACAATTTTTTTTTTCCCATACTGATGTCTCCAACTCTAATTCCATACCACAGGTTTCATTTTAGCCTTCCCCTCTTGCTTATTTATGACTTCCCTCTTTGGCAGTGACACATTTAGGTCCCACCTTCCACCACCCATTAACTTGTTAGTTCATTCTCAGTATACCTATAAAGCAGGTTCAGAATTGCTAACTCAAACCCCTGTGAGAAATTTATCAGTTAGACTACAGTGCTTTGTACCATTTCTTTTGTCTTTACTTTTACAATTTCCCATCAAAACACCATTTTCAAAAGTTACTTAGGTCAAATCTTTTTTCTTCCCCACTGGTTTTCAGCTTTTTTGCATGAACAACTCCATCTATCACAAAGCATTTTCTTTAATTATGAGAAAGCTTGCATCTGATTACTTCAAACAATAACATATTGTGAAAATATAATATATTAACAAAGAGGGCTTCAATATCATTTCTCTATTTTCCAGGTGAGAAGTAAGTAATTTTCATCAAAGCGCATACTTTCAGCCAGAACAGATGGTGCTATGTGGTTCAGGTAGTGACTAATTTTTACACTATAGGGAACTAGTGACAGTCATAGCTAAGTATGGCTAAGCTACGTGAGTATGTTCTGATTCAGTATGTATGTTCTTTTTCCTGCAGCGAGTGATTATCAATCATCCACTTCTATTTTCCTATCATCTGATTTCAAACTGCATTGGAAGGGTCAGTATCATACACTAGGATTTTTATTCTATTGCATGCAATATTATTTTCTTTAAGAACTTCCTCAGTTGTCATTTGACATCGTGTTATACTGATGTACAATTGATTGATTATTACATAATGATATAATTCTATCTCTTTTCCTAGTGTTATAATTTTCTTATTTCATGATTATAAAATTAAATTATCTATGAAGTGCAGTGTTAGGTTCCATTCGTTTTCTACTGCTGTGCAAAAAATTACTACAAATTTAGTAGCTTAAATTTAGAACACCTATACACTTTCTTACAGCTTCTGTGAGGCAGATCTTTTTCTTAGGGTTTTGCAAGGCTACAATGAAGGTGTCATCTGGGCTGCATGCTCATCTGGAGACTCAACAAGGGAAGAGCCCACTTCCAAACACATATAGGGAGTTGGCTGAATTTATTTCATTGTGGCTGTATGAATGAGGGTCCTTATTTTTTATTGGCTATTGACCTGAGGTTACTCTCAGATCCTAGAGACAACCCCCACACTGCCCTACATCATGACCCTCTCCACAAGGGCAGTTTCCTTCTTCAAGACCAGCTGGAGGATCCCTTCCTCCAGGCTGCTATGACTGAGCCTTATATAATGTAAAATAATCATGGGCTTGACATCTACACATTTGCCATATTCTATTGTTGAGAAGAAACAATTGGCTCTGTTCCTAATCAAGGTCACTTGGGCAAAGGGTGACTCATGGGGATATCAACTTAGGGTGTGTCTACCTCATAGCTGTTGCAGATGTTAAGGTAAATATATTGGGTTGGCCAAAATGTTCATTCGTTTTTTTCTACCAGGTGACTCTAGTAGCACTTAGTTGTCTTTAACTCCATTCAAAACAATGTTGTTAGATTGTATGTGATAGCTGTCATATCAGCGTGCATTTAAAAAAAGACTTATCAAAATTGGTAAATTTTTGTGTAGCCATTTTAATATTGAAGATGGAAGAAAAAAAGCATTATTTTGGCATATTATGTTTTATTATTTCAAGAAAGGTAAAAATGCAACCAAAATGCAAAAAAAGATTTGTGCAGTGTATGGAGAAGGTACTGTAACTGATCAAACATGTTGAAAGTTGTTTGTGAAGTTTTGTGCTGGAGATTTCTCACTGGATGATGCTCCACAGTTGGGTAGACAAGTTGAAGTTGATAGCAATCAAATTGAGACATTAATTGAGAACAATCAATGTTATACCACAAGGGAGATAGCCAAGATACTCAAAATATCTAAATCAAGTGTTGAAAATCATTTGCACCAGCTTCATTATGGTCACTGCTTTGATGTTTGGGTTCCACATAAGTTAAGTGAAGAAAACCTTCTTGACCATAGTTCCACATGCGATTCTCTACTTAAACATAATATAAACGTTCCGTATTTTAAAACAAATTGTGATGGGTGAGGAAAAGTGTATACTGTACAATAATCTGGAATGGAAGAGATTGTGGGGCAAGCGAAATGAACCACCACCAACAAAACCAAAAGCTGGTCTTCATTCAAAGAAGGTGATGTGTATATGGCGGGATTGGAAGGGAGTCCTCTATTATGAGTTCCTTCTGGAAAACCAAAAGATTAATTCCAACAAGTACTGCTCCCAATTAGCCCAAATGAAAGCACACTCAACAAAAAGTGTCCGGAATTAGTCAACAGAAAACACATAATCTTCCATCAGGATAACACAAGACCGCATGTTTCTTTGATGACCAGGCAAAAACTGTTACAGATTGGCTGGGAAGTTCTGATTCATCTGTCATATACAGCAGACATTGCACCTTCGGATTTCCATTTATTTCAGTCTTTACAAAATTCTCTTAATGGAAAAAATTTCAGCTCCCTGGAAGACTGTAAAAGGCACCTGGAACAGCTCTTTGCTCAAAAAGATAAAAAGTTTTAGGAAGATTGAATTATGAAGTTGCCAGAGAAATGGCAGAATGTAGTGGAACAAAAGGGTGAATACGTTGTTCAATGAAGTTCTTGGTAAAAAGGCAAAATATATCTTTTATTTTTACTTAAAAACTGAAGGCACTATTTGGCCAACCCAATAAAATATATATTTCCTCTTTTTATAAGTTTTCTATCTAGTGTGGCAGCAGATAACAACAAAGTAAACAGGACATAAAAATACTTACAAATATCAGTGTGTTATAAAGCAGAAATAGACTGCTAAGAAAGAGATTAATGTAGAGAAAATCTATTTCAGATGGACTAGAATGCAATGGCATTTGGAGGCCAGACATCTTTCTAAAAACAAGACCTAAATTATGAGAAAAAACTAGCCATGATAAAAACAAGGAAGGGGGAAGGGACATACTCTTTCAAACAGAGGGAATACTGTGATTTTAGAAGTAGGAAAAAAAAAGTGACTTGCTTGAAAAGCTGCAATAAGGAATGTGCAGTGTAATTATAATGAAAAAAGGATCATGGGTATATAGAGAGTGTTCATAGATTTTTAGTCCAAAAAAGGAACTTATGTTTTATTTTAAGAGCAATGGGTGTTAGTGTGAGGAAAAAGTGGTATGACCTGATTCATAATTGACAAATCTTCCTCTGTTAAATAAGAAACAATTGAAGACTGGATGGAGGAAGGCCAACTAGAAGGTTATTGCATTATCACAGGCTAAAAATGGTTGAGGCTTGGCCAAGAGTAGTGACAGTGGACACAAGTGAGGTGAACGGAGTCAAAATATATTCTTGAAGTAGAATATATAGATTTGGTCTTAATATTGAGATTTTACTTACAGCTAAATAAAATATTGAATGCATATGTCTGGACTTCAGAAGAGATAACAAATGATATTTAAAGCCCTGAAAAATGTTAATATAGCTTAGGGAAATTTTTATGTAAATAAGTGGGCCTAGTATCTAATATTAAATGCTTAGAGGATTAAGAGTATATAGCAGTTGAATATGAATAACAATGACTAGTGAGTTTGGAAGAGAACAAAAGAAAATATGGAATCATGAAAGATAAGAGAAGGTCAGTTTTCCCACTGAAGGAAGGAACCACCTGCACCTGCTTCAGCCCAAAGCTGCATAGCATGAGGACAGACGGTGCACAATATGAAAGCTGTTAGTAACACTGATAAGAGCAGAAAGGGAAGTGGAAAGCTGGTATCAATGAACTAAATATTAGCAGAAGGCATATTCAAGTTGATTGACAAGTGAATTGGACATGAAGATTTGAAGATCATGTAACATGTTTGATATGAAGAAAAGCAAATAGAAGTAAACAAAGAGAAATGTAGAACATGTAAAATGGTGTTCATGTGAACTAAAATAAGTAGAACACTTAACATTGCCTGAGCCATATTAATGGCTTAAAAATATGAGATCCTTTCTTGTCTTTAACAGACCCTGGTATAAAGTGCTTATAACCAAAGCACTGGAATGTTTTCTCTCTTTGTGGTGGAAGATTTTAGTGGATAAAAGTCTAGATTGAATGCTACTTGAAACAAACCTCTTCTACCCAGATAATCACTTTACATCACTCCCCATGTCATACTAGTGAAAACCACAGCCTAATCACTGCAATGTTGTAGTAGTTTAACAATTTCAAAACTACACATGATATTGAGAACTGACAAAGAGATGATACTAAAAAGATATCTTCCAATGATAACTTCCTTGATATCTTACCTCTCTCTTTCACCTATATTACGTTTACTTTCTTTATTCACACATGCAGTATGAGGAGACATTCCTCTAAGCCCAAAAGTTCTACTTTTAGTTCTGCCTTGCACTAAATCTAATCCTGGGAAAATCAATTACATTCTCTGGACCTCAGTGTACTTATATGAAAGCTGTAGGCTATGATCTGATTTTTTTAAGGTTCTTTTCAAGTTTTCAAATGCTATGATTTTACTTTCTGAAATGCCTTCTTCTGGTAGAAACACTTTTAAAGAAGGAAAATAGAAGGAGCATCCTTTTTCACTGCTTTCTATGATATTATATGTAAGAAAAAATATTTTCTTTAAATAAAAAATAAATTGTGATGCAATCAAGAAAGTAAATCTAACTGTATTTTATATTGGAGATTGTGGCTCTGCACTATTTTACGCTCAGAATGGATTTTTCTTAGCCTACCACTTATTCAAAATCTGCAAATTTTCACTCTGGATTTAACAAAGACACATTCCTTGAAACTTACAGAACACACTAAAACAATGCAAGCAGTCTTACAAGAAGGCAAATTTAATACATTTGATCAGAACTTTGTTTCTCTTCCAATGAAATCAATATTTCATTCTTTACTATCTTTTTAATTATCATTAATCTCTCTCATTTTAGTTGGTAAATTACTTTAAGAAAGAAATTAATTTCTATGAACCCAGTGAGCATTCAAGTCTTTTAACAGATAAATGTTTAAATGGATAGGTAAAAAGATGGAAGAATGTATATAGAGACAACAGAAACATCTGAGGCTGCCGAGTTCATACAGCACCTAATGCATTTACTTAGGTTTCTTACAAATTAATATGATTTGTGTACATATTAAATGAAAGGAATTTATTTCTCAAGTTAATTCTTATATGCCAATCTATTTGGATTACATAAGTTGTTCTATATTAGAACAATTACCATGATTTAACCACTCTTTAACAGAATATAAAGTTGGCAATACCTAATGTAAATTTCTAACATGATGCATACAATTTTACAAAATAAAAACATATGGTTTTATATAAAAACATTTTCTCTGTATCAGACTCTAAAGTCTGAAATGCTATTATTTTGTTCATTTTAAAATTTACAGTGAATGAGAGAAAATTAAATAGTCACTGTTCATGTATCACCAACATAAAATTAACTAAATGAAAACTACATCTACTCTATTAATTCTGAATGCCATTGTTAGCAATAGAAACAACTTTAAAATCAGAAATTAAGTAAATAATGAAAACTGAGGAAACCATCAATTAGCAACTCAAACTGCCAGAATCAATACAATGGGAATAATTTATAAGTTTTAAATTTATATACTGTCTTTAAAATATATGTATATGTAGACTATGTATACTATCTCAAAGGAAGGATAATTTTTTTAATTTAATAAGGTAAGGGCTAAAAACATATCACACTATTATAAGCATAATTTGCTTAAATGCACGAATTATTTTAATTTATCATATTAATTAAGTTATCTAAATCTGTCATATTAATTTGGGGAAGGTCTGATATTCATTGTGTTAAATACATAAGTCTAGTTAGAAGATATTTGACTAAAGTTTGGCTAAAATTTCATATTTAATTACGTATTTTCCACAATACATAGCACTAGTTTAAAATATTTAGTTTTGGTTGAGAGGATGTATAATATTTTAGATGTTAAATAGAATACATCTACTTTTGAATTTGATATGCTGTAAACCCAAGTAGTAAAAAAATGCAATAGCCAAAACAATTAAAAAGAAATTGGAAATACCAATTTAAAAAATTCTGTGGTGATCTTAGCTCTTTATATTTAACCTAACACATATAATAAATTATCTTACATACATCATTTTTGTACAGACCATGTACATAACTTATCTACAGAGAATTAAATAGCTTTTTGAGCTAAAAATAACTATGAAAAATGCATCATTTAAGTATTTATGGTGTGCTTATCCAATAGAAATTTTATTTTACCTCAATTATTATTAATGGAAGTTCTCTGAGGATTCATAGTAAAAGGAGAAATATCTTTAAAATCACATTTTAAAAATTATCTATTACTTATAAGAAATTCATCTATGTGGTTCCATGAACAAGCAATGAGTCATAAAACAGCTGTGTTGTCTGCCATTTAAATGGGTACTATCTTTTAAAGTCTGGAATCATTGTAGTTCTTTTAAAAAAATCTTCAAATTAGTTATATCTACCAACACCTAAGTTGAATAGAATGTTAGAAAGACCATAGAGTTAATACTAGGATTGCTAGAAGGATAGCATATTGTTTTGCATTGTTTTGTAAGGGAGAGAAAAGATAAATTGTTCATAAACAGTTAATAAATATGAAATTCCTTCATAGAATTTCTGTTTCCTCTCAGCGTTTCTTCTCTGCCATTTCTGATTATTCGTAATATTAAAGTAAACTTGTTTTTATTGTACTCAGTGCATTCTGTTACTTTTCTGTTTATCCATATACTTGATTTATGTATTATGATAGATTGTGAATACTCTGTATTTTACTTCTTTGAATCTTTAGGACTCTCAAAATAGTTCCTTATATATTTGACTTTCAAATTATTGGAAAAAATTTGAATGCTTAGGAAATTTTTATTAAATCAACATAACTATTATTTTGTTTTATCACATTTGAATGAATGGACATATTCAGAAAGAAAGAACTCTAAGAGAGACGTAACTTGAAATAGGACTTACATTCTGTTCTCAAATCTACCTGCAGCAATGTGTTCTTAATCAAATTTGGGGGGCTTACAGCAAGACAAAGACTCTGTAACACACCCAGGAGGCAAAATAAGCCGTTCCACAAGATACCTTTTATGGCCCGCAAATGTCATGCTCCCTAAAGTGTCTGGGATATACAAAGATACTCTGTGGAACTCCTGGCCATTCCTATAGGAGAATCACAGTGAAAAGCCGATGTGCGTAGTAAAAAGTTATACTGTCTTCTGCAAATAGCTAGTTTCCTTCTGACAAACAGATCTTGATTGGCTCAGGAATCTGAAACAGATTCAAGGTGTGACCAAAAGACCTTGTAATTTATTCTGTCTATCATGATCCACTGAGCTGTGCAGGCATATGCACAGCAGCATCTTATCCTTTAGTAGAACAGGGATAACCAAGCTCAGACTCTGGTGGGTTTTGTATGCACAAGTAAGTTGCAGGAGTTGGTAACTTGGACTCTGTTAGTGAAAATTCCTACTGCAATGCCACCTTTTCTTCAATTTAAATTGCCAGCCCTTGGTATTTGCTTTTAACTGGTTTGTTAAGGAAGAAAACACTTAGGTCTGGTTTATAGATAATTCTGCAAAATATGATGACACTAGCCAAAAGTGGATAGACTGCAGCATTATGTTTCTATTTCTAGTGCCACTCCCCAATAAATTAGTGGGTAAAAAAAGTCATCCCAGTGGGCAGAATTTTGAGCAGCAGATATGACTATCCACTTTGTCAATGTGGAAATGGCAGTGTTAGGGATATATAATACAAAATATCCAATAATTGGATGGTCAAGGACAAAGAAAAAGAAAACTGGACGATTGATGACAAAATTGTTTGACAAAGAGGACTGTGGATGGACCCCTGGAAGAGGCACATAGTGGAGGCTTTGTGTCCTGTATAAATACTCATCATAGGAATTTACCAAAGAGAAGAGTGTTAATAATCACGTGGACATCTTGTCCATTTACCACCTAGTTTCCTTCATCAAGACTGCCATGTTTGGTCAATGTGCTCCTATGAAAATCAGTCAGGGTGGCATGGGTAAGAGTTATGTAGAGCCTATGATATAACCCCTCAACACAACTGATTTGGTTTCAGAAGTGTTAAGTACCCAAAGCACCAATAGAAGAAGCCTTTACTTAACCATTAATATTGTACCATTATTTGGGCAAACAGCTGGTAGGCTGATTAAAGTGGAACATTTTCCTCAAGAAGAAGGCATCAGTGGATCCTCAATTTAATAAACAGTAACTCAGGGTATGAATTTGCCTTCTTCTCATGCAATGATTTTTCCTCCTCATCCTAAGTGAATTACTTGAATGCCTTATCCACGATCATGGTAAGGTAAACTACATTTCTTCTTATTAAATAATTCATTTTATAGCAACAAAGTGCACCAAAAAATGTACAGCGAATGGAATTTTTTACCTTACCATGTACCTCATTAACCCAAAGCAGCTGGCTTGATAAAATGCTGAAATCGCTTACTAGGAGTTTATTATGGTTAGGGCATTGTCTTATAGGAAGTGGTCTTGTTTCATGCTGTTTCACCTAAGCCAGAATATACTGGTTCAGAAGATAACAGGATTCATTGGAACTATTTTTTTTCACTATTATATCAAATTTCCACAAATTTGACTTTTGAAAAATAGTTCCCTTGAACTGAAAGTTAAGATGGCCACTTGGCCATTTAAGTCTTTTTACACTAATGAAACACCAGGTAAAGAAGATAATTTCCGGTGTAATTGATCCTGATTATCAAGGAAAAATCAGGTTGTTGCTACCTAAGATAAGAAGGAGGCCCATGTGTAATCCATAGAATTTTCTGGGGCTTTCTCTTAAAACTTTCATTTCAATGCTAAACATTATAGAAAGCCTATCACAACTGGATGGAGCAAGGGTCACTAAACTTTCAAATTCTTTACCCCACCAGGAGAATAACCTCAACTAGCTGAAGTGCTGGCCAAGGGAAAATGTACATGGGGTGATTAGAGGCAAAAGGATTTGTGAATATCTGTTAAGGTCTCATGATAAGTTACAGAAACAAGCATTTAAGTAGATAAGTGTATTTTTTCTTGATTGCTAATTTTATATTTCTATATTTCTTTGTTTGCCCATTTCCTTTCCCCTATTATTTTCTACTAAGAATATTTGTTGTGTTTAAATTTGGCATGTCATTTCTAGGTTATAGATTTTCTAGGTAATAATTCTCATCCTTTAATAAAATATAAAACATAAATAATAGGAAAAAATCCCCATGTATGCCTCTATATCTCTGTGCCAAGTTAAGTTTTCAAGGACAATATGATCTCAATATATCTTATTCTATTCCCTCTCCCACTGATCCCATGATGTTGCATACGCTTGTCTCTAAGACTGACAAAGATTTGACGATTGGAATTGCATTACTCTATTCCATAAAAAAAGCTTTTGATATTTTACTACTGCCTATCACATACAACTCACTATTGCTTATCATAGCTGAAATGTGCTCAGCTTGGCTCCAGTCTCCCTTTCTAGCTTTATTCTCATCACACATCTTCTCACTGTTTACAGTAACATCATAGAACTACCGTCTATCATCCCAGCACACCATGTGCTGTCATTCTCTGGCCCATGTTCACATCCTCTCATTCCCCGCACTACCAGTTATCACCAAATCCATCCTTTCACTCAAGAAATCCATGATATCAACTCCAGACCAGCTGTTATCTCTCAAAGGGGAACTACCTGATCTCTTCAACAAAATAAATCACTCCTTCCTTTGTTCTCCCACAGCACAATTATTTCTGTAGAGTACTAATTGTAAAAAGATAGTGACTGAGAAGATGAACACATATCTGCATCAGGGATTCACCATCATTCACTATTGTATTCTCATTGTTTGACACATACGTAACATAGGTTGCCTGAATTAGTGAACTAATTTATAATTATATGGAGTATCATAACACAGTTAGTAGTCTAAGTATAGGTAAATACCACAAGAGTAGAGTAAAGTTAGTGATTAGGATGGTGAGACGTTGTGCAAATGACATCTGCATAATCCTCAATTTGCCTAACTGTAAAATGATTATAATAACTGAATCTACTTCATCAGTTTGTAGTGAAGATGAAGTGAGAAAATCTGCACGTAATTCAGAGCAATTATCCTTCTATATACTATAATTTTTCAGTAAATATCAGCTATAAAGATAATTACTATAATGGTCAGGTCTATCAGCAGTATGTTATTGTGATTAAGTACACATATCATGGAACCACCTGTCTGGATGAAAGCCCCACCTTGTCCTTTACTAGCTGAATAACCTTGGGCAAGTCAGTTACTCAGATCTTCAGCAAGCTTTTGTGACAATTAACACACACAAGATGCTTAAATAGTATCTGAAAACAATAGATGTTAAATGATTAGTTCTTATGACACCAAAGAGAATAGATGGGGTAAATAAATGGGGTATAGGACAATCCACTACCACAACCTGCTTAAAAGATTTTCACAGTTAGATGATGGTACATTTTCTAATTTGAACTAAATATTAACAATTAAAGTTACTTCATGAATAACTCCATTATACTAGTTAGAATTTAAATGTTAAAACATAATTACCTTTCAATCTATTAATATTTCATTAGACCCTGAATTAAAGGAAAACATGGAGGTAACATACATAAATAACAACCAGAAGCATTTCCCCCAAGGTGATGCTTAGAGTGTAGGAATTCATACAAACCCAAATTCTCTGATCATGATGTTGATTATACATTGAATTTTCTGCAGATAGTGCATTAGATACACTCGTTATAAAGGCAGTCAGCCCATATTTATTCAACATCACAAATAAAAAAATGTTGAACTGACAGCTTCTTGACTGTTTCCCAGGTATATCAGTCAGTAATAACACGACGACTCTAAGCAAAGTCTTTAAGGAGTATCTATCAATTCCTTTCATTTGATCTTTCTCTTTGTAGAAGATTTGCATAAAATCTTTTGAGGGCATACTCCCTAAGGCAGGTGAATTTGTTACATTAAAAAAGGCTCTAATATTGTTACAGTTAAAGCATAAGACTCTGTTATTCACGCCTAAAAAGCAAGCAAATAACAAACAAAAGAAACAAGAGCGAGCTTTCAGGTATGGAGAATTTAATAGCTCACATATCCCTCCATGATTTCCTCCAGGGTTAGTTCTATACTTGAATTTAGTGATAAGGATTCCAACATATTAACATACCAGTTATAAATGAGCACTACCCCTGTGGATGGCTGTTGACAATTCAACAGAGTTGTCATTGATTGAAGTCCCTGAACAGTAAGGACTACACTAAAGAGTAAGTGCATTAAGGCTCATTATTAAACATTTAGCTAATAATATCATTTATTAACACAATAGTGCAAAGACTAATTAGTCCTCCTGATAACTTCAGGGGATAGCCTCCACTTCAAATGTGAGATATTTGTGAGATTATTAAGGCAACTGATACATACAATATCCATTTTGGGGACATAATTAGTGGCATCTGAACCATAACTACTATTATTTCTTATGTGACAAGCACCAAATAGGAACAATCACTATGAAACAAATAGGCTATTTTTTTTCCAGATTAGGACCTAAACAATCAACATTAAATGCTCATTTCTACTGCTCTTTTACTTTCCATGTTTGAAAAAATTAATTTAAAATGTATGCTTTATTGTGTGACAACTGACATAAAGTCTTTACATCTCAATTAGAAGCAATGGCAGCAAGAAGTTATATCTGTTGCTGGGAGGCCTGCGAAAGCCATGCATAATTAAAGCTGCTAAGATCAACAGGGTGTTTCACACTCTATAAACCAAATTTATATTGTTTTATTTGCCAGTGTGTATGTGTATTTTAATATCTATCTATGACATCCCTGTTTCTAGTATGTCTATCTTTCAAAATGTGAAAAGCAACAGCAGCATTAGGAAAGTCCAGCAGCATTAGCAACATTTGAGATGACACAGAAAAGACATCACGTCTGACCTGGAGGAGGGTTGTAGCTCAGTACCCAGGCATCTGAAGACATATTGTGTAATTCACCCTAAGTGTCATTTTCCCTTGTACTTGCATAGCATATAACCTTTGCTTCAAATGAGGGAGGTGAATTATGTGCAGCATGGGTAGGAAGGATAGGAGGATGGAAAATGGCATTTCTGTCATCGAATCTGGCTTGATCTCCAACAGCTCAGCAGCGATGTCAAAAATGACTTCAGTATATATAGCTTTGGGAAAGGAAGGACACAATGGAAGAAATAAGTCAACTGAAAAAAGTCACTAAAAACTGATTATTTTCCTTTCTTTTTACTAAAATATCTGTTTTCTTAATCTTTGAACACTCTCCAAATCATGAGCTTTTGCATGTGGTGTCCACGCAGAAACTCATTTCATAACCACTAACTGATACCAGAAAGTTGTAGAGAATAACACAGTTGTTTCATAAATAACTTTATTTTTTAAACTTTTACTTGGAAAAAGCTATAGACTCACAGGAACTCACAACTATAGCCTCATCTCCTCTGTGTGTCTTTTCCCTGGCTACTCTCCTCAAGGCCCCTAGGCACTTCTGGTTTGGCGCTGCCTCATTTGAATTGATTTTTGCTCTAATAAACTCAAAGTTTTTCACATGCTTCAGTTTATCTTTCAACACTACTCTCACGCACAAAAACGATTGTTTTCCAACATTTATTTGTAAATTTTTTAATGTATAATGCGTTTTTATATTGCAGTTTTTCAGTTTCCTCTGTCAAAGTGTATTTAATAGATAATGATTCCTAAGTGATTCACATTACAACAAAACAGTGGGCGAACACTGTTGCAAAAGAAGTAATTAAGCAGAAAAATCACAAGTCAACACAAAGAAAGTAACAATAATAAATGAATGCTGATAATCCAAAGAAAGAAAGCATAATTATACAAAGTGACTTTGGTGAAATTTCTGATAATTTTCTTACATCCTTTCAAGTAATATAGATATTGAGGATCCTGGATTTTTACCATGCCTCATTTTTCTTCTCACTTAATTTTTTATATTTGATACAATATACTGTATTATTTTATAATGTATATGTCATAATTAAGGACTTTTAGCTTAATTTTTATCATGAAGGAAAAGTTTGAGAAGGAATCCTTTGACTGAGATGAATAGAAAAGGGAGAAATACATGATGAATATTAAGATATGTGTATTATCTCAAGAAGAAAAAAAATAGGATTCTGAGGCAACATTAATCAAGGTGTACACAGCAGAGAATTGTGTTTTTCAAGCAAATGTTTACTGAAAATGATAAGATTTTTTTATGAAATAATTTTTTCATCAACAGAGTGATTACTCATTCATTCATTCAACACACATAAAGTAATATACTACAGTTTTTAGTATCTGCTTTGTCTTTAAGGCACCGATCAGATGAAGTACCTTTAGTACAAAATGAAAGAAAAATTAAATATGTACACAATACATCCAAAACATGAACGTACACAAATATTTTTTAGAAAAGAAAAAGCAAATTAGTATATTTTAAAGGAGCAAGATATTAAATTGGGCTGGACGTGAATAAAGAAAGCCAACTTTTAGAAGCTAATATATAATTCAGACTTAAAATAGAATGCCAGTGAACATAGGTATAGATCAATGTAAGGGAACATAGAATTAATTTAGGACAACAGAAGGAAATAGAAAAGATAGGTCACAATTTTATTGTGAAGGATTCTTAATTCTAAACTGATTATTATGGGTGTTTTTATTTTTATTTTTTAACTTTTTATTTTATATTGGAGTATAGCCGATTAACAATGTGATAGTTTCAGGTGCACAGCAAAGCTACTCAGCCATACATATACATGTATACATTTTCCCCCAGACTCCCCTCAATTATGCCTATCTTTAGATGAGCACTGGATAGCAAGTTATACACTTTCAATTGGGGGTAACATTACTAGAGTCAGATCAGCAGTGTGTAAAATCGATTTGCAAGAATTGAGGTAGTGGTGATTTCTGCAGATATAAGCACTAGAACCAGAAGCATGGTTTAGCAAATGGAAAGAAGAGATTGAGTGAGAAACAAGGAGGTAAACGTGTGTATGATTTCCAAAGAAGAGGATCAGTCAAAATTGACTTTAGTCTCTGGTCCAAGGAGCTTGGAAGAGCTTGTCACTGAAAAATATTAAAAACTACAAAAGGAGTTAGGTTAGGTGAAAAAAAGAAATGAGTTCAGTTTAGATGTTTAGAGTTTTAAAGGGCTTATGATAATTACAGTTGAGTATTCAGAGGGAGAGATGCGGACAGACACAGAGTTGTTGTACCTAGGAATTTTAACAAAGAATGAGGATTCATTTAATCTATTTCAAATTGTGTGTCTTCACTATAAAAATACACATCCAAACAAACAACTAAGAAAATTCCAACAAACAGGACTTTACAGAACAATTACCAGAAGCCTTTGTAGACTCAAGGCAGCTGTGGGGACTTCAACAAGAGGAGTCCCCGTGCAATCTTGTCCAATCAGCTGTGTCTACAGGAAAGAGTGTGTTGTACTTGTCTGAACATGAACTCCTAGGACTTTCACCCTGAGGGATTCCCTGGGGAGGGTAGTAGACCATAGAGTGAGCTGCACAAGATAATGGGCTGTGGTAGAGAGGATTCTATGTGATTGGCAAATGTTTTTCATTTTCATCCTGGGTACACAGCTCAGCTATATTTTCCTGTCTCCTCAGCAGTGAGGTAGGGTTCTGTGATTAAGTTCAGAGCAATGGAATTTGCATTGTAGAAATGTTTGCCACTTCCAGTCCCCATGCCTTAAACATCCTGCATGGTCCTCCTTAATTTCTCTCCTCTCCATCTGTTGGCAGGATGATGCCAGGGAAATTATAAAGTCACATGCTGAAGATGGCATGAAAAGAGTCTTTATCCCTGAATCATCACTTGGGTTAAAGCCAATGGGCCTCAGTGAGTGAAAAATAAACTTTTAATCTACAAAGTTCCTGAAATTTGGGGGATTACTATACCACGTAGTATTAACTACCCTGACATTTATACAATAGCATATATACTACAGTTTTTTTCCCAAACTTCAATTACTTAAGGAAACATTTTAGGAAAATGTTATTTATCCTAAAGAGGAAAGTTTGCTATGATGAAACTAGTTAAAGTCTTTGTTTTTTAAAAAAATATTATACAATTATAAAACAAATGTATAAAACTATGTACAATAAAATTCTGATGTACATGAATTTAATGTGTTTATGATATTTGCCTCAGATTTAGAATGACTTTTCTCTCTGGAACCCAGCTGATTTGATGCTTTTAATCACATTGAGAAAGAAATATCAGAGGACTAAACTTTAGAACCCTTACAAAGGGTTTTTCTGGTTCTCATATCATGCCTGATTCTTACTGGTTCTGCACACAGCAATCTATATGAACCTAGAAACTTAAATTTTCTCCTTGGCTGGGATCTGAATCATTCCCATAATTCAGGGAGCAAGCGTTGCCACAACTGAGCTTCTGCATTACACTGTGCCCGTCTGCTTAAGGTCAAATACAGAAGGTTTCCTTTTATTATTATTATTTTTCTTGCCAGGTCAAACAACAGAGATGATGAAGAAACTCCCCCAAACCTGAACTCTATTATGCCTTGGACAGACATGTTAAAAGATCACTGAGGTTCTCTGATCTCAGTTTAAGAAATCTTGATCTAATATGGCAAGAGTCCTTAAAAAATAAAATAAAAAATCAAGAAGATCTTCTGTTGACTTTCCTGGTGGTCCAGTGGTTAAGACTCCTTGCTTCCACTGCAAGGCATATGGGTTCGACCCCTGGTCAAGGAACTAATCCCATGCTTGGATGCTACATCTGGTATGTTTTTAACTTGTTGTGTTTATGGGCTATTGTTTGGATTTTAACTGTATTGTGACACAATTTACATTCCATAGGATTCTTCCATCTTAAGTATACAATTCAAAGATATTTAGTGAATTTACTAAGTTGTACAACCATCATTATAAGCCAGTTGCAGAAAATTTCATTACCCCAATAAGACCCCTAAAGCCCACTTAACAGATATACTTTTGATCCTATAGAATCGTTTTTCTCCTTACCACAATTTTGATTTGACTACTTAGGGTAAAAAGAGAAAAATATCATCAATTCATATGAAAGATTTGAAAAGATTTGTCTGCTATATTTTACTGCAGACTTTTTTTTTTATTGAACTTTACTCACAAGGAGGTAAGTTTTATTTCTGACATATCTATTTCTTTGGATCATTTAAATGGTTAAGGCGTATCTTAGTTTAGTTTCTCTCAAGGCAAAGCGTGATTTAAGGACCTTGGTGCCAATGTTCTTTGGATGATGACCACTCAAAGAAGGAAGTGAAAGTGGGAATGAGGGAAGGCTAGTGAAGGGCATGCTGTTGAGCTGGTCACCTCTGTGGCCACTGGGGTTTAGCACCACGAGGGACCCTCTGAGAAATCTGTATAATGTGCCTCAGGGTGATCTCTTTTAAAGATAGGACATTGGAGCATTTAGCCACTGATGACCCTTCTCTCTTTGTTGAGGGTTGTCCCCACAGTGGGAATTCACACGTGCATGAAGGTTGCCCTTCATCTGATTTGAGTTGACTCTCATGGCTTCAGAGAAAAGCCCTGAGACAGAAAAATGAAAGATAAGGCATTTGAGGTGAGATTTGAGCAGCATGTTCAGAAACTGTCAATCAGGCTGCAAGCATTGTCATAGCAAGCTTCAAGGAGTCATCCCATTATCATAGGAACATCATCTTTGTTTTCTTTTTTTTTTTTTTTGCATTTTTCTTTTTTTTCTTTTTAAAGATTCTTTAAAACTTTTATTGAAGTATAATTGATTTAGAATGTTGTGTTAGTTTCAGGTGTACAGCAAAGTGAATCAATTATACATATACATATATCCACTATTTTTTTAGATTCTTTTCCCATATAGGCCATTACAGCATATTGAGTAGAGTTCCCTGTACTATACAGCAAGTTCTTATTAGTTATCTATTTTATATATGTATGTATATGTCAGTCCCAATCTCCCAATTTTTCCCTCCCTCTTTATCCCCTGGTAACCATAAGTTTGTGTTCTACATCCATGACTCTACTTCTCTTTTGTAAATAAGTTCATTTGTACCTTATTTTTTTAGATTCTACATATGAGTGATATCATATATTTGTCTTCCTCTGTCTGACTTACTTCACTCAGTATGACAATCTCTAAATCCACCCATGTTGCTGCAAATAGCATTATTTTGTTCTTTTTTATGGCTAATATTCCATTGTATATATGTACCACATCTTCTTTATCCATCCCTCTGATGATGGACATTTATGTTGCTTCCATGTCCTGGCTATTGTAAATAGTGCTGCAATGAAATTTGGAGTGCATGTATCTTTTCGAATTATGGTTTTCTCCAGATATATGCCCAGAGTGGGACTGCTGGATCATATGGTAGCTCTATTTTTAGTTTTTTAAGAACCTCCATACTGTTTTCCATAGTGGCTGTACCAATTTAAATTCCCACCAACAGTGTAGGAGGGTTCCCTTTCTCCACACCTTCTCCAGCACTTACTGTTTGTAGACTTTTTGATGATGGCTCTTCCGAGTGGTGTGAGGTGATACCTCATTGTAGTCTTGATTTGCATTTCTCTAATAATTAGTGATGTGAAGCATCTTTTCAGGTGCTTTTTCACCCATATGTATGTTTTCTTTGGCGAAATGTCTATTTAGATCTTTCGCTCATTTTTTAATCGGGTTGTTTGTTTGTTTTTGATATTGAGCTGCATGAGCTGTTTGCATATTTTGGAGATTAATCCCTTGTCAGTTGCTTCATTTGCAAATATTTTCTCCCATTTGTAGGGTTGTCTTTTTATTGTGTTTATGATTTCCTTTGTTGTGCAAAAGCTTTGAAGTTTAATTAGATCCAACTTGTTTATTTTTATTTTCAGTACTCTAGGAGGTGGATCAAAAAAGATCTTGCTGTGATTTATGTCAAAGAGTGTTCTGTCTATGTTTTACTCTAAGAGTTTTATAGTATCCAGCCTTACATTTAGGTCTTTAATCCATTTTGAGTTTATTTACATTCAACATAATAAAGGCCATATATGACAAACCCACAGCAAACATCATTCTCAATGGTGAAAAACTGAAAGCATTTCCTCTAAGATCAGGAACAAGACAAGGATGTTCACTCTCACCACTATTATTCAACATAGTTTTGGAAGTCCTAGCCATGGCAATCAGAGAAGAAAAAGAAATAAAAGGAATTAAAATTGGAAAAGAAGAAGTAAAACTGTCACTCTTTACAGATGACATGATACTATACATAGAAAACCCTAAAGATGCTAGCAGAAAACTACTAGAGCTCATCAATGAATTTGGTCAAATTGTAGGATAAAAAATTAATACACAGAAATCTCTTGCATTCCTATACACTAACAATGAAAGATCAGAAAGAGAAATTAAGGAAACAATCCCATTTACCACTGTATCAAAAAGAATAAATCTACCTAAGGAGGCAAAAGACCTGTACTCAGAAAACTATAAGATACTGATGAAAGAAATAAAAGATGACACAACAGATAGAGAATTATACCATGTTCTTGGATTGGAAGAATCAATATTGTGAAAATGACTATATTACCCAAGGCAATCTACAGATTCGATGCAATCCCTATCAAATTACCAATTACATTTTTCACAGAATTAGAACAAAAAAATTCACAATTTGTATGGAAACACAAAAGACCCCAAAGAGCCAAAACAATCATCTTTATATTCATTGCAAAATGTCATTGCTGGGATATTTAGTGCTGAGTTCTTCAATGGTGTTTCTAGGTCAATAGCATCCCCTGTTGTATTTTTTTCATACCTTGGTCCTACATTCTTAAGATTCATTCCCAATTATAATTTCCCAGTTTTTACTGGTACATATTCTATAATGTTTTAGAGAATAAAATATTTCCTCTAATATTAAGGACCATAATTCCCTTCTTGAGCTTGCTGAACCCTGACCAAAGTTATTTCTAGAGGTCATAAGGGGAGTGATGAGTGAATTTGAGAAGGCATCATATCATCTTGCAAGATATCCAACTCAATTGAAGTCACCACATGAACCCCAGAAAAGCAGAGCATTATATTATTTAAAAGAGTGAAGGAATTGCTTTTACCAGTTGGAAGTTTCAGGGTATTTCACCTGCAATTTACCAACTCAGATTTTGGCATCTCACTCCTTTCTTGTCTAGTCCTCAGCAGTAGAGTCTTGTCATATGAAGTGAGTTATCCAGTTTTAATATCCTGCTCAGAGGGTCTGTTTTCTAGGGCCACTGCTAGTAGACACTGTCTTTATTTGGGTTCCCCTAAAACAAGTCCTGAGACAAGGACTTGTGAACAAGTGGTGGCTTTGGAAAATTATTCCAAGGAGCAGAAGTTAAGGAGTGGGAAGAAAGAGAGAAGGTAAGGTGAAAAACCAATAAAGTTTGCATAATTGATTTGGTTACTGCTCTTGGAGCTCAATCTCAGTAGAAACACCCTGAAGAACCTTGTAGAATGCACCTCAGAATTGTCCTGTTGAAAGGTCAGAGGCTGTGGTACTGTCCCTTTGTGGGATGTGGAACACTGACTACTGTTCCTCATTTGTTGATTACAGCTTCTTGGAAATTTAATAACCATGTGCTTCTGTCTCCTGGGTTGTACAAGTTCATGACTTTGGAAAAAGCTCATCAGAACAGCAAAAAATGAGAGGAGGAGTGGGAGTTTAGGAGTGAGAAACTGGAAGGGAAGTTGGAGGAGTGCCTACCTATTTTGAAAATACGACTGGGAGATAGGGGAATGTGGTATGGTCACATCTGCTAAAATATAGATTTGGGAAAAGGTGATGCTGCACAGATCTTATGTAGAAGTTTCCCAAAGGAGGCCTGGTGTTTAGAAAGAGGTAAATATAGCAGCGACTTCTTGGAAGTGGTTATTGAGACACTGAAATCAATGGCTTCCCATTGTTGACACTGGAAACAGAACTTAACCAAGACCATTTGCCTGCTTCCCTCTACCAGGGGAAAGTTGTACAGAACAAAGTTTGCTTTGATAGAAACACCTTGAATTGACTGCATTAACTTTCTGCCATTCAGTGGAAACAGAGCTGCCAAGTTTTGTCTTTAACTGATAAAGAAAGCAACATTCCTTATACTCTGATGGATTGGTAGTCATATCTATTTTATATCATTGGGTCCTTCTGAAATTTTAAACAATCCTCTTATGACACATAACAGCAACACTGCCTGTTTAAAAACCCAGTACTGGAATTAAAGACACTTCCCTTTGAAACAAGGGCTATAACCCTTTTAAAAAGTGATGCGCAGAGATGACGTGTACTCTCAGAAGTCATTTATGATTTTAAGAATACAAGTAGACTGTGATAAGGCTCAGTTTGCTGGAGTACAACAGAAAGATTTAAACCATCATGTAGATTCAGGTGGTCTATAAAAGAAAAAAAGAGTCAAATATAACTTTATTTATTGAGGGGGTTAAATCATCTGAATTCTAGAGAAAGAACCTAAGAGAAAATGGAAAGGAATGATGTAATTTTTAAAATCACTATGTTTCAGACTGAATATTTGAGTTCCCCCAAAATTTATATTTTAAGCCTAATCCCCAATGTGATGGAATTTGAATGTAAAAGCTTTAGGAGGTGATAAGGTCATGACAATGGAGATCTCATAAATAGGATTAGTGCCCTTAAAAAGAGACCTTAAGAGAGCTTCTTCCCCTTCTACCATAGAGGGAGAAGACAGCCCTCTATGAACCAGGAAGCAGGCTCTCAGCAGACACAAAATTTCCCAGTGCCTTGATCTTGGATTTCCCAGCCTCTAGAACTATGAGAAATAAATTTCTGTTGTTTCTAAGCCACCCAGTCTATGGTATTCTGTTACAGCCGACCAAACTGACAACAGTCGGTACTGAGAAGTAGGGATACTACTATAACAAATATCTAAAAATGTGGAAGCAGTTTTGAAAGTGGGTAATGGGTAGAGGCTGTAAGAGTTTTGAGGTGCATGCTAGAAAAAGACCACATTGCCGTGGATGGACCTTTAAAGGCAATTCTGGTGAGGACTCAGAAAGTTAAGAGAACTATAGTGAAAGCCTCAATCTTCTTAGACAAAATCTAAGTAATCATGAACAGAATGTTGGTAAAAATATGGATTGTAAAGCCATTCCAATGAGGTCTCACATGGAATAAGGGGCATGTTATTGAAAATTGGAGGAAAGGGGATCCTTGTTATAAATTGCCATAGAGCTTGGCTGATTTGTGCGTTCCAGTGTTTTGTGGAAAGTATAGGCTGTGAACTATGGAATTGGATATTTAGCTGAAGACATATGTAAGGAATGTATTGAAGATGTGGCTTGGCTCCTCCTGACTGCTTATAATGAACTGGGAGAAAAGAAAAACTTACTTCAAGGTAGAATTATTTAAAAAAAAGGAAGCACAACTTAAAGATTTAGAAAATTATCAGCTTACTCACATTGCAAAATGGGAACACTAAGGATGTGGCCAAGTGATCATTTGATAAGGATATTAGTAAGGAATTAACCATCTCAACAGAAGCCAGGGACTGGAAGAATGTTGCTGAAGGGGATCAGAGGTCATCAGGGCCGCCACTCCCTACACAGGTCCAGAGTGCATGGACCCTGGGAATATGGCTGCTTCCATCTAGATTTCAAAGAACAGGGATGCTTGGCAGAGTTGTGAGCTTGGGATCCCAGTCCAGAGAGCCCCAGGACCCCAGTGGAGAACCATGGCATGGGTGGAGCCACCACAGAGAGCCACTGAAAGGCCATCTCACTGAGCCATTGGGGTGACATTGCCACTCCATTGGGCCTGGGAAGCAGAGCCTTGAGCCAAGAGGATTATTCTCAAGATTTAGTGGGATTTTTCCTGTTAGGCTTTAGACTTAATTAGGACCTGTCACTCCTTTCTTCTTTCCTATTTCTCCATTTTGAAATAGGAATATCTGCCCTATGTCTGTCCCACCACTATATTTTGAAAGCATATAACATATTTGGTTTCACAGGTTCCAGCTGGAGAGGAATTTGCCTCAGGATGAATTATATCTTGAGTCTCACTCATATCTGATTTAGGTGATATTTAGATGTGATTTTGAACTTAGAAGTTGGTGCTGGAAAAATTAAGACTTTTGGGGTTTTGGTATGGAATGAATGTATTTCACATGTAAGAAGGACATAAATTTGGGGGGATCAGGGCAGAATGCTATGAACTGAATTTTTGTATCTCTCTAAAATTCATATGTGAAAGCTAATCCCAATGTGATGATACTTGGAGGTGGGACCTTTGAAAGGAGACTAGGTCATGAGGGCAAAGCCCTTATAAATAGGATTATTGCTCTTATAAAAAAGACCCCAGCCATCGAGCTCCATTATCCCTTGTGCCATGTGAGTATACAGTGAGAAGACAACAGTCTGTGACCAAAGAAGCGGGCCCTCACCCAATACTGAATCTGCTGATGCCTTGATCTTAGACTTTCTAGCCTCCAGAACTGAGAGAAATAAATTTATGTTGTTTAAAATTCACTCAATCTATGGTATTCTATTATAGCAGCCTGAATGGAAAAAGACACTACACAGAAAACTGAATTTTTATAAGAACTTAGACTTTTACTGCTAGTTAATGCTCTCAGATCCAGCTCAAACCATCAAGGCAGAGCAATCCATACTTGGCCAAGCTGTGACATTTTCTTGGTGTGTCTCTCTTTAGTTTGCTATCTAAATACATTGGCGTAGGAGATTTTTCAAGCATCAGGTATTGGAGGAAAAGACTAGTGAAAGATGTTGTTGCCCCATCCAGATATCCTACCTTAGCCTTAGCACCATGTCCCAGCTGCTGTGGTGTTACTCTCTTCTCTGGAGAATTAGCATTGATCAGGTACATGAAGCTGGAAAAGTCCTGCCCTTTTTCCTCAAGTTTTGACTAACTCTGAAGAAATTTGTGCTCCAGAGTTTTCCTTGTGACATTAGACATAACAGTATTCAGCTGAGAATACATTCTTGCCTAGATTTTCCTCCTACTCTATATTGTTTTCTTCAAACACCTTTTCTTAAGGATACTCCTCTAAATCATTTGAATATTATTTCTAATCTCAGGCTTTGCTTTTAAGAAAACCAACCTAAAGAGACACCAAGGCTGACTGCATAGGTATGTAGTGTGTACATTCTGATAGAGTCCTGTGCTTGCCTTAATGTTCTGATATTGTCATGAAATTCTAATTTCTGAACAAGGAGTTCCTAATTTCCATTTTCACTCCCTTCTGTTGACACCAATATTTAAGGTCTTAAAAAATACTATACATTCCTACACATGGAACAAATCAAGATATCAGCTAAGAGTCAGGAACATTTCAAGTTCCTTTTTTACTTAGTTTATGATGAAGAAAGCAAACAGTTTTCAAAGAGTTTTCAAGCATCAGCCATAAAGAGAAATTACATATCATAGCACAGAGGTATAAAGTAAGTACTGGCACACCTCAAGAATCTGAGGAGACACTGTGAGGCCTCAAAGGTTAGGTCTCATCTAGCACCATTTTTCCAGCTTAGTAGAGACATCCAAATTCTGTGATCTCTGAGGAGGAAGAAGCCATGGTCAAACAGCTTGGTTGGGGTACCAGTTTGCCTCCCATCAGTAAAGCAAACATAGCTGTATACTCCCTGTTATTTAATGGGGCTGAGCACTCCGTATCTCAGCTCAGGGTAGGTTCCAGGAAAGAAAGGTCAAGCTTATTCAAGAGATGTCACCAGAATTGTATTAACATAGACCTTTCTGGAAGAAAAGGTACCAACCTTGAGTAGAAAATGAGAACTTTAGTAAGGGAAATTAAGAAAACCTCACCTCAAAGAATTTTGGGGAAAGGACAAACTCATAATTAGTACATCGTATTACATTGGGAGGTAGCATTCAAAGTACACAAATAAAGTCATTAGCCTGGGCTCCCTCGCCCTTTCTTGGAGATGGGTATATACAGAACAGAAGTATAGTTACTTGAGAGAGAAACACAGATTCACAGATTTATCAGGAAGGCAGCAGGGAGAAATGTATGAAGATGCTATTTTCCTGTGTGAACTCACCACCCCATTGACATTTGTTGTATCTCTGATCTTTTCTATCATCCAAGGAGCTAGAAAGTATTGTACCTTCATTGTTCCTGGGAAGGGGAAAGATGCAGAGATTTAAATAGTCATGTTTTCCTTAAAAAATAAGACTGTGAAAATTTTATTAAATACAGTTTGTTAATTTTATTCTGTAACAGAAAATATAGTTCATATTATCAAATGCTGCAGGAAATTTGAGTAAGATAAAAGCAAAAAAGAAGTTATAGAATCTCCATTTAATCCAGGGAGAACACGTAAGTCCTGGAATCTCACCAGTGAGCTGAACCTTGAACTGCTTGTTGTCCAGTTTCCCTCCAAAGCCTCACTGCGGTCATTGACATTTGAATATGGCAATCTAAGAAACATTCAGGTCACTCATTTTATAAAGCTAATCCATGTATCAAGTTTAAGATTGCCTGGTTTAATGGAAAGGGTGTGATGTTTCCATCACCTACTAATTGTAGTAGAAGGTGATAATAACACCTATTTTACAGGCTGTCAGAAAGATTAGGGAGAATGCATGCAGTATGCTAGCACCATGTCTGATATACATGAGAGCTCAAAAAAGACACTATGACTTCTGTCACTAGAAAATTATATCCTAGTCCTCAGTAGTTTAGTTTCCAGAGAATGCTTTCATTAATCAATGTTTTATCAAGGATTTCATCTAGCACACGAGAGACATGATATTTTCACCTATAGAGAGTATCATCAATGTAGAGGAAAAGATATAAATAAAAGTTCAATTGCAAGTGTATGAAAGAGGAAGTGCTGAGAACTACAAGTGCTTATAAAGATAAGCACTAGCATTCAGCATAATCTCTTGCAAACTCTGGGTTCACATTATGGTCTGTGGAGTGAATAAATAATCAATTGTGATCATAGACAATTTATTCACCATTATCGTTAAACAGAGAAGAGGGCTTCCCTGGTGGCGCAGTGGTTGAGAATCCGCCTGCCAATGCAGGGGACATGGGTTTGAGCCCTGGTCCGGGAAGATCCCACATGCTGCGGAGCAACTAAGCCTGTGTGTCACAACTACTGAGTCTGCACGCCACAACTGCTGAGCCTGTGCACCACAGATACCGAAGCCCATGTGCCTAGAGCCTGTGCTCCGCAACAAGAAAAGCCTCCACAATGAGAAGCCCACACACCACAATGAAGAGTAGCCCCTGCTCGCCGCAACTAGAGAAAGCCCACTCACAGAAACGAAGACCCAATGCAGCCAAAAATAAATAAATAAACATAAATAAATAATAAATTTAAAAAAATTTTAAAAAGAGAATAATCATTGCTGCCATTAATACAAGCAACTACTAATAGTCAAAAGGAAAAAGGTAGGTTCACCTGAAGCAGCTACAGATTTGTCAGTAGGTCTTTCCCTTGGGTTTTACCTACATTATTTTTTCGTACTTAGATGATGATATTTAGGTATCTTAAGATTGTATTCAAAAAATGAAATATTTTAAACATATCAAGGTAGGTTAAGGCAGAGCATTCAGGGAACAAATTAAAGAAATACATTAATCATAAATGTTCACTGCAGTATGATTAGATGGTCAGGAAGACTAAATAAACAAAGAAAAAATGCTTTTCTGAGGGTGCATTTCAAAGCCCACTTTAAATGATATATATGAAGTACACTCGCATGAAAAATAGTCTGTAGGGTTCTGAAAATTAAATTTAGTTAATCTGCTCAACAACTTTAAAATGAAGTTTGTATTACATTCGAATTATTCTTAAATGGACAAAGCAAATTTTATTTCTTCTAAAAATCTGCCACTGCTCTTTCTCCCAATCCTTTTCTTCCTCTTTAAAAACAAAACAAAACAAAACAAAAAACAGGAATTACTTCAGAAAATAAATAATCATCACAACAGAAGAAAACCTAAGGTGTTAGGATATTTAATGTATCTATTCAGTATATTTTTTATCTACCAGAAATAAATTGTTCAGGTGAGTTAAGAGCTGGTCTTCAAAAGGAAATCTTTAATACAACTGTTACTTTTCCCTAGAGACACACTAGTCAATCTAGATTAAAAAAAAAAAAGATTTTTTTAGTCATTTTTATAATTTGCAGAGACCAATGTACCAAACAATCAAACTAAATATCTAGCAAATATGAGGCAGAAAAAGGTCCACCACTGAAAATTCTACTCCTATTTACTATAGAAAGAATAAATACTCTTTTTCTTATTCAAGGCAATAGATATGGATCTGTTAGTGGCAGATTCTAGTGTATTATCTTTCTATATGAATTACCACTATCTTCGATAGAAGTACTCTCTTAAGTACTTCTTTTCCTCCTTGAAAAAAAAATTGATAGGCAGAGCAAAGAAAATTTTCAAAGGACCAAAAATCTTTAAAATTTAGTTTGTAAATAAGAACATGTATTTTATATTTTGCAGACTCAACAAAAGTTATTCCAGCATAATAAAATTTCCTATCATCGTCAGCACTTTCCCTTTTGACACCTGGTATTTCTTGGAAATTTTATTTTTCGTGGGTTTCTATTATTCTTTTAGCATCCTTTCCTTTGTTTTCTTTGAGAGACTTTTATGTGTTTTCTCATGTATGTATATGCAGTGCTAATCTAAGAAAATAACTTAAATATAATTTATATTACATTTAATTTATATTACATGTAATTTATATTACAGTCTTTGAAGAAATTTGAAATGGTAAATTGCATATATATATGCATAATTAATATAAAATACTAAGATAAATATATTCAATAAAAATGCCACTCTTATTTTTCTTCTTATCTTTCATGTTACTAAAATGCTACTTTTGCCTTAATTAAAGCAGAATTTGGGGCTTCCCTGGTGGCGCAGTAGTTGGGAGTCTGCCTGCCGATGCAGGGGACTCGGGTTTGGGCCCCGGTCCGGGAGGATCACATGTGCCATGGAGCAGCTGGGCCCGTGGGCCATGGCCACTGGGCCTGCACTTCCGGAGCCTGTGCTCCATGGCGGGAGAGGCCACGGCAGTGAGAGGCCCGCGTACCACAAAAAAAACAAAAAACAAAAAGCAGAATTTGAAAACGTACAGACATTTTCCAATATTTTGTTTGTGACAGTTTCTAGGGTTGACACCTCATATTAAGAGAGCCCCTTCATAATTAGTATTCAGTCCAGGTTATCTATATAACTTTATGGAACAGTTAAATTAAACCACACATTTGGTTAAAGATTAGAGGACTAATTTTAAAAGGAAATTTTAAATAAAATTATTTGGCAATTTTTCAGTTTGTAGTTTTACATGAGAATTATTTACATTCTCAGTTTTTGATCTGCATTATAATAAGCCATCATTTTCATAAACATTAATATTATCAGTGCCTACTTAACTATTATGGTAGATGTTTCATTATGTTTGGTTGCAGCTTATAAAATCATCTCTACTAATGTATCACAATAATAATTTTATAATCTTGGTTTATTTTCTTAACAGAGTACCATTGGTAAGAGAGAATGTCTAATAATATTTCAGAAAAAGTAATAGAAATGAAAAATATGTTGGAAATATTTTTGGGATGGCAATCCAAATATGTAGTTTAATTATGAAGAATAGTTCTTAGACTCTTCCCAGATGCCATATTCATAGTAGTAAAGCTTCTTATTATGTATCTATAATCTATTCTCTAGCTCACAGCCTAGAAGGTAGACATTATTAAAAAAAAGTATAATCTAGATATTAAATATGGTGCAGATTTTTGCTGTTGGTACAGCACAGTGTGCTTAAATGAAAGAATTTAATTTAGTGATTATGATTTAACAAGGGCAATTATTCTTTATTGAAAAGTACCACATCATAATATGCATTGTTCTCTTTATGAACCAGTTTTATGATTATAAGTAAGAACTAAATGACATGCCATTGTGTATTCCATCTTTTGTCCTGGCATGTTGTAAAAGAGGAATAACAATCACAGATGAAAACCATGTCCCTTATGTTTTAAAGGAACTGATAGCACCCTTTGGAGTTGCTCACTGGCAAAAATCTGCAACCACAGGATTTTGAGGTACAAATACCATGGCAAATTTCCTTTGTAGTTGGCACTTGTGAATATTTGACTTAATTTTTTTTTTCCAATTTGGGGACTGGATGAAAAACATTGTCATTCTTCCACAGACTAGTCATTTTTAAGAAATCCAATAAAAGATTGCCATCACAGTAGTTTTGGGCATTTGTAGAAAGCATAAGTGAGCTTATAACAAAAACACTTCTCCTAATGTTCTGTAGTTACTTTCAATCTATATCTTTCTGGAGTATATATGGTCCACAGAAAGATGAGGGGGAAATTTTTAAAGTCATTCTCTACTACTGAACAATGTGCAGCAATAAGTTGATTTAAATTTCTTACAGTAAAAATGCTAAATATCTAGTTCAAAAACATAGTATTTAATTATTAGAGTCATAGTGTTTAATTGTTGTGTAATTTATGAATAAAGGTAAATCTTAAAATGTTTACACTTATTAAGATAAGGTCATTTAGATTTACATTTTAGCAGTAAAATACTTGTTAGATTTCCTTCTTTGAACTTGTCCTTATAGAGTATATTACATAAAATTTTTTTTAAATGTTCAAATCAGATAGACTCATAACATGCATTTGAATAAGCTATATACATTTATATCTATAAAGTAACATATGTCAAAAAAGAGGAGAATGTAAATATGTCAAAAAAGAGGAGAATGTAAGAAAGTAGCAAGTAAAGAAAAAAGTTAAGGGTGAACAAAAAGCTATAATGCAGTAATTCTTTTTTTTTTTTTTTTTAACGTGGGCCTCTCATTGTTGTGCCCTCTCCCATTGCAGAGCACAGGTTCTGGACGCTCAGGCTCAGCGGCCATGGTTCACGGGCCCAGCCACTCCGCGGCATGTGGGATCTTCCCAGACCGGGGTATGAACCCGTGTCCCCTGAATTGGCAGGTGGACTCTCAACCACTGCGCCACCAGGGAAGGCCCTATAATGCAGTAATTCTAATTCTAATTCATTCATAGTAAGTCAGTACACTAAGTATATTACTGTATGTTCTATTTCCTCCTATCCCTGACTAGTAGCACTTTTATGTTGTTTCTCGATAACAGCAACCAAAATGATAATTTAAAATTTTATACAGTGTGTGACTAAATTAATGAGACTAAAGGGATAGACAAATTTGAAAATACAGTATTAAACAGAAGGCCACATTTGTATTAAGAAAAATAAATATATGTTGGTGGAAAAGAGTTTCAGTTTTTAAGATGCTTTTTATCCCTAAGTTAACATGTAGATTGTCTGATATTCACCCATTCCCTGGGGGATCTGAATCAATTATAAATGGATAGTTATCACTTAATAATTTTCTTAGCATGTTTTTCTTGATTTAGTTTCTTTGAAATAGACCAGAATTGAGGAAATAGGATCTGATATTCATTATTGTAGCTAACTTAAAAAAAAAAGATAAAATTATTTCCTCTTACTTTTTGTTAATTTTTTCTTAATCTCTTTATGTTCAATGACTCAAATTTTATTATTTATTTTTAAAATAACATTTATTACTGCTCATTTTTTATTTTTTAGAAATTTTTCTAAATAGTCAAAGAGAGTAATAATTATTGTCGTATTGAACATTCTGATCAGAAGATATTTTTATAAATAAGTGGAAAAAGTAAATTAAGAAAACTGTAAAAGGATTAGACAAGTGCTTTCCTAATTATGCCTCAAAAACAATGAAAACTAATAATATAAGCAGTTTATAGCATTACTCTTAAATGTCTTGAGGAACAAGCAAATTTTCCTGAGTAAAAATAGTAATGATCATGAGTTTTTATGCCTTATGAGAACATGAACAATTTGTTATTTTTTTTTATCTTCCAATGTATAGTCTAGTGCCTTCCTACTAGGTCTTCAGTAAATAATTTTGAAAATTACATTTAAAAAAAACAGCTTCGGTAATAATTTAGGGTTTATTTTTAAAGGAATGAACTCCTAAAATATTTTGAGAGTGTTTTAAAGTCATATATATATGTGGGTGCTATGTTTCTTGAAAATAATAAATCGGACATTTGTTTATTCTGCAATATCTTTGAGGCTTAGGTTTCTCATCTGTAATTTGAAAGAATAAATTGTACTTACAATACTGTATTTTTGTGAGCATTAGATAAGTTAATAAGTCTAAAGAGTTTAAAGTTTAAATCTGGCTGAAAGCCAAATTTCAAAATGTTTGACAAAATCAAGGAACTATTAATTAATTCTTCTGTTGGAGAATATTTTTTCATAATAAGATGTAATTATGTTTTACTTGAACAGTTCCAGAACATTCGATAAATTTATGGTTCAATGAATTTAGAATTACAGTTTTTAAGAACTTAAATATCTTTAATATTTAAAAAAATTACTTTTAATAAGACTTTTATTATCAACCACATTTTCTTATATGAACTATATTAAAAGTATAGACTCAAGGAATGTTATAGCAAAAATAAGACTAAGTAAAATGTATTAGAGTCCCGTGATTTACATTGCAGTTTACATTGATTGCCTGATATGTTTCATTTAATCTTTACTGTGGCAATCATAAAATAAAAACAATACAAATTACAATTCTGGATTCTCAACCTTTTCTGTTTCTTAGGATGTGTGTGTCTTTGGGTATCTTGCTGAAGTGACTTGACTGTCAATAAATTAAAGAACAGTAAACTTTTTCTGTGCACACTAACATGTATTATGTATTATCTATATTAAATATCTGCAAGACAAATACAAACATTCACTGAATGGCAATTATACATCCATTAATGGGTTCATTCCTGCTGCACCAAGGGGATGAAGAACCAACATTCTCTTGCTGGGTCCTGCTTCTGTTCTGCACGGCACTGCCTTTCCATCAAGTCTTCTGGGCATGAAGACCTGTAGGCTGGGCTCTCAGGTAACTTAGGTAGTCAGTAATGAACTTGGAGAGACCCTTTACTTCATAGAAATATCAGCTAAAAGGAGCTGATGCTCTCAGTGAATATCTGTGCAACTACAGCTTCTTAAAACAACAGTGGCTTAGATAATAATGTAGGTTTTTCTTCTAAGAAGATCTGCTCTTAAAATATTATTGTAGTGGATTTCAAAGTCAGATGTCTATAACAATATTATTGAGAGATCAGTTCCTTGCTTCAATTTCTTTTATAACATTGAGAACATGAGGTGAGATTGAGTTTTTGTGCCTATTTCCTGAAAATAAACCTTTCTCTTTAGAGCCTAGTCATGTGTCCAACACATTTTACAGAAGCTTTACCACTCCCTTTAAAAAAATACTAAAGGCTTAATTTATGAAGTATGGTCATCATTCCTGGGGTTGTCTAACCTTAGAATAAATGGTTTTTATAATAGACAACCTCTTGGTCCTATGCCAACTGACTTCTTTAGGGTAAGTTCCACAGACTATGTCCAGCACTGTCTGCCTCTGAGATGCAGCTCGATTTCACTTTCAGGTGAGTCCTCAGTTTCCATAAGATATACTAATGGTGGGGACCAAGACACAAATTTACCATGTATGTCCAGGCTTGTTTAAATTCCACTTATATTCAAACTGGAACTCTGATAATAAATGATTTAATGATATAACAAAACCATCTTTCCATCTCATGATTTTGTGGTTACATTGAATAGAACATTATTTTTATATTTATTATATATTTGTAAAAGACATGTATAAATTTAAGACTTATTAACTTTGTCAGTGTGAGTGAATCTATGGCAGATGATGGGCCAAAGACCCTCACCTTTCTAGATGGCTGAACTGCAACTCTGCCACTAATAGCAATAGATCAAGTTGAATTTAGTGTTCAAGAGACTGAAAGCCACAAAACCACATCAACTGCTATTGATTTTCCTTAAGTACTGAGGCTTTTAAGGGGATCTTACAAAGAAATGCATTGTATAGGACTGTGTGCCATCAGTTTTGCTGAATTTTGAAAGTTGGATAGAGTTTGGAAAAACTAAACAAATGAAGAGACTTTTGGGGTTAATAAAAGTCAAGTTCCCAGAGAATTGTTTGGTGGGAAATTGGAAAGACATCACGACCATTCAACCTTATTGCAGGGGAATGGTAGAAACCAGAGATTCTATTAGATGCTGTCATCAAGGATAACAGGAAAAGGCTAAGATAGCACATGAGTAGTCATGCTTCACTACTCTGCAAACACAGGGGACATGGCTGGCTCAACAATCATGTTCATATACTCCAGAAAACCATGAGACACATGCATGACAAAAACATCACACACAACGTTCTGCATTTACAAATACTGTCACCCTGTTAAATGATCTGTTTCAACTTGCCATTATATAAGCTCCCTGGTTCCTGACAATTTACTTTATACATATCACCCAATACATCACATGGACTATACATTTCCAAGACCAATAATTAAATCATCTAAATGTAAATTCAAGATGCTTAAAATGTTAGCTGATGATGCCTTAAGTTAAAATATAAATATTTTTATTTCAAGAATTCAAACTCAAGAATATTCAAAATAATCAAAGTGAGTTGTATTACTGCCTTACAGTTGACTTACATATATGTTTATTGTGTAAAGTTACAAAATGATGAATGTCTCTAACACAAAGTAGTTAAGCAAAGAATTAAAGCAAAACTATTTTTTCCTGGACCAGGAGGAAATATAATAGTTATCATTGAAACTGAACCTCTATTTAATTTTGATGTATATTAGATGATAACTGGAGATCTATTATTCTAACTTCTCATCTGTATACTGTTTATATTGAAATATCTTCTGAATCTAAACATTTAGATTTTTGTACTTTTTCCATAAAATACATTTTGTTTGATTTTTCTCTTTGACTTTATTAAGTAAATATAAGAAATATTTTTATATTTATAAAATAAAATAGTTTATGGATGTTTCTTTAAAATTTTTGTTATAGTAGGAAAGCAGTTTGATTGGAAAAATCACTTTCCATACAGAATAGGTGATTTAAAGGGTAATTATAATATGTAGTAGGCTATCCACATAGTTTCCTATATAAGAAACTCATTCAACTCATAGGTACTCATTTAAATTTACAGATCAGTTAATAATGGGCTTTGTATAGAAACAAAGTGGAAATTTCAGAATAGATAAAACTATTAGTGAAAAGGCTCATGTTTATTTAAAGTAATTTTTCTCATTTAAGACATTTATTGACATAGTTATCATTAATCTGAACTTCTGTAATAACTGGGGAAAATTAAAATCTATTTCCAGTGAAAGCAGGGTAATGTTAACATTGGAATATTAGAACTCTGTTTATTTATCTAGGAAAGTATATAACACAGCCTACACAAAGACTTAAAACAATCATTCCTGAGAGAAAAAAATAAATAAATAAATAAAACCTGAGTATTGCCCAAATTACAAAGTATTTATTTTTATAATTTTATGAGAGGTTTTTAAAATAGAGTTGGATAATGTGGCATTGCAAAAAGTTTCTTCTATAGGGAAAATTTTATTAACATTTGGGTGATTACTCTTTTAAATTATGTATGCAATTGTAAAATATTGCTGCTTTATTTTATATCCTATGTTTCAAGTCATAGAAGCAGATAATTACTAAAGGTGATTATTTTATTAAATTTACTTTAACATGTGTTCATACAGTGTCCCAAAGTAGGGAAAAGAATATATTGTTAAAGTATTATTAGATTTATTTTGGAAAGAATGATATTTGGCGACCAGAGACAACTGTATTTTATACATGTGTGTGAAGTTACTAGATAATATAGTAAACTTTAACAGTAATTTCATCTGATTTGTAATTAAGACTTTCAAGAGAGTAAAAAAAAATATTCATTTACTATTGAGCCAGAAAAAAAAATGTATCCAGATATCTCAAACAAAATTTGTGGCTGTTCTGTAAACTTCAAACAATATTCAACAATGAAAAAGTGATATTTCTCTATCCAGAAATGAGTACCATGACAAAACCATTTTAGAGCTTTTTGTCATCTTAATTTTGGAAAAGAATTAAAAGAAAATGAGAATTCAGCTTTTTCATAAAGTAAATATCTCAATTATTAGGAAAATATTTTGTTTTTATAGAGTTATTGAAGAGAGAAAGAACTTTTGAATTATAAGGCAACTTGAAAGACAAGTCACTTCCTCCACTGAAAGAAATTACAGCTCTTCCTAAAAGATAGAGAGTTAATTTTAGATCAAAATTGGAATATTGACAGTGGGAAGAGAAGAGAATAGTCAGCTGAAAATTAGGCCTCTTGATAGCCTCTATTATATGTTAATGAATATTTCTCTGAAATATCAGAATGCTATAGAAAAAAAGGTTGGTATTCCCATTGGTTCTAAGATATATTATTTCTATTAAGGGCTATGGCTATTGACTAGTGTATTGGAAATTACTATGTAATTAATGTGGTACATGTAAACTTTATTTTGTGGAGATGAAACTTTATTTTCCTATTCAGAACTTAGATAAAAACTTCAATAGAAAAAAATTGAATGCACTTCAATCTGAGTTTTCTTAATCCATTCCCTCAAGTCAATTCATGATTTAATGGACAGCTGCAAGACAGACCAAGACTCCATCTCAGCTTTCCAAAGATGATTCACTGTCTTGAAGCCAAGTGTCCTCCATCCGTAGAGGTTTGGGGAGGTTCATTTAAGTGACTGTCATTCATATGTGATAGGAAGAGAACAGTTTACTTTCCCTTTACTGGTGCCTGCTGGTAACGTGGGTGTCTGGCAATCATTTAAACTAAAGCACGTGTTTGTCTCCTATGTACCTAGGCTTCTGAGGTTCTTGGCATATCTTACAACTGATCACATCATGACTCAAGCTACTGTCATCTTCTGTGTGTGACAAGTATTCTGGCTCTAATTCTCAGCTAAACTTTCACATGGGCAAGTGTAAAACTCAGATTCCCTAGATATTCACATAGAAGCCCTGAAAAAGTATGGAGATGATCAGCAACACCTCTCATAGATGTTCCATTAAATCATCTCTTTCATTTTCCCTATGTCTAACTGAGGGGACCACATAAGACTGTCATTTTCAACTGCCTTTAATGTCTTTCAATTTCTCTTACCCTCAAATTAATTATACTTTAAATAAACCCTGCTTTGTTATTCATAATTATTCAATTTCTCTACAAATTATCTTCATCTTCCTCCAAGTCAATGTTCTTTTTGATCTTACTGATGCTGGTGATGTCCTTAGTTCACATTTCAGGCATACCTCATTTTATTGCACTTCGCAGACACTGAGTATTTTTTACATATTGAAGGTTTGTGGAACTCTGCTTTAAGCAAGTCTATCCACCCTATTTTTCCAATAGCATTTGCTCACTTAATGTTTCTGTGTCACATTTTGGTAGTTCTTGCAATACTTCCTACTTTTTCCTTATTAGCGTATTTGTTATGGTGCTCTGTGATCTGTGATCTTGGATGTCACTATTGCAACAAGATGTTGACTTGGATGATGGTTAGCATTTTTTTTTAGCAATAAAGCACTTTTTAATTAAGGTATGTACATTGTTTTTTAGACATAATTCTATTGCATGCTTAATAGACTAAGGTACAGTTTAACAGAACTTTATATGCACTGGAAAGCCAAAAAATTCATGTGACTCACTTTAATGTGGTGGTATGGAACCAAACCCACAATATCTCTGAGGTATGCCTATAGTTTCAGATCTGTGATAAGTGCTCTATAACATGTCAATTAAGAACTTGAGTTATTGTTTTATTATTCCTTAATGGGATGTTGGGGGACTTGCAAAGAAGAACAGAACACACTTTTACTTTTTCACATTATTGATCTACAGACATCAAGATTCCTAAGAAAATCTTATCACACTATCTGCAGGCATTTTTAGTCTTAAGTCTTAGACTTATTTATAAATACGGTTGCCATATGTGTGCAATACTTGAGGCTTACCTCTACTTAAAATATATTCATTGTTTCTGTGAAACAGGTGCCAACATCGTTGAATTCTGTGTCTGTTTAGGGCATGTTTTTGGTTCATAGATGGCAACATTTTTGCTGTAACCTTACCTGACAGATGTGTCCAGGGAGCTTTCTCAGGCCACTTTTATAAGATCATTAATCCCATTCATGAGGGATCATTCCTCATTACCTAATCCTTTCCAAAAGCCTCCACATTCTAATACCATCACCTTGAGGGTTAAGTCTCAGCATATGAAATTTGCGGGGGACACAGAATTTCGACAATAGCAGCTACCACAACAAAGTACCACACACTGGGTTATTAAGTAAATCAACAGAAACGTATTGTCTTAGAATTCCAGAGTCTGAAAATTCGGACTCAGAAGTCTGAAATCAAGGTGTGGACAGGGCCATGCTCCCTCTGAAACCTGCAGTGTTGCCTCTTCCTGGCCCCTGGGATTTGCCAGGTATCTTTGGCATTCCTTGGCATGCAGCTGCAACATTTCAGTCTCTGCTGTAACACGACATGATGTTCTACCTTTGTATGTCTGTCTCTGTATGTCTTCTCCCTTTCTTGTAAGGGTATTACTGTTTTCCATTATGATTCCATCTTATATAATTACATCTTAAATGATCGTATTCAAATACAGTTGACCCTTGAACAATGGGGGTTTGAAATGTAAGGGTCCACTTATATGCAAATTTCTTTCACTAAATATGTACTACACTCTCTGCAGTTTGTTGAAACCCTGGATGTGGGAATGCAGATACGGAGGGCCGAATGTAAAGTTATATGTGGATTTTTGATGCACAGCGGGTAGATGCCGTCCATCCCACATTGTTCAAGGGTTAACTATAAGGTCACATTATAATGTATTGAGAATGAGGACTTCAACATATCTTTTGGGGGTATAAAATTCAACCCATAACAACATATTTATGAAGCTATTTCTCTTTATAGATATAGAATGTGGCTAGTTATTTGGAATTAAGCAATAACAGCCATCTGTTAGAAACAACTCAGTCTCCACCTGTGTACCAAGACCCTAAATACATAGGGGTTAAGAGTGCTTTTGAATATTAAATTGACTCATGCATGTTATTCAAATTAATAGGCATTACTTTTAAGGGATTCATTAATACTAGTTATTAATTTTTTAATAAAAGCACAAGTAAACATTTCTGGTTTACCAATCCAAAGCTAAGAAGATTGGCTGGTTTTATGTCATTTTGTTAATCGTGGCTTTCATTTATTAAACAGTTACTGAGAGTCTGCTCTGTATCAGGTGTTATGCTAAATAAAACGGATGATGATATGGACACTATCCCTTACTAACTTCTAGTCTTATAGGCAAGATAAATGGATAAATAGTAAAAATATTATAAATCAAATGTCATCACAGATATATCAATACATCACAATAGGCTCAAAAGGAAAATAATAAATAAATTGTCCCTCTTACAGCAGTCCCCATCAAATCTGAGACTCAATTCTAAGTAAATAATTCAAAATATGGGAAAATAAAATAAGGTGAAATATGTTTATTGCTGAGCTATTATAGTGAAAAACAGAAACAATCTAAAACAAGGGTATGATTAAGTAAATATGACATTCTTACTTGGTTTACTTTGCATATCAAAACATAAAAGCATGTAAAATTTGGAGAATGACAGAACTATAATTTTGTTTTTACTTGAAAATCACGGATAATGTGTTTCTTTTCACTTTTCCAAAATTTCTGTAGCATTAGATTATTACTTATATGATTAGAAAAAAAAAGGTTTAGTTAGAAATTTTACAAGTATATAAAATTTCATATCCAAAAAATTGCAGAAAAGCAATTTCTGTATAAATATTTGTTGTAAATAGTATATTTGAAATAAAGTACTATAGGCTTCAGAGAAATAACAGCATATTTATAATATTTCATCTTTCTCTGGAACTCTAGTTATTTTAGGACATTCTAGCAGTATATTTAATGAAACAAAATGAATCCTAAATAAAGATGATCTTTCCTTACTAGAGAGCATAAAAGAAATAGCATATATCAGTGCAAAGCAATCCACTAATGGAAATTTACCATTATGAATGTGAAAATTTTAAAGTATTTCTCTCTCATCTTTACATTAGTTAAATAGCATTTATATTTTCCCACTCAATATTCCTTTCATTATGAATTTAACTGAAGAAATGAAGGTGAACTGTGATGCCAACATGATAAATGTTTAAGGTTAATATGCCACTTTGTGTATTTGTCCCTATCATTCTTGATCTTTTGTATGTGATTCATTGTGCTGATGTCTGTCTGTCTTGAAATACCACTACTCTCAATCTCTTTATAATGCAGTTGGCAGGAGTGTAGCATTTTTTAACACCAAGAATACTTAATTCCTTTGTGTGATACCATTAAAGTATGCTAACTAAGGTCAATTTGAGGAAGAATACAAAGACATTTTGAAAGGTTATGATCTATGACAATTCACAGCTTTAGAGTTGGTTTAATTGAATTAATTGTTGCTCAGAAGACGAATCTGAGGAACAAAGAACACAATGACTGTACGTTTTCATGGGAAAAAAAATTGACCTTTTCAATATTAGCGCATTGATTCACAGATTATACTCTCTCCCACAGCAAAAGAATCTTATAAGGAAAAGGTAGATGTGATATTTGAAAAGAGAAAATCTGTGCAGAAATGGAAACTCCCACATATGATAGGAATCAGAAAGAATTACTAACATGTACATTTGTGTGACTTGTTACAACAATAAAAATTTTAATGTATATGTGTACCTTTTAAAATTTGAGAATATTACATTATACTATATTCTTAATTTATACTAGTGAATTTTCAATAAGATGATCAGAGAAGAGCTTCATTTTATTCAGTGATATCACTAATCTAAAAAAGAGATTAATTTTTTTCTTTCCTTCTGCTTTGTAATTCTAAGTAACTGTTTTATGAATTTATATTTTTTAAACTAGGTTACCTTAGTCTATGTCTTCAATAAACATATTCCCTAGATAATCATAAGGCAGAAATTAAACTGTACCACGTGAAAGGTGACAAGAGGATATTCAGAAAAGAAGATTTATTCTAGCTGAACTGAGCAGGGAAGGCTACACAAAAGAGGTGACAATCAAGTTGAGTGGAATAGATTGTAATTCCAAAAACACACCATACATTTTTATAACTCCTGAACTTAACAATGGCTATTAGATCTTGCAATTCATAACCTCCAGTGTCTTGTATTCTAGTCAAACCCATACTTCTATTGTGAAGCCTCAGCTGTCACTTTCTCTGTGAAGTTTTTTCTAACCTTTTCAAATCAAATCAGGCATTCCTTCTTTGAATGTTTCATTACCAATTACACACAGTAACTCCAAAATAGAATTTACTGTACATGTGATAATATTTTATGCTTGCCTCCTTGACAGAATGAGCTCTACTTGGTCAGGGTTAATACTCTTTGATATTATATTTAATGGTATAAAAACATTATCACATTATATATAACATTCTAACATTATATAACATTAAAACATTATATAACACTATATATTTAGTGGTGTTATAACATTATTTGGTTTTAATCAAACGCCCTCAGGAACTTTATGTCTGGAGCAGGTATAACTGGGAGAAGACTAGAAACAGCATTATTTCATGTCAAAGCTACCAAACAAAAAATAATAGACTCAAATATACTTATTGTACTAATTTTATAATATCAAAAAATATGCTTGGTACTAAAATGTAAAGTTCAGACAAGTTGAGTGTCAATCTATTATAAAATATGCTATGACATATGGTGAATAGTTTTAAAATAATACAAATATCTTAAGAAAACAAATATATGGGAGATATAGTTAATAAAGCAGGGTTCACATGTGATATTTTATTAACCTCAAATCTGCACAGTGGTATTTGTTTTATTCTTATTTTTGTCACTAACCCTTTTTGAGACACAAAATCACCAAAGATCAGAGGGATTAAGTAACTAGCCCAAAGTCACCAAACTAATGTTAATAGTATACATTAATGAAGAAAGAGAATTTTAATGAAGCACATATAGCTTTAAGTCCTTATTTACTACCTAGAAAATAAACACCAGAAAGATGAGGGTCTTCATTGTTTTCATTCATTGGTGATATGCATGTGCCTTGAGCAGCCCAAGCAGTGGGAAGGTACTCAGAAAACATTTGTTGAATGACTGCACCTGTGTTGTTTGGGCATGTTAATTGCTTTCTCTTTGTATTGGAGTTATTCATAACACCTACTGCACTGAGTTGTAAGAATTAAGTAAGGCAATACAGGAAATGCATCTAGTACCACTCTCTTAGTGGAGTTTGAAAACACTTGATACATTAGTGCTGGTTATGTATTTTGATAGGAGGTCATTGCTCTCATCTAAAGGAATTCCTGAAAAATAAATCTATGTCTCAGGCTAAGCCAGAATAAGGTGATAATTTTAAGCAGATGTTTTACTGGTAACCTTCAAGTTATAAGAGAAAATGCCTCTTTTGACTATGATATTAGATGCATCCTGGTGAAATTCATGAATATTAATGAATTAACTATGTGATAGGAATTGTTAAGTTCTTACCGTCATTAACTCTGTTAATCCTCCTCCTTTTACAATTTCTGGTGTCCACATTAAAAATGTAAAAAGAAAACTGGTGAAATTAGTTTTAAGAATATATTTTATTTAAACAAAAAAATCCTAATTTTTATTTTAATATTTAGTCAATAAAATATTATTGTGGTATTTTACACTATTTTTGCATTTACCCTCTGAAATCCAGTGTGTATTTTATACTTACAGCACATCTGAATTAAGATGCTAAATTTTCATAGAGAAATAAGTCACCTGTATTTAGATTTCATAAAATCTAGGTGAAAAATGAGATTCACCTATTCAAGTTCCAAACATACTTAAAAGATTTTCAATAACTGAATAGAATATCAGTTTTAAATTTAAATTAAATTGCTTAAAATTAAATACAGTTCAATTGTACTACTCACATTTCAAGTGCTTAATCAATACATGTAGCTAGTGGCTACTATACTGCAAAGTACAGACATATGTCATTAACAGAGAACAAGACAACTAGAAAACAGATGTTTAAAAAACATATTCAGAATGAATAAATGAATATATGACTTTTAAAAAGATGTCTGTCACAATAGAAATAGAATTTATCTATTCATCAGTATTTTTTCATGTAAGCTATTTACACTAATATTTTCTAAAGAGTAACAGTTTTGCCTTGTCTGATTTATTCAGCCTAAAATTTTGAATCCTTCACCAAATTATACAAAGGAAAATATTTTGATGATGAATGTATAAGTCACTGTGCCCCTAAGCTAATTCATTGTATTTTTTTTAATAGACGGATACAACATTTTTCATGTGTGTGAGTGTATTGGTGGGTGCTTATTAGGGCTCCAAAAAGGAAAAATTAAAAGAGATAAAAACATTACATAGGCACTAAATTGTGAAATTAACATGTTGCACAAGAAAATGTAAATTCATGTTTGATAACATCTTTTGTATTCAAATTAAAGGTTATCTATCTCTGCCATAATTTAGTAACAAATGCTATAGTAATTTATGGACATGGAAAAGTAAGCACATCTTTTAACCTGCCAAAAAGAAAAATGATGCAAGTTAATCTAGGAAGCACAACTAACTCACGTGAATTATTTTAGACTCTGCCATTATTGATTATTGTGTTTATCGTATTTTTTAATCTAGCACTCAATTTCGATAGTGTCAAGTTTGATGCTGAGCCCAAGTTTGATATTCTTTCTGGCTTTTCACGATTAAATCCTAAACACATTTGTTCTATTGTAACATCATAAAAACAGAAGATGAATTTTGAAATTTGACTCAGTAGAGTATATAGTTGTTGCTGATTGACAAGTCAAAGTTGAAATTATAGCAAATTCTCTTTATAATTTGGTGAATTTGTTTGAACATTGCCATCTATTTTTGCTGGGAAACCAAGAAAAATCTCTCTGATACAAATTGATTCTGCCTGGTCACTCAGCTGGTGGAACACAGGAATAATTTACAGAGAGATGATTGTTCATTTACTTATAAATTTCCTCATTCTTAGGCAAGTGAACGTTCCAAAAGCAATACAACTACCTACAAGTCAGTGTATACTCTGACATTTCTAAAATAATTCAAAATGGAACTCTGTCTCTGGAGCCAGTGACTTTCAGTAGGATCCAATTATATACCTTTCACTTTTTATAAAAGTCTAAGTGAGAATTTAAAGAACAATAAGACTCCTAGGAAGAACAAAATCAGGGTGAAAACTATTATTTGATTAACAAAAATACCTATTTAAAAAATGATAATGGTTTGACAACCACTGTGATTAATTCTGATGCTTGAAATGAAAAATACCCTTCATTTATATTCCCCTTGCCTTCCTGAATAGACTATCAAAGAATCTTTTTGGATTTTTAAAAATGCATAAAAACAGAACACAGTCTATAATCAGAATCCATATTCTTTTCTTTCTTTCTTTTTGCAGTACGCGGGCCTCTCACTGTTGTGGCCTCTCCCGTTGTGGAGCACAGGCTCCGGACACGCCGGCTCAGCAGCCATGGCTCACGGGCCCAGCCGCTCCGCGGCATATGGGATCTTCCCAGACCAGGGCACGAACCCGTGTCCCCTGCATCGGCAGGAGGACTCTCAACCACTGCGCCACAAGGGAAGCCCCATATTCTTTTCTTTAAAAGGCTAGATAATATCCTTTGGAACTGCTAAATTAATTAAACAAGGAGGCCATTAGACTGAGGTGGTTTTAATAACTTAACAGCCTTTGTAAGCAAACCAAAACCTAAGCCTGTAAATGCTTCAAGGTAAATAAAAACTTAAGGACAATGAAGCACAAACAGCTGACTAGACTTTCTCAAATAAGACAACTGCTTAAGCTATAGCCAATCAGTAATTCTTGCTTTGCATTCGCATCTTCTCTATAAGTCTTGACCCTAGCTCCTGTCAGTGGAGCTTGCTTCTGTCCACTTCTGGTTTGGTGCTACCCTATGGGAATTGATTTTTGCTCAGATAAACTCTTAATTTTTTTTAATATACTTCCATTTACCTTTTAACAAAACTGAGATTCTTTGATAAAGATAATAATAGACTCATTCAATTTCCAACACAGGTACTTCATAAATATTTGTTGAATAAATGAAAAAATTAAATTGAATTGAATTAAATGGATTATCTATAAATGTAAAACTTCTTTATATCAATAAGATTTTAAATAATATAAAAAATAAAAGATAATTTAGTAAAATATTTGCAACATGTATTACAGGAATTTATTTTTTTAATCTGAGGATGTCTTTGCAAATTAATAAGAAAAAAAATCAACAGTTCAGTTGAATAAAAGAACAAGAATATGGACAAAAATAATTTATAGATTATGTACAAATGACAAGAAATGTTTTCACCTTAACCAGTAACCAAAAGAAAGGAAAAATTAAAAGAAAGCAATATGCACATAGTTTCATTTAGTGTATTGTGTAATAGGGAAACTAAAAGTTTTCTTGTACCTATTGCAATTCACCTGTTCTTTCTTCTCCAGCCAAAGGCAACTTCTGATCTGTTTTTTATCTCTACAGATTAAATTGTATTCTCTATCATTAAAAAAAAATTATACCTTACAGTATATTTTCCTTGGCTCTCTGACTTCCTTCACTCAGCATAATAATTTTGAGGTTCTTTTACCTTATAGATTCACTTTCCTTATAGAGTATATTGATATATTTATGTATATTATATTCAAATACTCATGTTCAAAACACTATTCGACATGACCATATATATACACAAGCATATATATATATATATATATATATATATATATATATATATATATATATATATATATATATATGTTTATGTTCTTATTGACTGCCATTCCCACTAGAGTATAAGCTCAGTGGAGTTAGAGATCTGTCAGTACTATTCACTGTGTTAATTCCAGTGGCTAATGAAGGTTTTGGCATACAGTAGAAAATAAATGTGTTAATAAAAGTAACCAATATTTTTATATAAAAAACTTTGTATCTATATCTTATAGTTTTCTTAAGATAAATTTCAAAATATAGAATTATAGATTTCAAAGGGCAGGGCCAGCTCTCCATTAACAGGTGACTGGATAAACAAAATGTGGTATACTCACTCATGAGGACTTTACGAGTTTAAGATATTCTGAGTTTGCTTTGAAGCATTTGTGTGTGGGGTATGTGTGAGAGATTATCTATTATCTATTACCTGTTATCTATTATCTATCTATCATCTATTCATTTATTTACTTTTGCTCTAAGAAACAGGAATATGTATGTCAAAAACATCAAAAAGACATACAACAGCATGTTCCCCATGATCATTCTGTTTACTTTTACAATGATAGATAGTAATAGTGCTTTATTGCTTTCTGTTTTACTCTGTTTTATGTCCTTTAAATTTTCTACAGTGAAAATTAGTTACCTTTATGACAGAAGAATGCTGACCATATAAGTTAAGTTTACTCAAGTATATGGTTGTATTTGTATTTATTTCCTTGAACATTGAAAGTGTGACTGGTAATTATTTGTTTGATTGGGACTAAAATATCTGGACATGTTATCCACAAGGTAAGGGGTACAAAAAAGGAAAATGTTCAGTCTCTCTAATAATCTAAGAAGCACAAAATTAAATAACAATGAGCTGCTATTTTAACTTATCAAGTTGATAAAAATAAAAGTAACTTTTTGTTATATGATTGTTATTTCTGTGATTTTTATAATATTTATAATTACTATGCTTCTTAAAATATGGTCAGAAAAACAGAGAAATCATTTTTTTAGAAATGTTGATATTGTTTAATAGAAAAAGGAAACAAAATGTTTGTATGTGTAAGAACATTATAATAGTGGCAATCTCTGATTGATGCGAGTACTGATTATGTCATTTTCTTAGAATGCTTTTATTATTTTTTGTCAAGTTTTTAAAGAACATATGCTGTGCTGAAGTAGAGAACAAAATCCTATAATTTATTTTAATAGCTGTTTTGCTTTCATATTGCACACATGAAAGCCTCTTCAATATATTATTCTAAGACTATTGTCCTTTTGTATCATGGCTTCGTGTCACCAAAAACTGATTCCATCTCAGATTATTTTCTATTATGTAGCAATATTTTTCCAGGTCACAGATATTGTTAGAAAGCCTACAATCTCACTGTAAAATGTTTCATTTCCTATTTACTGATCTGAATACCAAAATCTCTTTGATTGTGTGATATCTTCCATGTTACCAATCCACTATAAGTCTCATTTTTCTCATCTATAAAATGAGGCCAAAGCTAGCACTATTAAATGCAGTAGGCTGAAGGCAAAAACAAACAAACAAACAAACCTTGCACTAGTTTTAATTATATCTAGCACTTACTGAATATTTATTAAGTATCAGAAATAAGGTTAAACCCATGCACCTACGGTCAATTAATTTATGACAAAGGAGGCAAGACTATACAATGGAGAAAAGACAGTCTCTTCAATAAGTGGTGCTGGGAAAACTGGACAGCTATATGTAAAAGAATGAAATTAGAACACTCCCTAACACCATACACAAAAATAAACTCAGAATGGATTAAAGACCTAAATGTAAGACTGGACACTGTAAAACTCTTAGAGGAAAACATAGGAAGAACACTCTTTGACATAAATCACAGCAAGATCTTTTTTGATCCACATCCTAAAGTAATGTAAATAAAACTAAAAATAAACAAATGGGACCTAATGAAACATAAAAGCTTTTTCACAGCAAAGGAAACTACAAACAAGATGGAAAGACAATCCTCAGAATGGGAGAAAATATTTGCAAATGAATCAATGGACAGAGGATTAATCTCCAAAATATATAAACTCATGCAGCTCAATATTAAAAAAACAAACAACCCAATACAAAAATGGGCAGAAGACCTAAATAGACATTTCTCCAAAGAAGACATACAGATGGCTAAGAAGCACATGAAAAGATGGTCAACATCACTAATTATTAGAGAAATGCAAATCAAAACTACAATGTGGTATCACCTCACACCGGTTAGAATGGGCATCAACAGAAAATCTACAAACAACAAATGCTGGAGAGGGTGTAGAGAAAAGGGAACCCTCTCGCACTGTTGGTGGGAATGTAAATTGATACAGCCACTATGGAGAACAGTATGGATGCTCCTTAAAAAACTAAAAATAGAATTACCATATGACCCAGCCATCCCACTACTGGGCATATACCCAGAGAAAACCATAATTCAAAAAGACACATGCACCCCAATGTTCATTGCAGCACTATTTACAATAGCCAGGTCATGGAAGCAACCTAAATGCCCACTGACAGATGAATGGATAAAGAAGATGTGGTAAATATATACAATGGAATATTGCTCAGTCATAAAAAGGAATGAAATTGGGTCATTTGTAGAGACATGGATGGATCTAGAGACTGTCATACAGAGTTAAGTAAGTCAGAAAGAGAAAAACAAATATCATATACTAACACATATATGTGGAATCTAGAAAAATGGTACAGATGAACCAGTTTGCAAGGCAGAAATAGAGACACAGATGTAGAGAACAAATGTATGGACACAAAGGGGTGAAAGTGGTGGAGGTGGTGGTGGTGGTGGTGGGATGAATTGGGAGATTGGGATTGACATATATACACTAATGTGTATAAAATAGATTAATAAGAACCTGCCATATAAAAAATGAATAAATAAAATAAAATTTAAAAATAAAAAAAGAAATAAGGTTAAAGAATTTGTAAGGATTATATTATTGAATTCTAATCACAAATATTTTAGTTAGGAATCGCATTTCACAGGTGAAAATACTGGTACATCAGAAAGTTTTGTATTTTCCCAAATTAAAAGAGTCACTAAAAGATAAAGCCAGCATTTAATCCTATACAGTCCAATTTGAGTTCTTCTGTTTTAACCTCTCACTATAGCTTTAACAAAGGTCTGGTTCTCAATGTGTAATATGCACCCAGTCAGCCTGGTAGTCATTTCTTATGTTTTTTTTTTTTTTTTTTTTTTTACCTCTTGGTTTGGAGTTTTTATTTTATTTCTTTATTTAATCCATTATTAAATGATAGTTGACTTGATGGAAAAATAACGTTACTGGTACCTTTTACATGGAAAATAATAGTCACTCTTGTGGCAGTTCTGCTTCATCTATTGATGGAAAATACTTCAAACTGGACATTCACAAATGTTACAGTCCTTAATAAATAATCAGAAGATAATTTTACTGAGTTTAACTGAGCATCTGGTTTTGCTTGATGTTATAAATATTTTGCCTTTTTTCCTTTACTGGTTTTGATGGTTAATTTTATGTGTCAATTTGGCTAGGCAATATTGCTTAGTATTTTGGTAAAACATTAGTCTAGATGTTCCTGTGAAACAATTTTGTAGATGGATTAGCATTTACAATTGTATGACTTTAAGCAAAGCGGATTATCCTCCATACTGTGAATGGGCCTCAGTAAATTTAGGGCCTAAAGAGCAAAAACTGAAGTTTCCCAGAAAAGAAGGAATTCTGCCTTAAGATTATAACATAGAAATTCTGTTAATTTCACAGGACTGCTAGCCTGTCGTATGAATGTTGGACTTGCTAGATTTCACAATGTTGTGAGTCAATTCTTTAAAATAAATCTCTCTTTATCTCTCTATTTCTCCATCTCACCATCTCTATCTCTGTAACTCTATATATCTCTGTCTCTATCTCCATGTATCTGTCTGTCTATTGATATATCTATCAATTGATATATTGGTTCTGTTCCTTTGGAGAATTCTGTAGATACTATCATGTAAGAACACTTCATATACAAAACTCCATATACAAAATAATAATAGTAAAAATAAATCAAGTCAAACAATAGACCAAGCTTTCCTTGATAGGCAAAATAATAATAATAAAATAAAGAAAGAAAAAAATGAATGGAAAGTACTCAGCTTTTCTATAGCTGACTTACATAATGTTATATAAGAGTTTGGGTTTTTTTCTTCATTCTTTGCATGTAGTTTCAGGGACATCTCATCAAAAGCACACTAGCTCTGTTGCTTTCGATTATCACTCTTCATTTCTTAACCATATTTTTCTTACCTTTATAATGAGGGAGGCTGCCCTAGATGTCTCCAAAGACTCTGATCTTACTCTCTGATCAGGCACATGAAAAAAAAAATCATTTTGTATCTATCCTTGTTACTAGCGAAGAATATATATAAATACTTACTTTGTGGATATTTGAAAAAATATATTTACTTCCTTAGAAAAATAATCACTTTAGAGGAAACAAATTTCTCTTTGAACTCAAGCCAGAAATATTTTAAAGGTCATATAAAAAATATGAACTCGTACTTCTCACTCCAGATTTTTCTGTTTTTATCCTAGTGAGTTTTGTTACTTGAATTGAAATGATGAGAAATTATTTCAGAAATCCCTATTCATACTTATTCAACACCAAGGAAGATAAATGTGAAGGAATTAGTCAGAAGTAGTCTTTTATTACGTTTCTAATTGATTATCAGATTCCAGTGCAATGTTCTTAGAAGTTCCAACATTTTCCCCTTTAAATCTTTATTCTTTTAACATTATTATTAAGATTTTAATCAGTAGATATAATATTTGGAAAAAAAACCTTAAATATTATTTATATTACCATAAAAACTAATAATCCACTTATGACATTAAAGATTCACATAGTATTATCACAAATTAAGTGGAGAAAAATAGGGTTACATGTTTAAAAATCAACATTATATTTTGAACTTGCTTTTTAATGGTTATTATATTTAATGATCTATCATCATTTCATTATAAACCCAATAAGTGAAATGTATATAATTCATTTTAATCATCCCTGAATTGAACCTTAGTAAACTGGTTAAATCTATTTTCCTTATAGATGCAGAACATTTTCTTCCACTTGAGAAACATTGTTTAAAAATTAAATTTAAAAAGACCAAAAATCAATGTTTCTTATGATACCTTAATTATTTTCTATAGATTTTAAAGCACAAATAGAGAATTTTTTTTTTAAAACATGACTTATTTGTTAAATCAAGTGAACTTGTTATAAAGCACAAATGAGAGAGAAAAATACAAATAGTGGGAATGTAAATTGGTACAGCCACTATGAAGAACAGTATGGAAGTTCCTTAAAAAACTAAAAATAGAATTATCATATGATCAAGCAAACCCACTCCTGAGCATATATCCAGAGAAGACTGTAATTTGAAAAGATATATGCAACCCAATGTTCACTGCAGCACTATTTACAACAGCCAAGACATGGAAGCAACCTAAATGTCCACTGACAGATGAATGGATAAAGAAGATGTCATATACACACACACACACACACACACACACACACACACAATGGAATATTACTCAGCCATAAAAAAGAATGAAATAATGTCATTTGCAGCAACATGGATGAACACAGAGCTTATCATACCAAGTGAAGTAAGCAAAGACAAATATCATATGACATTGCTTATTGTTTATATGTGGAATCTAAAAAAATGATATAAATGAACTTATTTACAAAACAGAAATAGATCCACAGACATAGAAAACAAACTTATGGTTACCAAATGGGAAAGGGCGGGAAGGGACAATTTAGGAGTTTGAGATTAACATATACACACTACTATATATAAAATAGATAACCAACAAGGACCTACTATATATCACAGAGAACTATACTCAATATTTTGTAATAACCTATAAGGGAAAAGAATCTGAAAAACAATATATATATTCAGTTTTATACATATGTATAAAACTGAATCATTTTTCTGTATACCTGAAACTAACACAACATTGTAAATCAACTATACTTCAATTTTAAAAAAGTACAAATGAGATTTAGCTGTTCCTTTCCAGAAAGGCCCTCTGTATGCATACTTTGGCCTATAGACATGTAACAAACAACTGTGTGTTTTTTTGTGTGTGTGTGGTACGTGGGCCTCTCACTGTTGTGGCCTCTCCCATTGTGGAGCACAGGCTCTGGACGCGCAGGCTCAGCGGCCATGGCTCACGGGCCTAGCCGCTCCGCAGCATGTGGGATCTTCCCAGACCGGGGCACGAACCCGTGTCCCCTGCATCGGCAGGCGGACTCTCAACCACTGCGCCACCAGGGAAGCCCCAACAACTGTGTTTTTATGGTTTGAGAAGATATAAGTTCAGTGAAAGCTTGCAGTTACATTGTCATAAAAAATTAAAAAAATTAACAGCTGAGAACCATAAAGAAACATTCTGTTGTTTTGGTAGAAGTAGGCATTTGAATGAAAGAGAAATATTTTAAAGTCTTACCTTTTGAATAAAAACCTCTGTTGATAAGGGTATAGATTAATTGATTTTCATAGAAATATTGGAATGTCCATTTAGAATGCAAATGCATTTTCCTAAGATCCATTTTATAAAATGTAATTATCTCTTGCTCTAGGTCTTCAGCTGTGTATTAAAGACCTATTTTCTAAATTATAAATGACTATTATAAATGATACAATTTTATTTTTCTAAAGCCAATATTGCAAAAAATAAAAAAATATAAGCTAGACAGAAATCTGTATTTTTAAAACATCATAAAACAAACTGACCAAACCCTTCACTGTACAAGTTTCAACATTTACTCCCAGTTAAGATGTTTCTATATCACAGACATACAATCTTCTCTAAATAACATCCATTTAATTCTACATGATTGTATATTTATGTCAGTTTACCTCTAAGATTTTTATCTGATATAGATTTTAAGGGACATATTTAATCCATAATCCATATGATGTGAAAAATTAATAACATGATACTATACTCAGCATTATTTTATTAAATAAATGCATGGGTAAATGTATTTTTTCTATAATTTTAACAACTACCTCAGCAGCCAGGACCTAATGGTTACCATTAGCAATCATGTTACTGTTTCTTTTTACTCAATGCTCCTGTAAACTGTCCTTTTTGTAGTTATTTTGGCTTATTTTCCTGATGCTTGGAAATAATTCCCTTTACACTCAAACACATTTCATGAGTTAGTGCTTTTAAATGAAGACATCTTTATTTTCAAAATTTACATTCTGGATTATAACTCTTCTTTACTCTGTTCAATAAATTGTCTCATCCTTTCTATTCTATCTCTGAAATATCTCCAATTTGTTTGTCTTTTACCATCTGCCCAGCACCACTGAAATTTAGGATCTTAAATTTCTGGCTTAAATTTCTGGGGTACATTCCTCCTTGATTTCCCTGCCTCTAGAATATTTACTTTTCTACTTTTCCCCAAACTAAAAATTATCTTCATAACATGTACTTGTAACCATTTAGTCTCTATGTAAAGACAACACAATAGCTATCAACCATTGTATGAGAAAGTATTATCAAATTACCTTTCCCTCCTAACTTTTGAAGATACATTTTTCTGAAGATGCACCTAGTCTACTAAATTTTATATCAATTCCTTTCTCTCCCCAATGTGTTTTATAATCCTCTACACTGTAGTCCAAGTTCATGGTTTCTGATTCTAGTTTTATCATATTTAATATATTCTTATGTAATAAAATTTCAAATTATATATTTATTTTATCCCTTTACTTAAACTGCATATTATCATTTACATAGAAAGAGTGTGTAGCCAGAGAGACATGGGTATAGATTTGACCTCATAATATTCTATTTTAACTTTGTTGTGCCTCAAATTTATCAACTTTAAAATGATTACTTCAATAACTATAGATTTGGTGAGGATTATTAGTACATTAAAGAAGATGTATAAATAATAATCACCATTATTATAATTATTCCAATGTAGGACACCTTCCTTTATTTTAACATCAAAATCTAGTGGCCATTCTCAGATGAGTACATGAAAAAGTGATACTGATTTGATATAATGATAAAGATTTTAGTTTTATTAAAAACACAGTGCAAGATTAATAATAAAATAGATGTATTAGTAAACCCCAAATGGTAGTAGGCACTATATTCATTAATTTAAAAAAAAAATCTTGTTTCAAATAAAGCTTTATCACCTACAAGCTGTTTTAAGTTTGGTATTTAATCATTCTTATTTCAATTTCCACATCTGTAATCTGTGTATTTACATCAATAATCATATTTTGGAGCTATAGCTTTCAGATTACATGAAATAATTTTATTTAGAATGCATAATGCTGTGCCTGGCACATACCAAGCACTCAGAAAAATTAGGCTCCCTCATCTTCACTGAAGCCTGTGGCTAAGCAATGCAGGTCTCGTCTTCCCAGGCAGTAAGGCAGAGCTCATTTCTTCCAGTCCCATATTTACTGAGCTTTGCTGCATGACTTGCATAGACCAATGACATATCAGCATATCTGATACAAGGAGAGATAAGCACTGTATATTGGGGCTTGTCCTCTTTTTGTGTTGTGATCATCATGTAAAGCAGTCTTGGCAAACCTGTTGGAGAGGCTCATTCCATACTAACTTCCAGATATGTGAGTGAAGCCATCTTGAACTTCCAGCCTCTGCCAAGCCACATGCAAGTTTAGTTGAAAAAGTGACCACAGATGAGCCCAAACACAAAGCCCAGCCCAAAATACCAATCCAGAAAATTATGAGCAAGTAAATAAGAGTAATTTTAAATCACTGTTTCAATGTGGTTTGATGCATAGTAATATATAATTGATATATTCTCTATCACATTGCTTAGTTTTGTTTTTTTCATAACAATTACTATTGGAAATGCCAAGTATATTAATATGTTTATTTATTTACTTTGTTTATTGACTGAGTCTCATCAGTATAATAAAAAGCTCTATAATATGAGAAGACTTGTCGATTTGGTTCACTATTGTATCCCCATGGCTTAGAATATTTGGGGGCCCATATTAGATATTCAAACAATATTTTAACTTATTTTGAATGAATAGATGAATAAAATAGGTGAATATATAAGTGCCTTTATTCCAAAGGAGCCCTAGTAATTTATATACATGGAGTAGAATTTCCACTGACATATTCTCCTATCCCTCTACTACGGTGAATATCAAAAATATAGAAGAGGCATGATATTCAACAACTCAGAGTTATAAAATTTTTAACATTAAATATAATAATATATATTACATGATCTGGTATATAGCATATATAACTATAAAGATATGAAATATACTGATTCAACAAATGACATAAGAAAAGTGAACTAGCAACATGTTACCAAATAATATTTTAAAGCCCTTTAAGTCGTTTATGGTAGGTTATAATAGAGGAGAAACCTGAATATACTTTTCCTACTGAATTCTATGGTTACATCTCTTGACTGAGCTTTTGCCTGGCTCTACATCCCAGAATTATCAAAGGTCATGACAAGGGTCTTTGCAAAGTCCCAATAAATAGGACCATTCTAAATTACCTGAGCTTTCATTAAATTAAAAAAATAAGACTAAATTGTAGCAGGTGGACACCAAATTATCAGTTTACTGATAAAGGCTCTGTTTGAGGAGTTAACTTTCCTGTGAGCAAAAAGGATTTGCTCTATACAAAAGTATTGCCAGAATTGTGTATACCCACACTACACACCCAGCACACACACAAACATACATATGAACACACATGCACACATCACATTCAGGTGATTAGCCGAGTAAGATTTGTGGTCCGAAATAAGAGAAGAGAACCCCTCCTCCCAGCAGTTAGTTACTCCCAATAGGAAAAATGAAGAAACTGAGCAAAGCATGTTCAATTTATTCCCTTAAATAGGGAATCAGATGTCATTCAAAATACTCCGGGCAGAAAGCAGCAGAGAGAGAACAGTCACCTCAAACTATTTGATTTCACCTCCTACATTAAAAAAAAAAAAAATCAGGCATAAGGAGAAGAGAGCCCCTTCACACTATTCAGTTATTTTCCTTTAGATATATTTAGTTTACTGCCAGATAGAAATGGGGTGATGCCATCTATGACAATAATTTTATTCCCCCCTTCATAAGTGCATTCTTTGAACTAAATCAAAGCCCTCTTTGCACCCAAGCCTGAAAATTCACCCATTAGTTCATTACTCAATACAAACCCTCCCCTTTAATCAAATTTTTAAGGAAAAATCATATGCCAAATATCAAATGCCATTGCAAGCGCAAGTCCAATAATGTTAATTTTTGAAGGAATTAAAGTCCAAAATAAAAAGTATTTGACCCATGTCAATTATATTACAAATCAATTAAATTATAAAATTCATCCTCACCTATTCACTTATTGTCTTGAGTCTGAGCTAGAGGAGCTCTTGATGCATGTGTAGAGTGTTCTAACCTTAATTGCTGAACAATCTTTTTATTTGTCTAGAATCCATGACTTAACCTGTGTACATAAACTTAATTGGGAGAAATCTCTCAGCAAATTTTGGTTTTGTGCATTTACCAGATTTTGCGGGGCCGGGGAAGGGAGGTGTCTCTTTATTCTGGGTATCTTTTTCTAAGAATATGGTATTGGGTGCACTACTGATTTTTTTCAAAATTTAAAAATTTGAAATGCTGGAAGTCCCAATCACCTATTCTGTATTAAAATCTTTATATGGTCTTTTTTTGAACTCTTGAATTTTGCGTTTCAATGGGCCCTGCCTGGTGAATATGACCACCATGTCTTGTGTGCTGACGTTTCGAGTCCTGTGCCACAGTTTCTTCATAGTATTTTATAATTTTACATATACATCAGCAATTTATGAGAGTGCCTATGTCCACATGGCTTTCCTAATAGAGTAGGTATCACACATTGGATTTAATAAAATAATTTATTAGACATGATCATTTTGAAGTTGGATTTCTTTTACGAGTAAGATTAAAGATATTTTATATATTAAAGGGCCTTTTGTATTTCTACTTTCCATGAAATGCCTGATCATAGTTTTTGTTTAATTATTATCAGTTTTTTCTTTTCAGATTTTATAAGCACTTCCAGTTATGGAACTTAGCCCTTTGTGATTTAAAGTGCAAATACTTTTGCCCCTGTTTTCATTTATTTCGTTATTGTTGTGGTCATTATTATTACCAAAGGGGTTCTAAAAATATTTTTATTAGGATATCATTTACATACAATTAAATTAACACTTTTTAGTGAAAAATTCTATAAATTTTGATAAATTCATACAGACATATAACTACCACAATCAAGGTAGAGAAGAGTTTTATCTCTCCTTGCACGGGCAGTTTAAGGTGTCTTACACAATTTAGGTAGGATTTCATAAGTGGAATACTATTATATGATTTTAAAATTACTAAGGTCAAAATATCCTCTCTACATTCTAAAACCTGAGATCAAATGCCACAGCTTGGCCTGTCAGTCTCACTAAGTTTTATTATTCTCCACAAATAGCAACTTTTTCTTTGTTTCTCCTATTCTTAACCCATGAACTAGAAAATGTGTTGTTTTGGGGGAGTATCACCTTTCAGCAGTCTTGTTACCCCATGGTGGTGTACTGTCACTGTCACATGTACAACTCTGTGTTAGTCTTTAACTCTGAAATCTCTCACAACTATGACCTTTGTGGCAATAAAGGGATAAAAAATATTAGACTCTTGTGTCTCTTTTCCTCTTATTTCACATGCACATTCTCTTCAGTACTGACTTATTAGCCCTTCATTTGTGAAAGGTCAGTCAGGAAAAATACTTCATCTCAGGTGGTCTTTGAGTGACTGGGCTTTTTTTTTTTTTTTTTTTTTTTGATCGGCCAAGAAAGAAGATGATTTAGGTATGCATTTAGTGAATTTATTTAGAAATTTTGAAACAAATTTCATGAACTGTTAGGGTTTTCCCAGCTGTCCCAGTGAAAGTTTGTCTTCTAGAACTATTCTTACCTGCCAATAGGTCCACTTACACAGTGATGTGAGACGAAGGTGCAGGTCAGGAGTCAAAAAGCCACAGCAAAGTGTTCAGTTGTAACAGGCATCGGAAAAATATAAGTAGTAGAGGAGAAGCAGTTTGCATTGTCAGGATCCAGAAGTTAGTCTGTTGAAAATTATAATAGAAGTGTCAGGTGGTCAATAAAAATAGCATTCTACTTTTCAAGATTTTATGGTATTTATGGGTTTTAGAACATACTTCAAATCTAATTTATGGTGATTTATTTCCCATTCCAAATTAATCATTCCCTTATGTAAATAACTTTGTATTTAAATGTTGTATTCATTTCTGAAAGGAAGGACCCCAAAATATAATCCTTGTGCTCCCCAAATCTGGATATCCCCTTGCTATAGTCTGAATGTTTGTGTCCAGCCAAAAATCTTATGTGGAAATCTTCACCCGTCTACAGATCAGAAAGCAGAGGATGGAGAGTTCAATCAATCTCTAGATCAAGTTCACATGGTTAGTTGAGGTCTAGTGTCTTTGTGCTTAACCATTTTATTATCCTGAGAATTTGTATTTAATCTCAAATATAAAAACTATGATTCCAAGTTGTCAATTTACGATTTCATGGCCTTTATGTTTGAATTATGCATCTAAAATGTCCTTTCTTCTTTTCCTCTTATTCTTTTACCAATATCTTCTCAAAAATACAATGAATAATGTATGTAGAAATGTTCTATTGAATAATGTCTTGTCAAAATTTTGTCTTGAAAGTACCTCATATATCACTTACTATAATGGAAGACACAAGGAAGAGAAAAGATCTTAGCATGTGCATAAACTTAGAAAATATGATAACAAATATGGGTCCAGATTTTGAAGTAATTGGCAGGTCAAGATACCCACTAGGAAATAAATATTTTATTCTAGCAACAGAATGGATTCAGGGGATTTAGTTCCTTCACACATCTTGTCAGAAGGTAATAAGATGTAATGCTTTATAAATTATAAAACAAGCACTGGTTTCAGAATGACATGAGTCTTGAAATGCTTTTGTGGCATGTACAAAGTCAAGAATAGCCCTTTGCCATCACTTGTTAATCAAAACTGAGGTGTAGTCAGATCAGTTTAGTGTGTGGTAAGCTGCAGTTGAAACTCTTTTATTGCCCTCCTTCTGAATAGACAATATCCACTCCCATACATCTCAATAATACCAAGAACAGGGTTAATATATTTGACCCATATTAGAATCATCTCTTGTTGACTCTACATGTCCTCTGATCCATTAAGATCTAAATTAATATTGAAAATGCAAAGCAAGATGAAACTATAAAAAAAATGCTGATTTCTTTTATTTCCAAAACCGCATGTTTGAAACAGTTCTCTGAAAATGGTCTATGTAGTATATTCTAGACTTGATATTATTAATAAAGTCAGTAGCCAATGTCTTATTTGACTAGACTAAGGAGATGAGTCAGTTATAATAATTTATTTTTGCATAACACATTGAGGATTATAAGCTATTTCATAGATCATATTTTATTTATACCCATTTTAAATCTCTGATGTACTATACATAGATTTGTTATCTCTATAATATCATGTTATAGTTTAGGAAACTGAAATTTGATGATGTTTAAAAATATGCCTATGGACTTATAGTTCATGGTAGGCAGGATTTCTCTATAGATAGATAGATAGGTAGATAGATAGATAGATAGATATTACTTTGCAAAAAAGAAAAAAAAACTCATCAAGAGTAGTTTGAATGGTGTTTGCCTTCACTGTTTGATACACTGTGGATACAGAGTGAGGAACTTTCCTATACCTTGGCCGATGTTCACACTTTTGCTAAATTTAGATCAGCTTCCAACCTTGATTTTTTTGTGTTTCAATGTTGTACAATATCCCCAAAAGTGTCTTTAATGTGAAGGTTTTTTTCTGGTGTCACTTCCTCTGGGACATCCTTATCCTTTTCATTACAACTTCTTTCCTCATTTATGTCTATAAGTTTGCCTTCAACAAGTTTCTCTGTATCCATATTTGGAGTCCCTTGAATGACAACAGTGTCAACATTCCAATGATCAGTTACTTCTTCTGTAACTCCATTCACATTTGATTCAAATTTTACTACCAGAGCTGTCACTTTTTGCCTTTTGTGCACTTTCATTTTGGGGGGAGCCAGTGTCCTTTCTCTACTCATTTTTGTATAATATCATGTGGGTTTATTGCTGAGTGACAATGAAGCAACACAACTAAATTCTTTATGTTTGTGTGTAAACTAAATAACAGCTGTGCAGACATTGAAAGAAGTGACATGTCTGTCATTATGATGTATATCTGTTTTGACATAATGACTTTTGGACTGAATAGCTTGCAGCAAAACTTGTTCTTCATGGAATTACACAGTTAATATACTGTGGTAACAGAAATTTGAATCTTTTTGTTGGGAGATTGGTGATATTTAACTAAACCACTAAACTATGGTAATGGAGATCCACATGTATCAAGACCATGAAAACTGAGTTCTGCCTGTATTAAGGTTTTGATATATCCTTCTGTATTTTTGTTCTACCCAAATGAACTTTTGATTCTGCATATATTCTCTTGACAAATTCCCCAAAGCATACATCACACTAAGTTTCCTTATTTACTTTTAAAAAAATTGTATGAGTATGAGAGAGCCCCCAAATCATCCATTTGTAAGGCAAGTGGTATCTAGTTTAATTTATATGAAAAAAAACATGGTTCACACTTACTGGTAAAACAATCTATAAAATATTCAGTTGGTCAAGGAAAACGCATGACCCTTTTTTTCTACAATCAATATATTTCAACACACTAAGGAGTAAAAATATCAGTTCCAGTCAAGTTAAACAAATTGATTTCATTACTTTTAGTTACACCTAACATTGTTTACCTTATATTTTAAAATCTTGTATTTTAATTGATTTGGTTGTTATGTAACACTGTGCTATAACAAGCATTTGAACCAATATCTCAAAATTAAATGCTTTTACACTCAGACTCCTCTTCTGAAGGTGCCACTAATTTATTCCCTGAGGAAAAAAAAAACATTACTTCTTATCCTGGCTATGTTTCTAGCATATATCCTTTCCCGTTATAAAGGTGTAAAAAATTAGTAAACCGAAACCTCCATTAAGTCGAGTTGGGAGACTAGAAGCGGAGCTCTCACTCCCTGAGACTTGGCAGAGTCCGACAGGAAGAAAGACTCCTTCCTGGCAAGCCCTCAGTCAAGGAAAAGCCGTGGGCTGTTGTTTACTACAGCCCTCCCAAATTCATTTTCCTCCCTATAAACGTGTCAGCCTGTCCCTTGCTGTGCAGGGATTTGCACAAGGCTCACCATGGTTACAGACCCTGAACTGTAGTTCTCTGCTGATCCCAAATAAACCCACCTTTGTTGGAGAAATATATGGTAGTCTATTTGTTTCAGGTCAAGATACTGGTGTCCGTACAGTGACCAACGAAGACCCCCAGCAGCTCCAGGGCTGGTGAGCAAATAGGTGCAGTACCCACAATTGAGTCCATTGTCACTCATTGCATTTTTGTCAGCCTGAAGTTTGAAGGTATGTATTTCTTTCTGGATCTGAGCTCATGTCATCGTGTCTGAAGCTTTCCAGGTTTTATTCAGGATCTATTTTAACATTTTATCTTTCTGGTTGAGGCCTTGTTTTGTATATGAGTACTCGTTTGGCACTTTGGCCTGATTTTGAGATTAGACTGTTTCCACTGAAGATGGCTGAAAACACCTTTGGCTCATTCCTTTTGGAACAGAGGCTGTTTTTCTGAAATGGGGCTGGTTTTTCAGCCTTTGACCTGTTCCTTTGTAAGGGGCTGTTCTCTGGACTGGTCTGGCTCTGTCAGAACCAAGCTGCCTCCTTAGAACAGGCTGTGATTAGATTATAAACTATTTGAATTGAGCTGTTTGTGCTGTAAACTGCTTGAGCTCTGTTTACTCTAGAGAAAAACCTCTGAGAAATAGGATCCCAGTTATCTAAATATTGTGAGGGCATCTCTGCCCCCTGAAAAAGGACTCCTGCCAATTTTATGTTTAAAAATCATGGTCTTCCCTCATGCTCATTTTTAACTAAATGAACTGACCTGACCAAAGGCAATTTAGAATATCAGTGGCCATTATGGGGAACTTTTGAAATCTCCAAACTTAATTTTCCTAAAGCCAAATTGGATGACAAAATCTCAAAAATTTCCAGAACTGAGTGGAAGATTTATTTCAATTTCAGCTTCCCAAGAGTAAAAAAATGCCTCACTGCAAATTAAGATTTTAAGATTAACTGAGGCAAACAAAGGATTAAAGGAAGAAAAAAGACTCTCAAAGCCTCAGGCTCTTCTTCCTCAGCTTCTTTACCTCAGGCTCCACATCTGGCGCCATATTGTCTCTCTTCCTTGCTCCACATGGACAGATGGACAGACTCCAACTCAGGCGCCAATCTTCCTCCTTCTCTTCTGTGACCCCTATGCCTCCTCTATACCTCAACTTCCCTGTACTGATTCCCTCAGCAAACTTCCCCTATACTCTGAAACCCTCCCCACTCCCTTTTTTCTCTGAACTTCTCAGAACCTGTCCCTTTAAAATTAAGCTTTCTGAGGATCTAGAGACAAAACCCTTAATTTCTTATATTCCCCGGACTAAAGCTAAACTTCGAGCCATAGTCAAAGATTTTCCCCAAATAACCTAAGATCCTCACAGATTTGCTGAGGAATTTAACAGTCATTCAAACTTATCAGCCTGGTTTCCCTGACTTCTATCAGCTACTTCGTATGATTTCCAGTGAAGAACAGGCCCAGCATTGGATGAAAACCACTAATTGGGAAAATCCTGAGAAGTCTCTAGAATTACAACTGGGAGACCAGGCCGCTAATTTATTAGATGATTCGATTCAGGCACTCACTAGGTGACTTCATTGAGCAATTCCTAAGGCTTTTCTGAAGCCCGTTGATTGAAACAAAATTCAAGTGTGTGCACAAAAAAACTGATAAACTTCTTCATAACTATTATAATTGGCTTCAGATTGTTTTTAAAGAAAATTCTGGTCTTCAGTCTGTTATTCATTCCACTCAGGGAGCCTATAATCTGATTTGTATTAATGGGCTGAACCAGGAACTTTCTCTTCTAATAAAAAAGACTGGGATGAAATTAGAAAATATGTTCACTCCAGTTTTAGTTAATCTTGCACACCAGCTTTCTCTCCTTCTAGGTGAGTCAGACTGCAAAAAATCATCTTCAACTCCAGCAAATGAAGGCTCCTCAACAAAACCAAAACCCTCCTAGTTTCTGCTATTATTTCAAAGAGCCAGGATGTTGGAAAATAGATTGTTATAAATTTAAGCAGTTTAGAGGCTTTCAGCCCTCTAACCAGCCTTTCCAACATCCCAATTCTCAATGACAGGCCCCAAGGAACTGCAGGGGTTCTTCCCAATCCTCCCTCTTAATCATCTTGGAGAAATATTTCTCCAGATTGGGTTGAATGTCTTCCAGTTCTAATTGACAACAGAGCTGCATTCTCGATACTCAACCCCACTACTATAAAACAGCCCCTGTCTCCGAGTACTACAACAGTTCAATTGTGGGGATCTCTAATGAACCTCTAGAGTTCCTGATTTGAACATATTTCCTTTCGTTTAGACCTTTTAAGAAATACACAACCTTTTCTCTTTAGTTCCTCTGCCCCTACCCATTACTTAGGCTGAAGCTTCTTACAGAAGTATCATATTGGAACTTATTTTTCCCAAAATGGGAAAATGATTCTAGCAATTGACAGTAGTCATAAAAGTAACCAACCAGATGAATTAAAAAACACCATTTGACATCTTCTATTTGTTCCATCCCTAATGGTACTAGAGCTGATTCTGGAAACACTGATCATTTTTCCATATTCAATCAGCTACTACTTTCCTTATGGCCAAAATCTACAACTGATGTTGGCAAAATTCACAGGGCACCTCCCATTAAGATACAAATAGACTCCTCAAAACCTCTTCCCAGAATTAATCAATGCTCTATAAGTAAAAAGCCCCTCGGAGCTTCCCTGCTGGCGCAGTGGTTGAGAGTCCGCCTGCCGCTGCAGGGGACATGGGTTCATTCCCTGGTACGGGAAGATCCCACATGCCGCGGAGCGGCTGGGCCCGTGAGCCATGGCCGCTGGGCCTGCGTGTCCGGAGCCTGTGCTCTGCAACGGGAGAGGCCACAACAGTGAGAGGCCCTCGTACCGCAAAAAAAAAAAAAAAAAAAAAAAAAAAAAAAGCCCCTCAAGGCACAAAGCCCATAACAGAAGATTACAAGGCCTAAGGTTTCATTATCCCTTGTATTAATACTAGCCCCTGTAACACTCCCATTTTACTGGTGAGAAAACCTAACAGCCAAAAGTAGAGGTCCAGGATCTCTGAGAAATAAGCAACATGGCTATCCCTGGACACCCTGTTGTTACCAACCATCGTGTGTTTCTAACATCCATTCCCTCCAAAATTATTTAATATAATTGATTATTGATACTACAGAGTATTCTTTAGTATTTCAGTTGATGAAGGGAGACAATATTTTTTTGTCTTCACTTGGTAAGAAAAATAATTCACCTGGACAGTAATGCCTTAGGGTTTTACTGAGAGTCCTTCTTCTTTCTCACAAATCTTAAAGGCTGATCTGGATGATATATAGTTCCCTAGAGGTTCTACTTTGTTGTAACATGCATGTGAATCATTTGCTCCTTTGCTCTCTTTCTGAAGCCTCTACACAGGAAGACAGCATCCACTTGTTAAATCTTTTAACCTTAAAGAAACACAAGGTCTCCAAAGAAAGATTACAGTTTGCCCAAACCCGGGTTTGATCTTTAGGGCATCTGATATCAGAACCATGGCTACACCTAGGTCCAGAAAGACTTTATGGTGTCCTAAGATTCCCAAAACCCCAAATTAACCGCAAACCATGAGGTTTTCTCTGGCTAGTTGGTTATTATTGAAATTAGGTTCCAAATTTCTCTATGGAAAAACCTCCATATGTTGTACTCAGCAATAACAACCCTGACTCAATTTTATGGGAAGAACTGGATGACATAAAGTTCAAGTCTTTAAAGGAGAGCTTGATGAACCCACCTGACCTTGGACATCCAAATTATCAGATTTCCTTTGTGTATATAAAGAGGAAAGGAATGACTTTGAAGTACTTACCCCAGAACACAGGGACCACCACCAAGCCATAGGATATGATAGCCAGCAAATGAACCCTGTGGCATGGGGGATACATCCCTTGCCTTAGAACCATTATGGCCACTGCCCTTTTGGTTAAGGTCACTGAGAAAATCCTCATGGGATCCTCTTTATTTATTTCTGTACCTCATGCAGTTGAAAGTCCCCTGAATTCTTATCACATCAACATTTCTCAGTCATCCCCCACATCTACTATGAAGTCCATTTGTTAACTGTTTCTCACATAATTCTTTTATACTTTAATAACCTTAACCCAACTACTTTTCTCCTCTCCATCATCAACAAAGTCCCTCATGACTGCTCAACACTGATGGACTATCTCCTGACTTCTCCTGATGATCTACAGGAAATTCCATTGGCTAACATTGACTTCTCATGGTTCACTGATGGTTCATATTTAAAAGGTGACAATGGCAAATATTTTGCTATGTATGCCTTTACAACTCCTTTTGATGTTGAGGCAGCATCTTTACCTATGGCTACTTTGGCCTAGTAGGCTAAATTATATGCTTTTACCTGTACTTTAACTAAGGACAAAACTGCCAGTAACCTGATAGTAGATACGCTTTTGGAGTAGCTAATGATTTTGGAAGATTTTGGAGGCAACAACATGTCTTTCAGTGGAAATGAAATTTAAAATTGCCCCAATATTCAGAAATTATTAAATGCAATACTTTAACTTGCCAGTTTAGCTGTTATTAACATTCCTGGGGATTCTAAATTTGACTCTTTGGAAGCTAAGAAAAATCACCTTGCTGATATTTCCACAGGAATGCTGCTCTTAAAGGGACCAGCAGCAGCCAAATCTGTGTCATAGTCCAAAGGGATACTTTCCCCAATGATAATTTTGAAAAACTGGCTAGAGATACCCCAAATTGGCCTCAGAAAAGAAAAAAAAATTAAAAACTCAACAATTATTGGTTTGTAAGAAGAGAAAGCTCTGGTTTGAACCAAATAAAAACCCAGTCCTATTGGAGATTCTAAAATTCCCACCCTTCACCACTGTATATTCATGAAACCATTGGTCTACTGACCAAATGACAGCTTTTGTGGATCAGTGTTGGTGGGGAGGGAGACTTTATTAAAAAGGCCACAAAATGCACCTATCTCTCTTGTCCCACTTGTCTGAAGTACAACCAAGGGAAGCCTGTCAGTACTGCTCCTGGACATTTAAAATTGCCGAATGGACCACTCGAGGTCTGGCAAATGCATTTCATACCACTACCTCCATCTCATGGATATAAATATGTTTTAGTCATGGTCTGTATGGTTTCACATTGGACTGAAGCCTTCATTCGCAGAGAGGCTACTGTTTCTTCTGTGGCTAAAGTCCTTTTAGAAAAGTTATCCCTACCTGAGGATACCGCTCTCAAACTTCTTAGTGGTCAAGGAACCCATTTTACTGTCCAGGAACTTTCATATACCTGAACTGTTTGGCTGGTTTTTACAACACTTTCACTGTGCTTAGCATCCTTGATCCCCTCATTTAGTGGAACACATGAATGGCATTTTAAAGACTCAGTTGGCAACATTTATAGGGGCTCTCCAAATACCTTGGCTGAAAGCATTGTCATTGGCCCTTCTAAATCTCAGATTCACTTTGGAATGAATTAACACTCATGCTTTGAGATAATCACAGGATGCCCAATGAACTTGGCTCCTGCTTCTTTTGACTCACAACTGATAAAAGGAGAGATACTCCATTACAGCAAAGGCTTAATTTCTTCCATAAAAATGATCATGCTTCGGTACAGCAATCTATTCATGGTGAGCCCTCGGGAGATGAAGACCTTAAGCATCACCCCTTGCAACCTGGAGATTCAGTCTATTGGAAAAGACCCCTCTAGAAGAACTCTCACTGGAGAGACACCTATCAGATACTGCTAACCAACACTTGTGCTGCCAGCCTCCAAGGAATAGACTTGGATTCATGTGATGCACCTAAAGAAAGTGCTGAACCTTGGCTACACATCATCTTGTGACCTGAAAGTAAAGATTTCCTGGAACTGAAGCAGAATATAGATAATGAGACAGCTTTCCCAAGACATTTGGACCAGGCCTGTTGGAAGTTTGTCAAACATTTGATGACGACATAACACTTCAGATGATCTCCAGTGTCTATGATCTTAATAACAGGTGGTCTTTAGATAAAGAGTGCCTGAGATTTCTCCTACCTATCCCTCCTTGTTACTTGAATGAGACTCTTAATAATTTTCCAATCTGTGCACTTGTCCTCCAGCACGAGACACTACACCCAGGAAAGGTCCTTCCTACTACTGAGGAGCAAACAGTCACTGAAACTAGAAAACCTGACTCTTAATCATTGATGCTATCAGAAAAAAGATATTGATCAAAAAAGAAAAATGTAAAAAATTAATAAACAGAAACCTCAATTAAATGGAGTTAGGAGACGAGAAGGGAGAACTCTCACACCCTGTGACCACAGCAGAGTCCAATGGGAAAACAAAGACTCTTCTTTCCTGGCAAGGATTCAGCCAATGAAAAGCATGGACTCTGTCTACTACAGTCCTCTCGACTTCCTTTTCCTCTCTATAACATCCTTCTCCTTCCCTTGCCATGTGAGGACTTGCAGGTGGCTTGCCATGGTTGCAGACCCCAGAACTGCAATTCTCTGCTGATCCTGAATAAACCCATTTTTGCTGGAATAATACCTGGCATTTTATTTGTTTTAGGCCAACAAATGCAAAGAGAAAAGTTTTCCTTCTGCTGACATATATATTGAAACAACTTAAGTGGATGATTTGAAAATTGCAAAAGGTTGTGTAATAATAGCTTCCATTTAAAGGGTACCAATGCATGAAGTGTGTTACAAGTGCTTAACTCACTGTGACTTATATAATGTCCACAAGAGCTCTCTAAATTGGAAGTCTCAATATGATGCTTGTTCTACATTTAAGAATACTGAGGCACAGAATCATTAAGTAATGTGACTGAAGTCCTTACAGTACTAAGTATGAGAGTATTTACTTGAATCAAGGCTGTCAGACTCCAGAGTGTGAGCACTATGGTGTCTTGTCACTAAGTTATGTATTATGACAATTTCATTTTATTAAATTCTATTCTATCTATATTATCAAATCTATTCTTCAAAAAATCACTAATATAGAACACAGAAAATTGGATATTCAGTCTGGATCCCCACCAGAGGAAAGTAAACTATTAAAAATAAATTAATATGGCTTTACTGATATGAATGGAAAATTGAAACATTGCTCTCCATTTTGATCATCTTATATATTCTACTTTTCTCCCAATGTATGTTGTTTAAGGTATTTGATATTCATAAATCAAAATGTACAACTATTACCACTCACACTAAAATTAGTAAATTGTATGAACTGTTTGATTTTAAAGAAGTCTGAATATGTTTATAAATTTTCCATATATGTAGAATCCTCTTCGCTATTTATTAACATTGTCTAGTGGATTTTGATTTAAATCATTCATTCTGTTTAATTATTCCAAACAGTTAGTTAAAGATCTTCTGAACCATTTTGAAAGGAAGTTATGCATAGTGATTTTAGTTGAATATTCAAACATATTCATATATCTAAAACACTTGGATAACAACTCCCTTACCAATTATTAAAGCAAAGGGTGTTATTCAGGCTAAAATTATCTAGAAAAAAAAAGTTGAGATTATTTCATCACTTTTAATATACTAAATGATAGATATAAAGTTTGTTAAAATATAGGAACTGTGGGTAAGGAAAATACTATAAATCAAGAGAACAGAGTATAACAGAAAAGCACATTTAGAATGTTGATGAAATCGGAATGTGTCTTGGGATATATAGTGAATATTCATTCACCCAAGAAAAACTTATCTAATCTTTATCTAATAATTCAGCATTTTAATTACATGGCTAGATTTGAATTAATATGTTTACCAAGGATATGCATTTTAATTTTATTTAACCTCATCATAATTTGATTAAACATATGAATGATTTTATTCTTCTGCTGAATACTTGGCAGTTTCTGCATTTACACAAATGAAAGCTTAGGTATTGGAAATAGACGTTGGGTTTTATACCAAATCTAGTGTCTTTGCATTGATATTAAATTGTTATATATATTAATAATAGAAAAAATATTTTTGAAATATTATAGAAAACAGAGATGAAACATTAGTATTATTCCTAAATGAAAGCTTTCTATTCTCTCACAATTTCTAGAAAGTTGTATGTTTCTGTGATATATTAGTTTTATTTTTTAAAATTCTTTTCATAGAAAAAAGTGCTTTTAGGTAAGATTGTACTTGAGAATTAAATCAAAGAAAACCTAATAGGCACTGACTTGGTAAAGAAAGGAGGAATAAAGTATCACTACAACAGCAAATTAAATCTTTCTTAACTCATAGTATGAGATCTTACAGACTTAGTGTTAACATTTGGAGGTAAATATTAAAAATATAAAATGTTTTTTATATGTGACTGTTGAGGGAAATATCTTAACTTTGATTCCAGTCACCTTTCCACTAAAGCCGAAATAATTTTTCTGATATTCAATGTTTCTTCTATTGCAAGAAAGAAAAAATGTTCTTAAATACATTCTCCATCATATGGCTGTTTTGGTTAGACTTTATCTCATCAGGAATAAACAAGCAGTACCCTAGGTAATCAAAATTAGTCCACAGTAATTAAACTGCTTCCTAACCTTGGACAGGTAAGTCATTATGATTTAAATGGGTTTATTTTTATTTTGAAGGTAGAGTGGGAACTGAACAAGATTTCACTGACATTATGCCAAATGAATAATATCCTACACTTAAAGTTTTTAAAAACCTAGTTTTAAAAGTCTGTTTTACAGTTGAGAAATCCTGCCACTAATTGATTAGTTTACATTGATATTTCCCAGACTTTTAGTGCTCTTATCTAAGTTATAATAAAAGTACTATTAAAAAACTTGTTTTGATGGCTTAATGAAATGTTATATTTTAAAAACATATGGTAAGCCATAAAGTATTATGAAACTAAGCTATTACTATAATATAATTAATTGAGTACCAATTTCCAAAAGGAAGAAACTAGTGGAAACAAATACAAATATATATATATTTGATTTAAAGATGTTGTTTGATAGATTATGGAAGGGTAAAAATATTCTTAAATTATAACTGATGATCACTTTTTAACTCTACTATTTCTAGAAATTTCTTTTTCCATATATGTTTAAAATGTCAAAGAAAAATGTCAACAATTTTTATCTTTGGTCTTGAAACAGATGTTGCTGATATGAATTGTGCATCTGTCCTTTGATGACAATATGAGTCGTGTTCTGAGTTCTGGAGAGATGTGCGTAGATGGTCTAGATTGTGCCTTTTAGGACACATGTAAGTTCAACAGCAGAAATGAAGTAAACTCACATTCCAGTCCACTCTTCTGGCTTTATGCTTTGCAAATTATTTTTCAAGTATATATATTTGCTGTAACTTCTGTATGTATTGCACCATGCTTTTATACATTTATTTTAATATCTTATTTAAATTAATATTGTCTTAGGCTCAATTGTGGACCTCCGCACCCACATTTGTATGTTGAAGTTCTAACCCTCAGTACCTCAGAATGTGACCATTTGGAAATAGGGTGTTTAAAGAGATAATGAAGGTAAAATGAAGTCATTAGTGTGGGCCTTAATCCATATGACTATTGTCTGATAAAATGAGATTAGGACAAGGACAGACCCAAGGGAAAGATCAAGTGAAGATAAAGAGAAGAGAATCATCAACAAGCCTAGAAGAAAGGCCTCAGAAGAAACCAACCCTGGTGACACCCTGATCTCAGACTTATAGCCTCCAGAATCATAAGACAAGAAATCTTTGTTGTTTAAGCCACCAAGTCTGTGGTACTTTGTTACAGCATCCCTAGAAAACAAATACAAATGACAATAAACAAAGTAAGATATAATTCTTATTTTCCACATTTGTTGTGTTTTAATTTTTGTTCCTTTTCTTACAAGAATCTCTAGACTAATCCATATGTTTCATGATTCCATTTATTAACGAAACTAAAAATTATGGTAAAAATAGATTGTTACTATCAAGGACAGTCACAATGAGTTCATAAAACCCAGAGAGCTGAAATGACCAGAAGCTGATACTTCTGAATCAAGACCCAGTGAAATTTTATATGTAATACTGCACTTATAGTTGATTAAATATGTTTGACATTGTTTATCTTTCGTGTTAGAAATGTGTTTGATTGTGAAAAGCCCACATTTACAGAATTTTTAAAAACTTGTTCCAAACAACCATAAGAAAATGAATTAACCAATTTTAGGAAAATTCTTGAGAGTGTTTTTGATATTTCTTATCTTCAGTTAAAATGCACTTTAGCATCATATTTATAAGATACCAAAAAATTATAAATATTTACTAACTGAAAGAAATAAGCAGTTGTTATTCAAAGTGGCTGAGAATTCCATGTTAAAACGTATAGTAAAGAACAAAATAGTGAGTGGGAACTTTTTACTGTATTTTGGATGCTCGTTTGCAGTTTGGGCTGTTACTCTTTCTGTTAAGTATCAAATAAAATTATGAGGGTCTAGAGTCTAGAGGATCAGTCAGGGTGAATCAGGGTCAGAGGGTGAAAGGGGATGCATGTTTGAACAGAAAAATGATTGGATGCATTAGTGTGGTAGGAGAGGTTAGGACTAATTTCCCCTAAACTGTCAAAACACAGAGGATAGGGCTTCCCCGGTGGTGCAGTGGTTAAGAGTCCATCTGCCAATGCAGAGGACACGGGTTCGAGCCCTGGCCTGGGAAGATCCCACATGTTGTGGATCAACTAATCCCGTGTACTACAACTACTGAGCCTGTGCTCTAGAGCCTGTGAACCACAACTACAGAAGCCCGTGTGCCTAGAGCCCATGCTCCGCAACAAGAGAAGACATCACAATGAGAAGCCCACTAGCTGCAACTAGAGAAAGCCTCCTCACAGCAATGAAGACCCAACACGGCCAAAAATAAAATAAATTTAAACAAAACAAAACAAAACAAAACAAACAAAAAAAAACACTGAGGATGCCCTTTAACTTTCTAGGCAGCAGTGTTTGGGGGTTGTTCATTCTGATAGAACAGGGAAACTGGACCAGCACAAGGGTCAGTGAGCAGAGCAAAAGGGTAATTGGAGGCCTAAAATAGCATGGGTTATTAGATTGCTTTTCAGCTAAATACTCAATAGAAATAAGTAGTAATTAAGAAAAATTAAAGTGAAAAAAATCATAACACTAACATCTCAAAAAAAAAAATAAAGCACAAAATAGTACCACTTCGTGGCCTACTAAAAGAGCACCATACAGTAGAGGTAGGTTTTCCAGCAGAATAGAGGAGCAGCTGTGATTCAACAAAAAAGTGAACCAGAACCTACCCCCCCACCAAAAAAAATGTCACCTGGAGACATTTTTCTTTCTATAGTTCAGTGGATGATTTAAAGTTGTTACTCAGCATTTTATGGAATGGTGGAAATATTCTTAAATTATAACCAGCAATCATTTTTCAACTTTACTATGTCTAGAAACATGTCTGTCTAAAATGTTACAGAAAAGATGTCAACCTCTGTCTCTGACCTTGAAACAAATGTTGCTGGTGACAGGAGCAAGCTAGAGAGTTTCAACTTTATTCAATACCACTGTGACTCAATTGTACCATCCATATTGGTAGAGCCAGCCCATTTACATAGGCATTTTCAGTGTCAATACTTTCACAATTCCCTATGTTCAAAATCAATTCTAAGTTCATTAATACCCTAGAAATTTTTCCTTTGCAATTAAGAAAAAATAACAACGAGTTTTTACAACTGTTATGGCATTTTAATCCTGGATTCCCTTTTGGATAAATTACCTATCTTGTCACAGCCTGGTTTACACTGGACCACCATAACACATTTATACAAGTAACATAATTGTATCCTGAACTCAGCTGCCAGCTGATTACATGTTCATTCATAACCCATCTCAACTGCCCCACTCATTATTCTAGGTTAAAAAGGCTTTAGATAAAGGAAATCTTTGTTTACTTACATGAAATTAGATCTGAGTTTTGCATTCTAACCTCCATTAACCCATTCTTAAATTACCCACTACTGACATGTGAAATCATTTAAAACTCATTGATACTCATTCTATACAAAGCAATATATGTAAATAAAAGTTTTAAGGCTTTTGAGATATTACATGGTAACAACATTTTTAAGATGTTGTGTCTATAACTCTTTTTGCAAGGAAAAAATTCATTTAATTACTAGGAATAAATAACAGCAAATTCTGTATCTTTCACTGCCTATCTCTTCTCTTTCTCCAGGGTCTTATGTCATCAGAGTAACTTAATAACAAAGCTTCTTACAGGATTTGATTATTTGGGGTTAATAGTGCCATTATCAATAGAATAATAATAATTTAAATTTAAATAATATTTAAATTGAAAGACTTTCTGAGAAATAAAACTAACCTGATATTCATTCCCTTACATACTGTTCATATAAAATGTGAATTTACACATGAATATTCAGTTCTGGAAAAAGAAAAGTCATTTGTCACTTTGGTTTGTAAATATATATTAAGGTCAGCATTTTCAGCTGACCTCAATGGCTGGAGTAAATTTCAACTTATATAATTAGTATTTGCCTATGCAAATCACTCCTTTAATTAAAATTGCATAATATAGGCCCAGTTTCATGATGTAAATCATGCTAATTTTTTTGAGTCATTAAACTTCACCAAGGATCATCCATGATTCTGCACTAGAGTTTCATGGATTTATTTCTAAATCATATAACTGATGAATTGGGACACAAAGCAGCCATTTTGCTGCAGCAGCTTTATACAAATTATCCTATGAAAATATAAAAGCATATCATTTTATAACGCAGTAGTACAGACAAGCTATATCTATCATCCATATCCCTAGCCTCACCTAATTTTGACACTTTTGCTTTCTAAGTGCCTATATTGTTGAATTTTTATAGAAATGTGCTATTTACTTAGAGAAGTAATTGCTTTGAATTATGTTAGAATTAGGCTAATTTCTAAGACATTATGGACCCAGTCTTCCCAAATTATTGTTACAGAAGAATCCCTGCATTGATGTGAAATATAATGTACTTGAAACTCAAATATAACAGAACTTGTGACCAGTCTGAAACATATGGTAGTAGGAAAAAGTATAGAGAGATATACACTGTGACTTTAAGTAAATGGTTAATAATGAGAAGATTATCTCACAAAAGCAATAGCAAAATTTCTTTAAAAACCATCTTTTATGCTTCCTCATTCCAAAGTTTTGCACCACATCAAATCCAGTCTCTCTACACACTCTGGCTTTACTATCCTGTTGCCCCTTCTTTCATTTTCTCTGTTTTCCCATTCACATCTGCCTACATGCTCCTGCCCCACCACTATTTCAGTTGCCCTTTACTGGTGTCCTAAATACCTTATGGGTGTCATTGGCATCACTGTTTCGTCTACTGTCCTTGCTGCTCACAGAGAGATCTTTCAGCGTTGTCACATTCCTATTGTAAAACTGAGAGTGACATGTATTCTTTTGCTGTCTCCCTCTTTTTCATTTGATTTTTGAGAAAATAAGGGCTTGAGCTTATTTACACATACTAAGGGGAGAAAGCCAATAGAATTAGAGCAATTGAAAACATAAATGAAAAAGGTGATAATCAGAAGATCCTAGAATAAAAGGAAGGAAAAATGATGCTGAACTCTGATGAGAAATTAGCTTTAGGTAAGAGAAAATGTGGGTCATAGATGCTATCATAGAAAGGAAGGGTGGATGACCACATGAGTTATCCTGATCTTCTTAGGGAGACAAAGAAACAGATGATCTCTTGGGAGTAAAGAAAAATAGTATTAGGTTTTTCTTGACTTGCAAAGAATAAAAAAGGCCACTAAAAGTATACACCAGATTCAAGTGAAACCAAATACTAAGGCCACATTACAAAATTGGAGACAAATGACTTTGCTTTTTCTGAAACAATCACAAACCTCAGCTCATTCTGGAAAAGGAAACCAATACTGTTGTTTTCACATTTCACTGTACTTCACCACAGAATTGAAATCACTCACAATTTCAGGGACAAGGACATCCAGGAAATTTATTATTATTATTATGGAAAACCTGAATGAACTTTTTGGCCAACCCAATAGTATCCAGCCTGTCTAGAGTAGAGATTTCAGACAAAGGTTGACATTGATATTGAATAACACTTTAATGTAATTTATTTTTAATTTTTTTAAATTTTATTTTACATCTTTATTGGAGTATAATTGCTTTACAATGGTGTGTTAGTTTCTGCTTATTAAAAAGTGAATCAGTTATACATATACATATGTCCCCATATATCTTCCATCTTTCATCTCCCTCCTCCCACACTCCCTATCCCACCTCTCTAGATGGTAACAAAGCACCGAGCTGATCTCCCTGTGCTATGCAGCTGCTTCCCACTAGCTATCTATTTTATGTTTGGTAGTGTATATATGTCCATGCCACTCTCTCACTTTCTCCCAGCTTACCCTTCCCCTTCCCGAATCCTCAAGTCCATTCTCTAGTATGTCTGCATCTTTATTCCCATCTTGTCCCTAGGTTCTTCATGATCATTTTTCTTTTTTTTTAGATGCCATATATATCTGTTAGCATACAGTATTTGTTTTTCTCTTTCTGACTTACTTCACTCTGTATGAGTCTTTAGGTCCATCCACCTGACTACAAATAACTCAGTTTCGTTCCTTTTTACGGCTGAGTAATATTCCATTGTATATATGTGCCACATCTTCTTTATCCATTCATCTGTTGATGGAAACTTAGATTGCTTCCATGTCCTGGCTATTGTAAATAGAGCTGCAATGAACATTTTGGTACATGACTTTTTTGAATTATGTTTTTCTCAGGGTATATGCCCAGTAGTAGGAGTCCTAGGTTGTATCATAGTTCTTTTTTTAGTTTTTTAAGGAACGTCCATAGTGTTCTCCATAGTG